>NC_044038.1:29987435-31187435 GCF_901765095.1 Microcaecilia unicolor
GAAAATGGTAGGGAACTCGGCAACGCATTCACCCGCGGCTCTCAGCGTGTCGCCATCTTGACACACCCTGACCCCGATAAGGCCATTTTTTTGGGAAGGGGCATGGGTGTGGAGAGCACGTGCACTTTACTGCATGCTAATGACTAATGCGCAGTTAGCGCAGGGCCACTTACCGCTTCCTAAATAGGTACTATGTGCTTCTTCTCACTACAAGCTGAATACCCTGTGCTAATGGACACACAGTAACATCGGATTACATGCTGGGCACGCTTCCCACTAGGTGTTACTTTAGTTTTACACTTGGCACACTTTAGTTTCTTGCATTAAAGCATGTTTAGTGCAAAATCGAATGCACTGTGTTAAAAAAGTGTGCGCTTCCAGAAAAAGCAGCACACACTGCTGCGATAACATGCAGCCACTTGCTGCATTGAAAAGTAAAACACTCCCTTCCTGTCAAAGAATGAGCGGTGATTGCTCACGAACTGCTTGGACACGTTACACAGGAGGAGGGTGTTGTGTGTGGGGGCTGGGAAGTGTCTTGTGGGGTCTAGGGGTCTGGATCTGAGCGCCTTCGGTGGAGATCGGTGATTTGAGGTGGTACCATATTTCACCTCAGATCATGCTCTTCTCCTTTTTTTACCCATACTCTTCATGGAAGCTATTAAAAAGAGTTGCAAATCCTGCGTATACTCGCACCAAAAAGAAGAAGCAAACATTAAATCCTCACAAATGCTACTGTAGAAGAACGAGGTAACCCTCAGACATGGCATTAAAGCCCTAGCATTGTGCTGAGTCTTTGTCTTCTGTTCTTTTTTTTTTTTTGGCATGTGTGCAGAATAGTTAATTATCCTCATTATCGTGGTTTTAAATATGCTGTGCTCCAAGGCTTGGTACAGAGTTAAGTTGTGTGTAAAGCTCTTTTTTGCCTCTATGTGTTCACAAAATTGTGCACTAAAGCTTCACCAACCCTGGGCAAAGCTTAACAGACTTATCGGCACTCTAGTTTTAATATTGTGTGTGTTTTTAGTAGACATGCTGTGCATATGTGGAAAAATCTATATAGTGGCTGTTTTATGATGCAGTATACCTTTTCAAAATGTCTGTGATCTTTGCATCCAGGACTGTGTGGTATAACATCTTATTTTTATTTATTTATTTATTTTCATACTTATATCCTGTTTTGATCCAAAGTGGGTTACAATAAAATGCATAAAATCATTAAAAACAAAATAACATAATACAATATATTTCTGCAAATACCTTACGTTGTACCACAGTCCCTAGGAGAACAGCGTATTATAAATCTGAGCTCAGCTTGATGGTAAACTGTCAGATAGGTGAAGAAATCTAAATAATGAACCACAGGGTTCTCTGTTCTCTCCTATACTCTTTGATGTCTATATGCATTCTTGGGGTATGTTTTAGAGAAGCTACTCAGATCTTCACCATAATATTATGAACACACTAGTAAAAAAAACCCGTTTCTGGTTTAAATGAAACGGGGGCTAGCAATGTTTTCTTCTGTGTGCATGTGGGAGTGTGTGTGTCCCTGCCCTCTGGCCTCTCTCCCATCCCCCTCTGAGTCCTTCACTGTTACAGAGCCAGCGATTTGATTTCGCGCTCTGCTGTTTTCCTTCACTGACTGTGTTACAGAGAGGGCGGGGCAGACACTCATAGGGAAACCGGATATCTCGCCCCCTTCACACTTCGGCTGGAGGCTTCATAGAACGTTGGTGTTGCCTTTATATAGAGAGATTAGAAATTTGGATGGAAAAGCACAAACTAAAATTCAGCTCTGACAAAATGAAATGTTTAACTAGCACATCTGAAGAAGAAAAGGAAACAAGTATTATGTTAAATCAGAAGTTGTTCCAATTTTTTTCCTATATTCGAGTTCTAGGGGTAATATAGATGATAGATTGTCTTTAAGTCATCAACTCAATAAACTTACTCAAAAAGCTTTCTTTACCATGCGAAACCTAAGATGTGCTCGAAAGTATTTTGATCAAGATCATTTTAGACTTATGGCACAGTCTTTGGTTCTGAGTTTACTGTAATATAAAAAGATGAGAGGCTGCAGACGATTCAGAATGTGGCTTTGCGTCTGATTTATTCATTAAATAAGTTTGATATAATCTCTGTCTTATGTACAATGTCATTCGCTGCCGGTATTAGGTAGGGTGCAATTTACATTTTTTTTGTTTCATCTTTAAGTTATGGCATGGCTTAGCCCCGTGTATTTGGATCACTTCACTTTTTTTACAAAAGTCTAGAATCACAAGGACCATGGTCATTTTCACCTTTCCTTCACTAAAGGGTTTTAAAAGAGTAAAGTTATTGGATTATCTGTTTTCATTTCAGGCAGCTCGCCTGGATAAATTTGTGCAGGATTTTATTTTCAGTAACTAGTTATTCTTGGTTTTGTAAATATTTAAAAACTATGGGGTCCTTTTACTAAGTTGCGCTGAAAAATGGCTTGCGGTAGTGTAGGCACGGGTTTTGGGCACGCGCTGATCCATTTTTCAGCACGCCTGTAAAAAGAGGCCTTTTTAAAAATTTTTGCCGAAAATGGACGTGCGGCAAAATCAAAATTGCCACGTGGCCATTTTGGGTCTGAGACCTTACTGCCAGCCATTGACCTAGCGGTAAAGACTCAAGTGGTAACCAGGTGGTAATGACCTACGCGCATCAAATGCTACTTGGCCCGTGCCCGATATGCGCATCCAAAAATAAAAATTATTTTTCGGGCGTGCTTATCGGATGCGTGCTAAAAATGCAATTACCGCAAGAGCCAGGCAGTAACTCCATTTTGGCGCACTTTGGGTGCACATAGACACTTACACAGCTTAGTAAAAGGGCCCCTATGTTCTGAATAGTGAGGGTCAGTAACATTGTTAGTGTAACTTAACATACATTATATTATAAATAATTGTGTATCATCCTGGAAATTGTCCAGTCTTCTATTTTGTGATCTGCATTGAACTGCGAGGTATATGGCGGAATATAAGTGTTGATATTAATGTTCATTCCTGTTACGGTATGCACAAAACAAACCCATTTGGAGACACTACCCCCCAAAAAAAGAGAATATCATTGACACTGACCTTATGTTTCCCTTTTGTTATGCATTATTTTGACTTGATGTACATTCATACTGTACTGTATTTTGTCAGGTTACCATAGTCATTCTATACTGTAGTGAGGTTAATGCTTTAAAATGCATCCTTGTTTCATGTGCTCTGCTTGACAGGGTTTGGAGTGGGATGCTGTGCACAAGCAGGAAGGACATCGGTCAGATTCGTCAGTACTGGGATGACCTTGAACAGTGTGGATAAAGCTGTGATAGATCCCATAATCAGAGTAGATCATGCAGGGGAATATGGGGCAAATCGTATTTATGCAGGGCAAATGGCTGTACTGGGCAGAACAACAGTGGGACCAGTCATTCAGGTAGGCATTTATTGGGAGTTCAATTATTGTTGCATTCCTCTTTTTTTTTTTTCAGGAAGATGGAATATTGGGAAACAGCAAACAACAAGTAGCCCGTAAACCAAATTACTGTACACCCTGTGTCTGTTTGGGACCTCAGATGGAATATAATAATTTTTGAATTCTAACTCACCTTTCCCGATAATGCTCATGCCAACTTACAGCATTAATAGAACATATTCCAAAGAGATTGGGGAGATAAAGTGACACACCCAGCGTCATAAGGATGTCACTAGGGATGCAAGATGTGAATCCTGGTTCTCAGCTTATTGTTGTAACCACTAAGGCCGCTCATCATCCTATGCCAGATTAATGGATTCCAGGAAATGCATTATTGCACTTTCTAAATGTTCTAAATATCTTTGTCAGTAGTTAGTGTCTTACTTTGTGTTGGCTGAGACCTGTTCACATTTAGTTTGCTGGTTACTACCAGGCATTGCTCCCTCTTTCTTAATCGGTTTCTAAATGACATTACGTGCTTGAGCACATTATTTTAATCCAAGTGTTGCAAGTGTTACTGCAAAATCCATCTTATGCTAATTTTTCATTCTACTGTACCTGGATTTTATACATCTGTCAAATGACTAACTGCTTTCAGTGCCTGTGGATTAGAAGTCCCTTTCTGATTCCCTCCCGATAGAACTGTTTGTATTGTCTTACTGATGAATAACTTCGGCAGGAGCTCACCAGTATTGCAAATATTGCTAGATCTTCCTGAATTACTCTAGTGATTATGGGAGTAGCGGAAAAACCTTGCAAAGGTGACCCACGCCAGGAAGAATAGAACATAGGTTTCCCCCCCCCCTTTTCTACTATGGAATGTAAATTATCTGTGAGGAAATATGTTTTCCCTTAGCTAACTTTAATGCTTGTGAAATGTTCCATACTGAAAGCACTGTAGATGGAAGTCTTGTAATACATTGGCTCTCAAGCCCCTCCAAGGGACTGGTTTGAGCAGTCTGTTTTAGGATATATATGGACATGCATGAAATATAGTTGCATATATCGGATGCAGTGCGTGCAATTGTATCTCATGCATATTCATTATGATACAAAATAAAACAACCCGTTAAAATATTTGCAAATCACTTTCTATCTTTATTAAATGTCTTCTATATACTTAAATTTCTTTTCTTTACACAATGTCATAAATAGACTCAAGTGGTAACCGGGTGTTAATGTTCTATTTATGACATTGTGTAAAGGAAAGAAATTTAAGTATATAGAAGACATTTAATAAAGATAGAAAGTGTTTTGCAAATATTTTAACGGGTTGTTTTATAGTTTGTATTATACTGCTTATAACTACTATATTTGAGTGAACCTTACTTGGAACCTTGTTAATGCATATTCATTAGGGACAGCTTGAAATCTGGACCACTTTAGAACCACTTCTCTAAGGTAGAAGCTTCCCTCTTCCCATTGCCCATTGGGCTTTTAATTTCTCCACTGAAATTGGCAACAAAGGTACCAGTGAGAGCCAAGTATGATGGTTGTGCCAGCATCCCTAGGGAAAATGTATGCTTTAGTTTCAGAATAGAGAACTCTCTCACCCACCTTATTTTCAGTTTTCACTAGATAAATATTGACCTGTTTATCTTCACATGTGCTGTTGCTACTGTTTTAAAAAGACTGTTTATGCAAAAGTTTCTTTATGAATAGGTCACAAAGGCCAGGCTGCTGTGATACGTGTTTAAATCTGACAGATAACACTAAAGGCCTTGTATTGTATGCAAGCAGAGTGCATTGGAAATATGTAATGTGAAATTCTTTTTTTTTTTTTTCTGGTGCTTTTGGGTGCCTTATGCATCTGTACAATAGACCACGTGGAACTGCAAATTCCTGGATATCAGAGTTTGCATATTTAAAATGTGGGGCTTTTTGCACGTTTTTTTTTTTTTAGCCAATTTATTTCTGTTGCAGCAAATGTGGGATCAAGAAAAGGAACACCTGAAAAAATTCAATGAATTAATGATTGCATATAGAGTTCGACCTACAATTTTGCTGCCTTTTTGGAATATTGTAGGCTTTGTGTTAGGTGAGTGGAATGTTACAGCTTTTGTTAAGGGCTAAATTTTACAATGTGCACTGTCGAAAGATATTTTTCTGATCTGGATGAATAAACTATTTTTAAAAATGCAATTCAGATATCAGCAAACTTCCAAATATTTGTGGGAGTCTTTTTTTTTTTTTTTAGACAGGTCCCCACTCGATGAATGTAAACTATAGCATGCTTTATTAGAATATTCAAAAGAATTGTCCCCAAGAAGATGCAAAGACTCCAAAATACAAAAATCCAATAAAAAGTCACAGTCACTCAAAAAATTACTTATCTGAAAATCAACAGATTGGTAGTGAAACTCTCCAACCGATGGCTCTACAGAGCTCTGTTCTTCAGGAACCCCGGTATCAGACAGAGTTGAGGAGGAACTGCAACCGGAGTCAGATACCTTTCAAAATGGCGCTGCATATTCCTTGTTTTTGGTTTTTGCTTTCCAAATATCATTTTTGCCAAGATATAGGCACCGCAAAAAGGCTCATATAGCACCAATTGTATAACAGCATTAGGGTGCATCAAGCCCATTATAGGATACTAGTGCAAAGTGGCCTTGGCATGCAGACATCTAGGAGAAACTGCTTTATACCATGTCAGTGGCAGGCATAAGTTGCCATGCAAAATGTGCTTTTCAGGATGTGCATATCATAGTATTCTATAAGTTGCTCATGTTGCAAGAGGGAATGCCCATGTGCCACCCACAGGTACGGTCTACTTGCAGTTGCCCATTACCCCCCTGATTCTGTAAAAGTCGCCAAAAACTGCATGTGCAATTTACTAAAATAAAGAACCAAGTACTGCCAATAATTAGCTTTTTAACAAGCAGTTATTGGCACTAATTAGATTTAATTGAGACCAACGTGCGTAAAGTTAGATACGGCCCAAAAAAGGGGGCATGGAAATGGGAGGGTCATGAGTGTGTTGGGGTGGAATGGGGGCATGGTTTCAAGTTGCATGCATAATTACAGAATAATTGTGCATGGCGCTGTCCATATGTAAATTTAGGCACGGGCATTTGCACCATGTTTTTGTTGGTGCAAATGCCCTGTGCCTAAATTTACGCACAACTCTCCGCTTAAGTATGTATTCTATAAACCATGCCAAACTTCAGGCGCAGCTTATAGAAGACTGGTTAAGCAGGTGTCGTTTGTCGCTGATTTTTTAGGTTCCGTATATAGAATCTAGCCCTAAGTAACATGCGTTCCATGTTTTTAGCATAGTACCTAGCATATGTTTGCTGTTCCAGTTAAGGGCACCAATACCACGTACAAGTCCTAGTGCACAATCAGAACTTTAATTTAGGTGTGTGCTAACATTGTAGCTCACATTTTTAATGCAGCTGCTATTCTGTGAATTCATAGCTCTTCCCCTTCCAGATGTCAAAATACTTTTGAATGCATAAAATCTAACTCATTGAAAATAATGTGAAATTTGGAATCCATAACAGTTTTCCTTTATTTGCTTTAAACATAACAGGTGCTAGTACAGCCTTGTTAGGAAAAGAAGGTGCAATGGCGTGCACCGTGGCAGTGGAAGAGAGCATTTCGGAGCATTATAACAATCAGATTAGAACACTCGTGGAGCTTGACCCCGAAAAATATGAAGAGTTATTACAGGTACTGTGAAGAGTATCCATCTGACATCAGTGAAATTTTCAAATAAAAATATGTATTAAAAAAGAGTTGGGTCAGGAAAAAGTAAAAGCTAAAACCCAATATATTAGGAAATGCACAATTACTGTCATTATTCCTGATGCAAGAACAGTGAATGTACAATTATTTCAGCACTTCTGACACAAGGAGAGGTGACTGTAAACCTAAAGATGAGAAAGTGATAATTGCAGCACAGGAGAGTAGACCAAAAGACAAGATGATTTACAGCTGGTTTAGAAAACAAATGCGGCTTCCTCAGTATAGATCTGGAAGCAGTGGCTGGGTGTGATGTACAAACAGAAGGCAAGAATGCTCTACTGGAAGGGAAACGCCAAGCAAAAGAAGTAGAGCAACGGAACCTCTCACAGATGGTGTTCAGATCAAAATTTATTGAAAATTCTTCCAAAACAATGATGACGACCCGACACGACTCGTGTTTCGGCCTTATTGGCCTGCTTCAGTTGTCTATGTAGTTTAAAATCATAATCCTTGTTCTTTTTAATCCTTCTTAATGTTTATTAACCGTAGTTTTATTCCTTTTTAATCCGTCTTAATGTTTATTATGTATTATTCTTTTTAATGTGTATGATTTTAAACTCCATAGATCCCTTTTGCAGGCCGATAAGGCTGAAACAAGAGTCATCAGGGCCGCAGAGAGAGAGGGGGGGGGGGCTGGGGGACAAAATGGCCCCAGCGCCACAGTCCCTCCACCTGCCTCCCTCCGTCCCCACCGGGTCGGGCCCCCTGAATTCAAATCATAGCGCCTCACCTTGATCTCGCTCCGTGTGAAAGAAGCGCAGCAGCAGCAGTCTGCAGATCGCCTCCCTTTGGGCCCCTCCCTATGTCCCACCCTCATCTGACGTAACTTGCGCGAGGGCGGCACACAGGGAGGGAAGGCCCGAAGGGAGGCGATCTGCAGACTGCCGCTGCTGCGCTTCTTTCACATGGAGTGAGGTCGAGGTGAGGCGCTATGATCTGAATTCAGGGGGGCCCGGTGGTGGACGGAGGGGGCAGGAGGAGGGGGGGTAGGGGAGGGGCCGGGCCCGGCCCAGTCTCTCGGCAGCCCTGCGAGTCGTGTCGGGTCATCATCATTTTGTGATGTACTGATGGCAGAAAGCCGGTATACAGAAAGACACAATAAGTTAGCAGAGCTTCCATTGGAAACTGTGTGAACACTATAATATCGCTATGCTAAAAAAAACACTGGGATCACGGCCCTGACAGAATTGCAAAGAATGAAGCATTGTGATCACTTGAGACACGCGAATTCCACCTGATTAAATAGCCAATGCTAGTAAACCAGACCTTGTGATAAAAGGTATTGCTAATAGACGTTTCAGTACCAAGTAACTGATAAGGTGTGGAGGGAGAGGAGATTATCAATTGGAGACCAAGGGAAATTGGCAGAAAGGTACAGATATAGTCCCAGTTATATTGGGCACCACTGGCTTGATTAGAAAGAACTTCCAAGTGAATTCTTTGTGTAACATCCTGTGAACTTTAGAATGAGGTTGTCTTGGCACAGTGCAAATACCTAGTACATACTGCAGCGGGACATGTTTATCCACTCCTACCCTAGCTGAGATAATATTTAACCATGTCTTTGACCTCATGTGCACCTTTTAAATTAGTCACCTTATTTTTCTAACTCCTCCTACTCTTTACCTATCTATAAGTTCGCTCTTTGTACCCTACGCGGTCTATTATGTATTGTGCTGACGTAAGTAGTATGCTATCTATTGCCTCTATATTCCAAGGGAAATCTGAGTATTGTTTCCTCAGGAGTGTGTCTGCTTTCTCTTTCTATATTTAATTATTTAATAACTGGACCTCAATGCTTCCACCCCTGAATTGTCACCTACAGAGGTGCATCACAGCCTTATGTTATCAAAGGGATTCCAGGGTGACTTTGTGGAGCTAGTCCTATCATCGGTCCTATATTTATTGATATTATTTTTGCCAACAGTGTAGACGTCAATGGAAAAAAACTCCTAATGAGAAAAACCATTCGTGTCTCACTGCTGGTGTCTTTCAAACATACACCTCCTGTGAAAACATAATACTAAACTATTAAGAACCTTCACTTTTCTGTGAGTTTTTTGAACTGGATGCGGTACCTGATCGGAAGCCAGTGAAGTGACTTGAGGAGAGGGGTGATATGAGTATATCGGTTCAAGCGGAATATAAGGCGTGCAGCAGAGTTCTGAACTGATTGAAGGGGGGATAGATGGTTAAGAGGGAGGCCAGTGAGGAGTAGGTTGCAATTGTCAAGGTGAGAGGTGATGAGAGCGTGGATAAGAGTTCGGGTGGTGTGCTCAGAGAGGAAAGGGCGAATCTTGCTGATGTTAAAGAGGAAGAAGCACAGGTCTTGGCTGTTTGTTGGATATGTGCAGAGAAGGAGAGGGAGGAGTCGAAGATGACTCCGAGGTTGCGGGCAGATGAGACGGGGAGGATGAAATATTGGGGATGACAACTAGCCACTGCATCTGCCCCATTTCTTCTTACTTTTCAGGGGTTCACCTTGTTCCAAACCTGATACTGGGAATTGCTTCCAAATAGTCTAAATATATTGAGCTTTGTTTCTGTTCTTAAATGATGACTTGCTTGTAATAACTAGCATTTGTTCATATTTTTTCTTTTAAGGTAATAAAGAAATTCCGAGATGATGAACTAGAGCATCATGACACAGGACTTGAATATGACGCTGAACTGGTACATATGTAACTCAAGGTTATGTTGTGTGATGCAATGCCATAGCATTATGGGCAGCCATCCTAAAACAAATGCTAAGTAGGCCATTATTGAATCAAAATCTTCTCTCGTTTTATGTCCTGAGAAAAAGTCCATACGGATGGAGTCCACTGTGGGCTGTTTTGGTGGGTCAGACTGTATTTCTCTGTTCTGCAGCTCAAGAGACTCACTCTCTTGATGGTGCCAGAAGGTGTCCATTATGTTGTGAAGGTCATACGTTGCAGCATAGGGAGGGAATACTGTGGGAACCCCTACTGACCACAGAATAGCGCTGAGGAAGGTTTTATAGGACAGTGTGATATTTGGATGATCATAACTGTTTAATTATCAAAATCCCCTGGGGGAGGGAAGTGCACATAGCCAGGTAGTATATAAGAACCTGCAAGCCGGAAGCTTGCACATTCAAGTGCAGTAGGCATTTTTCTGACACAGGAGGAATCACAAGATCCTGAAGTGGGATTTGAACCAGGGTCCTTGGTTCTAGCCCACTGCTTTAACCATTAAGGCTAATCCTCCACTCCATGTAGATATCTATATGGCCATTTTATAACATGGGCATTCCTATGCTGCTACAGTGACATCCATGTCTGTTGTTTTGCTCTGTTCATAATTTGTACGTTTCATTTTGTAGTTTGGATTTTCTTGCTGGATGGTCACCAGCACATGGTCATCCATTTCTCATGTATTTTAGAACAGGTTGTAGGGGCGGCAGATCCAGTTCTAAAAACGAGCACCACCAACGATGTACCGACCTTGGATGTCCTTATTCTGAGTTGGATGTCCTTTCTAAAATGCCGTTCATAGTGTCTTTGTGTAGTGTATTTTATAGTGTATTTACTGGGACTGTGGTTATTAATTCAGTTTGAGTTGGTGTTACCCTTTGAAGTGATTAGAAATTGAGAAAAGTGGGTTGTAAGATTTTTAAAGTGAATTATTTAAATTACCCTAAGTATTTTTGGCCAGGTACAGGACAGGGCTAGTCGGTCATTGATTTTTATGCGTGGCAATGTCCAGCATTTGGAGCAAGCTATTGAATGCCCCATTCTTATCATAAATGGACCAGATGCCTATGTTTTGGGAATGGCTAGACAGCGCTGACGCCTTTCGCTAACTCTTATCTCTGCATCCCCTGCCATCTAAAAGCTGACAGGGCTTTTGTGGTTTGAAATTGGCAAGCATATATATGGATTTTCTAAATTTATTGGGTTAATAATGGGAAACCCCCCACTATGGCTGATATTATTCCCTTCACCTTTTTGTGAGTTGATAGGCAGGGCAGTCCCAGAAGAGTATAACCTTGATGACAGCTAGATCTGTAACATGGTTGAGTATTCATACATAAGCCCAAATTAGGTATGAATTGACTGAGCTCTTCAGAACAAAGTTTCTTGTTTTGTTTGTTTTCCCAGAGAGTAGCCATTCTGGTGTCTGTAGGTGAGCCGGGCTCCGTCTGGTGATTTTGACTTTCTTCGACCCAGTATTGTCCAGACGGAGGCTTAAGAGAGAAATGGTACTTTCAGGGACTTTGAATTAAGACTTTCATGGCACAAGATTTTGACTTAGCTTGGTACTTGAGTTGCCCGTTAGTAGCACACCACTTTTATCACCTGCATTAATTCATTTTTTTAATTACACATATCTGGGAGAGCTGCATCTCATGCCCTGTTTCTTTTCATTGCAGGCACCGGCTTATTCTCTGCTGAAGAATGTTATACAGATTGGATGCAAAGCTGCTGTCTGTCTGTCACAGCGCATCTAGAAAGTCTGTTTTCCATTTGGCAGTTACAGAACTGAAAGTGAATAATCATTGAAGTTGAATGGCTTTGCTTTTTATGCACATGTTAAATTATGTGAACTTGACTTTTTATCATTTTCTTCTGGGTGCCAGGAATAAACTTTATTCCGACGCATTCTGACTTCTCTGAGCTGCTGTTTTCATGAAAGCCCACAGGGTGGCAGTAAAGACGCTGCTGTCAGTGTGTCTGTCTCTGTGTATAGTCTCTTCTCTCTGCAGAAGGCAGTAGGCAGGTAGCAAGTGGTGATTGTTCGGCTTCTTATGTCCACATCTGTAGCAACCAAGTCTCCAGGTTCAGTTTTCTACATTTGAATCTAGTGCACTGTGACATCTGATATGTTTTCTGAAGTATGAACTGCCAACAGACCGAATCAGATTTTTGAGGAGTACAGTTAAAGCAGCGCAAAGAAAAAGGGGGTTATACATAGGAGCATCATGGAAAAATGTAAGACTGGTGGGTGTGGAGTCCAGTATTCCTGCATGATTGCAGGCTGTAGATTCCCTGTACCAAACTGACTCCCATGCGTCATAATGGCAACGAGTTTGCCACTGGCTGTTACTTGTTTTGGATGCAAAGACTTTCAAACACTGTAGTAACTTGCTACCCACCACTCACTTTGTGGTGAGATCAACATTTGGTGTATACTCAGTAGCATTCATAATGTCATTCTAAAGGAAAAGGAAGTCTTATCCTTATAATATTGAAGTAATGCATGACTTTGCACAATTTACTGCGATATGCCCAAAAGTGTGTTGCAAAAAAACAAACTGAATATAATGCAGTAAAATCTCCTGAAAGAAATGTTGATGGGAATGATACAGCTAAAACAAGGGAGATGGTGCATTCCTTGGCTGAGATCAAGAGCAGAGCACTCCAAACCATGTAAACCCTTACCCCAGCTGTGTAAAAGTGTTGTAACAGGTGCCACTTGTGACTCTCCTTTTGTTGATTTAAAAAAAAAAAAAAAATTATTGAAGCTCAAAATGTTAAACCATAAGCATAAGAGCGCACTCTTTACATAAAAAAATATATGATGCTTTAAGGTCCAAACACAACTATACGAATAAATCTGTCTTCCCATCCCATGACAAATAAAACCCAGTCAACTCAGCATCCTCAGGGGAGACACCAACCATGAACATTTCTGCATCTTTAACTTGAGAATAACTCAGCACTCTGTCATCAGCCATTGTACCTGCACACTCGCAGGTCCCAAAAGTGCGTCAGAAGAAGAAAATCAACCAAACAAGATCATACTTGAAAGCTCAATAGCTCTAATCAGGAGCTGTCTTTCCTAACTCCCATTGAAGTTACAGTTCCCAAGTCTCAGTTCTGTCAGGATGATCACCCTTTATGTCAGAAATTGGCTTCTCCAAAAATAGATTTGCCATATGAAATGAATCTGAGACTTAAAAATGGGAAGTTTATATGAGCTATTTCAATCTCCAACCATTGTGTGTCCTCCTTTTTAACTTGGAGGGTGAATATTTTTTTTTTATTATGGTAGCTTCTTGCCCCCCCCCCCCCCCTTTCCCCGGAGCATCACTGTGCACATTTTGCACACCTGCAAATTTCAGAGAACTGAGCCCCCTGTGAGCAGAAGCTATTTAAACACTTATTGCAAACTGTGTTGGAATCAAGATCCCAGTTTCTCATGTGCCCGATATGTGACCTTCAGAACAGTTCATATCGAGCTTTCAATGTTCACACTTAAAGCTTTTGCTGCTGTAAGACACTGTGTGTTTGGGCAACCAAACTCAACAATGATGGCACATTTACATTTAGAAAATAATCTTAGACAAAACTGTCTTCTCAGTTTACCTCAATGAAGTCTGTATACTCAGCAAGTAAGCTGAGAATTCAGTAGAAATATTTCCATTATGTTTTTGAGCTTGAAGGTGCCTATTTTAATGCTATTTTATGTTTAAATCATATTTATTGAACAAACCAACATGAAAAATACAAACCAGTGCTTCCATCCAAATTGTCGAGCAACATATCGTGTATAGCAGGTAGGCTTTATTATATCATCTCACCATGGTAAACAGTGATAGAAGATCATGAATCGGAGAAAATATTTCTTCACTTGATGTATAATTAAACTCTGGAATTTATTGCCAGAGAATGTGGTAAAAGCATTTAGCTTAGCGGGGTTTAAAAAAGATTTGGATAGCTTCCTAAAAGAAAAGTCCATAAGCCATTATTAAAATGACTTGGGGAAAATCCACTGCTTATTTCTAGAATAAGCAGCATAAAGTGTATTGTACTGTTTTGGGATCTTGCCAGGTACTTGTGACCTGGATTGGCCACTGTTGCAAACAGGATACTGGGCTTGATGGACCTTTAGTCTGTTCCAGTATGGCAATACTTATATACCCCAGCATTAATAAGGTAGCACATATTTAATAATCTTCTATGTGCTTGCACAGATAACGTTTGCCAAAAAGGTTCCCAAGCAGCACAAAATTTAATTCCTTGAGTATTGGTAAAATGCTAAAGCCGAAGTCGATCTGTTAAATCATATAGGATCGCCACCTCTGCACTGATTGCTCAGCAGCAGACAACCAGTCAAATAAGATTGCTTTCAGAGCTATCAGGATCGCTACTCAAAGGAACGTTTTACCTCCTGTGGTAGCCCCAGCATCAAAGATATGAGTCAAAAAGAGAAAAGGCGATTACTGAACAGAAAAAAAACTACAAGTTATGATAAGAAGCCAGTAAACGTGACCAAAACCATTGCAATACTACACAGGTCCAGAACATGTGTCCCAAGGTTGCACTCGAACCATGGCATTTAGGGCAGGTACAAGAGCTGTCCAATGTGGAGATATATTCAGTTGAAGAGCAAATTTGTACAGTATGTATCTGAAATAGTCTCTTGGACGTCCTCTGTTAAATGGTGCCAAACCAAAGAACGAACATAACGTCTAAGCAACAGATATGCAAAGGAATCGCGATTGGTAATGTGATATGTCTGCATAAGGTCTGAGAACGGGTGCATTTTGCCCTCCTCTTGCATAACCTGCAAAAGAGGTTTGATGCCTTTACTTGTTCACGTACCGAAAACAGTGGAACTCTCACTGGGTAGGAAATCAGGATCATCACAAATAGAGAGATGGGGGGTAACGTGAGAAGAAAAATTATACTTTTTGTAAACCTATAGCCAAGCCACCCTCCCCGCTTTCAAAACAAGGTGTTTCTTAAAGGTACCTGGAGGAGACGCATGAAGCAGGTAGCTAAAGTGGACATTAGGAATCAATACAGTCTCTAGGGCTGTGAGAGAACAATCATGGGTACCCCTATACCAATCGTTAATGTGTCTCATCCGTACGCGATAGTTAACCTGGGTAAACCAAGCAAGCCCATACCTCTATGAGCCTTTGAAATTAATGCTATTTTACAAAAACAGAGGGAAGGAATGGGATTTTAACTCGTACCTTTTTCATTTGTAGCTCAATGCAAGCTACATTCAGGTACAGTGGGTATTTTCCTGTCTCCAGAAAACTTACAATCTAAGTTTGTACCTGAACCAGTGGAGGGTTATGTGACTTGCATAAGATTAGAAGGAGTTGTAGTGGGATTTGGAACCCTGGTTCTCAGACCACAGATCGAACAATGAGGGTACTCCATTAATGCCTGTGTGACTTTTTATAAAATACCAGTGTAGATCCAGCAGCAGTTGTACCTGTTCAGGGCAGGACATTACACCTGCATGACAGCTGGACTAAATGTTAGTGCATACTTTATAAAATATGATGGCAGATAATAGATCACGTTATGGAAGGGTGGACATTATGAAAAGATCTTGAATTATAAGGAACAACATTGGATCTTTATGTTAAATTCGGTAATTCCAACAGGTTTGAATGCAGAAGTAGAATGGATGACATTAGTTTGAACCTGGGATCTCTGTGATTGGTGGACTTACAGTCAGGTGACTTTATAAGTAGGCAAACAAATAGCGTAGCTGCAATCTTAACTGAGAAAAGATGAGATGGCAAGATGGGTTCGGCTAAACATACGGTAAAAATTATTTTACATTTTGGCGTTTCTTTACTATAGTAAACAAAAGAAGGTTGATTAGCATGAGGGGAGATATGATAGAGGTCTATAAAATAATGAGTAGAGTGGAACGGGTAGATGTGAATTGTTTGTTTACTCTTTCCAAAAATACTAGGACTAGGGGCATTTGATTACGCTACAAAGTAGTAAATTAAATTTAAAACGAATCAGAGAGAAATGTTTCTTCATTCAACGTGTAATTAAATTCTGGAATCATTGCCAGAGAATGTGGTAAAGACGGTTAGTTTAGCGGCGTTTAAAAAAGGTTTGGACGGCTCCCTAAAGGAAAAGTCCATAGACCATTATTAAAATGACTTGAGGAAAATCCACTGCTTATTTCTGGGATAAGCAGCATTAAATGTATTGAACTTTTTTTGGATCTTGCCAGGTATTTGTGACCTGGATTGGTCATTGTTGAAAACAGGATGCTGGGCTTGATGGACCTTTGGTCTGTCCCATTGTGGCAATACTTATGTACTTATACGTACTTATGTGATATAATGCATTTTCATGGGGTTTTCTTGAAACAGCACTAATGAAACATGTATGTTGGAAGAGTGACTCCCAGAGCTGATAATTGAAAGAAGATCATATATGTTAAAGATGAGTATTAGATATTGAGTAGTAACCCTAATAAGATTTTCTAAAGACGTTAAAGGACCGATGCTGAAGTGGGGGAGTAAACCTTGGTGGTATGAGACTTTGATGTCCATTGGGTATTGCCACTGAGGCCCTTGACGTTGGAAAAAATTAAAAATTCAATAGAGCCGTCAGGTGTTACCTATGGGCTTGAATGACTGGTTATCAACATACTTGGATATCTGACCAAACTTGTTAGTTGCTATGCGAGAGAGTTATTTTATAAAATATGCATGCTCATGGTGAATTTGCCCAAACTTTGTCCCTGTGCATGCCAACTGCAAAAGTATGTGCCAGCCTGCATCACACCTACAATTAGGCATGACCTAATTTTATAAGAGCCCGTTTGGTTTGTAAAATTGCTCTTCACCTGTATTCCCCAGCAGCCTGGCCAAAATTTACTTTTGTTCATGTGTGCTCTGTTACATAAGTAACTTTCTTTAGATTAATTGAAGTTATAATGTGAATACCATATGCAGGGCTGGCTTAACTATTAAGTAGACTAGTGTCACCTAGGGCAGCAACTTTTGTGAGTGGGCAAAAAGCAGCCACAGTGAAAGCAAAACACTAGCTGGTGAATTCCATATAGGCCGCCCAAAGTTTGGTGTGGAAATTTGAGCGCAGATCACAGACCCACTTGCTGACTGATTGGTTAGTTAGGCATTGACAGTAACTGGCACTTGATTGGAAATAATTGGGAATTACGCACAGATCTGCTCCGCACCCAGTTCTATAACAGCGTGCCAAAATTTCATAGCAACTCCAATGGGGATGTGACCATGAGAGGGGGGCATGGGTGTTCCCAGGATTTAGGCGCAATTATAGAATGTCATTTGCGTGCCTAACTTTCATTAGTTAGGCAGCTTTTGGCAGGCGTAGGTGTTGCACCCAAGGTTAAGCATGAATTCACACTAAACTAATATTTTGTAATGCTTGCTTCCATGCAAAATACTCCCTTTGCAAAATACTAGTTTACCTTGGATCTTCTTGGCACTAACTCGGTGCCATTTACTGAATTCTGCCCTAGATGTTAACCATGAGTTTTACACTGCCTTTTATGCTTTTATACGTTTTTACAGGATCATTTTAGGAAACATGATGGTATTTGTGTGATCATGTTTACTTATCAGAATCTTCGGGGTGGGGAGGAGCCCAGGGGCCTAAACGTTAATTGAAAAAGTGAAAGACTATAAAGATTTGCCTAGGATTCCCAATAACCTTGCACCAGCCCTGATTGTTACTTTATGAGGGGGTTATTGTAGAATGGAGAGAACTCATTTTCGTAAGATTAGGAACAGATTGTATCTTGTGCACAGGTCAAAGCTTTGGTATGTTTAAAGATTTTTAGACTATATGTCATGAAGACAAGCTAAACACAGCAGCCTTGACAAATGATCAAAAACTGGCATCTAAAAATACTTTGCATGACTTCATTGCATGGTTTCAGACAGGATATGCTGTGATAGATTTGTTGAAGTGGATTGGATGGGAAGAAGGGAGAGTTGGTGAGAAATACACAATCGCAGAACACAGCAGATTTGTACTGAATAAAATCGAGACCAACTTTACTGGAACAAACCATGAAGTTTTTCTCATACCAAGGAAAGCTTTGTAATGGCCGCCTGAATGCTATTATAGAATAAGCTCTCATCACACATCGTCAGGGAAAATAAATGGAGTCACACAGTCCTAAAATTGTCCCCATTTTGTCGTAATGTTTGCTTCTGTCAGATATTTCAGATTTCTGTTCAGTTGCATGTTAATACCTAAATTGGTATGCTGTGTGGACATTAGTTCTAAATCTGTTTTATACTCAGTGACTTCATAACTGAAAAGCTGAAACAACTTGCCTAAAGATGTATGGGAGTAAGACCGTATAAAATCTTAAACAGAAGATAACTTGAAATATTTTGTCCATCACACCAGTCATAGCTTATTAGAAAAAATATTAGAGTGAATTGTAAAAGTTATAACAAGCAACTGACAAACAAGGAAAAGAAAAAGGGATTGTACAATATGCATTATGCAATTAAGATTTACTTTAATTATCTAGTACCTAGGAAAGCTCTGTTAATTCTGTCCACAAGATACTCTTCAAAGGTGGGACAGGGTCTTGACTGTCATCTAGAAAGCTGAGCAACTTAGTTGGGATTGAGATGCCTTTGAGGACAAGCAGGACTGAAAAAATTTTCCCCTCTGGGTGAAAGCAGAACTCCAGCAACGTTTTTAGAAGTCTTTGGGTAGGTTCACCACATATGTGCGCCTGCCTCTTCAGTCTAATCTTTTCCACAGAACCAATTGGACCTCTTTTCTGTCATGGTCACCTCAAGAGTCTCATTTCTTTTTTATAGTCTGTAAGTCCTGTCACTGTTGCATGGTCTTTTCATCAATACCTTAGCTAGTGTTTTCTAAGGACATCAGGAGTTAAATCAATACTACTTGCAACAAAATCCTGAAGCAGCAAAGGACTTTCTAGAAAAAACTAAAGAAAGAATCCTGGAAGCCATAGAAGGTTTGCCAAAAGATGGCCAATTTGAACTCAGGAAAACTCATGTTTGTGTTCTGGCCCACAAGGCATTGATCAATGAGAGTTAGAGAACTATCAGAACTCCAAAGTTTTACTTAAATGAATGGGAGCACAGGTTGTCCATATGTTAGCCTAGATTTACATTACTGTGCCATCGCCTAACTCTGGAGGAGTGGTCTAGTGGTTAGGGTGGTGGACTCTGGTCCTGAGGAACTGAGTTCGATTCCCACTTCAGGCACAGCTCCTTGTGACTCTGGGCAAGTCACTTAACCCTCCATTGCCCCAGGTACAAATAAGTACCTGTATATGTAAGCCGCATTGAGCCTGCCATGAGTGGGAAAGCGCGGGGTACAAATGTAACTAAAAAATAAAAAATGCTTGTAGCCCAGGCTTAATCCAGTTTTTCCTACATCAGTGCACAGCTATGGAACGCGCTACCAGAAACCGTGAAAACCACCTATAACCACCTCAAATTCAGAAAAAAATCTAAAAACTCACCTGTTCCAAAAGGCTTACCCTCCCCCCGACCCAACTTAAATGCCTGAAATCAGCGACACTACACCACCACAGTTCGTATTGATCACCAAACAATCTCATCTGTTCTTGCTATCCTCTATATGGCCCCACCACATGTTCCTTCATGTGGTCCCTACCCTTCCTACCCCAACTTAACCATTATCTGTATTTGCTTTACTCTGGAGTCTATTAACACCTCTCTGGTATCATGTAAGCCACATTGAGCCTGCATATAGGTGGGAAAATGTGGGTTACAAATGTAACAAATAAATCCCCATAACCCTCTCACCTCCCCAGGGAGTGGTATTTCTGTAGCTAGTAATAGACTGAGGAGGTCCCATGCAACAATGATAGCAGGATCAGGCATGCATGCATGCACGCACGCACGCATGCATAGTGAGTCTACCCAAAGGTTTCTAGAAAGAGTTGCTGAGGTGTTGCTTCCCACGCTGACTGTGTCGGTGATGTCACCCATATGTGAGAATTTAAGTCCTTCTATCCTGGCAGAACACTTGCTACAGATAAGTATCTTCATTTTCTGGTCAATTTTGGCCTAGATCTTTCTGGAGCTAGTAATGTATAACTAATGGTAGCCTGGGACACTGGCTTCTTGACCAGTAACGTAGAATCTTGAAGGTCTTGCACAACATTGTGTTATTACATTTTTCCCTGAGTCCTGGCTAACTCAATGGAGAGCCTCCCAGCTACCAGAAAATTGCAGATACTGCAACAATTAGGAAGTCACTTGTATGGGCACTTCATTTGTAAGGAGGAGGAAATTCTCACTGAGGAAAGCAAAGATCATCTGAGCAGATAACACATAAAGAATAGGTTGAGACAAACCTGATTGGACTCCCATTGCATAGATGGGTTGTAATTTTAATTTATCAAAGAAAAGCTTTAATGTATTTCATAGATGTGCTAGGGAACGACTGCATATCCAATATGACATGGGCACCTAGAATACTGGTATCCAAATGTGCAGACATACAAAGTCCTTACTGAGGCGTACTCTTGGTCAATCCGTTTGGGAAACATACTTGTGTTTTTCTGAAACTGCAAATGAAAACTAGATTACTGTAAATCATCACTTTAGACAGTTTGAGTGTGTCCGCAGGTACTTACACAAAATCAAAGACAAATGGACCTTGGCTTTCTACAAAGCTCTGCTGGGTGTAGTATCCTCTTGGGTCCATTCCAGGCTTCTGTTTCCATGAATTATACTACAGTGAGCTCAACAAGTGGATTTGATTTTCTCTAAACGGACAGACATTATAATCCTGAAGAGTCAGCAAACTGGAATTGGAGCTATTCAAGCCATTTCTTTTTCTTTTCATGATACATTGAAAATGAATGACTCATTTTGCTATTGCACCCAAATATCCTGGGCATAGAGTAGTATAAAACGGAGCCAAATGTGTCCAATAAATATCTGACCCCTGTTTACCCCCAATAGCTTCATACTTGGTTTTTGGTACCCTAATATATATGTGCAGAGGCAGGCACTGCCTTGGGTGAATCTCTTCATAAAGGCGTTAATAAATCCCAATAAATAAATACAGTTCATGGTTTGTCTATCAGATATCTTAATTTTTCAGTTTGGAAATGGGACTTGATATACCACCTTTCTGAGGTTTTTGCAACTACATCCAAAGTGGTTTACATATATTCAGGTACTTATTTTGTACCAGGGGCAATGGAGGGTTAAGTGACTTGCCCAGAGTCACAAGGAGCTGCAGTGGGAACTGAACCCAGTTCTCCAGAATCAAAGTATGCTGCACTAACCACTAGGCTACTCCTCCATTAGCAACATTCCAGGTAGAAGCCTGCCCTTGCAGATCAGCAACGCGGCCGCGCAGGCTTCTGTGAGTCTGACGTACGTGCAGGACGTCAGACTCACAGAAACAGAAGCCTGCGCGGCCGCGTTGCTGGTCTGCAAGGGCAGGCTTCTACTTGGAATGTTGCTAGTGGAATAGCAACATTCCATGTAGAATCTCAAACAGTAGCCACAGAATCTCCAATAGTAGCAACATTCCATATAGAATCTCCAATAGGGAAAGGGAAATGGGACGATATGCCACCTTTCTGAGGTTTTTGCAACTACATTCAAAGCGGTTTACATACATTCAGGTACTTATTTTGTACCAGGGGCAATGGAGGGTTAAGTGACTTGCCCAGAGTCACAAGGAGCTGCAGTGGGAATTGAACTCAGTTCCCCAGGATCAAAGTCCACTGCACTAACCACTAGGCTACTCCTCCACTCCTTATAGACCCCCCACCCCCCAAATTCTTTAAATGGCATCCAAAGTTAGAAGTACAAAGGGGTGTGCAGTTATAGAACAGGGCAGTGGTTCCCAAACCTGGTCCTGGAGGCATCCCAGCCAGTCAGGTTTTCAGGATAGCCACAATGATTATTCATGAGAGAGATTTGCATGCAGTGTATGCAAATCTGTCTCATGAATATTCACTGTGGATATCCTGAAAACCTGACTGGCTGGGATGCCTCCAGGACCAGGTTTGGAAACCACTGGCATAGTCAGTTATGTGTGTAATCTAACTGGCTTAATTGGCGATAGCTATCAATAATTGACCTTAACAAGTGCTAACTGGCACTAAATGCTGGTTATATGCATATCTGCTCTGTGCCCCTGCTTTATAACCAGTGGGTCAAATTCATAAGAACGTAAGTGTTGCGTACTGGGATAGACCGAAGATCCATCAAGCCCAGCATCCTGTTTCCAACAGTGTCCAATACAGGTTACAAGTACCTGGCAATATCCCAAATCAGTACAATACATTTTATGCTGCTTATTCTAGAAATAAGCAGTGGATTTCCCCCAAGTTCATCTTAATAATGGCCTTTTCTTTTACGAAGCTATCCAAACATTTTTTTAACCCTGCTAAGCTAACTGGTTTTACTACATTCTCTGGCAAAGAATTCCAGAGTTTACTCACATGTTGAGTGAAGAAATATTTTCTCTGATTCTTTTTAAATGTACTACTTTGTAGCTTCATTGTGTGCTCCCTAGTCCTAGTATTTTTGAAAAGAATAACAAGCGATTCACGTCTACCTGTTCCACTCCACTCATTATTTTATAGAATTCTGTCATATCTCCCCTCAGCTGTCTTTTCTCCAAGTTGAAGAGCCCTAGCCACTTCAGCCTTTCCTCATAGGGAAGTCGTTCCATCCCATTTATCATTTTCACTATCCTTCTCTGTACCTTTTCTATTCCACTATATCTTTTTTGAGATGCGGTGACCAGAGTTGCACACAGTATTCAAGGTGTGATCTTGTGTGCTACTCCAAAGGAAGCATAACCAAGGGCGGGATATGGGCTGGTCAGTGGCATTCCTGGGATTTAGACACGGTGTTATACAATATCTGGATTTTCAGAAGGTGTTTGACAAAGTACCTAATGAAAGATTCCAGAGAAATTGAAGAGTCATGGGATAGGAGGTAGTGTTCTATTGTGGATTAAAAACCGGTTAAAAGATAGAAAACAGAGAGTAGGGTTAAATGGTCAGTATTCTCAATGGAGAAGGGTAGTTAGTGGGGTTCCCCAGGGGTCTGTGCTGGGACCACTGCTTTTTAACATATTTATAAATGACCTAGAGATGGGAGTAACTAGTGAGGTAATAAATTTGCTGATGACACAAAGTTATTCAAAGTCCTTAAATTGCGGGAGGATTGTGAAAAATTACAAGAGGACCTTACAGACTGGGAGACTGGGCATCTAAATGGCAGATGACGTTTAATGTGAGAGAGTGCAAAGTGATGCATGTGGGAAAGAGGAACCTGAATTATAGCTACATCATGCAAGGTTCCACGTTAGGAGTCACGGACCAAGAAAGGGATCTAGGTGTCATCGTTGATGATACGTTGAAACCTTCTGCTAGGTGTGCTGCTGTGGCTAAGAAAGCAAATAGAATGTTAGGTATTATTAGGAAAGGAATGGAAAACAAAAATGAGGATGTTATAATGCCTTTGTATTGCTCCATGGTGCAACCACACCTCGAATATTGTGTTCAATTCTGGTCACCGCATCTCAAAAAGATATAGTGAAATTAGAAAAGGTGCAGAGAAGGGCGACGAAAATGATAAAGGGGATGGGACGACTTCCCTGTGAGGAAAGGCTAAAGCGGTTAGGGCTCTTCAGCTTGGAGAAAAGGCAGCTGAGGGGAGATATGATAGAGGTCTATAAAATAATGAGTGGAGTTGAACGGGTAGAAGTGAAGCGTCTGTTTACGCTTTCCAAAAATAGGACTAGGGGGCATGTGATGAAGGTACAATGTAGTAAATTGAAAACGAATCAGAGAAAATCTTCACTCAACGTGTAATTAAACTCTGGAATTCGTTGCCAGAGAATGTGGTAAAGGCGGTTAGCTTAGCGGAGTTTTAAAAAGGTTTGGACGGCTTCCTAAAGGAAAAGTCCATAGACCATTATTAAATGGACTTGGGAAAAATCCACTATTTCTGGGATAAGCAGTATAAAATGTTTTGTACTTTTTTGGGATCTTGCCAGATATTTGTGACCTGGATTGGCCACTGTTGGAAACAGGATGCTGGGCTTGATGGACCTTTGGTCTTTCCCAGTATGGCAATACTTATGTACTTATGTAATACTTCCATTTCCACGCCTAACTGACGGCTGGTGATTCTAAGTTTGAGAGACAGCCCTCACTTGAGTGCCTGATGAAAGTTTTGAATTGAAACCTGCGGCGTCAGGCGTTCTTTACAGCAGGGGTTGGTGTGATCTCTGCTACTTTTCTGGAGCCTTATCTTTATTGGAGCTTTCAGCATTGTTCAAGGTCCACTGATACTGGGCTTACAAGATAAGTACTTCATTATAAGCTAGCATCACTTAGGAGTAAATAAAGAAGTACTGCTATAATGTGCCAACTAAAACTATCGAACCAAAATATCATATTTTGATTTAGTGCACATTTGGTTTGATAGTCGTAGTTGGCACATTATAGCAGTAAAGCACCAGTTGGAGTGTTTTGCCTGATGAAAGAAGTGCAATATTTCACCCTTTAGTGATTGCTGAAGTCGACTACCATGTGGGTGTGTTAAAAGTCTGAGGGCACTCCTCTTTAGTTTTCATAGTGCTTTCTCCTGATTTTGTTCGGTATTAGTAGTTAGGCATGAACATAAGGCAGGTGTAAATGCTCACGCTTAAACGTAGGCACAAATATGACTCAAGCTAGTATTCTATAAAGACAGTTCTGCATGGAATTACCTGTATAGAATTCAAGCTTGTGCGTATCATCCCGGTGTCTAACTTTGGGTGCCATTCGCTGAATTTCCCTCCTTAAGGTATTGCCTAGTAACATAGTAGATGATGGCAGCTAAAGACCAAATGGTCCACCCAGACTGCCAAGTCAAGATTAGTCCACGTTGGATAAATGGGGGTTGGCTTCCATTGTTGAATTTATATGCACAATTCTGCCTTCCTCCATGTCTTCTACCCTGCTTCTCTCCACAATGGTGCACACCAGTCCCAAGCAAAATTTGTTATGGTGATTATCTCCATTACTACAGCTACTAGGTCACTGCAGGCCTGACCATCCTGAACCTTGCTTCTCACAAAAGCAATACTTTAGCTGTCACCCAGGTCCCTTCCGTGTCCACCACTAGGCCTTGTAATAATTCCCATAACCATCAAGGATAATTTGCGGTGTCCTTTATTTTATTTTAATTTACAGATAAAGACATAAGTATTACAGTTGTAGTTAGCTAAGGAGAAGCTTTGTAAAGATGACTTCCTTAGCCTAATGATTTGAATTAAGATGCAAATGCTGCATTTTGTCATTTTTGTAGCTAGAACATTGTTAGATTTTCATTTCTATTCTGCCTGTTCCTAAGCAGAGCACAAAAATGCATACCTAATCAATAAAATACATAACAATTACCACAAAATAAAACATTTCCATTTTGGCTTGTTGATAAAAGAGCTTTAACATTGGTGAATCTTGGTGGGGCGGGGGGTTCACTTTGAAGTTTTCTCCTGTTTCTTTTGGCTTCCAGCTTTTTTGTTTTTTTCTTGGATTACAGTGCCCCGAGCCTTTGTTCATAACCATCTAAGATTTTTTCCCTTGTTTTCTATAACACTCATTCAGGGCCGGCTCAAGGGACTGCGGTGCCCTGAGCCAATTTTCGCATTGTCCCCCCACCCACAGTTTGATATCTCTCCCTCCATTACTTCTCCGCCCTGCCTGTGATCCCGGTATTTCCCCCCCTCTCTCTCAGGTCCCCTCCCCCCTACTGGACCAGGTGAGACAGTAGCTCAGGGTGCAGCTGATCCTCAGCGAAAGTAGAAAAGTTGTAGCAATACTCAATATGGGGCCTCGAGTCACCGTTTCCTCCCAGGTTCCAATCCTTTGCATGGATGGAACCTATAAATGCACACAGCCTCTAAGGTCCTCTGCTAACTGCAAATCAGAGTGGATGGCCAGAGGGAGGGAATCAGATAGTAAGGCAGGAAGAATATGGGTTGCAGTCTTGTTTCTTGTGATGCCATTTCATTCTTGTGACTTGTGATTCTATCTAGGGTTATGACCCACATTTTAGGGATCTTTGCACTAAACCGTGATTGCTGGAAACTGCTCATTTCTTTTCTTATAGATGTCTTCTAAGCATTCAGTGATTGCCACTGTTGGAGACAGGGTACATTTCTTAGCAGGGTGTTTGGGGTTGGTCTAGTTTGTCCATCCGTCAAATCTGATAATTTCCGTCACGATTAGAGTAACTTTATTTAAGGTTTATTTATTTAACCTGCAGTGTTATGCAAGCTCCAGAACTGTTTTTGATTGATTCAAATGATCAAAAAATGGGTAATCCAAAATAAGAGCAGAACAGTTATAGCGAATTGTATCATGGGTTTTATACTGGGCCGCAGAATGCTGAAACGTACTTAAGTGAAAAAAACAGAATCTAGGATTGGGCAGATTAACGATGACAGCTTTACTGCTGTGATTAGATTCAGCCTTTAACACTGCTTGTGTAAAACTGTTTCTTTTTGGGGGGGGCATTGTGCTTTAAGCTGTTTAGCTATTCCCAAAGCACAAGCCATGAAGCCAGCTCAAGAGTTGTACAATAACAGCTCTGTCCCTTCAGTCCTTGATACCCCCTGCTCATTTTACCAGTTGCCTAACGCCTTGTTGATTGTTCTCATATAAGCAGAAGAGTAAAAGTTAGGGCTGACATCACAACAATGTAAGCTCGGGTCTCAAAACAAGCTGACCTACAACTCTGCACAATACTCCCCTCAAATTCATTTTAATTCCTGCTTTCAAAGCAATAGTTTTGGCAGATTGCCTGTACCATTTCAGTAATTTTTACTAACAGTTTGATAAAGGTTTTTTTTTGTAATGGATATTCAAATTTTGCTAAAGCCAGGTTTGTGTATCAGCAGCAGGTCTCCAAGGTGAACAGCCTCTGGCATGTTAGAACAATGTAGGTAAGGGAAGTCGGCAAGTCAGATCCGTAGCTTCTGGATAAGGATTGGCTCTAAGGGCTGGGTTGGTCGGGCTGGGGCGCGAAGCGGGGCTGGGCTGCGCCGTGGCTGGATGAGGCGCCGCCCCGCATACCCCACGGGGCGGCAGCAACTGTACGCGAGCCGGGCCCTTCCCGTGGATCGCCCCAGCTGCGGCGGGCCCTCTCCCCCCGCCTTACCCTGGCCTCCCCTCCCCTCCTGGGGCGGGGGGAAGGGTGGCGGGCGGGCCGGCGCCCCGCCTCGGCCGGCACCTAGCAGCTGACTTAGAATTGTTGCGGACCAGGGGAATCCGACTGTTTAATTATTGCTATTATATGACATTAATATCTTTAGGGCCCTGCTTACAAAGGTGTGCTAGGGTTTTTAGCACACGCTAAAAAGAAGCATGCGTTAGCCATATAGATGCCCATAATATTCCTATGGGCGTCTACATGGTTAGCGCGCTCTAAAAATGCTAGCGTGCTTTTGTAAACAGGGCCCTAAGTAAAATACAATTTATGTGGTAGAAAATGTAAAACATGGCTGCAATTAATCATAAATGTGTTATTTTTGTTTCTATTAATTTGCAATGTTTGTAGCAAAGCCAGCCACCAGCAACAGTAGGGCTTGGAAGTTAGAATTAATTTATTAGTCTTATGAGCTCAGTGTAAATGCCACCAGCTGCATTCTGTCAGCCTGTCATAAATTTAAGAATTAATGGTTCTAAGGCCCTCACAGATTCCGGTATCTTGCTGACACCTTCTGCAAATGGCATAAGTATTTTAACAGGTTGCAAAGAGTCTCTTCCAAGAAAGATATGAAAGGAAATGTATGTTTTTGGGCTTACTTATGTCTTGGTTTTGCTCAGGGCCTGGTATGTCTGGTGAGTTACAGTTTATCATGGTTCCTGCTGTTCTTCTGTTCAAATATTTCAGCAACATCAGAGTCGATGGGATGGTGCTTGCGTATGGGTGTTTGGGTTAACTGGTACCTGATGCTTAGAAGATGACCTCATTGCACCATGATGCATTCCTTTTTTAGCGATTACCTAATTTGGTCGAGTCTGTTGGATTTTGACTGCAATGTATTTGAAGGGCAGACACAGTCGTTGCCTTTCAGTGCAGCAATCCCTATTAGCCCAACTTTCCAGGGCTGAATTAACACTATATTGGGCCCTAAGCAAACATACATTTATGGGTCCTTCTACTAGGGAGCTCCACTTACTATTCTCACAGCTTCCATTCTCCCTGCCTACTCCCCCCTCCCACATTTCATTTCTCCAGAAGCAGCAGGAAAAAGAAGTGACAGTAATAGTTTGTAAGTGAGGATGGGGACTAGGCAAGCACAAGCTCTGAATGGAGTGGCTTAATGGTTAGAGCTGGAGAGCTGCCAAGTTCCAGGAATCGGACTCCAGAGGGACATTTTTGGCCAGTTGTGGATTTCTGACAGCTCTATCCTGGGACGTGATTGAACCTGTAGTACCGATTTCAAGGGATAGAATCAGGGACTACAAAGCGCACAGTGAACTGGGATGTAAGTTCAAAAACAAAACTGGCCAGAAAGTCTTCCTCCTGGAACTGGGTAACTTGGTAGCTCTGGAGCAGTGGGCTAAGAACCAGCGAAGCTGGGCAGGTCATTTTCACTCTCTCTGCTGCCTCTGGTACAAACCAGACCTGCCTAAGGTGTGAGATTTACAGACAACGTATCCGAAGTATAAATTTGTGAGTTTTACATCTGAAAAGGTAATCAATAGAAATAAAATAAAACATGGAAAAGAAAATAAGATGATACCTTTTTATTGGACATAACTTAATACATTTCTTGATTAGCTTTCGAAGGTTGCCCTTCTTCAGCTAACCTTCGAAAGCTAATCAAGAAAGTTATGTCCAATAAAAAAGGTATCATCTTATTTTCTTTTCCATGTTTTATTTTATTTTATTTCTATTGATTACCTTTAAAAGTGGACTAACACAGCTACATCTGAAAAAAAAAACTTCACAAATGGAAGAAGCAAAAGGAAATGATATTTAGTTTTCTTTGGTGCTTCTGAAAGTCTAAGGACAGAGTGCAGGCAATACTAGGTCAGTTTTGAAAGGTTTTTGCCCAGGTGACTTAACAATTAGCTGGGCAAAAGCCATGGACTGAAAATTTGCCTTCACTTAGTATGTACAAAGGTAGATTTGCAATGGACTTTTCCACGCCAGCCCAAATTTTTAAAGGGAAGCTCTATTTATATGAGACTGTCTCCACCAGAGACACAAACATGGCCCTGAGTACCTGAGAATTGGACGATCCTCTACACACCCCAAGGACACTAAGGTCCTATCAAGGACTATCACTAACCACACCCTCTCCAAAAGACTTTACATGATGTGTACCCACAAGCGAGCCTTCTCCGGAGTAGCCCCCACACTCTGGAATGCACTGCCTGAAAGGCTGCGCTTAACACAAGACTATCTCTGCTTCAGGAAGCAGGTGAAAGCTTGGCTCTTCAACCAGGCCTTTAATGGAAGAAGTAACTAACTTGTTAGTCTCACTCACGCACACAAGGAGTGACAAGGTCTGCACATACTGCAGCGGGACATGTTTATCCACTCCTACCCTAGCTGGGATAATAAATAACCATCTCTCTGACCTCATTTGCACCATTCTTTAAATTAGTCACCTTATTTCTAACTCCTCTTATTCTCTTACCTATCTATATGTTCCATCTATGCCTATACCCTTCACTGTCAGTTAAAATGTTCTATTACATATTGTGTTGACATTGTAAGTAGTATACTATGCCATATTTTGTATTGTTATTTGAATATTTTTACTGCTGTAATTATCTATTGCTTATGTTTGATTTATTCTTAGTGTATACCAGTAAAAAATCCTAAATAAATAAAATACCCATGCATTCACTCTGTCATTTTTCTCATACACACACACTTGTGCTTCTTCCTGCCCGCAGGTGTCAGCTGCCAATGCCAGGACTTCTTGTGCATGCTCAGAGCAGCCCCCCCCCCCCCCACCACCAAATTGAAGGTCTGGCTATGCCACTGGGTAGGACCAGTCCCAAGGAACGTGATACATATTCTCTTTTGCTTTTAGTATCCCTAAATTTACATATTTAAAGTGTCTTTGCAGTTGACCATGCTAGCGGTTACTATAAAAGTGCTGATATTCCATGTATAACTTCTGAGTCTATCTACCAGGTTTCTGATTACAATAAAAAGTTTTAGCCCTACATTTTTTAGCCCTTGATTTAAATTTATCATTTGCATTTTCCAAATCATAGCTCAAGATGGAGTTACCTATTCAAGATCCATGAATAATTTCCCTATCCAAACTGTCCTTATATCTAGTAAAACCTGAAGAAATGAGGGGGAAATGACTTGCCCAAAGTCAGAGCATCATTGGGGAAGGGAAGCAGAATTTGAATACTGGCTTCCCAGATTCACATCCCACTTCTGTAAGCACTGAGCTGCTCTTCCATCTCTGCTTAGGGAAATTTTTTTTAATTTTTGTTACATTTGTACCCTGTGCTTTCCCACTCATAGCAGGTTCAATGCAGCTTACATATTATATACAGGTACTTATTTGTACCTGGGGCAATAGAGGGTTAAGTGACTTGCCCAGAGTCACAAGGAGCTGCCTGTGCCTGAAGTGGGAATTGAACCCAGTTCCCCAAGACCAAAGTCCACCACACTAACCACTAGGCCACTTCTCCAATCCTTGTGAAATTCCATCTGTATCTTTTTGCTCTTTGATATCATAATGCAGTGCACTGATAATCATCTAGTGATGATGTGATCACAGTGGACAAAGGCCAGAGCTGAATACTGTGCTTCAGATGAGCAGTACATGGAAAAGTGTAAAGGGTGACTCCAATAATTACATTACTCTTGAGGGAATACTGCCCAAAAAATAAAATAAAATTCAATGCAACATTTTTGAAAATGTCATACCTTATTTTTAAATTCTGCTTTTCAGAATTCCCCCTTACATAAGGTCTGACATCTCCCACCCTGCCTTTTCCCTTCTCAGATTTCACTTCCACAACTTTCTCCTCCTCAGACTTTCAGCCCCTCCATTTTTCTCTCCTCTATCTCCCAGCAAGACCCCCAGTGATGATATCCCCAAGGTCTACTGCTCCAGACAAATATCCTCATACTCCTTTCTCCCTTCCCTCCCGGCTGCGTACCCCCACCTTTCCTTCTCCCCGTCCCCATGCACCTGCTTCTCTTCCTAATGATTGTGGTTTAATATACCTCACTTCACCTCTCCATCTTTCTCCCCCCCCCCAACAGGTAACCTCACCTCTTCTCCCCTCCCCCCCAAACACACCCAACACGTTTTCTATTCCCTGGAGAAGGAGAATGTGGCCTAATATACAGCTGATTCACCCTCTCCTTTTGCTGTTTGATCCATGTGGGACAGAGGGAAGAGGGACCAAGGAGAGCTATTGAGGCTGGTTCTTACTCAGAATCCTGCATATCAAGTGCAAAATTCTTGTAGTGGTGAAGTCTGTACAAATACTGTGTTGCACAACTGCCCAGAGAAGCTATGAACTAGAAGTTGCAGAGCAAGACTGTAAACAAGAGAAAAAAAAGGAACAAAAGAATCATGCAGTGACTTCAGCAATAATACAGTATACAGATAAAAATAGGCAGGTACAAAGATAAGCCTCCCACAATAAATTGTACAGTTATAATTGTAAGGACCAGTAAGGAGGCAGGTGAGTCACGGTGCCATGTGAACCCGTGTGAAACAAGTCGCCACTGAGGTCCTCCCTCTTCTTCTCTGCGCATATCCAGCAGACAGCCAAGACCTGTCGCTTCTTTATCTATAACATCAGCAAAATTCGCCCTTTCCTCTCTGAGCACACCACCCGTACTCTCATCCACTCTCTCATTACCTCTCACCTTGACTACTGCAACCTACTCCTCACTGGCCTCCCACTTAACCATCTATCCCCCCTTCAATCTGTTCAGAACTCTGCTGTGCGTCTTATCTTCCGCCTAGACCAATATGCTCATATCACCCCTCACCTCAAGTCACTTCACTGGCTTCCGATCAGGTACCGCATACAGTTCAAGCTTCTCCTACTAACCTACAAATGCACTCAATCTGCAGCCCTCATTACCTCTCTACCCTCATCTCCCCTTACGCTCCTACCCGTAACCTCCGCTCACAGGACAAATCCCTCCTCTCAGTACCCTTCTCCACCACCGCCAACTCCTGAGTCCGCCCTTTCTGCCTCGCCTCACTCTATGCTTGGAATAAACTCCCTGAGCCCATACGCCAAGCCCCCTCCCTGCCACCTCTTCAATGTCGCTTTTGGCACCTAACCATTATTCATCTATTCAGGAAATCTAGACTGCCCCAATTTGATTGACTGCACTTTTTTGTCCTTTAGATTGTAAGCTCCTTCGAGCAGGGACTGTCCTCTGTGTTAAATTGTACAGCGCTGCGTAACCCTGGTAGCGCTTTATAAATGTTAAGTAGTAGTAGGTCCAAGCTAGCTGTTGGTTCTATGGACATGATTGGGTGCTGGGTGTATGTAGACTAGAGATAATAAGACCCCCCACCCTGTTAGTATAATTTTGGCTTCTATTGGATTTATTTGGAGCACAGGCATGGCAGGAGGAAGCCTGGTATTAGAAATGTGATAGGGGCCTGGGGTCACATCAGAGAAAAGTTTGGGAAGAAGTTGCATAGATTCAGGAGTAACATAAGGAAATATTTCTTCACAGGAAGGATGGTGGATGCATTGAACAACTTCCCAACGGAAGTAGTGGAGGGAAAAACAAGAGAATTCAAGCAGATGTAGAGAATCTGTTGTTGTAAAGGAGCAAAAAGGAAACTAAAAAATTATCTGATGCCTACTGAGACCTGCAAGTGAAAGTAAGTTAAACAGATTAGATGGGCCTTACTGTCCTTATTTATTGATTTTTGGATTGACTTGACTTCCATCTTTTCAGTAGTAGTTCAAGGCAAGTTACATTCAGGTATAATAGGCATTTCCCTATCTCCAGAGGGCTTACAATGTAACTTTGAATCTGAGGCAATGGAGAGTTAAGGTTACAAGGAGCCTCAGTGGAAGCTAAACCTGACTCCCCTCGTTCTTCGCCCACTTTTCTAATCATTAGGCTACAATGCCTTATGCACCATTGTATTCAGTTTCTTGGGCATGCTAGGGCATTCCTAGTTCCATCTTCTATGCAAATACAGTACCCTATCATTGCTTGTCTGTAGCAACATAAATAGTCACTTAGTAGATGATGGCAGATAAAGACCTGCATGGTCCGTGCAATCTGCCCAACAAGATAACACCTAGTATATATGATATGATAACATATGCATGCATGATCTTTAGCTGTCTTTGCCATTTTCAGGGCACAGATCATAGAAGTCTGCCTGGCACTGGCATTGCCATTGAAGCCCACTCCAGTCTAGCCAGATCTATTTAACTATGATCAGGACACAAAGCGTAGCAGGGGCGTAGCCAGACAACAGATTTTGGGTGGGCCTAGGCAAGAAGTGGGTGGGCACCAATGTGTTCTCCCCCACCAAAAAAATCATCCACAGTTGGCGGGGAAAACACTTCTTCCAACCTTGGCCAGTCTGCAGCAGGCATGCGCCTGAAAACTGAGCATAAGCAGGTGCCAGTATCATGGAGAGTAGCATTTTTCGTTACCATCAGGGGGTTGTCCAGCTGGCAGAGCATGGGATCACCAGCAGCTACCGCTAAATGTGTGCTACTGTTGGGTGGGCCTGAGCCCATCAAGCCCCACCTGTGGCTACGCCACTGGAGCGTAGAACTCTGGCCCAACTACTGAATTTGCTGCTTGAGCACAGTAAGTTGTTTTGATTCCATCTCTTTCCATATAGGAATCCTTGTGTGCTTATCCCACACATTCTTGCAATTCTGTTAACCATTTTCATCTCACCACCTCCCATGGAGGGCATTCCAAGTATCCACCAACCTCTCTCCATAAAAAAGTACTTCCCAACATTACCCCTAGGTTGACCCCCCCCCCCCCCCCCCCAACCTCAATTTATGTCCCTCTTGGTTCTACTGCTTACCCTCTCTCGGAAAAGGTTTGTTAGCATATTAATACCTTTTAAATATTTTAAATATCTATATTATTGTTACACTTGTACCCCTACATTTATTCAATGTGGCAGTACATAGTGCAGAAAGCAGTTGCAGACTCCCAGCTTACATGTCTGACCCTGATTGACCTACCACCCAGGAATGCCAAGAGATCATCTCGCACATTCCTTAATCTTCACTTCCCAAACTGCAAAGGCCCTAAAATATAAACTAATGCAACGCATCAACCTTTTCCTATGTGAGCACGCAATTCTGTGGAACGCATTGCCATGTAACCTAAAAGCGACCTATGAACTGACCCAACTTCCGAAAACTGCTGAAGACCCTCTTTCGACAAGACATACCACAATGACTAAAACATATGAAATCCCTCACATACATCTAGCAAGCAATGTTAAGAGCGCCTCACATTATATCTTTATCATGTTTTTCCATTACCATGCAACCCAAAACACTTCTGTAAACACTAAATGTTCAACTCTCCTCTCCAGTTCCACCATCCACAATATATTGTAAGCCACATTGGGCCTGCAAAGAGGTGGGATACAATGCAATAAATAATAATAATAATAATAATAAAGGTGAAGATTGTGATAGGGTAAGGTTCCCGTGGTAGGACCACACAGAGGAAACGTCGGACGGTAAGGTTCGGTGATGGCCATTACGAACTTTAGCGCTGTTGTGTCGCTGAGCTCAGGTAGTTACTTTGGATCGGGGTATGCCTTTTTAAACAGGTGGATCTTAATGTCTTTCTGTAGTATATCATATCACCTCTATCCCTCTCTCGTGTAGGTCGTTTGGCACAAACCCTCACATTATTTTTGTCACTTGCAAGCTTTAAAAGTTGAGTAACACTTCTTGTTGTCGGGACTCAAGTGTTTACTGCCCCTCACTGAATCAAAGTTAATTAAATACTTCTATACTTTTGGCAATTTCCAATAAAACAACAGGTTCAAACATAAAACATCAAGACTTCTTGACTACACAAATAACACTCAAAAATTACAATGCACTGCTAGTGTTGGAATTGCATTTAGAGGCCTTGTACCAGTGAAGACAGCAAATTGCTTTTGACAAATGAAACAACCGCTGTGCTCTTCTAAAACAAATATCTTAGAGTTGAGGTCATGGCATTCGTTTTCTGTTTCATACATCACTGGAAATCACCTTGCCTGAAGGTGTCATTACATTTATCACTTAGTTGATCACTCTCTGTGGACAGCCCTGATGTATGTCTAGCAAAGGTTACATTCTGTTATTAAATTCTGTCCCTATTGTGAAAGGTATCACAGCAATGACTATCCTCATACCATACTATACATAACAATTCCCACAAATAAATGTTGAGCTCACACGGATGTGTCAACCTCAGCGGGACTCTACTTACAAAGGAATTTTGCCAAAATTTCAACTAGAAGACTACCACTGGGGAATAAGCCCCATACTTTTACACTAAGGCTCTTCCCATTTAATTGATTATTGGGGGGGGGGGGGGGGGAAGGAGGGAAGCTTAGTGAATCAGGCTCCTCAATTGTCATTTGAAAGTTTAAATATATGTTATCCAATGAACATCACGATTCCTTTCCTTGGCCATCATTATGTGGCCTTTCATAACTAAAACTATATAAAACGATTTTCTTGATCCTTGGAAAACTACAGACAGGCCATCTGGACCACTCACAGACATTATAATCAGTGTTTCTGGTTTAACTTCACTTCAAGATGCCACTTGCGGTGAGGTGTAAATGAAATCATAGCTAAGGCGCTGGGAGGAAGGAGAAAATTACCAGCACTCAGAAGAATGCAGCCAAGAAGAAACGTTCAAATTGCTGCTGAAAGTTCTCTAGTGCAGTGAGTTTCATTTTTAAGGTATCATTACTGTGCTCTCAGATGAAAAGTTTTACAGATAACTGGAAATGTGTGGAAAATGTCAAAGCAAAACAAGTATGAAACTGGCATTTTTGCACCTCTCCCTCTATTGGCTTTTGCCTTTCAGTCACGGATACATATTAGTAACAAACCATTCATTTTCCTTTTTTTTCTTGAAAATTTACGATATTTTGCCATCAGTTCACTTTTCTTTTGCAAGCGTTGCATCCTTTTTGGCTTTTTTTAACATAGAGTTTTGACATTTTTTCAGTGCAATTCTCCTAGCGAAAAAGGTGCCGGTACTCAAATGCCTGGCCACCCTTCAGGGGTTGGGGTGATCACTGAGGGACCCAACCCACAATAGCCAGGCCCCCTGCAACCAGTCACAGAATCTATGACAAGGCAGAATTGGTGTGTAGACCCTGAGCTCTCTTCATTAAAACTTGGGGGGACCATGGGTCAATTTTAGCAGACAATGGAAAAGGTGCCGGTAATCAGTACCCCCCCCAAGTACCCCCTCAAAAAAGCCCTGCATTTTTTTTAATATTAAGTTTTGACATAAGAATGGTAATGCTATAAATATTTTTTGCATGCTAAAATGCTGATTGATGTACTTAAAAGGGGCCTCTTATACAATGAGGACATGAAGTCAGAAGCAGAACACACATTTGTAAAGTAGGCATGTTCGGCAGAGTGTGGGCAGGGTCATGCAGAGGAACTTAGAGGTCCTTTTACAAAGACATGCTAGCATTTTATGTGCGCTAAACGCTAGAGATGCCATATATTCTAATGAGCTAACCAGTATTTATTTATTTATTTGTTACATTTGTATCCCACATTTCCCCAGATATTTGCAGGCTCAATGTGGCTTACATAATACCTTAAAGGCATTTCACCAAGTCCGGTAGGGGATAAGTACAATACATGTTGTAGTGGGATAGGGAAGTAAGAATCAGTCAAGTTGGGTTTAAGGTAAAGGGTTTGTTAATGTCTAATACGCTCTTTTGATTGTGAAGTGTTGCAGGGTTGAGACATTTAAGTTGGGTCAGTCGGGTATGCCTTTCCGAATAGGTGTGTCTTTAATAATTTCCTGAATTTTAGGTGATCGTAGGTTGTTTTCACCACTTGTAGCAGTGCGTTCCACAGGCGCGTGCTTATGTAAGAGAAGTGTTGGACGCATGGGTTGTCTTGTATTTTAGTCCTTTGCAATTTGGGTAATGAAGATCAAGTAAGACCGTGATGATTTGGTACTATTTCTGATTGGGAGGTTGATTTATGGCAATTAACTTAGATATATCGTGCTAGGAGCCTTAGATACACAAACTTCAAATTATATGGATCCTAGATATAATTATGCTCCCCTTCTATCATCCATGCAAATTTTAAACAGTATTAAATATATTTTTTTCTTCAATTTTTTGCCTCAGCGGTGCTCATGACCAACTCTTACCTTATGGACTAAAGGGGTGGTCATTTTGTATGGGAAGCTAAGCTAAGACTCATACATGATGAATTGAGGTGGTTTATGTTTAATTTGCAGGTGAAGTCCTTGACACAGCCTAGCTGGCGAAACTGCATGTGGACAACTTTGAACCCCCAGTCTGACTAATTATTAATTAAGTATAAGTACTTAAATCATGAAAATATAATGAATTGATTGCATTTAAAAGCCAACAAAGAACTGGTGCTAATATACATTTCCAACATACGATAAGAGTTCTATGTTTGTGCAGCACTGCATACGCTTTGTAGCGCTGTTAAAAATGCTAAATAGCAGTAGGTAGTAATTTTTGTGCGTCTGACTTGGACAAGGATGTGTAAACAAGAAGGGTTTCAGCAAAGAAGGCAATTTCTCCCTAACTACTGTACTGATGAGATTCAGTTTCTAATTTGTACAGGCACACGCTTGCTGTCCTTGCCATAAGTAGTCTCAGGCTTATGACAACACCGTGCAGGTATTGTCTTCACCCAAGCTTCGGTCCAGACAAATGCCTGAAACATGTTCTAGATGCTTCACAATATTTATTGAAGGAGCTGCAGCCAGCGAGCTCATATCATCAGCCTTTTAGCCTGTCAGCAGGGCTTTACTAATGACCTTGATCGTCCAGATGAATCATTGCATAATCTGTGGAAGAATTCCAGTTGAAACAGGTGAAGTGTGCTTTGCTTTCAAGCATGCAAAAGTACTAACAATTATTTATTGCCCCCACCCTCCCCACCTACAAGGAGCAGGTGATCTTGGTGAGTTAGGTGAAATCCTTTTCCTGGCATTAATTGATAATAGATTTTTTAAAACAATTGGAAAATCATTTCACCCTATATCTTGTCTAAGTCATCAGAGATAAAAGAAGTGGGAAAAGTAAACCAGGCTTATCCAAAGAACTGGGACCAAACAAATAATTAATAATAAATCGACACAGTTTTATTAATGTTTCCTTAGAAATGACTCGACACAACGTTGTGTTTCAGCCTGGTGGCCTGCATCAGGAGTCTTATGTCTTAAGGAAAGGACTGATGGTCTAATTTTACATTAGGTTGAAAAACAGAAGGCTTGAAATAACAACCTAAAGTTGGTCTTAAAAAAGATCGTTGTGTCAAACCGTAAGGCACTGGAATAAGCACTGATGCAATAGTGAAGCAAATTGATAATAGATTTTTTTTTAAACAATTGGAAAATCATTTCACCCTATATCGTGTCTAAGTCATCAGAACATCTTATTCTAAAGAGACTGTGTTGTACCTCTTTCATCCATGGTTTGACTTCATCTCTAGAACAACCTCATGTGAAGAGCTCATGTCAGGACAAGTCATAAGTTTGAAACCTTCCACAGAGTCTGGGGCAGGTTTGTCTGAACTGAGACTCATTTGATAGCAGTTATTCTGAGGATGGAGTACAGCTTGGATCTGCTCACTGAGTTTATGTGGAACTGGGGATGGTAAGGGAAGGGTTGGAATGTGGGGTAGGCATTTAGTTATTGATTCTGTAAATTATATATATGTTTAGATTTGTTCACAAGGTACAGTAGACATTTCCCTGCCCCTGGAGAACTCACAATCTATCTGGGGAAATAGAGGATTATGGGGCTCATTTTCGAAACAGAAAATGTTTAAAAAAAATACAAACAAAAAAAAAACAATGGCACAAAGTGGCAGATGGATGTTTCTTCTGGTCAAAATGTCCAAATCACTATTTTGAAACACATACTTTTAGATATTTTTCTATGCAGTTTGTGTGTTAGTGCGTCCAAGTCACAAGGGGGTGTGTCAGGGTAGTACCGATTTGGGCATTCCCATAACTTGGAAATTTTTTTCTGCCATAATGGAACAAAACAAAATGTCCAGGGCTACAATTTATACATTTTGGTCTAGACTTGTTTTTATGACAACTAAATCAGAAAAAGCTACCCTAAATCCTAAATGACCAGGTGACCACTGGAGGGATTAAGGCATGACCCCTCCTTACTCCCCCCATGGTCACTGACTCCTTCCGGCCCCCAAGATGTGAATGAAACAGTTCATACAGGCTGTATGACAGCACCAGATTTTATGGCCAGTTCCTATTAGAGCAACAAGCAGGTCCATAGAGTAGCCTAGTTGGTGCAGTGCACTATAGAGAAGGGGACCCAGGCCTATATCCCACTTCAACTGTTACACATGGTGGAAAGTGTGAGCCCTCAAAACCTACTGTACTTTACATATAGGCGACCCCTGCAGCATAAGGGCTATTGTAGTGGTGCATAGTTGAGTACAGTAGGTTTTTGGTGGGTTTTGGAGGGTTCACCATTCACTATAAGGAAGCCCCTCACTACCTCTCTACCCCTCATCTCCCCTTACCTCTCCTACCCATAACCTCCGCTCAAAGGACAAATCCCTCCTCTCAGTACCCTTCTCCACCACCGCCAACTCCAGACTCCACCTTTTCTGCCTCGCCTCACCCTATGCTTAGAATAAATTCCCTGAGCCCATACGCCAAGCCCCTCCCTACCCATCTTCAAATACTTGCTCAAAGCCCACCTCTTCAATGTTGCTTTCAGCACCTAACCATTGTACCTCTATCCAGGAAATCTAGACTGCCTCAATCTTGATTGACTGCACTTTTTGTCCTTTAGATTGTAAGCTCCTTCGAGCAGGGACTGTCCTTCTTTGTTAATTGTACAGCGCTGCGCAACCCTGGTAGCGCTTTAGAAATGTTAAATAGTAGTAGTAGTAGATGTGTACTTGGGACCTTGTCTGTGAAGTTCACTGCAGGCCCTCTCAGGTGCCCCACTGCTCTACAGGGATATCTGTTTGGCCGTCTACTAAGAATGCTGGTTCCTCCTACATCCCAATGGCTTGATTTTCTGCTTCTTTCATTTTGATGGTTTTTATTTTTTCAAAAATGGTCCAAAAAGATAGATGCACTGAGAACAACATCTAGCAAATGGCCATTTTCAAAACAAAAAGATAGATGATTTTCTGTTTTGAAAATGGGTATTTTCTCTACTGGATTTTTGGCTGTTTTCTGCAAAACGTCCAAAGCTGGATTTAGATGTCATATCGAAAGTGCTTCTTCACGTCACTTGCCCAAGATCACAAGTAACAGCAGTGGAATTTGAACCAGGATCCCCTGAATGTAAAGCTGGCTGGGAACATACATTTGTCAAAATACCAATGGTACCTGGATAGATGTGTTTATTAGTCTAAGGGGTATGCATATGTGATTTTTTTTTTAACTCTACATTATTGTACAGAATTATCTGTAATTACTTTTGTGTAAAACATTCTTTTTTAAAGAAGTTCAAACCATCTTTATTGAAAATTTTTGAATAATAAACACAATAAGGAAGAAAACAAAATCATAAAGCACATTCTATAAGTACATTACACAAGTAAGTATCTACTATCCTGCTTAACTATTATCATGTTACCCAAGATCCTTAAGAAATACTAAATGTATATTTTCTTATAGATTTCCACTATTCATAATGTAATGTAAGCCACATTGAGTCTGCAAAGAGGTGGGAACATGTGGGGTACAAATGCAATAAATAAAAAAATAAAAAAAATAATAAAGTATCAACGTACCATGTCATACACTTTGAGTACTACAGTATTATTGGATGCATTCGTACAAAAAAGTAAAACCAGTTCCCAAACCTTATTAAGTTTAAAAATAGAGTTAATGTTCTCCACCATATTTATACCCTAAACAAATAGCATTCCACCAGAAAGAGAGAGATACTTTTTCCATTATCTTTCAATTCCATTAATATTGTTTTAAGGCAGTTGCAATCATAATAGGAAACAATTTACATTGTTCAAAGGAAAGAAAATCAGAGGCAAATAGTACGAAAAATAATTAACTTAAATGTGATGGGGAATGGATAAATTCAAAAGGCCAGTTTTTCTATCCCACACTGAAAACCAAAGTTTTAAGTTGCGGACATGAAAAAAACCATATGTTCTAAATGATTACAGGGCCAACATTTGTTAGAAGAATCATGGCTCACCCTATGTTGTTTCACTGGAGTCCACAGAGACCTAAGAAGAACATAGGTTGTAAAACAGGGGCAGAGGACAGAGGTCCATTTGTTTTGGTCCAGAAACTTAACCATTGAGAGTCCAAGATCTGTTCACCAATTTCAATTGACCATAATTACTGTAATGTGGATACAGTAGGTTTGAGATGGGATATTAGTAACTTATGAAAATCGGAAGCCCTATTACCAGTAATTATAGCTTCTGAAAAAAAGAGTATAAATGTCAGGAGAAAAGGTAGTGTAATTAGCCAAACATTTGCTGGATGATAATGCAATTCTAATTTAAAGATATTTATAAAATTGAGACTTAGGTAAGGAGAATTGTGTTGTAAGCATAGAAAAAGGAAAAAATCTTATTATATACAAAATATCATGCATTTGTGTTCCAAAGAAATAGCTTTTTTAAAAAAATTTTTATTTATAACCATTAAAATTTTTACAAGCGATAAAACAACTTGTTGGAAATACAGAGAAAGTAATATGTAGGAATTATTTCAGTCAGGTAATTCTATTCTCTTCCTTAGACCACTAAATGGGGAGAGTGAAACAAGATAAGGAGATCAATTAAACAGTAAACTGAACCCCCCCCCCCCCCCCCGTGGTATTAACCTGATTATCCCCAGATATTACTCATCTAATTCATTATTCCACATTGATCATCTGGTTGGCTTCTTCAAGGCCAATACGGTGTATAGTCAAATCATTTCATTGAAAACATACTTATTGTCCAATATTAGTTAGAAATAATACATCTGATGACATTCTTTCTCTTTTAAAAACCAGAAGTTATTTAACAATACATATACTAAGTCTCTAATTCAAAACCCTCTGATTAAAATAATCCCAGTTTTCACAGGCTTCACTCCTTTTAAAGTAATAATTTGAGGAAATATTTCTGAGGAAAACTTTAGGAGTCATACCCAGAACTCTGGGAAAAACAATAATCTCAATATTAATCATCTATAATAATATTCATTTTATTATTCAAAATTTCTGGTCTATTATCATTTTCAAAATCATAACCACTTCTTGCTCATGTAGAATCATTTGTTATATCGATTTTTTACTCTCAAAGGGTTCAGTTGAATTGTCCATGTAACTCTCTAATAAAATTATATCTGAAACCAAATTATTTACTGCCACCGTTAGGTCCCGAAGCGCCTTCCAGATGGTATTCAATGTAACCTCCACGGGAGCCAAAAACTCCAAGTTGATTTCTCTTAGGTGTTTAGGAGTGGTTCCGCCGATTTGGGTTCTGCTGTAAACGTCCTCCTTTTCAGCATATGCCTCTAACTCACTCCTCCACTCCTTTGGACATGGTGGTTGAATAATTCGGGAGCGATGGAGTTGTTTTTTTCCAAGTCCAAGAGCGTCGGCAATGACCACAACCTCCTCCCCCTGTAGCATCCTCTGCCTCAGATCAATCCAGGAAGTGGAAGATCCAATTAGGGGAATGAACTGCGGATCTTTCACATGGTAACACGCTGTATTGTAAGAGCCACTTCCAAAGTTCCATAGGTTTCTATGGAACTTTGGAAGGCTAAGTGCTTTGAAAATGAGCCCCTATGCCAGCCACAGGTTCTAGCGTTGCTGCTAACTGTATGTAGCACATAATGTTTGTTTTTAAAGTACTATTTTCCTTTTATTTACTTCTTTGCTGAAAGCTGTTGGATGGCCCTTCAATCCCAGTTTCTACTGGACCTACATTATGACAACAGCCATTACAACTTGCATTAACAGCCACCATAATTTACAGTCTTCCTGGCAGAGAGGCAAAACATTTGTAGTGCATGGGGACTCAATTAACTTTACAGTCCTAGAAACTGGTTGAACTCTTAGACACCAGAACAACTAGAAGAAATGCTAAACAGCAAAAATAAACCTGGAAGCTAATAATTTTTTAGTATTTTTAAGAACCAACAGCTATAGCACTATAGCACCAGAAACTTCACATTCCTCTACAAAGGCCTCTCAGGTACTATGTAAGCCACATTGAGCCTACAAATAGGTGAGAAAATGTGGGATACAAATGTAACAAATAAATAAGTAAATGGTCTGTTCAAAGCAAAGGCACATTTGTAGCCTAGTGAAACAACGCTTGTCCTGGGTCTGTGTATTTTGTGGATAAATGGAAGTATTTGGTTTTCTAGTCCAGTCAGTCCATACATGAAATTGCAAAAAACATTTATGGAATGTTAGAGACCTTATCTTTAGAATAACCACATCAGTTTTGTATTATAGCCAGATAGGGGCTCTGCTTATTTTATTTTAAAACATAGCAAAATCAAGATCAGGTTTTCAAAATACTCAGAATAGCTTGATTCTTAGAACAAAGGAATGCAAATATATCTCATGAATAGTCATGGTATAAATCTCCCAAATTCAGACTGCCATTCGAGGTTCATATTAATGATAGAATAGCTCACCTTGCAAACGTTGGCTAGCCAATAAGAACGTAGAATCCCTGTACAGACAAATTTCTAATCACTCTCTTCAGGTCATAATGCAAAACCAATGCCATGTTTTACAACCTTCAACCAGGACTGCTGCTGTGGTATCATGAGATTTAATCCTAGCCAAGACGCCACTAAGCCACAGTATCAACCTGATGCGTTTGTTCCAGATGTTATGTAAAAACATGTGTATCCATGAATTTGGCTGTGACATGATGAGATTACATCAATATTTTTCATACCTTAACTATGTAAGGTGTCGGCTAGCTAAACTGACTTGCTGAGCGGTATTAGGAAGACAAATGGACGTGTTGCATGCAAGCTCTCTGTAATTCAAACACTTTAAGAAATCTGATTTATCAGAATCCCAGTATTTTCAGGTTTCAGTAGATCAGTTGCATCCTGGTACAAAAAAAAAAAAAAAAAAACGAATTGCAGAAACAGCAGTGCCTTGGGTGAAGTCTGTATCTGGCAGCACTTCAAACGTAACATAGTATAGGTTTGGAAAAACTGGTCCTCTGTCGAACTTCTGACCTTAGAAAGATGATAAGTTATTGATCGATAGCACCCTGAAGACTTCAAAACTCCATGCATGCATTCAAGCTGTTCTTTGATAGGTTAATGGATGTGGGCAGAGCTGATATGCTATGTGAAGAAACAGGGGTAATAAGAAAGTTTGGGGTTTAGCCATGCTTCCAGAACATTCTTACATTTTGTGACTGTTTCTCACAACTTTTAGCAGCTGATATTCAAAGCAAGTTACATGCTTGCTGGCATGTCCACTGGTTCAGTATGTGTCATCATGTTATGGCATGTACTCTTATGTCAGCAGCTATTTTATATACAAGTGGGAATGACCTTATATTTTTAATATCTCCCAGGTTAAAATGCTGTGAAATGTAGTGTTACACACTTGCATGGGTGCATTTCAATAAATCTGACGTGTATGTTTGTGTGTGTTAGGTTGAAATATCACTTTCCTGCTTATAATCGAACGAGAAAAATGCCCAAGTTCCCACCTAAATCGGGAGATGGACGTTTATCTCACAAAAACGAATAATGCGGTATAATCGAAAGCCGAACTTGGACGTTTTCAACTGCACTCCATCGCGGAAGTGTACAAAGTTGATGGGGGCGTGTTGGTGGCATGGTGAAGGCGGGACTGGAGCATGGTTATCACCCGAACAGAGATGGGCGCCTTTCGCCGATAATGGAAAAAAACTATGCGTTTGTAGCTAGATTTTAGGGCACTTTTCCTGGACCCTGTTTTTTCACGAATAAGGCCCCAAAAAGTGCCCTAAATGACCAGATTACCCCCAGAGGAAATTGGGGATGACCTCCCCTGACTCCCCCAGTGGTCACTAACCCCCTCCCACCACAAAAAATGATGTTTCACAACTTTTTATTTTCACCCTCAAATGTCATACCCACCTCCCTGGCAGCAGTATGCAGGTCCCTGGAGCAGTTGTTAGGTGGTGCACTGGACTTCAGGCAGGTGGACCCAGGCCCATCCCCCCCTACCTGTTACAATTGTGCTGCTTAATGCTTAGTCATCCAACCCCCCCAAACCCACTGTACCCACATATAGGTGCCCCCTTCACCCCTTAGGGCTATAGTAATGGTGTAGACTTGTGGGCAGTGGGTTTTGAGGGGGATTTGGGGGGCTCAACACACAAGGGAAGGGTGCTATGCACCTGGGAGCTCTTTTACCTTTTTTTTTTGTTTTTGTAAAAGTGCCCCCTAGGGTGCCTGGTTGGTGTCCTGGCATGTGAGGGGGACCAGTGCACTACGAATCCTGGCCCCTCCCATGAACAAATGCCTTGGATTTATTCGTTTTTGAGCTGGGCACTTTCATTTTCCATTATCGCTGAAAAACAAAAACGCCCAGCTCACAAATTGTCGAATACAACATGGACGTCTATTTTTTTCAAAAATACGGTTCGGTCCGCCCCTTCACGGACCCGTTCTCGGAGATAAACGCCCATGGAGATAGACGTTTTCGTTCGATTATGCCCCTCTTTGTCTCCTGGGCCAATAGGTTTTTATTCTGAACAGGGGTGATCTGCATTTCATTGATGAGCAAGGGACAGCTCCTCTGCAGATCAATGAGTCACCCTGAGATCTTTGCAAACTATGTTCACTATTCCAAACAGGCAGTGTTTTCTTTCACAGTACTCAGATCCTCAATAGTGAGAGCTGTGTCATGCATGCGCCACCCAGGACAGAGGTACAAGCTAAATTAGTAACTAAAAGATAAGTAGGCTTTTTCTTACCAGCTGGTGATCTCTAGATATTAATGTCTTTGTTAACTCACTTTTAAAACATTTTGCTGTAGTTGCTTATAATTGGTATTGCATAATGTATTAATGTGCTATAGCTGTTGGTTCTTAAAAATATTACAAAATTATTGGCTTCCAGGTTTATTTTTACTGTTTAGCATTTCTTCTAGTTGTTCTGGTGTCTAACAGTTCAACCAGTCAAATTTTGCATTTTTGCTTAAAGAAATATTAAGATTTGCTTTGCTTCTACATTTTAAAGTGTTTTCTAAGGACACATTTGTTGATAGAGCAGAATGGACCAGTGGCTGTTTCAGTGGTAGCTCTCATGGTTAAATGGATTCTCGGCAGTCCAAATCTTATCCTAAACAGAAAATTAAATGTTACAAGGCTACAACCCATGTTCATAAGGAGAATTAAGGAAGTTACCAAGTTTGATGACACAGGATGCAAACTGAGCATTTTTCAGTAGATTAAAATCGGATACCAAATAATGTTTATTCCTCAAATAACTACTACATTTAGGACTACTGGTCATTTTTTTTTCTCTTCCAAAACTCTCCAGAGATAAAAGTCTCTAAAGATCAGATGCCATAATTCTGACTTTTCAAAACTACAATGAAATCTGAATGCAAACAATTCTTTTAGCTTCCATTAAAACTTCTAATGTCACTGACCCCCTGACCAGAATTGGCTGTGCATGGCTATAGAACAAGATTGATGACCTCAGAACATACAGAAGCTGCAGAAATTTCAAGCATGCAGGTTTTGAGATCAAAGTGTTGTAAGCGAAAGCTTGAAACTTTTTCAGCACAGGGTGTGGTATCTTCTCTCCAGCCCCTGTCATCTGCTCGACCTTGGCGATCGCTCAAAAAAAAAAAAAAAGAAAGAAAGAAAGACATGTGTTCCATCTGAGGACAATATAAAGTCCACACAGAAGCATTTCTGCTGGTTTCCTAGCCAGGGCTGCTCTTCAACCTGGGCTCTCTGCATCCCTTGGCCACTAGGAGCTTACTGCACCTTTCTCCTTCTCCAGCTCAAGAGCTTTGCTTGTTCGAGGTATGTAACTGTATTTCAGATGCTCAGGACCAAAGTTCTAGATTTCAAGATGAAAATGTTGTTGAGTGATTACATTTTATTTAGATACAGTAGACCAGGATTAAGTCAAATTGTTATACTAAAATGTTGATATACTGTAACAGAGATCAGTAGAGATGAAATAAGACATGACAAAAGACTTCATTCTACTTCTACATTGTCCACATAAACTCCTTTTTGCTTTTGTGTCTTCTGTTGCATGGCACCTGCCATTCCACACTATTTCCTTTTCTCTTTCAGGGAACTCATTCGTAGCTATGAAGTTCTGGGAAGCACTGTTGCTTCTGTTCTTCTTGAGTGAAGTGCTCTCCCAAAACAAGCGCAATCCTAAACCTAATGTCAGGACTCCAGCTCAAAATAGAAAAGGTGCGAGCTCCAGCGGGGAAGCAGGCCGGAGCCTGAGTGCTGAGGAAGTTCCTCCAGTGGCTCTTCCTCCTGTGGAGAATGTCTTGGTCTCTCAGTTGAGAAGTCCGTCGCAAGCGCCTCATCCTGTCCTCAAGTCGGTGGATGACATGAAACTTTGCTTCCTCAGGAACACTTCAGTGACCTGTAATGATGGGACTACAGCAGGGTAAGAACCTCAGAACTGTGCTGGTTTGGTAGCATGAAGTCAATGCTCACACATACATTTATATTCTCTGTTTACCATTTGACAGGTATTACTTAAGAGAAGCCAAAGGAAATAAGTTTTGGATTATATTCCTAGAAGGTATGTTAAAATACTGTGTGAGAATGAAATTAAAGGGGGGGGGGGAAGGGAAATGGGACTTGATATACCACCTTTCTGAGGTTTTTGCAACTACATTCAAAGTGGTTTACATATATTCAGATACATATTTTGTACCAGGGGCAATGGAGGGTTAAGTGACTTGCCCAGGGTCACAAGGAGCTGCAGTGGGAATCGAACCCAGTTCCCCAGAATCAGAGTCCGCTGCACGTATATGCAGGACGTCAGACTCACAGAAACAGAAGCCTGCGCGGCTGCGTTGCTGATCTGCAAGGGCAGGCTTCTACATGGAATGTTGCTAGTGGAATAGCAACATTAACATTCCATGTAGAATCTCAAAGAGTAGCAACAGAATCTCAATAGTAGCAACATTCCATCTAGAATCTCCAATAGTAGCAACATTCCATGTAGAATCTCAAATAGGGAAAGGGAAATGGGACTTGATATACCACCTTTCTGAGGTTTTTGCAACTACATTCAAAGCGGTTTACATATATTCAGGTACTTAGTTTGTATCAGGAGCAATGGAGGGTTAAGTGACTTGCCTAGAGTCGCAAGGAGCTGCAGTGGGAATTAAACTCAGTTCCCCAGGATCAAAGTCCACTGCACTAACCACTAGGCTACTCCTCCACTCAAAAGTGAGTGGTATCAAGATTAATCAGAAAGCCTTCTCATGGTTTCACCATTGCAAATACCTTTAATTTAACATAGGGGTCCTTTTACTAAGGTGCACTGAAAAATGGCCTACGCTGTTGTAGACTTCTGTATTGGACGTGCGCAGGTCCATTTTTCAGCACGCCTGCAAAAAAGGCTCTTTTTTTGGACAAAAATGGATGTGTGGCAAAATAAAGATTAGCACACATCCATTTTGGGCCTGAAACCTTATTGCCACCCATTGACTTAGCGGTAAGGTCTTACTCATTAACCAGGCGGTAATTGTCAGCTATACTGCCGATTACTGCCTAGTTAGCAACACACGGTAGAAAATAAAAATATATTTTCTGCCCTGCATATCAGACATGCACCAAAAAATGATTTACCGCTCAGGGCTTGTGGTAGTTCCAATTTGACACACGTTGGACGCAATTAGGTGCCTACAGGCCTTAGTAAAAGGGCCCCATAGAGAAAGTGAACTACAATTTCACCCAGACATATTCTGCATCTGTTGTTTTAAACTGGGCTCTTCCTTCCTTCCAGGAGGCTGGTGTTGCTACAACCGAGAGACCTGTGACGCTAGATATAAAAACATTCGTCGATTAATGAGCTCCTCTGAATGGCCGCAAACAAAGAGAGGTATCACAGATGCTCTCTACTCACTCCTTCCTCAACCTTGTGTTCAGTCATTGAGACAAAATGTTCTACCTTATATTAATGATTTTCCCTTCTGTGGTGGGGCTGTTACAGGTACTGGGATTTTATCAGCCCACCTAGATGAGAACCCCCACTGGTGGAATGCTAATACAGTGTAAGCTATTTTTTTTTTCCTTGGTTCTCTTTAACTATCAGTGTTACAATGTAATTTTGTGTCCTAATAACTTACACTACTGGTGTGGTTTGCCTGCTTGCTTTGCAAGGTGGGGGGGGGGGGGGGCAGAAAAGGTAAGATAGACATACTGACAAAGGGGGGAGGAGGAGGACCAATGCAACATTTGGAGGGGGCACTGCCCCCATGCCCTCCCCAAACTACACCTATGAGGTTGTCTATACAAGAAAATGCCAAGGTACTGTGTAGGTCAAGGAACCTATGAAGGAAATGTATTTAAAGCTAACTGCATGGTATTCTCTGTCACAAAGCATTAGCCTTACTTGGAACCAGGTATGCCAGTTCCTGGTTGTGCTATTTCAGTAGAATTATGCAGTACCTACATAAAATATACCTTTGCAGGAGTATGAGAGAGAAATATCACAGCTCCTCCACAGCAAATGGACTGGGAGCCAACAAATGTGCTATTATAAAGAGGATATAATGGCGGGATTCAGCTGCTGTAATAAATGTTAGGTTAGGTTTGCAATGGGAAATAAGACTTCCCTTGGATAGGGAGGGTTTGGCTATAAAGGTGGACCACTGTATAGCTTCTCTTCCTAAGCTGTCCTTAATGATGTGTCTACTGTCTCCTGGGTCTGTTCAGGTTTGTGCCTTACTGCTCCAGTGATGTCTGGAGTGGAACGCAGCCAAAGGGTCGCCACGGTATGTAATCCTCATGCAGCTCCATACTTACATTCCTCAATAGGCTTTAGTGTGTGTGGAATTTATTCTCTGTCTTGTTTTTTTTCTCTCTCTCTAGAATACGCCTTCATGGGATCTCTGATTATCCGGGAAGTGATTAAAGACCTGGTACCAAAAGGAATCAAACAGGCTAAAGTAGTCATGTTGGCAGGGACCAGGTAAGTTTCCTACGAGAATCAAGGGTGTTTGGAAGGCACATCAACCTACCGGCACAGGTAAAAATGAAGGCGTGAATAACCCACTCTCTGAACCTCCTTGACTGCAGCTGCACTCTTTCAAGGTAGCAGTGTAGTTCTCTTGGCAATTCCTGGCATGACGTGTCACAAACTTTCAGCAAAAGGCCTACAAAGGAAATGTAAATGAAAAGAATTTAGAGCACCAGGCCGAGAACCAGAGAAGCCAGGGCATCAAGCCCATTTCTCCTACTGGCTTTCTTTGTGATTTTGGGCAATTAACTTCCCCTTCTATTGCCTCGGGTACAAATTTGGGGGGGGGCCTATTTACTAAAGGAATCAAAGAGAGGCGCTAGGTGTCTTGCAACAGTGCAAAAGAACTGGAGCAGACACTATCAGATCCAAAGACTCGTTATTTGAACAGACCTGACGTGGCCAAGTTTCAGCACTTCCTCAATGGCAGATAGCACACAGGAAAGGAGCAGCTTGTGTGTTATCTGCCATTGAAGAAGTGCTGAAGTCATCTTGGATGCTCAGTTTTACTACCAGGGCTAAGCATAGTGTGTCCCTGGCTAGCTGTTTTAGTTTTGTACCCCTGATGCAGCCTATCTGGCGAAAGGTGGCCATGTTGGGTCTGTTCAAATAACGAGTCTTTGGATCTGATAATGTCTGCTCTGGTTTTCCTATTTACTAAAGGTCACCTCCCATTTTCCCCTGGATTCTATAAATGCCAAACCAAATTTGGGCACACAAAATTGCTCGTAATCCTGAGATCAGCGCACAAATAAATTAGGTAATGAGTCAGTAACAATCAGTTTTGACATTAATTGGCTCTAATTTGGATTAGCATGCAAATCTGGCTGCTCGCAATTCTATAAATATCCACACCCAGACTTTCTTGCATACAACCTTAAAGGGGGGGGGGGGGGGGGTCAGGGGCATTCCAAAGAATTACACATATTGTTATAGAATTTGGAGGCTGTGTGCCAGGATTTACAACACGTTTCTGTTGGTGTAAGTTCTCGCACCCAACTTTGGGCGCTGGAATATACACTAAGATCTATTCTTTAATGAGCACTCGGTCCAGAGCACCCTTTATAGAATAGCGTTGAGCATGAATTTTTCCCAGTACCTACTTTTCAGCACCATTTACTGAATTCTTCCCTTGGTGTCTACATAAAAATGCTTAATATATAGGGCCTCTAAGCTTAGCTTGGGGCAAGAAAATGCCTCCCGTCCCTGAACGTCACTCATCTTGAGCTCTGATTTGGAAAGATGAGTAATTAAATGTAAAATCCTAATCCAAGTGAATACTGTCTGTCCCGGTCAATAGAAGACAAGACTCATTTGTAACAGCATTTGTAGATCTCAAACAACGGCTTTTAAAAAATCTTTCTATGAACAAATACAGAAATGAGTGCTTGCTTGTGTTTATAATTTCTTTTCCGCTCATCAGGAGCAAAACTGTTCAAAGAGCAAGTGATCTATAGTAGACACTGACTGGCCCACCCTAATTTATAGTAAGAACTGATCTCACTTACACCTGTTGGAAACAGGTTCTTCAGCATCAGAGCTCGCAGAATCAGTTTTGTAAAAGCTGTTTCCCTGACAAATGAAGGCACTGGGGAAAGGAGAAGCTTAATTTTGGAGCCATCTCAGCTAGAACATTTACAAAATAACAGATATTTTATGCTTTATGTATCTTCATATATATATATATATAGTAACAAAGTAAATGACGGCAGATAAAGACCTGTACGGTCCATCCAGTCTGCCAACAAGATATACTCATTTTACATGGTATGTCATATTTTATATGTATGCCTGATTTTGATTAGTCCCTGCCTTTCTCATGGCACAGACCGTAGAAGTCTGCCCAACACTGTTCTTGTACTAAAAGTTCTGAAGATTCTGGAATCCTAAAGAGTTACAAGATTCTGGAATCCCAACATTCCATGTAGAACCCCAAAGAGTAACAAAGTAACATAGTAAATGACTGCAGATAAAGACCTGTACAGTCCATCCAGTCTGCCAACAAGATATACTCATTTTACATGGTATGTGATACTTTATACCCGAGTTTGATTTGTAATTGCCATTCTCAGGGCACAGACCGTAGAAGTCTGCCCAACACTGTTCTTGTACTAAAAGTTCTGAAGATTCTGGAATCCCAATTAGTAGCAACATTCCATGTAGAACCCCAAAGAGTAACAAAGTAACATAGTAAATGACTGCAGATAAAGACCTCTACGGTCCATCCAGTCTGCCCAACAAGATATACTCATTTTACCTGGTATGTGATACTTTATATGTATACCTGAGTTTGATTTGTCCTTGTCATTCTCAGGGCACAGACCGTAGAAGTCTGCCCAGCACTGTTCTTGTACTAAAAGTTCTGAAGCTAACATCGAAGCCCCTTAAAATTTACACTCTAGCCCATCCATATCTATTCAGTCACGATCAGGGCATAGACTGTAGAAGTCTGCCCAACACTGGTTTTGCTTCCCATATACTTCTTGTGAGGTCCTATTCTGTAATAAGGTTATTGAAAATCATTCCCAGTACATACAACCCTTTAATTTCATCTCCCTGATCTTACGTTAATACCTTCCTTGATTCTTTAAAGTGTAGGTCTCAATAGCAACCTATGGGCCCTGTTTACTAAGCCGTGCTATAGGAGCGCTAGCATGCATTAAAAATTAGTACGCACTAATGCTAAATACACCCATAGGAATACACGGGTGTCTCTAGGATTAGCGTGCGCTAAAAATATTAGCGCACCTCAGTAAACAGGGCCCTGTGTGTAGAAATGACAATGCAGTACTGTTTTTTTTAAATCACAAAGGGGTCCATTTACTAAGGCGTGCTGAAAAGTGGCCTGCGCTGGTGTATACACGTGTATTGGACGTGCGCAGGTCCATTTTTCAGCGCACCTGCAAAAAAAGTCCTTTTTTTTGGCCGAAAATGGATGTGCGGCAAAAATGAAAATTGGCGCACGTCCATTTTGGGCCTGAGACCTTACTGCCACCCATTCACTTAGCGGTAAGGTCTCACACGTTAACCGGGCGATAATCGTCAGCACATGTACAATATTGATTACTGCCCGCACGCCGGAAATTTTCTGGCGTGCGTAAAAAATGAAATTATTGCCCGTGCCACGTGGTAGCCAGGTGGTAGTTCTGAACTGGCGCTCAGCCTATGCGGCGTTAGTAAAAGGGCCCAAAAATCCTTCTAATGAAATGCTTTTTCACCTCTATGTGCTATTACAAGGGGTCCTAAACCTTAAGCTCATGGATGTTGTCTTTCTCCCTTTCAGTGCCGGAGGGACTGGTGTGCTTCTGAACATAGACAGGGTGGCAGCCCTCCTAGAGGAGCTGGAGGCTGAGGCAGTTCAGGTCAGAGGACTGGTCGACTCCGGCTGGTTTTTGGACGTTAAACCCTCAAGGCAGGCTGACTGTGTAGACGCCACCTCTTGCACCCCAACTGATGCCATCAAGAAAGGGCTCAGGTACTGAATTTGAAGAAATGGATGTGCTTTGCTTGTATAGTTGAATACCTTTCTAATTGCAAGTCTTCCCAAATATAGCCTAGTGACCCAACTGCTATTCAGGTTTTCAGAATACACAGAAACACTATTCATGAGAGAAATTTGCATATTTGGAGTCTTAGGTGCCTACATGTATAATTTAGCTATAGCATAACCTCAGTGGTGTCACTCACTGATACATATCTTCATACAGTGAGAATTACACACCCACCTGCTCATAGGTATATGGTACTGGTTTTACTATCAAAATTGTTTCCTTTTTATCTTTTTTTACTTATATCAAATTCTTATCATTTAATAAACTTTTAAGATTCAATACTCATCTTAATGATGTATTGCTGCTGGTGGCGTTTTTGTCTGACATAATTTCGTTTTCAGCTGTATCAAAACATACCCCCGTGCAGTGGCGATCCTAGGTTGGCTGCCACCCGGGGCGGATCGCCGCTGCACCCCCCCCCCCAGGTGCAGTGGCATCCATCCCCCCAGGATGCAGCATGACCCCCCTCCCCGGCACATCAAGCCCCTCCCCCAGGTGCATTCTTGGCTGCTGGAGGGTGCAGAGAGCAGTTGCACGCCTGTCGGCTCCACTGGCTCCCTGCTCCCTCTGCCCCGGAATAGCAAGTAACCTGTTCTGGGGCAGAGGAAGCAGGGAACCAGCGGAGCCGACAGGCGCGCGGCTTCTCTCTGCACCCTCCAGAAGCGTGCACCCGGGGCGGACCGCCCCCACCGCCCCGCCCTTGCTACGCCACTGACCCCATGCCATAAGCCTTGTGCTCAGATAAACCTAGTTCCCATTTCTTCCAGGGTGTCCACAAAGCATGAGGCTAATGTAGGTCACAAGTACCTGGCAGAACCCCAAAGAGTAGCGAGATTCCATGCTACCAATCCCAGGGCAAGCAGTGGCTTCTCCCATTTCTATCTCAATAGCAGGCTCTGGACATTTCCTCCAGGAACTTGTCCAAACCTTTTTTTAAACCCAGATATGCAAACCACTGTTCCAGATCTTGGATAAATCACTATAAATCAATTAACCCACCATTGCCTCGGGTGCAAACTAAGGGGTCCTTCTACTAAGCTGCAGCAGGCTGTTAATGTACATTTAGCGTGGGAAAAGGGCTAACGCAAAGCGAGTTAAAAGTGTTTGGCAGTATTTTATCCTTTTCTGTGCACTAGCCATGCACTAACTATTTTATAAAAAAATATTTTTGGGAGGGGCGTGTCACGGGAAGAGAATGGGTATGGAAACGTTAATCAGCTAGTGTGTTTGGATTACTGTACACTAACTGGCTAACTTTGAGGGGCCCTTTTACTAAGCTGCAGTAAAAAAAAGGCCCTGTGCTAGCAGCGGGGGTTGGTTTTGCCGCTTGCTCAGGCTCTTTTTACCGCAATAGGTAAAAAAGCCAAAAAAAGACATGGCCATGCAGTAAGATTGCACTTACCGTGTGACAGGTGGGGGGAGGGGAGCACTTTCCACCACTCACTGAGGCAGCGGTAAGGGCTCCCGCGCTAACTCAGCCATTACCAAGTAGCACGTGGTGCTGCCCGATTACTGTCGAGTAATCCCCTCTTGCACTGGGGGTGGAAACTACTGTCAGTGCCCGTGTTGGGCTGTCGGTAGCTCCAGATTGGCATGTGGTAAGCCTGCGGTGGACTTACTGCTGCTTAGTAAAAGGGCCTCTGAGTTAACGTAGGGGCCAGGGGCATAGCCAGACTTTGGTGGGAGGGGGTGCAGAGCCTGAGGTGAGGGAGCACATTTTAGCCCCCCCCCCCGGTGCCGCCTACCCCCCCACCATTGCCGACCCCCCCCCCCACTGCCACCACCAGCACCAACTTTGACCCCCCGCCAACGACCCTCTCAACCTTCCCCGCCGTCGCCTACCTTTGCTGGCGGGGGACCCCAACCCCCGCCAGCCGAGGTCCTCTTCTTCCGGCGCAAGGCTTCGTTGTGTTTCTGAGTCTGAGGACCTCGGCTGGCGGGGGTTGGGGTCCCCTGCCAGCAAAGGTAGGCAACAGCGGGTTTGCGGCGAGAGGGGAGGTCGAGAGGGTTGTCGGCTGGAGGGTCCAGGGCCAAATCTACGGGGGCCCAGGCACCCGTGGCCCCATGTAGCTGCGCCACTGGAAGGGGCACTTAGGGCCAGATTCATTAAATGGCACCCAACTATAAGTGCTGGAAAGATCCACATGAAACTCGCATTCCACAAAGGCTGCTCCATGCCAAGCGCCCATCAGTGCCAGGACTTATGCCTGCTGAAACCTAGGGTAAATCCTGGCACTGAAGTTGGGTGCGCAAACCCTGAATCCTAGAACAATGCCCTGACTCGCCCATGCCCTTCCCATGGCCACACCCCCTTTTGGGTTGTATGCAAGACGCTTTAGGCACACAGCGTTATAGAATAGCACGTAGGCAGATGCATGCGTAAATCCAAATTAGTGTCAGTTAACACCAACACTTGATTGTCACCAACTCATTAACTAATTAATTTGTGCACTCATCCGCCTAGCATGCCCAAATTTGGGTGACCTTTACAGAATCCAGGGGGTAGTGCCTTCAAATAGGAAACGGTAAATGCTCCCGCATTAACTTTTTTCCAGGTTTTTGCTAACGCTGTTTTGTAGAAAAGCATTAGCATCTCTGTTTGAATGTTCTAATGTATGATTATTATTAGGTGTTTCATTGGTATTATGCTGTCATTGTATTATATCTATTTGTTTGAATTTGGTGCTGTTAAATGCAGTGCATTTTGTCTAGCAAAAAAGGTGCCGGTACTCAAATGCCAGGACACCCTTCAGGGATGGAGTGATCATTGAGGGACCCACCCCACAATAGCCAGGCCCCCTGCAACCAGACACAGAATCTACGACAAGGCAGAATTTGGATGTAGAACCTGAGCTCTTTCATTAAAATATGAGAACCATGGGTCAATTTTAGCAGACAGTGGAAAAGGTGCCGGTACTCAGTACCCCCAAGTGCCCCCTCAAAAAAAGCCCTGGTTAAATGTGTGTATTTGATACTGTTTCATCGTAGTCCTATTAGGTTTCACCTTTAAGTTGTTTTATCTACCCCTCTATAGACTCCCGTGGGATCCTTCCACACGGAGGTGTACAGAGGGTCTGTTCTTCTATGATCTTGTGGACCGCCTCCCTGAATTCCAGTGACACCCCTTCCCATGGGTATCGCTGCTGGGAAGGCATCAGAAGGCTCAGTTCAAATCTAATTCCAATGACCACAGCTTTCTGTCTGTTAGGATGTAAGTGGATTTTTGGCCATTTATGTTCCCACATATATTCTATTAAAAGCCAACCCAAATTAGTTCAGAGACTGAGTGTTACTTGTGTGTGGATTACCTTGCAGAACAAATGACAGGCAAAGAATGAATTAGAAATACAGAGATAGTTTCCAGAAATAAAGTGTTTATTCTTACCAAAATCAAATCTTCAATTTGGTACATTCATCAGACAGATTCTAGGTTCAACTGCACAGAGTTCTGCCTCTGAGGATGCGTTGGGGACAGTTCCAACGATCTGCCAAAATCTCATCTCTTTTATAGGCGCAGGTCTACATGCAAGTCAATGGCAAGACCCTTTTTTTTCTTAATATTGCACAACCTCTGAATCATACTTTCCTTTCCGGCAGGTGCCCATCTGTACCCACCTCTCCTTTCCGTTTTAGCTATTGCAAGTTATTTTGCAATTTCCGTTTTTGTCAACAACTTGTTTTTCTTGTTACCAAAATATCACATATCAGTTTCACATCTTCTTTTATATCATCTTATGATCTGTGTGCCATCTTATAGAATGACAAACTCCATTTTAGACCAAACTTTATCCATTTTTGTCCATTATTTTTACATCTTAGGTGCTATGTTCAATTTGACAGTTGTACCAGATTTTGTTAAGACTCATCATGCAGGCCTGCTTTTGCAGGTTCTCATCTATGAGGCCATTGGTGGGCTTTCAGGCCTAGTCAGGGCTTCTCAGCTGGTTAAAGCTGTGTAACTTGGCCCATCACCATTCCAGTGGATAGGCCTCAAGCTAGAACCCATATTAACAAAGTTTACCTTGTTTATTGTATTTATGTTTATAGTTAGTCATTTTACTATTGTTATGCTGTTAAAATTGTAAATTTTGTATTTACTACTACTACTACTACTTATCATTTCTATAGCGCTACTAGACGTACGCAGCGCTGTACACTTGAACATGAAGAGACAGTCCCTGCTCGACAGAGCTTACAATCTAATTAGGACAGACAAACAGGACAAATAAGGGCCAAGGACACAGAGTAGCAAGATTCCGGAATCCCAAAGAGTAGCAAGATTCTGTGTAGAATTCAAAGAGTAGCAAGATTCCGTGCAGAATCTCAAAGAGTAGCAAGATTCCGGAATCCCAAAGACTACTACTACTACTTATCATTTCTATAGCGCTACTAGACGTCCGCAGCGCTGTACACTTGAACATGAAGAGACAGTCCCTGCTCGACAGAGCTTACAATCTAATTAGGACAGACAAACAGGACAAACAAGAGATAAGGGAATATTAAAGTGAGGATGATAAAAATAAGGATTCTGAACAAGTGAATAAGGGTTAGGAGTTAAAAGCAACATCAAAAAGGTGGGCTTTTAGCTTAGGGTCAGAGATGGAGCTTGACGTACCGGCTCAGGAAGTCTGTTCCAGGCATATGGTGCAGCAAGATAAAAGGAATGGAGTCTGGAGTTAGCGGTGGAGGAGAAGGGTGCAGATAAGAGAGATTTACCCAGTGAACGGAGTTCCCTGGGAGGAATGTAGGGAGAGATGAGAGTGGAGAGATATTGAGGAGCTGCAGAGTGAATGCACTTATAGGTCAATAAGAGGAGTTTGAACTGTATGTGGAAACAGATAGGAAACCAGTGAAGTGACTTGAAGAGAGGGCTAATATGGGCATAACCACACTGGAAAATAGGTACCTAGTTTACCTATGTTTTTGCTAAACTAGGTACTTTTACTTTACCTAGTTCTGCTAAAGTTTACCTAGTTTTTGCTATATAAAAGTAGGTAAAAGTACACGGTAAAACAAGGTAGACTTCATCATTGGATGAAGCAAATCACTTGAATTTCTAGTGTATACAAGGGCACGAATTCGTGAGCATACTGTCTGTGTAGATTCATTTTAGGCCATGTGCTACAACTGTATTTAACTGCATCTGCAGTACACCACGTTGGGTGAATCTCTTCATAACGAAAAAAATTAGCGCATGACTTGAAAATAAAAAAATAGAAAATGCCCTTAAAAAGTGCTGTGTTAAATGTGGGCTTAGCAGTGGCTTAGCCACAGGTGGGGCTGGGTGGGCCGGGGCCCACCCACTTAGGGCTCAGGCCCATCCAACAGTAGCAGATGGTAATGAAAATGCTGCTCTCCACAATACTGGCACCTTCACATGCTCAGTTTTCAGTGAATGCCTGCTGCAGACTACCAAGGTGGAGACTGAAGAGAAGCATTTTCCCACCATCTGAGATACTTTTTGATGTGGGGGTGGGAGAGAGAACATTTGGTGCCCACCCACTTCTTGCCTAGGCCCACCCAAAATCTGTTGTCTGGGTACGCCCCTGGGGCTTAGAGTGCATTAAAATCCCACATTAGTAATGCACTAATGCCAGATTTCAGCACACTTTAGTAAATACCTAATACATCTGAATGTAACTCACCTTGAGCTACTAGTGAAAACGTGTGAGCTAAATCCAAATGAATAATAAATATTGAAGGAAAGTACACACTACTGAGAAATCACGTGCATTATTAACAAAATTGCCAAAAAGCTATATAAGCACAACAAAACAAAAATTTAAAACAAAAAACACAAATAACATGGAAAGCTAAACAAAATTCTTGTGCCTGCATATCTCAGTTATATTCTATCTCCTGGCATTCAGTGGTACACATGTTAGCTTTTTTGTGCCTGATGTTACAATTCTGAGGATCTGTATTTAAAAAAAAAATTCCTATTCTGTCCCTCTGGAAAAGATAGTTTTATTAAATAACCTCTCAAAATTTAGCTTTAAAGGTAGGTAAAAACAAGTAAGTTTGCTTAGCCAATTGTATTTATTTTTTATTTATTTGCTGCATTTGTATCCCACATTTTCCCACCTTTTTGCAGGCTCAATGTGGCTTACAATGTTCCTTCATGGCATTTGCCATTACAGAGTGAAAAGGGTACAATAGATATTACCTAGAGAGCATGGGTGATATAATAGATATGTGGATAGCATAGTACATCGTTTTACAGAGTAGAAGAAGCAATTGGTGCTATCTAAGGACATTGATGACCTGGTAAATTAAGCAGATAGAAATAACAGAACGTCGTTTCACAGTAAGATGCACTTGGTATAATACATATAGTATAGATGAACTAGAAGAACTACACAGTTCATCCAAAGAGTCTAAGAATGGGGAAAAAAAAAAGAAAATCTGTGGTAAATACTGGTGTAAAGGTGGCCAGTAGGATGTTTGCCCCCAAATTAGGAATTTCCAAAACCGGCAAATGTCCCTTGGCAGAAATGTGTTTTCTTGCATGATTTATTTTTCTTGTGGAACTGTTTCCCCACTCTAGAAGTCACATGAAAATAAATCTTTGGACAAAGGATTCCTATTTCTAAAACTGCAATCGAATAGACTGGCAAGGTTTGTTTTTGCAGTTTTTTTTTTAGCTCTAGCCCCAAACTTAAACCCTAACCCCTTGAACTTTATACAGCAAAATTTCAGGACTATAAAAGTAAAACGTTATGTACCGTGAGACAGAAACAAACATCCTCAAACCTGGTCAGAACTTTTATTACAACTTTTTAGAGGTTTGCAGAATTGAGGTCTTAATAACAGAAGGGCTCTCTGTAACATTTCGATGATTTCTTTATAAATTAAATATCAGCAAGACTCGTGTGTAGTGTTTCTTACTCCTGTTTGTTTTGAACCTGATCTGTAAACCAGATGTGATGCCCCAGCAGGCCTCTTGCATTCTTAGAGCAATCTGTCAGGAAAAGAAAACACCTGGTTTCATCTGGAAATTCTACCGCATCTGTTTCCATTTTGCTGCTTCTGACTGCAGACCTTGAATGAAAATGGAGCTTTGCGATTAGGGTTTTTCTTTTGCCACTAACGTAATGCCTGCTGGTCTTCTCTTCCCAGGTTGTGGAATGCAATACTTCCTGAAAAATGTAAACAGCAGTTTAAGAAAGGTGATGAGTGGCACTGCTTCTTTGGCCACAAGCTCTACTCATCCTTGAGGTGTAAGTCAATCCTTGCTTTTGTAACGAGGTTTAAATGGGGCCTTGCAGTCTTTCGTTTCCCCACTGAAGCTCAGTTTTGGAATCTCTGCAGCCCCACTTTTTGTGGTCCAGTGGCTCTTCGATGAGGAACAGCTGAGAATCGAGAATATTCAGCTTGGAATCCAGACCCTGATGGAAAACCAATGGAACCACATACGGAACCTTGGCCGAGAAATGAAAAACTCATTGCGTGATGTTGCGTGAGTACAAAATGTTTAATCTTTGGATTCCCATCCAAAACCCTGAGCCTTGTTTGCAAATTAGATATTTGTAGGTCCATAATTAATCAAGGAAAAAGGGTCTTACTCTTGAACAATTCCAATCCAGGTCCACTTTACTGAAAAATATGTGAATAAATCAAACTCTGTACCCTAGTCCACAAAATCATCCATGGTGACGCCCCAGCATATATGGCAGATCTAATAGAACTACCACCCAGAAACGCAAAAAAATCTTCTCGCACATTCCTTAACCTTCATCCTCCCAAGTGCAAAGGCTTGAAATACAAATCAATGCATGCATCAACCTTTTCGTATAAAAGCACACAGCTCTGGAATGCGCTGCCACGCAACCTGAAAACGGTCTATGAATTGACCAACTTCCGCAAACTACTGAAAACTTACCTCTTTGATAACATATATCATAAAGATCAGCACGTATAACTGCACTATCTCTAATATATCCAGAAATGCTCTTTAATGTCTTTTGCTCTAAAATCATCATGTATTTCACCACCATGTAACCCAAAACCCTCTGTTAAACCAATTGTATGTTCTCTTCTACCTCCATCAACCTTGAAGAATTGTAAGCCACATTGAGCCTGCAAAGAGGTGGGATAAATGTGGGATACAAATGCAATAAATAAAATAAATAAATATTTAAACATAAACATAAAGAGAGAAAAATGACTGCAAATAAGACCATATGGCCTATCCAGTCTGGCCATCCATGCCATCGACTATCCCTTCTTCTCCCCTAGAGATCCTATATAGCTGTCCCAAGCTTTCTTGAATTCAGTCATAGTTTTAATCTCCACACATCTACCAGGAGGCCATTTCACAAATTCACCACCTTTTCTGTGAAAAAGTATTTCTTCAGGTTACTCCTGAGTCTGTCCCCTTTCACCTTCATCTTAAGCCCCCTCATTCCAGAGCTTTCTTTCAATTGACAGAGACTTGTTTCCTGTGCATTTATGCTGTTTACTGACTGGCCGAGCATGTTGGAATTAACCCAGTCAATTTTAAGGACCTCTTTTAAGGACACCGTACCCTTGAGTAAACAAATAGGGTCAGATTCTATAAATGGTGCTCCAAATTAGGGGCTGGAAAAAAATCATCGTGTTTAAGTGCGAATCTCATGCCTAATTATGGGTGCTAGACTTACGTCTGCTGAAACCTGGTATAAATGTTGGCGCCCAAGTTAGATGTACTGACCCAGTATTCTATAACCACATGTGCAAATGTTCGGAATGCTCCTGACATGCCTACGCTCCTCCCATGGCTACGCTCCCTTTTCAGATAGGCACTATGGGAGTTAGGCATACTGCCTTATAGAATAGAGTGCAGCCAGATGCATGTAGAAATCACAATTGGTGCCAGTTAACATCAATAATTGATTAGCACCCACATTAGCTGTTAATTGGGCTTCTTAATGAATTAAGTTGCAAGTGAATTTCAGGATCATGCCCAAATTCTGGCACACAAATTTAAGTACCCTTTATAGAATCCGGGGGATAGTGGGTCTACATTAGCTGTCTGAAAGCTGATCAATATTTTTATTGAAGAGGAACTGTTAGGTTTGAGTATGATGTAGTTTTTAGCAGTGGCATAGCCACATGACGCCACGGGGGCCTGGGTCCCCCAAAATTTCCATGGACCCCTGGTTTTGCTGGCGAGGGTTGAAGCGTTGTCCAGCGCCGGTCTGAACTTGCTCAATTTCACTAAAAGGAGCATGCAGGACATGAGGGGAAGACAAAGCAGGGCAGGCAACGCGGCGTGCTGGACAATGCTTCAGCTGGCAGGGGTTGGGGACCCCCGCCAGCCAAAGTATCTGCTACAGCAGTGGATGGGGAGTGGCAGGGCAGCGGGGGAGGGGGGGCAGCAGACCAAAATGTGCCCCCCACCTCAGGCTCTGGCCCCCTACCACCGTGAGGTCTGGCAACGCCCCTGGTCTTTAGTGTAGAGTTAAGAACCTAAAAGCTCTAGATCCTCCATTTGCCACTGTTTCTTCAACCTTGAGTGGCAGCTTTAACCTCTCAGGTCTCCAACTCAACGTGGTAACTGTTTGGGACAAGTAGCATTGTGAGCGCATGAATGAATGCTTTGTGGGCAGTCAGTACTCTGTAAATAAATACTTTGGGACAAATGGAAAATCCAATGTTGCTGGTAAATTCTTTTGTCTTTCAGGGCTGTCTTCGCTCCGGCTTGTCTGTCTCACACTCTGATTACAAAAAGGTGAGGAAAAATAGCAGAAGCAGGTTCCCCTTATGAAAGGGAGTAATTCTATAAAGAAGAAGGCAAAAACTTTCGTAAATGACCAGAATACTGGCCTCTACGTGCGTAGATGTGCACATACATGTCAACATGCCTAAGCTCATGCTTCCCAAACTTTTCTATGATATAACCCCATTTTAACACTTGAAAAAAATTCATGTGACCTCAGATGATGATGATGAAAAAAAAAACTAGAAGACCTCTGCTCACCACACTTGGTCATCCACTTCATTTTCCCTCCACTTATTCAAAGCAGCATTAAGCACAGAGCTCTGTGTGTCAGTGTGTGTGCTAACGGACCCCGGCGCTCTGCATGGGTTCCCAGTCTAACAGGAAGCCCACGCAAGAAGAGGAAGCAGGGCCTGTGAATACCCACCGACTCACAGACCGCATATTGACTGCCACCACTGGGCACAGGACACAGTGGAGGTCAGGAGCGTAGCCAGATGGGCAATTTTGGGTGGGCTTGAGCCTAAGGTAGATGGGCATGGAATTCGCCCCCCATGGTTTGCTCCTCTCTCCACCCCTCCTTGCCCACAAACCCCAAATATTAAATACTTGACCAGGCAGGGATCCCCAAACCCTGCCAGCTGAAGATTTCCTCCTCCTCGAGCAGCCAGCACTCTTCCAAACGGCAGCCGGCAGCACTTGCCTCAAACTGATGCTGCTGCCGAAAGGCCGTGCATGCTCAGTGCTTTTACGTGTGTGAAAACTGAGCATGTGCAGAAGGGCTGGTCTCAGCGTCAGCTCAAGGAAAGTGCTGCTGGCTGCCCAAGAAGAGAAAATCTTCAGCTGGCAAGGTTTGGGGATCCCAACCAGCCACAGCAAGAGTGTCACAATTTTGGATGGGCCTGAGTCCAAATGGCTACGCCACTGGTGGAGGTTCACAGAAAGGAGGAGTGACCTTGTTTCTGTGACCCCCCCCCCCCAATCTATTGATGTTGTTATCCCATTTGGGGTTCCCCTATGCACTGTTCCCATAAAATGGCACCTAAATGCGAAGGTGGCTGTACCTATGCTGACCTGACATGCCAAAACACAGTAACTGTTGAGAATGTAAGTATCAGAAAAATTCCCCCCAAAATGATTTCTTTGAATAAATCCCCAGGATGTCATTCTTGACCAAAACTAGTACAGTACTGCAGTGGTTCTCAAACCTGGTCCTGGAGGCACCCCAGCCAGTCAGGTTTTCAGGATATCCACAATGAAATTTCATGAGAGAGATTTGCATGCACTGCCTCCATTGCATGCAAATCTCTCTCATGAATATTCATTGTGGATAGCCTGAAAAAATCAGGGTTGGGAACCACTGTAGTACTGTGTTCTGGCTTAACCTGTCTCCCATTTATCAAGAGATTCTGTTTTGGACTTTAGCTGCAGGCTTGAAAATGCATCCAAATGTTAAATGGCTTCCATATTAATAAATACACAGTAACTACAGGACAGCTGGTGATTTAGCTTAGTTTTGACAAAACTTTGAATTACTGTGTACTGGCTTCCCAGGGCAGTAGGAGTGAAGTCTGGGTGGAGTGCACAATTACACATAAAAATGATAGAATACTATAATTTGTGTGTGTTTAGCAAGCTAAGTGTGAGCATTTATACCAGTTTCATGGCAGGTGTATCACACCTAAAAGGTAGGTGTGCATGTGCTCTGCTATACAATGATTCTATAAAGGAAAGTAGGTGCCTACTTTTAGGGCCGGCTTAACCTTTGGATCAGGTGAGGCTCTGGCATCTAAGAGCACCAAGATACCAACTTTTGACCTCACCTGATCTACAGGTTAAGCCTTTTCTCCCCCCCCCCCCCCCACCATCACCTTCCCCCCCCCTCCCCGATCAAGTCTCTCCACTCTTCCCTTCCCTGCAGGTTCGGCACTGCTCTTTCACCCTCTCTCACTCCCCCGCATGTACGTCAATCGCCAGTAGCAGCTGCAGCATGACAGGCTACCTTGAGCCAGCCCCTGGCTCAGGACACGGCAGAGGGAAGACCCAGGGACTTGCTGAAGGCAGCCTGTCAGGCTGCTGTTGCCACCAGCGACTGATGTAAACTTTACAGGACCACGAGAGTGAAAGAGGTGAGGGAGCAGTGCCGGATCCAAGGGGAGGGAGAAAGAGGAATGGGGGAGATGCCAGCCCAAGGGAGGGAGTGATACTGAACCTGTGGGGAGAAGGGGGAGGGGCACCAGAAATAATGCTATGAGGGGGCATCGCCAATGCAAATTGGAACAGGGCACCACTATCACTTGAGCCAGCCCTGCCTAATTTCCTTTATAGAACAGGCTCCAAAAGGTGCACTCTTAGTGTCTAAAAGTAAGTGCCCCTTTATAGACTTGCCCCCCCCCCCCCCCACCTCACTGCCACATGTCACAGATGGCTGATTGAAGGCCTGTCCATCTTTTCACTATTAGGTCATGTACTCATTCCTGTGTTGGAATATATCTACCAAATATTCACTTTTAAGCACATCTGCATCGCACCTGTCAGCTTGTTATTTGCTGCCTTCTAAGAACGGCCTTTATGAAAGAATTGAGCATTCTTTTACGGGGAGATTTGCTGTGAGGAGCACAATGACAGGGATAGTGATAGGGATAGTATCAGAGGAACTGCTCTGCACTGGAGTCTTTGAACTTTAAACAGGTCTGGTTTTCTGGGCGATCAGACTTTACAAATTAACCATAAGAAGTACATAAATACATAACAGAAGTACATAAGTATTGCCATACTGGGAAAGACCAAAGGTCCATCAAGCCCAGCATCCTGTTTCCAACAGTGGCCAATCCAGGTCACAAATACCTGGCAAAATCCCAAAAAAGTACAAAACATTTTATACTGCTTATTCCAGAAATAGTGGATTTTCCCCAAGTCCATTTAATAACGGTCTATGGACTTTTCCTTTAGGAAGCCGTCCAAAACTTTGTAAAACTCCACTAAGCTAACCGCCTTTACCACATTCTCTGGCAACGAATTCCAGAGTTTAATTACACGTTGAGTGAAGAAAAAGTTTCTCCGATTCGTTTAAAATTTACTACATTGTAGCTTCATCGCATGCCTCCTAGTCCTAGTAGTTTTGGAAAGCGTAAACAGACGTTTCACATCTACCCGTTCAACTCCACTCATTATTTTATAGACCTCTATCATATCTCCCCTCAGCCGCCTTTTCTCCAAGCTGAAGAGCCCTAGCCGCTTTAGCCTTTCCTCATAGGGAAGTCGTCCCATCCCCTTTATCATTTTCGTAGCCCTTCTCTTTACCTTTTCTAATTCCACTATATCTTTCTTGAGATGCGGCGACCAGAATTGAAGACAATATTCGAGGTGCGGTTGCACCCTGGACTGATACAAAGGCATTATAATATCCTCAGTTTTGTTTTCCACTCCTTTCCTAATAATACCTAACATTCTATTTGCTTTCTTAGCCGCAGCAGCACACTGAGCAGAAGGTTTCAACATATCATCAACGATGACACCTAGATCCCTTTCTTGGTCTGTGACTCCTAACGTGGAACCTTGCATGATGTAGCTATAATTCGGGTTCCTCTTTCCCACATGCATCACTTTGCACTTGCTCACATTAAACGTCATCTGCCATTTAGGCGCCCAGTCTCGTAAGGTCCTCTTGTAATTTTTCACCATCTTCCCGCGATTTAACTACTTTGAATAACTTTGTGTCATCAGCAAATTTAATTACCTCACTAGTTACTCCCATCTCTAGGTCATTTATAAATATGTTAAAAAGCAGCGGTCCCAGCACAGACCCCTGGGGAACCCCACTAACTAGCCTTCTCCATTGAGAATACTGACCATTTAACCCTACTCTCTGTTTTCTGTCTTTTAACCTGCACTAGAACATAAGCGTTGCCATACTGGGACAGATTGAAGGTTCATCAAGCCCAGCATCCTGTTTCCAACAGTGGGCAATCCATGTTACAAGTACCTGGCAAGATCATAAAACAGTACAATACATTTTATGCTGCTTATCCTAGAAATAAGCAGTGGATTTTCCCCAAGTCCATCTTAATAATGGCTCAAGGACTTTTCTTTTAGGAAGTTAGCCAAACCTTTCTTTAAACCCCGCTAAGCTAACAGCTGTTCCTAATGAATATTTCCTATGAAAAGCTTGAAAACTGGACCTGTTGTGGCCCTCAAAGATTAGACAAAGAAAAGGCATTTTGGATTCAGAGCATGCTTTTTTCAGTTGTAGTCAAGGTGAGTTACCTTTAGGTACAGTGGCTATTTTCCCATCCTTGGACGGCTGACAATCTAGGTTTGTACATAAGGCAATGGAAGGTTAAATGACTTGCCCAAGATCACAAGGAGAAAGGCAGAGGGATTTCAACTTGGCTTCTCTGGTTCTCATCCTGCTACTTGAGAAGCCCTTGCTCATGTTTTTTTCTTATTTGGAAAAATAAATCTCATTTTGGCCAAACAAGGGAAGGGAAGGGAAGGGAACTAGGTGGAGCATGCTGGAGAATGGGTGTGAATCCTCTGCCCATGCCAATTGAAAAATGGCTGTCAGAACCTCCAACGGCAGTCTTGTGAGGCTGCCATGAGAAGTCTTGGCAGCCATTTGGATTGGAGCTGTGCAAGGAGCAGGAATGAGTGTAGTTTCTTCCTGTCTCCAAAGAGGCTACCAGACCACCAGGGCTACTTTGAGAGAGCAGCGACATAGGGCAGGAACAAGAGGGGTTCGTTCCTACCCCCAAAGCAGTGGGGTAGCTACGTGGGGCCTGGGGGGCCTGGGCCCCTGTAGATTGGACCCTGGACCCCCCTGCCGATGACCCGCTCGACCCCCCCTCTCCGCCGCCAACCCGCCTACCTTTGCTGGTGGGGGATCCCAACCCCCCGCCAGCCGAGGTCCTCCTCGCAAAAGGCTTCCTATTCCTTCTGTTTCTGACATATTGCACATTGTATGTGCAGGACGTCAGAAACAGAAGGAATAGGAAGCCTTTTGCGAGGAGGACCTCGGCTGGCGGGGAGGGGGGAGGGTCGACAATGGCTGGCGGGCGGGCGGTGTTGGTGGCAATGGGGGGTGGGGGGTCGGCAGCGCCGGGGGGGGGCTAAAATGTGCTCCATCACCTCGGGCTCTGGACCCCCCTCCCACCGAAGTCTGGCTATGCCCCTGCCCTGAAGAGTCCATTAGACTATGAGGGCTTCACTAAGGTAGGCCCGGGGAGGGCCTATGAGTGGTCAGGCGAGAAGGGATGGAGCGGGAGAGTGATTGCAGGGCGTGGGGGGAGGGGAGAGAGAGGTTTGCTTTCAGCTGAAAATACACAAGTATTTTTGGCCAAGACCTGAACCTGGATTTTGGGTTATTTTTGGTGCTGAATCTGAAATTCGGTCAGCCTCTAATCAAATATGTATATGTAATATCGCATCATACCTTATATTATGAGTTTATCTTGTTGGGCAGACTGGATGGACCATACAGGTCTTTATCTGCCGTCATCTACTACAGTGGTGGAAATAAGTATTTGATCCCTTGCTGATTTTGTAAGTTTGCCCACTGACAAAGACATGAGCAGCCCATAATTGAAGGGTAGGTTATTGGTAACAGTGAGAGATAGCACATCACAAATTAAATCCGGAAAATCACATTGTGGAAAGTATATGAATTTATTTGCATTCTGCAGAGGGAAATAAGTATTTAATCCCTCTGGCAAACAAGACCTAATACTTGGTGGCAAAACCCTTGTTGGCAAGCACAGCGGTCAGACGTCTTCTGTAGTTGATGATGAGGTTTGCACACATGTCAGGAGGAATTTTGGTCCACTCCTCTTTGCAGATCATCTCTAAATCATTAAGAGTTCTGGGCTGTCGCTTGGCAACTCGCAGCTTCAGCTCCCTCCATAAGTTTTCAATGGGATTAAGGTCTGGTGACTGGCTAGGCCACTCCATGACCCTAATGTGCTTCTTCCTGAGCCACTCCTTTGTTGCCTTGGCTGTATGTTTTGGGTCATTGTCGTGCTGGAAGACCCAGCCACGACCCATTTTTAAGGCCCTGGCGGAGGGAAGGAGGTTGTCACTCAGAATTGTACGGTACATGGCCCCATCCATTCTCCCATTGATGCGGTGAAGTAGTCCTGTGCCCTTAGCAGAGAAACACCCCCAAAACATAACATTTCCACCTCCATGCTTGACAGTGGGGACGGTGTTCTTTGGGTCATAGGCAGCATTTCTCTTCCTCCAAACACGGTGAGTTGAGTTCATGCCAAAGAGCTCAATTTTTGTCTCATCTGACCACAGCACCTTCTCCCAATCACTCTCGGCATCATCCAGGTGTTCACTGGCAAACTTCAGACGGGCCGTCACATGTGCCTTCCGGAGCAGGGGGACCTTGCGGGCACTGCAGGATTGCAATCCGTTATGTCGTAATGTGTTACCAATGGTTTTCGTGGTGACAGTGGTCCCAGCTGCCTTGAGATCATTGACAAGTTCCCCCCTTGTAGTTGTAGGCTGATTTCTAACCTTCCTCATGATCAAGGATACCCCACGAGGTGAGATTTTGCGTGGAGCCCCAGATCTTTGTCGATTGACAGTCATTTTGTACTTCTTCCATTTTCTTACTATGGCACCAACAGTTGTCTCCTTCTCGCCCAGCGTCTTACTGATGGTTTTGTAGCCCATTCCAGCCTTGTGCAGGTGTATGATCTTGTCCCTGACATCCTTAGACAGCTCCTTGCTCTTGGCCATTTTGTAGAGGTTAGAGTCTGACTGATTCACTGAGTCTGTGGACAGGTGTCTTTCATACAGGTGACCATTGCCGACAGCTGTCTGTCATGCAGGTAACGAGTTGATTTGGAGCATCTACCTGGTCTGTAGGGGCCAGATCTCTTACTGGTTGGTGGGGGATCAAATACTTATTTCCCTCTGCAGAATGCAAATAAATTCATATACTTTCCACAATGTGATTTTCCGGATTTAATTTGTGATGTGCTATCTCTCACTGTTACCAATAACCTACCCTTCAATTATGGGCTGCTCATGTCTTTGTCAGTGGGCAAACTTACAAAATCAGCAAGGGATCAAATACTTATTTCCACCACTGTATGTTACTATCCCCCTTCTGTTTAACTAAGCTGCGCTGGTGGTTGCTGGTGTGCTGCTGCCACCACAGTCCATTCACCTAGCCTGTCAGGTTCTCAGGACACCCACAATGAATAGGCAAGAGAATATATTTGCATAAAAAGAAAGACGTTGATGTAAATGTATCTTATGCATATTCATTGTGAGCATCCTATCTCAAGAACTTGGCCGAGAACAACTGCTATAGGCATACATACAAAATTCCACACGGTAAACATTTTTGCCTAGATGTAATCTATAAGTGGCGCCAAGATTTACACGCAGTATACAGAATACGCCTAGGCAGACCTCAATGCGCCTAAAACTATACACACCCATTTATACCAACAAAAATGTGGCATAAATGCCAGTGCATAGATTTATGCGCACTGGGCCATATTCTATAACAACGCGTATAAATTTTGGAATGCCCACAAAATGCTTATTTCCCCACCTATAACCACGCCCCTTTTTGCCTGTGTGCACTAAACTTTAAGCGCAGTGAGTTACAGAATATGCTTATGGATTTGTACATGTTGTCAGTAATCGTTGTCGGGTCCAGTTCACAGAGGCAGTGGGTTCCCAAAGAATACACAATCCACATGGGTTTGGATATATACTGTATAGAAAGTATATTGTATTTGCATATATAGGATCACAGCACTTAGTACAGGTAAATATTCCAATGCTGTATCTGTATGTGGGCTTAGAGGAGAATCAAGGAGAGACAGGTAAGAATGGGGGGGGGGGGGGGATGCAGCGAAAGAGGGAAGCCTTGAGGTAGGGCTGGAGATGTGTATATGTGTGGAGAAAGAAGGAAAGAGCCTAAGAAAGCAGAGCCATGTGCTCTGGGAGAGAAAGCTTTGGGGTAAAGCTGGAGAAGAAAGGGGGGCCAGAGCCGGGGCTCTGGTGGTTGGAGATGGGTGTGTGCAGAGAGAAAGACAGAGAGAGAAGTGACCTGAGCAGAGCGCTTCTGCTTTATACCTCAGGAGCAGAAAGAGATCAAAAAACTTATTTTCTTCCCAGCCTTTGATTTCAGCTCTTTCCTTTACTAACTCCAGTTTGCTTTCTGAAGTCAGGAAGGTGACCATTTTCACAGGTTGTACCTTTGAAGTCCCTAGTTCTGGAGCCTATCTGTCTGGCTTTCTTTTGTTCTCACCAGAGCACTGTTCCCAGATGCCCAGAGAGGACATAGGTATGCTAATCAGGAGTAATTGAAGCTGGGCAACATTTGGTACATTCGCTATCCTTAGTGATTCCTGAGGGGGGGGGGGGGGTTATCAGAAGTCAGAAGCTGGTTTAATATTAATCTAAGTATGTCAAGCTGGTTTCATATTAATTTAAGCATGTCCAGCAATCCTAGTTGGTTTCATAGCAATGCTGCCCTCCAGCAATCCTGACACATGTAAATTCTAATTATTGCCAATTAGCGTTTATTATTGCTTGTTATGTGCTGTTAACAATGCTGATTAGCTTATTCAGCCAATTAAGTTATGCGCGTTGTTACAGAATAAATCTAGTCACGCTATATAGAATCCAGGGGATAATGGGGTAAATATTTAGCTGGCAGTGGTCAGCGTTTTACTGACCACTGCTGGTGTTATTTCTGGATATTCAATGCTGGGCCATGTCCAAGCTTCGGCACTGAATATCTTTTTAACGTGGCACCAGCTAACACATAGGGGTCCTTATACTAAGCCACAGTAAAAAGTGGCCTGCGGTAGTGTGGGCGAGTGTTTTGGGCATGCACTGGGCCATTTTTTTTACCGTGGCTATGAAAAAGGGCTTTTTTTTTTTTAGTGGGCTGCGTAATGGGTGCGCGCTGAAATTAAAACTGGTGCACACAGCGGCATAGGAAGGGCGGGGTGGTGGGGGCAGTCCTCCCTGGGTGCACGCTGCTGGAGGGTGCAGAGAGCAGCTGTGCGCCTGTCGGCTCCGCTGGTTCCCTGCTCCCTCTGCCCTGGAACAGGTTACTTCCTGTTCCGGGGCAGAGGGAGCAGGGACCCCGTGGAGCTGACAGGCGCGCGGCTGCTTTCTGCACCCTCCAGCAGCCAAGAATGCACCCCGGGGGGGGGGGGGGTTGATGTGCTGGGGAGGGAGTGTCATTGCACTGGGGGGGGGGGGGGGTTGTGCTGCACCCTAGGATCACCACTGGGTGCACACCTTTTTATGACTTTGCCCTTACTGCCACCCCGTTGACTTAGCAGTAAGGGCTCACACACCAATTGCTGATTACTGCTGGGAACGCCCTCCTCCCAGTAGAAAATGATTTTCTACCGTGAGATTCGGTGTACGCCAAACTCAGAAATACCACCGGGTGTACGCACTAGCCTGGTGGTAGTGTTGATTTGGCGCACGCTACCTGCGCATTAGCCCTCCTGCACCTTAGTCGGTTAAGCCGATATTCAGAACTTAACCGCATAAAGATAGGACTGTTTTATACGGTCCAATTTATACGGTTACCCTGGCCGGTTAAATACTGAATATTCGCACTTAACTGACCAACTGCTGATTCCACCCTCCTCCTCCCCCTCAACGCTCCCAAAATAGCCAATTTTCACTTAGACGCTAACCGCTAATTTCAGCAGCAATAACCGGTTAGGTACCACTGAAAAATAGCAGATAGCCCCAATCAATCAATTTAATTGGTCATCAGCTGTATGTCTAACCTATTTCTCCATTTCTCAGCAACTGGATGGATTTTCAGGTAAAGAGTGTCTCCTTGCCCCGAGCCTTACATTGCTGGGAGAGGAGATTCCAGGAAAGCGCCAAAACTCTCAAGACTCCCCTCCGCAGTTGCCCCTTTCATCTGATTGACAGTTGCCAGTGGCCTCACTGCAACCCCACCTGTCCAGCTGTGCATGACCACACCACGGGCCAGGAGGTGAATGTGAAGCAGACTTTGCTCAGAATGGGGCTTGACCTCCAGAAAAAGGCCCAGGAGCTGAAAGTGGACCCCGGCAATCCGATGGGGATGTTCAGGAATGGTGGCTAGAGCCCAGCTCAAGCTTTTCTGTGCACTGATTTCAGCTCTTCCTATGACATGAAGCTGCTATGTGCTATTCTTAAGCAGAGAGATAAGGTTTTTTTTTGTACAGTGGCAGGCATTCAAGTGTTACCAGTATTTTGGTGATCGCATGGCTTCAGTTACTGACTGTATTTGCACCTTCCAATTAGGTTGCCGCCACAGCTGCTATCCATCATCATTTCACTTCTATTCCACAGAGTTTAAGTTAAAGCCTTAGTGTATGGAGAGCAATGAGGTTCGTAGTACCGAGGCTTCCTGAACGAAGGAGAGGATTTGAAAACCTGATCACCTAGCAGCAGGGGCATAGCCAGACACCCAAGTTTGGGTGGGCCTGGACCCAAGGTGGGTGGGCAGAACTCCGCCTTGTCCTACAAGTGATTTGGTTTCTCCCTCTCTCGCCTGCATGCCATATGGTCTTTCAAACATCTCCTCTTCCCCATATACCTTTTAAATAGTAGATTTTCACCGGCAGCAAACAGTTGTTGGGAGTTTTTGGCTGTTGGGGCTTGGGACCCCTGCCAGCCACATTATAGGTGTGCTGCTACTTGGTGGGCCTGAACCTAAAGTGGATGGGCCTGGGCCCACCCCAGCCCACCCTTGGCTACGCCACTGCCTAGCAGATCTTACTTTTGAACCAAGAGCTGCTATATTTTCAGTAGATGTTCTTCTAGCAAAAACTTGCATTCAGTGATACCTGCTTCTGATAGTGAACACAGCCTGCCACGACTTAAACCTGAATGAAGGGAAAAGTCGAGTCTAAACTTCTGTGTGTTCTGAAGCATTAAGCTGAAACTTTGGTATCCAGATTTTACCATGTGACTTTCATTTTAAAAAGTATTAGTGGAGCAGGGGAAGGGAAATAGCAAAAAGGAAATGCTGTGTTTGTTGTCAGTATTACTAACGCATTTACCTTATGCATAAATATATTATATTTGATTCATACAATTATTTATTATAAAAAGAAAATTGGTCAAAATTCATCATGGATAGGAATGGAGATTTGGCCATTCTTCAATATGCAATATATATCTGAGGTAGCTTCCACCTCAGCTTCTCCATCACCTATTTTCACTAGGTGTCCATGAGTCCCTGGTTCATTAATTATTTTACTAGATTATTTACTGTAGATTGGTTCAGTAGGGCTTTTCCATAATTGTAAAGAGAAGTATTTCCCCCAGGTGAAATACATGTCTCTCTTCACGAAAGTCAAAAATACTATCCCCTTAAAATACCTCTGGTAACAAAGATAATTCGAAAATAAACCAGGGTTCAACTAGAACTCTGCTCTAACCACTAATCACAAGGGTATGGATGGAGAGCTAAATGAACCTGTTCAGCATAAAAAAAGAAACTAAATAATACATTTTGTGTGAAGGAACTCACCCAAGTGGGCAGCCCACTAGTCGTAGGCTTATCCTAATGGGTGGAAGGGTTTCTCTATCATGGAATCTCTCCTAAAAATTAATGAGTGCACCCGTGAGCAACCATATGCTCTGAATCAAATCAACACAAAGGCAAACACAATAATACAAATGTCTTCACGAAAGTGCATCAAACTATGCTAAATGAACATGATTTAACATGGACATTAACACAGGGTCTGATTTAGTCTTGCTAATTCACAGGTAAAGTTAACACCTGCTGTGTTAATTTAGCTGAGTTGGTGTGCTTTCATGACTAGCAGTTAAAGGTTCTTATGAAGAAAACATAATCCACCATTATACTGAAACTATTAAAAGGTACGTAAATATTTAGAGATCATATATCTCTGTATACGCAAACAGTTATTTTGTACATATTTCAGATAAGCATTAAAAATGTATTCTCTGTTATTTTCATCTCTTCTTGTGGTAGTTTTGGTTTGTACCAGATTTCTCAATAAAGAGATTTGTGAAACCAATGTTTTATCAAATTATTCTTTTATTATCACAGTCACTGGAGATAATTTAGCAGAGGGCTACTGCATGATGAATGGAAATTGTCTTTATGTATCTTTAAGGGAAACCAATGGGAGGGGGGGGGGGGGGAAGAAAAGAAAAGTTGCTCTTCAACCAATCAGGCTTTACTGTACTTCCAAATTTTTCTAAAATCTTACCATATCCAAATGTGACTTGCAATAAATGCAATCGGCTGGATCTTCCCTTTTTCCAGGAGGGCTAAACATCAACATCTGGAAGCTGTGGTTATTTTTTGTTTCATTATACAGAAAAATAGAATGTAACATAGTAACATAGTAGATGACGGCAGAAAAAGACCTGCACGGTCCATCCAGTCTCCCCAACAAGATAAACTCATATGTGCTACGTTTTGTGTATACCTTACCTTGATTTGTATCTGCCATTGTCAGGGCACAGACCGCATATAAATACAGTAAGGTCCATTTAGTTTGTCTATCTGCCATTCTTGCTGCAATTCTTCAGACCTTTTTTTTTATTATTAATTAATATATTTCAACATTTCACTACACAATATGAATATGTAATCGGCATTACACATAGGAAATCCATAATAAAATGAGGGAAAAATCTTTAAGGCCTATTCATCCACAATTAAAGATAAATTGGATTCCAAGAATACAGAAACCTAAATAACATAAAACATTTAGAGAAAATAATGTAACGGTTGCTACCTCGGGTTACCGACCCTAGCCTGCTAATTAGGGAGGGCATATAACATTCATATCTACTCTAGCATCAAGATGCAATTCTTTCGACCTTAATGTATCTTCAATTTTGTACTCACTTCCATTCCTCTACAGATTTTTGTGGCTGTCTCAGGGTTTCTTCAATTCTATTTGCCTCCATGCCTTCACTGGGAGGTTGTACCATGTATCCAGGGCATTTTTTGAGGAGGTACTTGGGGGTTCTGAGTACCAATACCTTTTCCATTGTCTGTTACAACCGACCCATGGACCCCAAGGTTTAATGAAAGAGATCAGTTAGTTGGCAAGTAGCTGAAAAATGCCCAAAGTGCTTATCTAGAAGCTACTGAAGGTTTTGTATTAAATAAGTGCTGGGAATGTTCAAGAAAGAATGGGTGCCAGGTAGAAATATCTTGTTTCATTCTGTAGAAGCAACATTACCAGAACTGATCTAAAAAAGATACATAGAAATTAGTATAGACTTCCTAGCACTGTAAGCACTTGAGCTGGGAATTGCAGTGGTTCTCACAGAAGAATGACTACAAGCTACAGCACTAAACTGAGAAACTAAAAAAAAAATAATAATAAAAAATACAACACTTTGTAATAGTTAGTCCTTTCCTGGAATGAATGTGGAAGGACACTCTCTTCAATAACTTCAAGGGCCTCAATAGAAATAACTTCTATACCATAACCTCCATATGTAAAATACAGCTTGAGGTTGTACCTTCCTCAAACTCAAATAGTATAAGAACTTACAATTTACAATTAAATCCTCTTTCCAGCGTTACTACAAAACATTTTTAATTGTCGGTAAAAAAGGACCTCAGACAATGCTACATGATAAACTGCCACATCCACCGTATGGCTAATTTTTTTTATATATCATGAGCCAATCATTGGTCTAAAAAACCTTTTAAGTCAATCTTTATTGAAATGTATATCTTCTATTTTTCTTTTATTTCTTCTTTATTTTAATATCTTGAGACTAAACCTTTTCTTCATTGCTAGCCTGCACTGTGATCCTGTGAAAATCCTTAGTCATTTCTTCATTACTAGCATTAAGTATAATCATGCATCAAATCACACTTATCTTTGTCTAGTCAGGCTCCTGACAGGCACTCGTTTCACCTGACCAGCTCTGTCGGAGGATCTCACGTCAAAATCTGCAATGAGAAATGTTTGTTAATCTTCTTTAATGTTGGAAAATGTACATAAAATTACAATACCAGTTCTACTCACTGCGGGAACACTGCCTGTTCTCACAGCATGGAGTGCTAATACACAAATAAAAAATGACACTACTACTTCAAAAGAACGCCAAACGTTCACAGCCAATCACCAAGCAGAGTGGGTGCTGTTGGTTACGACTGGATTAATCATCAGCACGTCGTTCCTCCAATGTATTGTCATGCAATCTCCACCGCTTCTTACAAAAACAAACCCAATTGCCAGATGTATTTAAACCAATGGGCTTCAGCGATTTGAGTTTGTGTATCCAGCATTGTTCCCTCTCTAGCAATCTCCGATCTGTCTCCTCCTCTAGTGTGGTATGGTAGGTGATCAATAACAAGAGACTGAAATGAATCAAAAATACAAACGGGTGAAGTATAATAACAGAGATCTGTTGCTACACAGTAAGAACAATAGCGATGAGTCAACAGAGGTCAACAGTAGCACTTGTGTACTACATTTTACGAAGGGAGGGGAAGAGGTGGCCAACGTAATTAAGACCAATGTTGACATTTTGAAATCACATCCAGCCTTTACACAACATAGTTTCAGAATAGCTTTCTCTAGGGGTAAAAATCTCAAAGAACTTTTGAGTCCAGTCCTCCTCCCACAGATTAATGACACAACTAGTGAGGCAGGACATAGAAAATATGGTGCATATAAAACATGTTCAATCACTAAAGAAACCAATGTGTCACCAGAAAATATTTTTTACGTTTTCCAACACACTGTAAACATAACATAATTTGTGATATATGTTCTTCAGTATCAGTGTAAAAAGCTATACATGGATAAAACTTCCAGAAATATGCATGTCAGAATGACAGTTCTTGTGTACATGGGTTAAAACCAGAGGCGCCTTTAGTAAGCCATTGTATACAGGCAAAACATGGTTTTGATTCATTTCAGTGTAGACCTTTGGGAATGACAGACCTTCAGCGCCTACAGTGGTGGAAATAAGTATTTGATCCCTTGCTGATTTTGTAAGTTTGCCCACTGACAAAGACATGAGCAGCCCATAATTGAAGGGTAGGTTATTGGTAACAGTGAGAGATAGCACATCACAAATTAAATCCGGAAAATCACATTGTGGAAAGTATATGAATTTATTTGCATTCTGCAGAGGGAAATAAGTATTTAATCCCTCTGGCAAACAAGACCTAATACTTGGTGGCAAAACCCTTGTTGGCAAGCACAGCGGTCAGACGTCTTCTGTAGTTGATGATGAGGTTTGCACACATGTCAGGAGGAATTTTGGTCCACTCCTCTTTGCAGATCATCTCTAAATCATTAAGAGTTCTGGGCTGTCGCTTGGCAACTCGCAGCTTCAGCTCCCTCCATAAGTTTTCAATGGGATTAAGGTCTGGTGACTGGCTAGGCCACTCCATGACCCTAATGTGCTTCTTCCTGAGCCACTCCTTTGTTGCCTTGGCTGTATGTTTTGGGTCATTGTCGTGCTGGAAGACCCAGCCACGACCCATTTTTAAGGCCCTGGCGGAGGGAAGGAGGTTGTCACTCAGAATTGTACGGTACATGGCCCCATCCATTCTCCCATTGATGCGGTGAAGTAGTCCTGTGCCCTTAGCAGAGAAACACCCCCAAAACATAACATTTCCACCTCCATGCTTGACAGTGGGGACGGTGTTCTTTGGGTCATAGGCAGCATTTCTCTTCCTCCAAACACGGCGAGTTGAGTTCATGCCAAAGAGCTCAATTTTTGTCTCATCTGACCACAGCACCTTCTCCCAATCACTCTCGGCATCATCCAGGTGTTCACTGGCAAACTTCAGACGGGCTGTCACATGTGCCTTCCGGAGCAGGGGGACCTTGCGGGCACTGCAGGATTGCAATCCGTTATGTCGTAATGTGTTACCAATGGTTTTCGTGGTGACAGTGGTCCCAGCTGCCTTGAGATCATTGACAAGTTCCCCCCTTGTAGTTGTAGGCTGATTTCTAACCTTCCTCATGATCAAGGATACCCCACGAGGTGAGATTTTGCGTGGAGCCCCAGATCTTTGTCGATTGACAGTCATTTTGTACTTCTTCCATTTTCTTACTATGGCACCAACAGTTGTCTCCTTCTCGCCCAGCGTCTTACTGATGGTTTTGTAGCCCATTCCAGCCTTGTGCAGGTGTATGATCTTGTCCCTGACATCCTTAGACAGCTCCTTGCTCTTGGCCATTTTGTAGAGGTTAGAGTCTGACTGATTCACTGAGTCTGTGGACAGGTGTCTTTCATACAGGTGACCATTGCCGACAGCTGTCTGTCATGCAGGTAACGAGTTGATTTGGAGCATCTACCTGGTCTGTAGGGGCCAGATCTCTTACTGGTTGGTGGGGGATCAAATACTTATTTCCCTCTGCAGAATGCAAATAAATTCATATACTTTCCACAATGTGATTTTCCGGATTTAATTTGTGATGTGCTATCTCTCACTGTTACCAATAACCTACCCTTCAATTATGGGCTGCTCATGTCTTTGTCAGTGGGCAAACTTACAAAATCAGCAAGGGATCAAATACTTATTTCCACCACTGTATATTGCCTAGTGATTAATATATATTTTCTGTTCAACATGTTAAATGCTGTGTTCAGGTCTAGGATAAATAACATCCACTACTCTATCTCCCAGGGGCGTAGCCAGACACCCAATTTTGGGTGGGCCTGGGCCTAAGATGGGTGGGCAGAAGAACATCGCCCCATCCCACAGGTGATTTGGTCTCTCCTTCTCTCACCTGCATGCCACATGGAGGCATATTTTCAAAGCACTTTGGGAGGCTAAGTTCCATAGGTTTCTATGGAACTTTGGGAGGCTAAGTGCTTTGAAAATGAGCTTGATAGTCTCTCAAACATCCCCCCTCTCCTGTATACCTTTTAAATAGCATATTTTCACCAGCAGCGAGCAGCAACTAATACACACTGCTCATGTTGGCCCCACACCCTTCCCTCTCATGCAACTTCCTGTTTCCACCTAGGCAGAAATACATCAGAGGGAAGGCTGTGGGGCCGGTGCGAGCAGTATGTATGTCACTGCAGGTGAAGATCTGCTACTTACAAGGTATGCAGGAGGTACACTTGTTGGGAGTTTTCGGCTGGTGGGGCATCATAGGTATGCTGCTACTGGGTGGGCCTGAACCCAAAGTGGGTGGGCCTGGGCCCACCCAAGCCCACCCTTGGCTACGCCACTGCTATCTCCACTTAATCTCACATCACCTGGAATCCTAACCCATGCAGTCTCAGTACCATACTGCCTGAATTCAGATTGACAAGGATCAAGTGTATTGATGTATCCAAAGAATCTACAGCCTTTTCACAATTTTAGAGATAAGAAGGGAACATTAGACAATGGGTGATAATATTGGCTCTAGATTGGCCTGGCTAGCTAGCTAGTTATTCCTTTCTTTATTTTACAGAAGCTTCACTATAGTTTATTTCAGTGGTAGTGAGCGATCACAGTTCCTGAGGAAGACGTTTATATTATCACTCAGAAAATCTAAGGAAGCCTCTTGTGGTACCTTTACAAAATAGGTTGAAAGGCAAGAGTTTTCCTATTTCATCCAGAGATATTTCCCTAAAACTAGTTATAGCTATTTGACCTTTGAACCCTGGTCTACAGACTTCTCCTCTACCATTCTGCTGTTTCCCTGATAGTTACAATTTTCTCACTGAAATTAGTCGCGTACTGATCACATTCAAAGCTGTCTAATTCCACCATGTTGTTTTTCAAAACCACTGACAGCCCCCTCAGTCAATTCCTCATCAAGCCAACTACCAAAGCAAAGTAAAATCCCCTTGCATTTGTACTGTCCTGTCTATAAAATCTTGCTGCTCACTTTCTTGATCTACACCAAGCTCTCTCAGCCATCCAAAGCTCCTGCTTCTGCTTCCTCAGTTCTTCAGTGAATCCTTTCTATCCCTAACAGCATATCACTTTTCTGGTACCAAGTTATTACTTGTCAGTGAAAATGCTTGGTTCCAAATTTCTACTTACTAATCCCACTGATATTGAGGCAGTAAAAAACCTTTTTTGGTCGGAAGGACCAAAAAAGATCAATCTACAGCACCACCCCAAGCTCTCCAGTTGCTAATACTGTGTTGGCCAAAATATTGGTTGGCTCCCTACCCCAGTGGCCCATCTCATTCTTCTGCCTATGCCATATGTCATTCTGATCCATCTGTAAGATGCCTCATGCTTTCTCTCAAAAGACAGCATTATTTAGAATTAACAAATTCTGCTTCTTCTTACAGGAAATTGACTTTACCATCTTAACCTCAGGGTAACGGTAGGAAAACATTACCGGGAAATGGTATGACCAAGGTAATAAGTTTAAAAGCCAAGTCTGAAAAGTTCCAACCTAGGGAACCCTCTTCCTGGGTAAATACAAAACTTGAGATATGCCCACCTTCATGAGCAGGGGATTTCCCCCTGTTGAGCTAACCCTATATCCTGCAGTGTATTTATAAAGACATCAGCAGCCCCTAGAAGCTTCTATTCACCTACAAAACTGAAATCTCCCAAAATGTGAAACAGAAATACTAGCCTGAATGTTTCTTTCAGTCTTTGCATGAGCACAAATCAATTATGTTTTGTTTACTTTTAATGGAATCTAATCCATTGTTCATAACCACTGTAGAAGGATGGGTAAGGCTTTTTTCCACAGTGTATAACAATAGTTTGTGATTACACATCTCAGTTCTATATAATTGAGCAGAACCTTTATGTGGTCATTTCCCAGAATGTTTCCTGAAACAATTGATGAAAGGCCAGGTAGCTACCATCTGTTGTGTTGTGCATGTTTGTCTGAGGTGTGTGCATTTGAAAAGCCTTAAACTCAAGAGCACATCCTTATGTTTGGCCTGTAGAGACAGATCATATAAGGAGAGGAAAAGGAGGTTATCTGGTTGTATAAGCCTAAGAGGTTTACTTATCACTTAAAAGTAAAACCATAAGGATGGCTTCAGAGTTTTGATTATCTGGAAAACACTGTTAAGTCACCCCGATGGGAAATTTAGGATTTCTAGCTATACCTGAAAACCCTCCAAAATCGTCCTGGCTGCTGCAATCCAATGATGTCACCCAGCTCCTGCCATCATGGCCAGATGATATCATTGGTGGGAGACCTGCTTTTCTAGCTACAAAGCTAAGGGGCCATGGAGGACAGTGATGCTGTCTTTGGTGGAATGACTCTGGGTGGAGAAGGCAGCTATAGGAATGGCAGCAGTTCACCCAGTAAGTTGCAAAATTGTACAACCATTACTGCTGCCATTTTACATATATTTTAAGGTTCTAAGCAAGGTGGACTGTCTGAAGAAAAAAAAAATCAGTTAGTGCTGAAGATCAAACTTAAACTTTTCTTGGAAGCTCAAATGACAAGACGTTTGACATTCATACTCCAGCCACATCATGTGAAGAGAAAGAACATTAAAGACATCATTCTTGGCAAGACTGAAGGTCAACGTAAACAACGAAGACTGGCAATGTGATGGATTGATACAATAACAGCAGCTAAAGCACTCCTCTATCAACAGTTATTTGCCTGACTGAAGACTGAACACATTGTGGTATTCCTGAAAACCCCATGAGTTATCTGTGCCTCCAGAAGAGGGTTGAGAAGCACTAGATTAGGAGAGAGGGAGAATATGAATTCTGGGGGTGATGAGGGAGCTTGAGATAGCATTCTGGGAATAAAGAAGGGGCAGGAGGACAAGAGTGTGTGCCTGCTTTGGATAATGATGCAAGAGTGAGGGTAGAGAGAAAGAGAATAAGTGACTCCTGGGATGACGAGGAGGCTTGAGACTACATGCGGGAAATGATGGGGAGGGGGAGTGGAAAGAGAGACAAAGTTTGTGTATGTGGTCTCAATTTTATGTCTAATAATATTCACATTGCAATAATGGTATGTAACATCAACATAAGTTTGAAGTATACGTTTTGTAGATGTCTCTCTTTGTTATTTAAGGATTTAACCAACGAAATCCTTAATTCAAAATTAATCAACAAGGAACCTCAAAGCTCCTAATAGGGAAAATACTAACCACTATTAAAGTCAGGAGTAGAGTACTATCATAGGTCCCAGTGAGAGGGAAAAAGGAGAAAAAAAGACCAAACGCAAAAAACTCACGTATACTTAAGAAAAATGAATGATCTGAAAAACTCTCTCTTTCCTTCACTATTTGTTCTAATAAACAAAGTGAGACAATAAAACTACAAAACCCAAATACCGGGAATACACCCGGAACAGCTACCCACGTGTGTTTCAAACTTATGTTGATGTTGAATTTATATTATATTAGTTTGAATATCCCTGGTGAAGTATAGAGTTTCTCGAATAATGGTATGTAAAAAATGTAAAATGAATTGCATAATTTAATGGAACATGCATACTAAAATTTCAGTTTACGAAACAAATACACTAATAAATCCCTATTTTTCAGAGGCTGCCAAAGCACTGAGGGGTCCATTTACAAAGGCGCGCTGAAAAATGGCTTGCGGTAGTGTAGGTGCGGGTTTTGGGCGTGTGCCGATCCATTTTTTTAGCGCGCCTGTAAAAAAGGCCTTTTTTTGCCGAAAATGGACATGCGGCAAAATGAAAATTGTTGCATGTCCATTTTGGATTTGAGACCTTACCACCAGCCATTGACCTGGTGGTAAAGACTCATGTGGTAACCGGGAAGTAATGCCCTACGTGCAGCAAATGCCTCTTGGCAAGCGTCCATTATGCGTCTGAAAATAAAAAATATTTTTCAGATGTGCGCCAAAAATGAAATTACCTCAAGTCACGTGGTAGTCTGGCGGTAACTCCATTTTGGCGTGCGTTGGGCACATGTAGATGCTTATGCGGTTTAGTAAAAGGGCTCCTGAATTGCTTGAAAAATAAATCCCTATATTTTATTTATTTATTTATCTCATTTGTACCCCACAGTTTCCCAACAGTGTCAGGCTCAATGTGGCTTACAACGGACCACAGAAGCAGATGCCAATGCAGTAAAATGAAGCTAATACAGCAGAAAAACCTACAAGAGATATTGGGGAAGAGTAGGAATTTGCGGAAGAATTAGGGAAACCTGGAGGGAACAGGGAAGGGGAATGTGTCCAAAATGTCTCTAGATTGATGCGCTTCCAACAGTGGAGACACATACAGAGGCAGTGGGATAAGCACTTCCAAATAACATGGTCTTTAGAGATTTCCTGAAAGTTAGATGGTTGGTGATGGTTTTAATGGTCTTTGGCAAAGAGTTCCAAAGCTGAGTGCTGATGAAAGAGAAGGAGGTAGCACACGTAGATTTGTACTTGATGCCGTTGCATTCTGGATAATGAAGGGTAAGATATGAACGGGAGAGTCTAAATGTATTCCGGAGAGGTAGGATGATGAGATCAATCATGTGATTAGACCACTAGAATCTTGTTTTTTGAAATTAAATTTTTGTATGACCTTTTAGGTGGATTCTATTCTATTCTCTCACACACAGATAAAACGCTGTATATAATATAGGTAGGAATTATCTCCCTATGCTCAATCATTGCCTAAGAATTTATTTGGCTCCCTCTAGTGGCATATTGTAAGAATAGTACTAATTCAGTCCTATATTATGATTTTTCCTAGGTACAGAACAAGGTGGATTACATAAAAGGAGAGATACTGTACTTTGGGCACAAGATTGATACCTACTTATAGATATGAGACAGAGTAAGGATAAGGCACAGGGCAGAACACACAAAAATCTATTTATTTACATCACAAGTCAGTTACAATAGGCATTTCCTTGCTCCCAGACTGCTTATAATGCACTATTTAACGTTATTGGTAACTAGTAAAAAAAAGGCCCGTTTCTGTTTTAAAGGAAATGGGCGCTAGCAAGGTTTTCCTCGGAGTGTGTATGTTTGAGAGTGTGTGTGTGAGAGAGAGTGCATGTGCGAGTGTGACAGAGAGAGAGTGAGACTGGGTGCGAGTGTGTGTGTGTGAGAATGAGAGTATGTGCCCTCCCTCCCAGTTCCAGGATCATTGTCCCCCCCCCCCGGTCTGTCTCCCAGTTGCAGGGGGTCCCCCCCTCCCTCCCAGTTGCAGGGTCCCCCCTCCCTTTTTCCCAGTTGCAGGGTCCCCCTCCCTCCCTCCCACCCAGTTGCAGGGTCAGTTGCCCTCCCTCCCTCCCTGTTGCAGGGTCTGTCTGTATCCCTCCTCCTTTTGTCCTCCACGTTTTACGGCACTGTCTATCCAGTTGAAACAGCTTTAGACTTGTTTCAGATGGAACAATTTAAAAACGACAATGTGAAGCAGCATCTCCTAGGTTTGCTTGGTTTTGAGTGTATACCAATGACAGCTGCGTAGGGAAGTGGAAACAGAGATTAACCAATGGGCTTCCTTGCTTACCATAGACTTGCTTTGCTCACTTCCACTCCTGTCTATTAAACGTCCTGCAGCATCTCATAGGTTTGCTTGCTTTGTGACTTCACCCGAGGTGCAGCCAATCAGTGGGATTCATGACGTCAGTTTGATCTACAGCACCTAGCAGACCACGGTTCCAGGCAGCCTCAGAATGTTGGAGGTGATAATTACTATATAGGAACTAGTAAGAAATGCCCGTTTCTGGCAAAAATGAAACGGGCGCTAGCAGGGTAATCCCCCCCCCCGTCCTCCCTCCCGAGTTGCAGACACCCCCTCCGTGCCTCCGTTCCGAGTTGCACACCTCTCCTCTTCGTCCCTTCGTGACGTGGTTGCGAGGGCCGCCCCGCCCTCAACGTCATTGCGTTTTGACGCGAGGGCCGCCCCGCCCTCAACATCATCGCGTTTTGATGCGAGGGCGGAGCTACAGTGACTGGAGCCTGCAGGCCAAACCGGATATCTCGGGCGCCTCAAGTTTCCGGCTTGAGGCTTCAAAGTGCCTTTTATATATATAGATAGGGCCCATTGCACAAAATGGGACTTGTAGTAAATAATGCATGCAAATGCAGAAGAGCAGTTTATTAAATCTAACCTACAGTTTATACCTGAGGCCAGGCTAGCTCTTACAGACTCTGGTGCCTGAGCCAGTTTTTGCTTTTTAATTCTCGTCTAAGGGTCATTCTTTCAGTATGAACTATGCAAATGTTATGGCTCATACCACAAGAATGGCCCAACACCAAAAGGTTCGTGTGTTGTTTGATCATTTCATTTTTCTATTTACCAGTTTCTCTGTTGGGTTTCTCCTAAGCTCTTATCCAGGATCCCATTTCCATTTTCTGTTTCTTCCTGTTCCTTGTCTTCTTCCCATCCTCCCTTACATTTGGCTCTGATGTTGATCCTTTTGTTTCCTTTTTATCTACCTATAGCTAGGTTTCATTACTTCTTGTCCCGTCTCCAGTCTCCCTCATTTCATCTTTCAGCTACTTACCAGCTTTTTATTTCCTACTCATACTTGCTTGGTCCTCCCATTCTTCACCTGTCTCTCAGTTCTCCTCTAGCCTCCTATCCCTCTTATCTTTAACCCATTTTCAAGTTCCCCATTTCCACCCTCTGTGCTTAATTTCTTCCCCAGCCTCATGTACCTTCCTCTACCTCTCATCCCCTTACCAGCCCCAGCTATTTCCTGTTCCCCAAACTCCTTCCATTTCATCCTTCTTATATCTTCAAGAGGACTGACATTTTCCCTTTTTACACTTCCCATTTCTACCTTCTCTCACCTCTTTGGACATAATGAGAGACAGTCCCCTTCCTTTGTCTCTTACCCTGCCCATAGCCTTCTGTCCTTTTCAACTGCCTCTCAAATGCTCCAGCACTTTCAAACTATTTCCTCTCCCCATATTCTGCACTCCCTCTCACAGCCCTACTCATACCCCTCATTCAACCATCTAGATCTCATTGTCCTTCTAATCCAGAGGCTCTCACTACTTCCATTGTATGTAAATGAATCTCTTGCATATTCATTGTGGGTATGCTGAAAACCTGGCTGGCTAGGTGTGTCCCAAGGTCTGGGTTGAGAACCACTGTTCTAATCCCTGGTCAGTTTCTTAGTCCTCATTATCCACTAGTTTAATCCCCACCCTTCAACCCTAGCTAGTCCCTGCATCCTCAGTTAGAATCCCTCCTTTTGAGTTCCCACTTGCACTCCCAATAATCAGCCAATCTTAGAGTCTGTCTGTCTGTCAGTCTTCTAATCTCCCAACCAACCATTGAGTATGCTTACATCTAAGTCCCTGTCTCTGTTCTCCTTCATCCCTATGTCCTCAGATCTGCCTGCAGTTTCCCCCTATCCTAGGCATTCATTGCTCCTGCTTTTTCAACCAGACCTATTTTTCTCCTTCCCTACTATCTTCTACAGCATTATGACCTTGCTTCTCTCCTCTCACAGAACCCGTCTTCCTCTCCCTCCTGCATCAGCCCACAGCCCTCTACACTGCCTAGTATCACCCTCCAACTCACTCTTCCCAACAGCTACCAGCCCCCTTCGCCCAGTCTCTTCCTCAGTATCAGCATCAATCTCCAGCTTCCAGTCCACGGTTCTAGCATCAGCCCCCACCATCCAGCTCCTACATCTGTCTCGTCTCAGCTCAAGCTCCTATTTGCCCCAGCAGCTCCTTGTGGACAAAGCAGTGGGAGCATGTTCTTCCCTACTTCAACTGTGCTACTCCTCCAACCACTGTGAAGACAAGAAACACCAGTGGTAGCATGCAGGAGCTCTTTTCTGTCTATACTCAAATATACCTCTGTCCTTCCTAGACATAGCATGAAATCGAGTGTGGAAATTAACAGGCAGTATGCAGGGCATGGCTAACTAAACCTTGTTTTGTGCAGCACATACATTGCACCTCCTCCACTGTCACTTCCTGAGGCTTCTCCTTGGATCCCGTCAAACCTCTGATGGGTTTTCGGTGTTTCTGTAGCTTGTTTTTTCTGTTCTTTTTGCCATGAGACCTGTCCCATATCCACACTGCTTGGTGCACAGAGGTTGGTGTGCCACACATTTTTGAAAATGTAGGCTTGCAGTGAACTTGAATAGGGTGAGAAATACTGGTCTACATGGTTAGTGGTCAATGAGGGTAGAACGGTAGCAAAATCATGTTTTTGAAAGTAATTGCACACTTGACGGATCTTGCACAAATGCATGAAAAAGGTCTTTACCTTAGCAGAGATTTGCGTTTCCATTGTGAGTTGTACCCCAAAACTATGTACAGTCTTTAGTTGGAGTGGGGTTCCAGACAAGGAGGGTATTTTTGTCATCCTTGCTGGCTTAATCAGAGAAGTTAATACCCGGTTTCCAAACAGAGATGCATGGTTTTACTAATGGAATAAATCAAAACAGGGGCGTAGCTACGGGTGGGCCTGGGTGGGCCCAGGTCCACCCAATCTCGGCCCGGGCCCACCCAGTCTTTTGCGACCCTCACCTTCCACGACGACGACTTCGTTTTTTTGCTCGCAGCGGCGAGCGGGCGTAAAAGCAGCAAGCAGCAAGCCAGTCTCAACTTCGTCCTTTGCTTCCTGCCCTCTCAGCGTCCCGCCCGCCTGAAAGGAAATGACATCAGAGGAAGGCGGGACACACAGAGGGCAGGAAGCAAAGGACGGAGTCGAGACTGGCTCGCTGCTTTTATGCTGCAACTTCGAGAGTGTAAGTGAGCCAGCCAGCCCGCCCATCTAGTCCATTGTAAAGAAAGAAAGAAAGAAGCGATTTGGTTTCCACTCCTCCGCGCAGCCATCGCCGTTCACTCAAAACACAGGGCAAGCAAACCTGTGAGCTGCTGCATCCACGTTGTCGTTCTTTTGAGGGGGGGCCGGAGGAGACGCCAGATAGAATGGGGAAGGGGATTGAAATAAACAGGATGGGCAGGGGAGAGAGGTGAATTGCCGGACAACAGGGATTGATGGAGGGGGCAGGGGAGAGAGGAAATTTGCTGGAGATGGATGGAGGAGAAGGCAGGGGAGAATGGAGAGTTGATCGACATGTATGGATGGAGAGGAGGGCAGGGGAAGGAGGAAAATTGCTGGATATGGATGGATGGAGGGAAAAGGGGAGAGAGGACATTTGCTGGGTATGGATGGATGGAGGGGAGGGCAGAGGAGAGAGAATTGCTGAACATGGATGGATGAATGCAGGGGACAGAGGACATTTGCTGGATATGGGTGGATGGAGGAGAGAGCAGGGGAGAATGGAGAGTTGCTGGATGGATGGATGGAGGGAGGGGAGAGAAGTCAGGGAGGAGATGCGCATGGATGGAGGGGAGGGAAGAGAGGAGAAATGCTGGACATGGATGGAGTGGAGGGCAGGGAAGAGAAGGAAAAATGTTGGACAAGGATGGAGGGGAGGGAAGACAGAGGAAGTAGAAGCACATGGATGGAGGGGAGTAAGGAGAAATGCTGGATATGGATGGAGGGAAAACGGCTGAGTTTAAGGGCTGGTTTGAAACACGTTGAGGGCAGATACTGAAACTCGAGGAAGGATAGGGACAGGGCTACAGATGGTAGACAGGACACATAAGGACACAGGAGGATGGTGGATATGGTGAGAGAAAAAATATCAGATGGAAAGAAGACACTGCATAAAACAGAAGACACTGGGACCAAAGCAAATAGATCAGACAACAAAGGTAGAAAAAGTATTTTATTTAGAATTTATTAATTGGAATATGTCAGCTTTTGGAAATGTGAATCTGTGATATTTTGCATGTAAGTTTCAATTTTTCTGGTATTGCTGCATGCTGAATCTGACTTCTTGAGTTAACTTTCCAGTTCAGTATCTTGCCTTCATATTTTTTGATTTCTAGTTCCTTGTGTCATGTCTGTTGTGTCATGTGTTTTTCATGTGTGATCAAGGTGCAGTATTCTGCTAGCATGTAGTATTTGCAGCCCTTTTTGTTTTGCTTTTTTTTTCACAAGGTAGTGTATTAGTGTTTTAGAGCCTAGTGTAATTACAGTTCTGCCTTTTCAAGCATAAGGTTGTAGTTCATCCTGTCCTTGGAATTAGTGCTGTTATGGTTTAGTAAGGATATGAGTGTGTTTTTGCACAAGTTTGTGTATAGCATTTTGCAGTGGACAGATTGTGGGATAATGTAATTATATTTAAAAATATCAATTTTTCCATTAAGTATGTATGTGGTTATACAGATGCAGGGCAGCTGTTGGGCATCAAGTGAATTCTAAGGCATTATTTTGTAGGATCCCAAGAGACACTACTCAAACTTATACAGACAGTGTGTGCCCACCCATATTAGCTCTGGGCCCACCCAAACTCTCAGGTCTGGCTACGCCACTGAATCAAAATAAAACAAAAAAAATAAAATAAAATGAAATGATATATTTTTTTATTGGACTGACAATACATTTTGACTCTCTTTCGAAGAAGAGAGCCTTTTTCCTTAGGTCAGGACAATAAGAGCAAAAATTATATCAGAATATGTGAATGGAAAATAAAACCATTCCGATGAGAGTCTCATGAGGAAAGGTAGGGGTGGGGCGGGGAGTGTAAAAAAAACAGACTGTGACAAAGCAATATACTTTTATGGTTTATAATGTGATTAAAAACCCACCTTCAATATTCCGCCAGCAGTGGTAAAGTGCTGTCACCAGCTGAATTAGGCCAGATATTCAATGCTGGGTTATGTCCAGGCATTGAATATCTGGAGCCATCTGGATAAGTGCTGGCCACCAACTCTTACGCAGGTCTCAGTCAGTATTCAGACAGGACCCACATAAGACACTTATGTGGGTCCCGGCTGAATAAAGGCCAGGACCCGCATAAGCAAATTCACTTCCTTTCTGGTACTGATCACCACCCCATTCTGATCCCCTCCCCAGCCATGAGATCTTCCCAATTTCCCCCACCAACATGCCCCACCAACAGCAATGCCCCCCCAACAACAATGCCCCCCCCCAACAACACCCATCTTGCCTCTTCACAAGACCTCCTCCCTCCCAAGGCCCTCCCTAGGCCTACCTTTGTATCCCTGGTGGTCTAGGGGGTCACCAAGGCAGGAGTAAACCCCACTACCTCTTGCCCATGTTGGCTCCAGTTGCAAAATGACTGCTGTGACCTCTAGTGATAACATTCAGTACTGCAAGACTACCAGCAGAGGTCGCAGCAGCCATTTTGCATGGGCAGGAGCAAGTGATCACGTAGCACTAAGACACAGGTGATATGGAAAGGACTCAAACCGCAAACCAGCAAAGATAAGTGAAAAATATCTACTTCTAACAAAAGTTGCACTATAGTTATAGTAAGTGATAGGAAAGGGAAGAGAGGAAGGGGAGTGGAGGAGTGGCCTAGTGGTTAGGGTGGTGGACTTTGGTCCTGAGGAACTGAGATCAATTCCTGGCATAGGCAGCTCCTTGTGACCATGGGCAAGTCACTTAAACCTCCATTGCCCGCCGCATTGAGCCTGCCATGAGTGGGAAAGCACGGGGTACAAATATAATAAAAATAAAATAGTGCTATGATGTTTGGCGGCTGAGTACCGACTCCATATACATACTATGGTAAAGGCACTGCAAGTTCAAAATTAAAAAATTATAATGCTTGTTTTAATAAGTGAATTTCTGGTGAAAGTGTATAATTAGCCAAAATTTAATGCCAAGAAGTGCAGCGTGATGCACTTGGGTTGCAGAACTACAAAACAGATGTACCAGATAGGAGGGGAGACACTGGTAAGCTTGACACAGGAGGGGGACCTTGGGGTGATGGTGTCTGAGGATCTCAAGGTGTCTAAACAGTGCAACAAGGTGGTGACCGTGGCCAGAAGGAAGCTAGGTTGCATAGAGAGGGGTATGACCAACAGAAGAAAGGAGGTGTTGATGCCCCTGCACAAGTCGTGGGTGAGGCCCCACGGAGTATTGAGTTCAGTATTGTAGGCCTTATCTTGCTAAGGATGTAAAAAGACTTGAAGTGATTCAGAGAAAAACAACAAAAATAGTACAGGGTTTACGTACCAAGATGTACATGGAGAGACTTGCTGACCTAAACATGTATACCCTGGAGGAAAGGAGAAACAGGAGTGATATGATTCAGACGTTCAAATATTTGAAAGGTATTAATCCACAAACAAATCTTTTCCAGAGACGGAAAAGTGGTAGAACTAGAGGGTATGAATTGAGGTTGAAAGGGGGCCGACTCAGGAATAATGTCAGGAAGTATTTTTTCACTGAGAGGGTGGTTGGAATGCCCTCCCACAGGAGGTGGTAGAGATGAAAACGGTAACAGAATTACAAACACAAAGGAATCCTGTTTAGGAGGAATGTATCCAAAGAAGCTTAGCAGAGATTAGGTAGGAATGCTAGTACTAGGCAGACTTCAAGGGTCTGTGCCCTGATCAAGGCTGAATAGATTTGGATGGGCTGGAGTGGAGCTTTTCAGGGCTCTGACAACAGCTTCAGAAATTTTAGAACAAGGCCAGTGCTGGGCAGACTTCTACACTCTATGCTCTAAAAATGGCAAAGATAAATCAAGATCAGGTATACATATGATGTATCACTTCATATCACATGTAATGAGTTTATCTTGTTGGGGAGACTGAATGGACCATACTGGTCTCTTCTGTCATCTACTACGTATGTGCAAAAAGAAAAGTTTTGGGGGTATGAAACCCCGGGTGCCAGGGCACAATTTCAAGGTGCCATGGTGACCTGGCGCCTGGGATTTGTCGAGCCCTGGCATAAGGTATTATGTTGAGCAGACTGAATGGACCGTCGTACGGGTCTTCATCTGCTGCTATCTACTATGTTACTAGGAACACTGTACTAGAATCAACCAACAGATGTAAAGAGGAGATACACTGTATCAAGATCAACCAGCAAATTTCTACATAGCTGTAGAGAGGATGAGTTGAAACATGAGATGCAAAGCTCCTTGAATCAGCATACCTCAGGGGCGTAGCCAGACAACAGATTTTGGGTGGGCCTAGGCAAGAATTGGGTGGGCACCAAGTGTTTCCCCCCCCCCCCCCAAAAAAAAAAATTCTCTCAGCTGGTGGGAAAACGCTTCTTTCTACTTTGGCAGCAGGCATGCACTGAAAACTGAGCATGCGCAGGTGCCGGTGTTGTGGAGAGTAGCATTTTCTTTACCATCAGGGGGAAATCTTCATGTGCTACTGCTGGGTGGGCCTGAGCCATAAGCCCACCCAAGCCCACCTGTGGCTACGCCACTGGCATACCTGCAGCAGAATTTGAACAGATTCATTCAATTTGTGGGAGTCCACATCAGAGAAACTTGAGGCAGGCATCTGTGAATCAGCAAAACCACAACAACTCCGGTCAGAAATCTGGCTAGTTTGCACTGTACCTTGTATTTTCTGCACATCTCTGTGAAGTTGGATCAATCTGCAAAATGCGTAGCAGAGTAAAAACATCTACTATTGAACAGGATCCAGGGTGGGTGAAACCTTAGCTATGCCCCTGTCCCCTACAGAGGGGATAGCAACTCTCTCCCAGGAAGGGGCAACCCTCATTTGACCACACCGTTCGAGAGGGGGTTAGTTAAGTAGGAGGAGGCTGTGAGCTGCTCTTGGTTAGTGTGTTCTCAGGGTTTCTGGTGGCATAGCTTATTGTGCAATGCCCTCCTAACCAGTGGCGTAGCCAAGGGTGGGCCTGGGTGGGCCAGGCCCACCCACTTTGGGCTCAGGCCTACCCAGTAGCAGCACACCTATGCTGATTTCCTAGCCCCACCAGCTGAAAACTCCCAACAACTGTCCCTCCTGCAGACCTTGTAAATAGCAGATGGCATGCAGGTGAGACAAGGAGAGACCAAATCAACTGTGGGACAGGGAGGGGTTCTTCTGCCCACCCATCTTGAGTCCAGGCCCACCCAAAGATGGATGTCTGGCTACGCCCCTGCTCCTAACCCTATCCTCTCTCTCTCTCACATAGTTTTCTCCCATGAGTAAGTTATGTGACGGAGAGGGCCTTTTTGATGATGGGACTGTCAGCTTTGAATGACTTGCTCGAAGTAATCCATAGTTTTTCAGAGTTGCTAGGTTTTAGGAAGGTGGTGAAGACCTGGCTGTTTAGGCAGACATATGCAGATATGACAGCTGGAATGTGGGACCACTGTGGATTGGGCTAGGGGGAGGATGAGTGGTTGGGGGGGATTATATTGCTGTAATGATTGCATGGGGATTTTAATGTGTTTGTTTTATGATTTTTGAACAGCTATAAAGATGTGGCAGCAAACATAATCCGCCTTGAGTGAATTCTTTCAAAAAGGCGGTAAATAAATCCTAATAAATAAATAATTGGATATGGGCAGGACTTTGAGGATGAGTTTGTCACTGCACAATGCCAGTGCAACGCGACACCTCTCTTCGAATTGGTACTGCACTTTCCAGTGGAACCACTTGAGCATCAGAGCAGAGGAAAGGCGATTCCTCCTTTGCACTTCCACGCAAAAGCCATTACTAAAGCTTCTGAAGTCCATGGTCCACTCTGGACCACGAGGAACTTGCAGCCCGCAAAGGACATCACCCCAAAGGAGTGGGGCCCCGGCTTGAGGCTGGGCAGCAGTTCATAAACTGAACTAAATAAATCTCCTAGTTCTATAGACTTGCATGCTCAAATTTCCGACTACTGCAGAAATTTGTGCATGAAAGCTATACAATAAGGTCAATTGCACACGTAATTTAATTCAATAATTGGCTATTAACTGGAATTAGCAGCCATTTACTGGTTATAATTGGCTGTAATTGGCACCAATTAGCAGTTACAAGCATTACTGTCCTTAGTGGGTATTCTATAAATGCACAATCAAATTTCAGAGCATGTAACTTCAAGGGGGGGGGGGAGGTTGGACCTGGAAGGGGCACAGGTGGGTAAGGGGTGTGTCAGGCAGATATGTGCACTGGTTTTATTTATTTATTAGTATTTATTTACCGCCTTTTTGAAGGAGTTCACTCAAGACGGTGTACAGTAAGAATAGATCAAACATGAGCAATAGGCAAATTACAACAGTAAAAATATTCAAAAACAATACAAAGTATGGCATGTTATACTAGCAATGTCAACACAATACGTAATAGAACATTATAATTGGTAGTGGAGGATAAGGCAAAGTTGTAATATATAGATGGGTAAGAAAGTAGGAAGAATTTGAAAGTAAGGTGACTGATTTGAAGAAAGTTGCACTTGGAGGAGTGGATAAACATGTCTCACTGCAGTATGTGGAGCCCGAGTCACTCCTTGTGAGTGTGAGTGAGACTAACAAGTTAGTTACTTCTTCCATTAAAGGCTTGGTTGAAGAGCCAAACTTTCACCTGCTTCCTGAAGTAGAGATAGTCTTGTGTTGTTATAGATTACTATCATTGACACACCTAGAGATAGTGTATCAAAAGTTAGGCGTGAGCATTTACGCCAGCCACTGGATTGCGTAAGTGCTTGCACCTAAAGTTAGGTGAGTAAATGTTGACTTATTCTAGCATTTTATAACAGCAGTTGCATGCACAACTGCCATTACAGAATTTGTGCTTAGCAACGCATCATCCTGGTACCTAAATTTCAGTGATTTGTTTTGAGAATTTACCCCAAAATGTCTATTAACACACCTATAGGTCAAAAGTACTTGCAATGTCTCTTCTTACCTTTGCACAGAGGGGAAAATGTCAAGTCAATCTGATCTCAATATACCTTTGCAGATGTCATCAAAATGTTATAGGAAAGCATAAGTGATTTTCGTTTTTGTAATTTATTTTTTGGGATTTATTAACCACCTTTATGAAGAAATTCACCCAAGGCAGTGTTCAGCAGGTACTGCTTAACATAAAACCACAATTTTGTTAACAGTACAAGCAACAGTAAAATGATCAAATATAAGCATGAATACTATCAATGGGGTAAACTTTTAAATCATTTTTATACCACTGCCAGATGTGAATATTATCTTCTTTTTGACAGACAAAACTATGATAGGACAATTTTATTGTTACTTTCAAACTGAAGGATACTTTATAATCATATAGGCGAAGAGCAGGTAGATGCTGGAAAAATATACTCAAGACGGATGAAATGGAAAGGGCAACTGCTGTCAAACATTAAAAGTATCCTTCAACAAGGAAGAACGGATAGCCAGTCACAGGCCAGATGAGAAGTACCGTGTGGGAAGAAGAAAAAGTTTTGGCTTAAAAAACGTCATTGTATATAATACAATCAGACCCACTGTTGTAGGATAAATTAAAAACCTCATGTAACTACAAACAGAGCTGCAAGATGACAGGTGACAGAGACAAAACACTCGACCTTCAAGTCTGTTTATGACACTAGTGTGGCTGAAGCATCACTACCTTTTAATTAGCCATTCCAGTGCCCCTGCACCCCCTACAGATTTAAGTGCAACATAGTAGGCAGGGTGCATTCTACTGTCAGATGAGGAGTGTGGTAGCCGTGTTAGTCCACTGTTAAGGTTATCAATAGAAATCAAACAAAATAAAACATGGAAAAGAAAATAAGATGATACCTTTTTTTATTGGACATAACTTAATACATTTCTTGATTAGCTGTCAGATGACATACTTCCTCCCTAGAGAAGGGCTTCTCAACCCAATCCTCAGGACACACCCAATCAGTGAAGTTTTCAGGATACCCACAATGAATATGTATGAGATAAATTTGCATGCACTGCCTCCCTGGTATGCAGAACTACTCTCATACATGTTCATGATGGATATTTTGAAAATCTGACTGGCTGGGTGTGCCCTGAGGACTGGGCTGAGAAACACTGCCCTAGAGCACTGTTCTTGCCAGTAGTGTATTTAGGGTAGATGTGTTGTGGCATATACATACCCTGTCAGATCCCCCCCCTTTAAAATCCTCTCAGTGTCTTCACCCAGCAGCGGCACTTATAGGCTGCATGTGGCCTGCTTTGGGACTTCCTCCCTAAACTGTCCTGGGGTGGCGGTGCAGGGGGAGGGGGCAGGGAGACACACCCCCTGTAAGAAGCTCCTGGCTACACTACTGATTCTTGGCAATGTTGAGAAAGAACTATGGCCCCGATGATCGGAAGCCCCATGCTGATCCATACAGTGCTCTAAAATTAGAGTTGGAACAGCGATGGCAATAATGCACTATGATCAGAACTAATAGAATGCAAATTTAGGCATGCTATTAACGCTGATCACACTACTACTACTACTTATCATTTCTAAAGCGCTACTAGACGTACGCAGTGCTGTACACTTGAACATGAAGAGACAGTCCCTGCTCGACACAGCTTACAATTTAATTAGGACAGTCAAACAGGACAAATAAGGGTCAAGGACACAGAGTAGCAAGATTCCGGAATCCCAAAGACTACTACTTATCATTTCTAAAGCGCTACTAGACGTACGCAGCGCTGTACACTTGAACATGAAGAGACAGTCCCTGCTCGACAGAGCTTACAATCTAATTAGGACAGTCAAACAGGACAAACAAGAGATAAAGGAATATTAAAGTGAGGATGATAAAATAAGGGTTCTGAACAAGTGAATAAGGTTTAGGAGTTAAAAGCAGCATCAAAAAGGTGGGCTTTTAGCTTAGATTTGAAGACGGCCAGAGATGGAGCTTGACGTACCGGCTCAGGAAGTCTATTCCAGGCATATGATGCAGCAAGATAAAAGGAGTTAGCGGTGGAGGAGAAGGGTGCAGATAAGAGAGATTTACCCAGTGAACGGAGTTCCTGGGGAGGAATGTAGGGAGAGATGAGAGTGGAGAGGTACTGAGGAGCTGCAGAGTGAATGCACTTATAGGTCAATAAGAGGAGTTTGAACTGTATGCGGAAACGGATAGGAAGCCAGTGAAGTGACTTGAAGAGAGGGCTAAAAGGGGAAAAGGTGGGAGGATTGTGCCTGAGCACAATCCTCCCGCACTTGATTGACAGGTCCAGGCTGTCAAAAGCCTGGATATGTCAAATGCAGGAAACAGAGGTCCATTGGACCCCAGACTCCCGCCATTGCACAGCCCTAGTGCCCCCCCCAACCATGACACGGGGCTGGAGGTCGGACCTCCAGTCCACCCGATCCCTCCCAACACAAAGGCCCGGGGGATTAGCCCCCTAACTCACCTCACAACCCCAAAGAATATCCCTTGTGGCCCTGTGGGCTGCTAACCTAGCCTCCCCACCCACTCTGGTGGTCTAGCAACCTGCCCTCTCCCCCCCCCCCCCCCCCGGTACCTCAACGATGGGAATAGCACACTCCCTTCTCTTTCAGCGCCGCATTGAAAGTGCCCAATGCATCCCAGGCCCTTGTGTTGGGGGGTGGGGGTTCGGGTAGACTGGAGGTCCATCTGTTGGGGGGGCACTAGAGCTGTATGATGGCGGGGGTCTGGGGGGGGTCCAATGGACCTCCCCAGGACACTGTGGCAGCCTGGGCTCTCTGACAGAGGGGATGGGGGCTGGAGCACAGGCTTAACCCTAATGCCAGCTCTGAGCTGGTGTAGGGTTAAGGTGCTATTCCACCTCTACGATCATTCTAATTTAAATAAGGTCTGCGTTATTGCCTCTCGTCAGTGCTGCTTGTTAGTCCAGAGCTTGTGGCCTCTAGCGCCTGCATTTAACTTTGATCATCGGGCCATATATTATTTTAGAATAGTAGCTCTGAGCCCAGTCCTTGGAACACACTTGCATGCATGTTTTGACCAGTGGCTCTCAACACCGTCCTCGGGTTTTCAGTAGACCCACAATGAGCATGCATGAGATAAATCTGCACACACTATCTTGTATGCATAACTCTCTCATTCATATTCATAGTGGGGCTCAGTGCAAAGCCGACTGGCTAGGTGTGTGCAAAGCCCACCTCTTTAACATTGCTTTTGACTCGTAACCACTCGCCTCCACCTACCCTCCTCTCTTCCTTCCCGTTCACATTAATTGATTTGATTACTTTATTTTTTTTTTTGTCTACTAGATTGTAAGCTCTTTGAGCAGGGACTGTCTTTCTTCTATGTTTGTGCAGCGCTGCCTATGCCTTGTAGCGCTATAGAAATGCTAAATAGTAGTAGTAGTGTCTGGAAAACCGCGTTGGGAAGCAGTGGTCGAAAGTGAGCACACAATGCAAGAAGTGTCAAAAGATGATATAGCAACTGCAATTTTTTTTTAAACTGTGCATGAACATTATATATGTATGCATGCATCTTTTTAAAAAAAATTTTAACTAAGGTGTATGTGCATGTGTATACCGCAGGAAGGTGCATGCCACGGTGGGGCTGTTTCTTTAAGGCCCGGCTGCTTGCTGCCTCTCTCTCTCCTCCGGGACTTGCAGCCTCACTCCTCCGGTCCCAACCTCTGGTATTTCCTCTCTGAGCTCACAGCCAGCGTGACGCGGACTCCTCCGCTCTCCCCCCTCGCTCGGAAGAGGAAGTTTCAAAACTGAAGTAACGGTCAGAGAGAGCCCTGAGCTGCAGCCGGGGTATGGCTACAGCATGTCCGGTTACTCGCTGAATGTGCGCGTCTTCTGGCCGCTGCTGACCTGCCTGTGCACCGCGCTCTGGTGCCTCTACCACGCCCTGAGGAGAGAGCGAGCCGGGGTCGGCGGCGAGCGAGAGCCCGACCTGGACTCGGGCACGGCGCGCCTCTGCCAGCTGTCGCTCTTCTTCCTGCTCTGCTACTTTCTCGTCAAGCAATGCTGCAGCGGCGGCGGCCGGCTCGCGCCGCCAACAGCAACCTCTGCGCCCGGCGCGTGCGGTCCGGAGGCGCGCGCCGAGCAGGAGCGCGAGCGCGGAGCCCGCCGGGCTGCCTTGCTGCGGGCGTACTACGCGCAGCGCGTGCGCCTCTCGCCGCACGTGCTGGGCCACAGCAAGGCGCACGTGAGCAAGATCGTGGGCGAGCTGGTGCAGACGGGCAAAGCCGAGGCGCGGGGCGGCTGCGGCAGCCTGGCCTTCCGCGGCGACTTCGTGCAGATCGGCAGCGCCTACGAGCAGCACAAGGTGGGCAGCCCCGACTGCTTCGACATCCTGGTACCTCTCAAGCTACCGCCCAGCCTCAAGCCGGAGCCCGTGTTCGCCGGGGCCCCGCTCCGCGGAGGCGGCGCCCTGTGCGGGCTGCAAATTGCGCGCGGATCGGAGTGCGCCAAGGACTTCCGGAGCTTCGGCGACAGTTTCGGCGTGGACGTGCAAGGGAGGCGCCGCCTCTCCTCCGCCCTGGTGCTCAAGTGGTTCCACTGGAAAGTGCAGCGCTGCCTGGCGGTCATCAAGTACCAGTTCCAGGACAGGTGCCACATCGCGCTGGTCGTGTGCAATGACAGGCTGGTCCTCAAAATCCTGCCCAGATCCGATTACGTCTGCTGCCACATCTCGATGGCTGTTCGCCTGATCCCCGCTGTGCACGTGGGCGATGCCACCTTCCTTATCGCCCAGCCCTGGGCCGAAACCGAACTGCTGGTACCTGGTTTGAAACTGGAAGCCATGTGGGGGATCAATTGCTCCAAGCAGGAGCAGAGGTTGCTCGGTTGGTTCAAGGAGCAAACGCCGGCCAGGTCGTGCCACCTCAAGTGTCTGCAAATGGTCAAGGCCCTGCGCGATTTGAACTGCAAGACCTTTGCGCCTCGTTTTTCCGCGCAGTGGAGGGCCGTCCTCTCCTCCTACACCCTCAAAACGGCGCTTTTCTACCTGCTTCTGAGGGGTCCCTGGGAAGCCTGGGAGGAGAGTTGCCTTGCAGAAAGGCTGGAGGACTTTTTCCTGTTTTTCAGGGAGTGTTTACACAAGCAGACGCTTATGCATTTCTTTTTGGGGAACAGCGGGGTCCCAGATGTTGTGACTATGCCGAAGGCATTGAAAGATGCGCCAGCGGTGAATCTGCTGGCAGGTTTTGAGGCGCGCACTTTAGATTTAGTCTCATTCCAGCTCCTTAACACGTGGAATCAGATTCCTCAGTTGTTAACAGTAAATGGAAATCCGAGGTACTTGGTGAAAAGCCCCACTTCTTGTAAAAGCACCAGTTTCTGCTGATGAGTCGCCATATAAAGTGAGACACTTTTTTTTTTTGGTCTGCTTTCCACCTTCCTGTTGACATTGACACCATCTGGAAAGATTTTGGATAATCAAAATAAGTTACATGGCAATCTAGGTGCTGCTGCCTAAATCGGTAGGGAGTGAGAAATTGGCCAGCTGGAACATAGGGCACACTGTAGTCAATACAGGATCAATTCACAACCTGCTTAATTGCATAGTAATACATTAGAATCTATTCTTTGACTTCAGCTGGCTGTTCTGTAAGTTGTCTGAAAAAAGGCATGAGTAGGGGAGCACAGCTTGAGCTTTCCATGTTATTGCCACCCAGCAGTAGTGAGAGTTCAAAAAAAGTGAGGCAGTGCATTGCAGAGATGGCCTGGACATGTACGGCAGGCACTGCTTTCTGCTCCGGTGCATTTTATTTTAAGAAAGTGATATGCTAGAGATATTTCAAGGTACTTAACTGATCCCTGGTATCCAAAACCAGTGATGATAATCCTGTTAGGGAGATGCACTGCTTAGTCCCTCCTCCTCCCTCCCCCTCCCAAAATGATAAGCAGGCTGCCAGCCTCAAGAAATGTTCTGAATTGTGTTCTTATCTTATCCAGTGGCTGGGTGCCAAAGACCTGTCAGCAGGCTTTCGCTTTGTGGCTTCTAGGGTCAGAACATGTTATAAAGATAAACTTTGGTAACCTTGCAAAGAAATATCTCTCTTATCTGAAGGCAGTAGTGAAAAATAGAGAACATAAGAGGTTGGGAGCAGACATCAGAAATTGATCTGGATTGTGCTATGGTCTGTAATTCTTAAAATGTTTAATTTGTCTGCATTTGCTTGTCCATCATTGAGCGTATCACATCAATGTGAACTATATTCCTAAAAACATTGTCCCAAACTTGCCCATTCCCAGTGGCGTACCGCGGGGGGGGGGTCCACCCCGGGTGCACGCTGCGGGGGGGGGGGTGCCGCGTGCGCCTGTTGGCCGAGTCCGCTCGTTCCCTCCCTGCTGCTCCCTCTGCGCGGAACAGGTTACTTCCTGTTCTGGGGCAGAGAGAGCAGCAGGGAGGGGACAAGCAGACTCGGCCAACAGGCGCGCGGCACCCCCCCCCCCCCCCACCAGGTAAAAATGCACCCGGGGGGGAGGGTGTAATTTCGCCAGTGGGGGGCACCGCGCTGCACCTGGGGGGGGGCGCATCGGCGATCCGCCCCGGGTGTCAGGCAGCCTAGGAACGCCATTGCCCACCCCCCATCTCTTTATTCTACACCTTGTCCATGTGGTGTGTCCATCCTTTACAGGTGCCCTTGCGATACTCGTAAAAGGTTCTGAAAAGGATCATGAGGCCCTTTCAAGAACTTTTCAACACTAATATTCGTTCAGGGCTGTCCAAACAATTTGAAAGAAACTCCAAATGAGTTTATTTTGACATTGATACTGCTCTGTGAATTATCTGTAACGTTGCTGGTACCTGCATTATGACTTTAATTAGTGACTTTAGGAATTTGCTTCTTAGAACAGGTGCGGCATTTAAAATGCTGCTGCATTCTTAATGCTTTTTAGTACTTCCTTGTCAACAAACACCGAGTAGCCAGATTCATAAAGAGTATCATAGTAACAGAGGGCAAACATACCTTTTGAGTATATTTTTTTAGAGAGAGGGGGAAGGTCAGCCTCCGAATAAAATCCTGGTAGTAGACTAAGGTGCTCGTTTTCAAAGCTCATAGACTTACAAAGTTATGTGGAGGTGTATTTTCAAAGTACTTAATAGTAACCTATGTAACTTTGTAAGTCTAAGTGCTTCGAAAATCAGTCTCAATGTGGATTATCTCCTCAGGGTCCTAATAACCTTGGAAATTTTGTGCTAATCCATGGCCAGTCATATTTTTCTTCAGTTGTCTTTATAAAAATCGCCTTTAAAAATACTGAATTGCAAATTTAACATATTAACCTAATGCATAATCTTATTTTAAAATGTTCTTGCAAAACTTTCCAGGGCTTGCTTACAGCAGCGTAATGGAACAGTCAACTGTTGAGCCAACTCTGCTGAAATGCACTGTCGCAGCAGTATAGCGCCACTGTGCAAATAATATACAAAGATCTGAACGTGCTACGTATGTTTGACCATGTGCGCACACATACAGCACAGTTCATAAACTTTTAAGCCATTTGTTCCCTCCCTCGTCTTGTTGGGACAGTCAAAGGGACAGGGCCTCCTGCCTTGCCTGTTTTCTATAGGAGATAGGAGTGATGATGGTGCTATACATACTGACCCTTGCATTGTGAAGCAGGCGGGTTTAGCTGCACTGTGTTAATTGCTGCTTATTTACCAAAGGTGTCAGGATCAGGGACTTGCAAACCAGAGTACTAGGTGATAAACTAGGCTCGCTATAGGTTTTAAGCCTTAAGTATAGCTGAAAAGCTTGCATATTGAAGAAAACATAGTAATGTTTTGTGCAGTTTCAATAATGTGTTCTAAATTATGTAATACAGTACATAATATGTATAGATCTGTTTAATTATAAATATTTGACTTATAAAGAATGTAGTTTCATACTTATACAAAAGCTATCAAAAGATATGTGCCTTGTGCAAGAATAGCACTTTATTTTGATACATCAGAACACTGAACTTTGCGCAGATGGGACACTTAAAGAATCAGTTCTAGAGTGCAGTGTCTGATTTACAGAGAAGACACTTTCAAAACTTTAAAGCAGGTTCTCGAGAGTAGGTAGAGAGACAGTTTCAGGAAGCACATTTCAGGTTCTATTTAAGCCCCAGTGGTTGAGATGGACCATTTCATGGCCGCGAGGACCTAGATCCAAGAAATTCAGGGCTAGAAGCAAAACTGAGGCAATGCTTCAACTGTGATAGCCATTTTTTCAGTGGTGGCCTCCATTGCTGTGGTTTCTACCTATGGATAACTGCCCACCCCAAGACCTGAATGCCAAAATTAAGGGCATGTCTGGTAAAGGCAAGAGCAGTCAGCTCATTCACAGGGAGAACTTTCTTTCATAGAAAACGACAGTGGAAAAAAAAATCAAAAGTGCTGATTTTTGAATTTTTTCTTTTTCTTTTTTTTAATTTTATGTTTTGTAAAGCAGTCATATGAGCAGTGAGCTCTTGTGGGCATTTAACTGCCAGAGAATGTTTACTGAGTCGTGTAGGTAGGTGGCTGGAGGAAATAACTAATGCTCTTTTTGAAAAAAGCAAAAAGTAAGATGTAAACAAAAAAAAAAGCCTATGTAACTTTAAAAAAAATGAGCATGCTATTCTATACAGAAGAACTTTTAAAATTTGTATTATGTTTACAGCAGAGTCTTTCTGGTTGTTAATGTCCACTTTCTGTGCAGCCCAACAAAACGTGTGGGATTTCCATCCCTGCCACTTAAGCTGTGTCCTTTTAGTTTGTGCTTTTTTGTCATGAAATCGACTAGAAAATTTCTAGTTTTATAAAGACAGTTCCACGTGACCTCAGAAAACATTTTTTTTAGCTCATTGGGAAATCCTGCATTAACTATTAAGCACTGCACACAGCTAATTTTAAAATCTGATATATGCATCTCATTGAAAAGAAGAAATATATTTTTTAGTTGCTATCAGCTGTAAGACAAGACAACCTGAGCTGTCAGCTTGCACTTGAACATTCCAGGACCCAACAGAAAGGGTCCCAGTTTTAAAATAACTTGTAATGTCTGTAGCATCATTAATTCCTGATGTAAATATGGTTAATGTATGGAATTATTAATTTACAGTAAGCAATGTAAACATAGTTGAAACATCGAAAAACCCCAAATAGATACCAAAACAATGAAGGTACAGATTTTCTTTTCCAATTAGTACCAGACGTTTAATCATCATAACCTAAAACCATTGCAGCATGGGTTTAGAGTTAGTAATTAAACAGTCAAAATAGTCTAGCATATAATTTTTTTTCTTTAAGAGGTATCTGGTAAAACTTTAAAAGACTCAAAACCCTTAATTTTCAAACTCTCTAAATAGGTACTGCCACCATAATGTGCCGTTTGAGTTACCTCTGTTTGTAATTGCCTGCCTTCCTCATCTGCCAGAAACTTTCATCGTATTGGCCAGAATTATCTGCCCACATTCTGGCACAGCAATATAATTTGTTTCCCAGATGTGGTGAGCTAGTGGGGGGATTTAAAAGATATCTAGCATGTGGTAGCATGGATGGAGCCCGGAGTATCATCTGATGAAGCATTTTGTGCAGAGCATACGAATGCATATTTTAATTGTACATTTTTTTTTGTGAAAACACCTATGGGTACTTCCAGTTCTTACATGAAGGCTGTTTTCATCTGTGAACTGTTCAGTATTTTCAGAGTTTACATAGTGATTATTAGGATCACTCTTATCTTTTTTTTTTTTTTAATTGTAAACATTGTTTAAGGTATTCCGGGGTGTATTCTTGAACCCCTGGGGGTTGTCGTGTTGGAAAAGGCGTCTCAGTTTACTTGACTGTAATTGGGTTTGTGCTGGCTGTAAGTGAGAGCAGTGTGGTGCAGGAAGAGAGCAAATCTTCTTCCCCCCCCCCCCCCCCAAAGATAATGCAGGACACTTGTCTGAACACGGCAGCCCTGAGGCAGAGGTGGCCTTAAATAATAAGAAAATGACAAAAGGTGTGAGGCTGTACCTGCTGGTGTTTAAATACTGCAATGACTTTAAGCATAGCATGGTGTTCTTAGGTACATTTTTCAGCACCATGATCACTGGCCAACTGTAATTAGTAGATTACTTGTTTTAAATTTTACCTTGTTATTAGGGCTAAGTTTGAATGTTAGTTACACTGTGTATCCTTGAGAAAAGTTTATTTAAGTGCCTTTTCAGAGTTGCCAGGTGTTATAATGGTTATTGAAACCTAATTCTTCCCTACAGGAAGTACTGTGTGGTGCAAATGTCAGGTCTTTGGTGCTACCTTTTAACTGGCTTAACAGGACAGTAAAGATTAAAAAAAAAAAAAAAAAAAAGCAAGCAAAGGTCTCCTATTTTAACTACTATTGTACTTTTACAATATTGGTGCTTTTAACGTTACCTTTGCAGGCACCGGTTGTAATTGACGGCTACCTCTGCCAATCACAAACAAGTTCATCCAGACAGACACCAAAGTTGACAGTACTTCGTACCTCATTCATTCATCCGCCCTTGTGAGTAGTCTACACATAAGATGGAGATATTTTGACAAAGCAAACATTTTCTCTTCATCTGAAACACTACATATCAGTTGATGCCTTAATTAGACTGGATTATTGCTAATATAAGCTAATGTATTTAATTTTTATTTGCTCATTTTTATGCAAGCAATCTGGAGGGATTTCCTTTCTGAAAAGGCATAGGGGTTTTTTTTTTACCTGAATGCCCTGTATCTCAGGACCAGTTTGTTTGCAGTTAATGGGAGCTGTCTACAGAAGGTAGCTTTGCAAAAGGCATTCATTTTCTGTCAACTTTCGAGTCAGTTGTGTGATTTAATATAGTCAGGGTCCTGTGTGGACCTTTCAAGTATAGAAATGTACTAGTTTTCATGTTTAGACCAAAGATTTAATTGCAATATTTTGTACAGCATATTGTTTTGTGAAAAAAAAGGTGTGTAAACTTCTAACTCTGGCTTTTATGATGATGGTTACAGAATTACAGTTTCTATTTAATGTTCAAATTTGCACTTATTTTCAAGTACAGTGTTACAAAAGCTGTAACATGTTATGTATATGGTTTCACTGTACCAATAAAACATAGACCTGGGTACTGAATTCATTGTTTGTGTGCAGTATTTTAATTACAAGGAATATAGCGTAAGACAAAAAAATTGGCATGGCTCATTTTTCCATTCCTCGTGCAGCAGAACAGAACCTATTTCATCTCTGGCTTTTTCCATTGTGTCCTTGCAACCAAGGAGCCTCCGTGCCTGTCCCAGGCTTTCTTCAGTTCTGTTAGATGTTTCTGTCTCCTCCACTCTTTTCTTGAATGTAACTGAACATCATAACATGACCTCTTGCTTTAGAACTTCCTTGCTGCTTGTGCATGATTTTTAGACCTTTTTGAGGTACTACTACTACTATTTGACATTTCTAAAGCGCTACTAGGGTTACGTAGCGCTGTACAATTTTTAACATAGAAGGACAGTCCCTGCTCAAAGAGCTTACAATCTAAAGGACAAATGTACAAACAGTCAAGTAGGGGTGGTCAGATTGGGGCAGTCTAGATTTCCTGAAAGGTATAAAGGTTAGGTGCTGAAAGCAACATTGAAGAGGTGGGCTTTGAGTAAGGATTTGAAGATGGGTAGGGAGGGGGCTTGGCGTAAGGGCTCGGGAAGTTTTTACTTTGTATTTACTTTGCCTCTGTCTTGTCACCTCCTCCTCCCTCCTCTAAGGTATACTGTGTTTTTAAGATCTTCAATCTCTTTTCAGAAATCAACATTAGGCAGACAAGGTCACCTGAGAGCAGCAGCTTTTGGCAATGGCAAAGAGCAGCTGCAGTAAAAGCAAAACAGGTCCCGACTGCTACTCAAACTTGCAGAACCATCAAAGATGGTGAAAATTTTCCAAACAGCCGGTTCACCTAGGAAAAACTCTTTTTGAAATTGTCCTCACTATACAAGTGTGTATAGATAGGTGGATTAGAGATGGGCATTTAGTGCACTATTCAATTCATTTTAAATTTTTTTTTAACTAGGATTACATTTTTTTCTGCTCCCCTCCGTTATCCAGCATTGCTGTCTCCCCTGCCTATCTTATTTCACACTGGCATAGCGCAGTAGAGGGAAGGCAATTGGCATCAGTTGCAGGTAGCATGTGGGAATCGCTGCCAGAAACCATATGAAAAGACAGATAAATGGGGAGGGGGGAAGAGATGCCAGACCTGTGTGCTTGGGGGGGGGGAGGGGTTAGTAGCAGGAGAGGAGAGAAATGGGTGTCTGTGGGTCAGAGGGAGTAGGTTTAGCAGCAGAAGGGGAGACACTTGGATGTATGTACAGGGGAAGGATACCTAAAACAAGGAGTGGAAACTAGATCAGGCTGTTCAAAACAGACCACAGACTCCCAATGTGGAATTAGACATTTATTTAAGATGCGAATCCTGTTCAGAAGGAAAGGATCCTCAGGAGCTTAACCGAGATTGGATAACAGAGCCGGTAGTGGGAGGCGGGGCTGGAGGTTGGGAGGTGGGGATAGCGCTGGGCAGACATAGGGTCTGTGCCAGAGCCGGTGGTGGGAGGCGGGGATAGTGCTGGGCAGACTTATAGGGTCTGTGGCAGAGCCGGTGGTTGGGAGGCGGGGCTGGTGGTTGGGAGGCGGGGCTAGTGCTGGGCAGACTTATGCAGTCTGTGCCCTGAAGAGCACAGGTACAAATCAAAGTAGGGTATACACAAACGTAGCACACATGAGTTGTCTTGTTGGGCAGACTGGATGGACCCTGCAGGTCTTTTTCTGCCGTCATCTACTATGTACAATGTTTCGACAAACACGTGCCTGCCTCAGGAGTCTTGATGCGTATATTTGACAACCACATCTATCCCTGGCAATATGTCTTGCAAAACAAACATAAGCTGGTCTTTAAAAAGACCGTTGAGAGTAAAAGTATGTATAGCGTGTAAATGCCGCTTCACGTGTGTGCTGAAACATGGTACCGTGTTGAGCCAACTTAAATTAAACTTCTTTAATTCCACATTGAGAGTCCTTGCTCTGTTTTGAAGAGCCTGATCCAGGTCCCACTCCTTGTTTTTGGCTCTGTCTACTCCTCCGTGAGTCTTTTGTGTTCTTTCCACTTCTTGTGGTCTTTTTGCAGGGGAAGGATGCAGCAGGACAGGAGAAAGGTAGGTAGGTACCTGTATGAGGGGAGGGAGAACAAAGTGCTATGGGAAGGACGCGTGTGTATGCAACTTTTCATTATATTCATTATATTCAGGTTTAAACATTTTTTCCATACAGTCTGCACAGTGGAAATGTACTAGTACAAAACCATCCAGCCCAGAGGTGTGATTACAAATTTCAATACTTGCCCAGTGGCCTAGTGGTTAGGGTGGTGGACTTTGGTCCCGGGGAACTGGGTTCAATTCCCACTGCAGGCACAGGCAGCTCCTTGTGACTCTGGGCAAGTCACTTAACCCTCCATTGCCCCATGTAAGCCGCATTGAGTGGGAAAGCGCAGGGTACAAATAAAAAAAATATATAGATAATCTTTGTGGTTATTTTGTCCAAGTAACATAGTAGATGACGGCAGAAAAAGACCTGCATGGTCCATCCAGTCTGCCCAAGACAAACTCATATGTGTATACCTTACCTTGAATTTGTACCTGTCCTTTTCAGGGCACAGACCATATAAGTCTGCCCAGCAGTATTTCCCGCCTCCCAACCACCAGTCCCGCCTCCCATCACCGGCTCTGGTACAGACCATACAAGTCTGCCCTCCCCTATCCTCGCCTCCCAACCACCACCCCCTCTTCCCCCCAACTGCTCCACCACCCAATTTCAGCTAAGCTTCTGAGGATCCATTCCTTCTGCACAGGATTCCTCTTTGCATATCCCACGCATGTTTGAACTCCGTTACCGTTTTTATCTCCACCACCTCCCGCGGGAGGGCATTCCAAGCGTCCACCACCCTCTCCGTGAAAAAATACTTCCTGACATCTTTCCTGAGTCTGCCCCCCTTCAATCTCATTTTTACAGGATTGTTCTGGGAGGGCTGGGGTTGAGGTGATCAGGATTGCTGAGTTCTTAATGATCAGAATCCTTGGGGTGGGGTGGGGAAGTCTAAGCACCTAAAAGTTAATTGAGAGGAGCATAAGGTTTGCATAGGGCAGTGGTTCTAAACCCAGTCTTCGGGGTGAACTCATCCACTTAGGTTTTCAGGATATCCACGATGAATTTGCATGCATGAAAGTGATTTGCATGCATTGCCTCCTTGGTATGTAAATCTACCTCCATGCACATTCATTACAGATATGCTGAAAACCTGACTGGCTGGGTGTGCCTTGAGAACTGGGTTGAGAATCAGATGCATAGGACCTAATATTGAACCTGCCCTAGACTCTTGAGTAGTTCATCGGTGGACTCTGTCCCTCTCCTTTTGGAAATAGGACTTCCAGAACTGGACATAGTGAGCTCTACATAGGCATTGTTTAACCTTTTCCTTGCATCATGACATTTGCTGGCTCTTCCTGCTTTGTTACTTTGTTTCCATATTCTGTTTGCTGTTTCCCTTTGCTGTATGATGGAGCAGTGAGCACTTGGTGGGTGACTGTCATTAGTATCGCATGCAACAGTGGTTTCAGAGATGTGGATGGTCCTCTTCTAGGGATCAGTAACTCATCCCAAAACCACTAAACAGCGTTCACTAAGGAATGCCAGCCTCTGAGGATAGGAGACAGTCCAACATTTGTGACTTGAAGCTAAAACATCTTTATCACCAGACCACCTAGTGACAGTCTTGGCTGCCTCGTTGACCCTAAGGCCAAAATTGTGCCACCCTTTTTAAATTTAAAAAAAAAAAAAAAGTATCCTAGACAGTTTCCCTCTCTCCATCCACATGCTGTGTTATATGAAAAAAACCCCAAAGAATGTTAATTATTGGACATCTGGATGCCGCAATTAAGCACAGAAATGAAGGGGAACATCTGAATTTCATGCACATGGGAAAAGCAAAGCTGATGGTTTCTGTGGTATTCCTTTGAATTTGGTAGGTAGAACCTGAATGTGTGGCAATAGCAGCTGCAGCTCAACTGAATGCTTTAATCCCTGCATTTTTGTTTCATTCTGATAATGCCATAAAGGAAATGAGTTTGAAATCCCTCTCTGAAGTGGAAAGAATTATAGCAGAGTTTTGTTTTGCATAAATCAGTGGGGGGGGGGGGGGGGTTTAAGGTACATGAAAGTTAAGTTACTTCAATAACTTTTTATGCAAAAGTCTGTGAACATTGTGTATCAAACTATATAAGACACATTATAAATAGTTGATAGAAACAAGGCTCTCGGATTGAAGTAAACTTTTGCAATATTCTCATTTTCGATACAGGGCTGTTCTAAGGCAATGTGAACTTTTAAAAGTGTATCTTTTGAAGGACAGAGTTTTTTTGTTGTTCTTTAATTCTTGTTTTCTTGATGATCTCATAGAAATGTCACTTCCATAAATCTGAGCATGTGGGCAACAGAGGAAATGAGTCATGGTTGAATGCTCTTGTGCATGGCCCCGAGATCTCTGTTGCCTTCTGTTGAAAGTTTCAGAAGACTGAATTGGGACTCCACATATGTAACCCCCCCTCCCCAAAAAAAAACAACCCCAGATAACCAGACAAAACTGTGTGATAAAGTAAGCACTACCTTGGTTTGTGAATGAGTCTTTGGCTGCTTTCAATAGGGTTTGGAAAATCTAATTTGATTGGTGCTTTAAAATATATTTCATAAATTATTCACCTCAGGAATATCATCTGTTGTGGTTATATAGATGTTATTGGGCTATTTTCAGGACCCACATCTGCTGAAAATTACCGTTCTATAGTGCCCCTAATGTGGCATTTTGCTTACTGTTAAATGAAAGCCTCCATTGGGCTGGGGAGAAGACTGTTCGCTTGAGTGGCTTAAAAACATTGAAGATTTGGCACAGATAATTTACAGTTTCTCTTACTCCTGGTAGATCAATGGAATTGTGATTTGATTACTCTGTATATTTTTTTTTTCCTGGTGGAAGTTTGTACTTTATAAGGAATTTATTTTTAGGACCAATGATATGAGTACAATCCCTGGTACTAAAATGGTTTTTTTTTTTGCAGTATAGATTTTGAGGTTCTTTCTCTTTAACATTTGGAAATGTAAACATTTTTCGGTGAAAGGATGTTGTTTTGAGCTTGTTGTATTTTGATATTTTGTCCATGAAATACTTCATTGAGTAGGAAAGAGCGTGTCTTTGGGTAGCACTAGTTCATCTCATGTTTCCTGTTACGTAGCCAATTTTTTCTTTAAGAAATGCACCCATTAACATTAGTTATAGAATATGCTTCGACTTCCACAGAGAAATAAAGGTGCGATATATAGAATTTCAGGGAATATGCAAAGAAAACAGAAATAGCTCTTCAATAAGTATTCAAGAACCTGTGCATTCAATTTTGCACATCAAGTGTGAAAATGGGCACACAAGATTATAAAATTAGGGGACCTCTGTGCAGAGTGAGTTTACCTATTGTCTGTACAAGGGTGAAGAAATGCATAGAGTCCAGCATAGTAACGTAGTAGATGACGGCATAAAAAGACCTGCATGATCCATCCAGTCTGCCCAACAAGATAAACTCATATGTGCTACTTTTTGTGTATACCTTACCTTGATTTGTACCTGTCCTTTTCAGGGCACAGACCATGTAAGTCTGCCCAGCACTATCCCCGCCTCCATACCACCAGCCCCGCTTCCCACCACTGGTTCTGGCACAGCCGTATAAGTCTGCCCAGCACTATCCCTGCCTCCCAACCACCAGCCCCGCTTCCCACCACTGGTTCTGGCACAGCCGTATAAGTCTGCCCAGCACTATCCCTGCCTCCCAACCACCAGTCCCGCCTCCCACCTATCAGTCCCACCTCCCACCACCAGCTCTGGCACAGACCATATAAGTCTGCCCAGCACTATCTCCCGCCTCCCGCCACCGGCTCTGCCACCCAATCTCGGCTAAGCTCCTTAGGATCCATTCCTTCGGAGCTTAGAATATGCTTCGACTCCCACAGAGAAATAAAGGTGCGATATATAGAATTTCAGGGAATATGCAAAGAAAACCGAACTATCTCTTCAATAAGTATTCAAGAACCTGTTAATTCTATTTTGCACACCAAGTGTGAAAATGGGCACACAAGATTATAAAATTAAGGGACCTCTGTGCAGAGTGAGTTTACCTATTGTCTGTACATGGGTGAAGAAATGCATAGAGTCCAGCATGTCTTCATTTATCATGGAGCTGTGCGCCATCGCTATGCATCACCTCTGAAATAAAGCAGACAGGCTTCAGATTTTCTGTTTTTTAAGCCTAGTTTCCTATCGGAAAATGACTGCTTTATGTGTCAGTTCATCACTCCCCTCCAACAAGTTCTGAACGATTCATCCAGTTTCATTCAGATTTGTGGCACAGATTGTTGAGTGCTTAGTGACATCCCTCTTCTACCTGGTCCCGTTCAGTTGAAATCTTAGGTCAGAGTATAGTTTGATGTCATTGAGTAATTTTTTTGAATGCTGCCTTGCAATTGGGCAGTGCCTGGGGTAATCCACTGCCTCTTTCTTGTCTAGCAGGAAAAAAAAACTATTTCTAATGTTTGTTGATGCTTTCACTCCACATAAATTCTCATGTTGAACGTTGTAATAACTTTGTGCAAATTTCTGAACCAAAGAAGGCAATGGTGCATCCTGAAATATTCACACAAAATGTCAGTGGTATCCACTCCCAATCCTTGAGGGCCACCAGTGGTTTATGTTTTCAGAACAGCCTTAATGAGTGGAGGAGTGGCCTAGTGGTTAGGGTGGTGGACTTTGGTCCTGAGGAACTGAGTTCGATTCCCACTTCAGGCACAGGCAGCTCCTTGTGACTCTGGGCAAGTCACTTAACCCTCCATTGCCCCACGTAAGCCGCATTGAGCCTGCCATGAGTGGGAAAGCGCAGGTTACAAATGTAACAAAAAAAAAAAATAGATAGTATTGGAGATTCTAGATGGAATGTTGTTACTATTGGAGATTCTACATGGAATGTTGCTACTATTGGAGATTCTACATGGAATGTTGCTATTCCACTAGCAACATTCCATGTAGAAGGCTGCGCATGCTTCTGTTTCTGTGAGTCACAGAAGCAGAAGCCTGCGCGGCCACATTGGTGATCTGCAAGGGCCAACTTCAAATAGTAGCAACAGTGGAGGAGTGGCCTAGTGGTTAGGGGGGTGGACTTTGGTCCTGAGGAACTGAGTTCAATTCCCACTTCAGGCACAGGCAGCTCCTTGTGACTCTGGGCAAGTCACTTAACTCTCCATTGCCCCATGTAAGCCGCATTGAGCCTGCCATGAGTGGGAAAGCGCAGGGTACAAATGTAACAAAAATAAAATAGATACTATTGGAGATTCTACATGGAATGTTGCTATTCCACTAGCAACATTCCATGTAGAAGCCTGCGCGGCCACATTGGTGATCTGCAAGGGCCGACTTCTACATGGAATGTTGCTAGTGGAATAGCAACATTCCATGTAGAATCTCAAATAGTAGCAACAGTGGAGGAGTGGCCTAGTGGTTAGGGTGGTGGACTTTGGTCCTGAGGAACTGAGTTCAATTCCCACTTCAGGCACAGGCAGCTCCTTGTGACTCTGGGCAAGTCACTTAACTCTCCATTGCCCCATGTAAGCCGCATTGAGCCTGCCATGAGTGGGAAAGCGCGGGGTACAAATATTTAAAAAAAAAAAGATGTATGAAATTTAATTCCATTATATGCAAATCTCTGAAAATCTGAGCCATAGTGTCTTGAAGACCGGGAGTGAAGACCATTGCCCTATGTAATCCTGCTATTGCTAATGGGACTATTTATGTAAGCAGAACAATGGAGTGAGGCTTAAATGGGTCACCCCCTCATTCTCCTGAAAACTCTCCTGCAGGAAAGACTTGCCTACTAATCTACACATGAAACGCTGGAAAATGCTTATCAAATTCACACTAAGTGGAATAGTTCGGAGAATTTATATTGTTCTGTTACTTCATCTTCTTTAAATGTGAATTAACTGGTGAATTTTCAAAGCGATTTAACCAGGCAAGCGAGCCTCTTGCCCAGTTAAATTGCCTGTGGCCGCCTAACCGCCAATATTCTCTGGTTAATATCGGCTCTAACCACCCCTGCGTGGCAGGTTAGTACAAAGATAGTCCAAGGGTGGTGCTTAGGTGGAGCTGGTACTTAAACGGTTAGTAGTGAAATTTAGACCAATAACTGGTTAAGGGGTCCTTTTACTAAGGTGTGCTGAAAAATGGCCTGTGCTGGTGTAGATGCGTGTATTGGACGCTCACTGGTCCATTTTTTTTAGTGCGCCTGCAAAAAAAAAAAGGCCTTTTTTGGCCAAAAATGGACGTGCGGCAAAATAAAAATTGGCGCGCGTCCATTTTGGGCCTGAAACCTTACCGCCACCCATTGGCCTAGCGGTAAAGTCTCACGTGTTAACCGGCCAGTAATGGTCTACATGCGTACAATTTGGATTACCACCCAGTTAGCACCATGCACTGGAAATTTTCCAGTGCGCCTAGTGGACGCACATAAAAATAGGAAATTACCACCCAGGACTTGTGGTAGCCAGGTGGTAGTTCAAAATTGACGCACCTGTGCGGCTTAGCAAAAGGGCCCCTAAGTAAGCACCTAAAGTTCGGACACCAACAAGGCTGTTCTAATTTTAGCTGCCAGTGCCTGGTTGTCTTCCGATAGTGGCATCAGGCATACTGGTGCCCCCTCCTTCCACCCTGATCATGATTCCACTCCATCCCCATAGCTCCCCCCCCCCCCCCAGGCCAAATTGTAACTTCCTGATGGTCTACTGGGGTCCTACAGGCAGAAGCAATGCCTTTCACAAAATGGTCATGACCCCTAGTGGCAGTCTTGCAGTACTTATACTGCATGTCAACTGGGACTTGCATAAGCTTTGGCAGCTGGCACTTGTGTAATTAGCCTTAGATATTACATGCCAATGCCCAGACATGGCTGACATTGAATAATTCTGCCTGTGACAGTGAGCTTTTATAAAACACTGCCCACTGTGGCCTGAATGTTGACCGGTAAGTCTTTATGCATAGATATAAATGTTAAAAGAAAAAAAACCCCCACTTAAGTGACTCATCTCTTATAGTGGTGGGATCTGTTGGGGGCTGGTTGGACCTAGGCATACTATAGAAGTGCTGTGCTCAGTCTTGGGGAGAGAGGAAAGAAGGTTGCCACTAATTTAAAACAAATCGGAGAAATATTTTCTTAACCCAACGTGTAATTAAACTCTGGAATTCGTTGCCGGAGAACGTGGTGAAGGCGGTTAGCTTGGCAGAGTTTAAAAGAGGTTAGATGGTTTCCTAAAGGACAAGTCCATAAACCGCTACTAAATGGACTTGGGAAAAATCCACAATTCCAGGAATAACATGTATAGAATGTTTGTACGTTTGGGAAGCTTGCCAGGTGCCCTTGGCCTGGATTGGCCGCTGTCGTGTACAGGATGCTGGGCTCGATGGACCCTTGGTCTTTTCCCAGTGTGGCATTACTTATGTACTTATGTGGCGACCCCTATTAGCCAGTGAGTAATGCTGTGGGTGCTCTTTGGCTCCTTGCTGATGTCTCTCCAGGCCTCCGGCTAGCAACTATTCCTCCAGTCACCCAGGTATGTTTGGGGGTAAGGAGAAAGGATAGAGAGCACTGAAGGAGAAAATGGGATTAAGCAGGCCTGGATTTAAGATCAGATTTTAGGGTCCTCTCTTTCTCTGTTTTGGCTGATGCTGGTCTTAGCTTGCAGATATTTTTAGCTGGCACCGGCAAGGAAATTAATTATTGCAGGGCATATACTGGTGATGTGCTCACAGGCCCTGTGGTGATCCTGCCTCCTTTGCGCTTCTAATAAAGATTTGATTGGATTGGATGGATGCTTTGTTTACTCTAGCTGGAATTTGATTTCACAGAAACATATTGGAATAAAACAGGACTGAAATAGCTTATCGGAAAAATCTATAGGTATGCTATGTTGTTGAAGCAATAATTATTTTTAAAGTGCTTTCCAAAGGAAAATGAAGATTTCAGCAATTTGTTGTGTGTGTATGTTCATCTATTCCTTCCCCCCCCCCCCCCCCGCATGTAATTTTTGGTTCACTGTCCTGCCAACACTAAGAATATATCATAGTAACATAGTAGATGATGGCAGAAAAAGACCTGCACGGTCCATCCAGTCTGCCCAACAAGATAAACTCATATGTGCTACTTCTTGTGTATACCTTACCTTGATTTGTATCTGCCATTTTCAGGGCACAGACCGTAGAAGTCTTGCCCAGCACTAACCCCGCCTCCCAAACACCAGCCCCGCCTCCCAATCTCAGCTAAGCTCCTTAGGATCTATTCCTTCTGAACAGGATTCCTTTATGTTTATCCCACGCATGCTTGAATTCTGCTACCGTTTTCATCTATGTGATGTTTTTCCGAGGGTACAGTACTAAAGTGGTTTAGGTTGTTCTCAGTTCCAGCGTTTTAATCTTGGAAGAAGAATTTTTTTTCTGAGTCTTGGCCTCTTTCCCAAGGAGTCTCTCAGGGCTCAGTGGTATCACTTCTTTTGTTTCACTTGAATTTGGCCCCTTTAGCGTGGGAAATGGGAGAGTTTGACAGTGGGCTTCCTATCTGTGCAGACGATGTACAATTGTTGGTATTTATAAAGAGTGATCAGAAAAAGGTCAGTGGGGAAACTAAACCATTGCCTAGGGAAGGAAGCTCGTTGGCTTTGATTGCACAAACGATTGAATGTAGGGAAAATGTTCCGCTTATTAATTATTTATTTATTGCATTTGTACCCCACATTTTCCCACCTATTTGCAGGCTCAATGTGGCTTACAATATTACATCATGGCCAGCGTCACGCAAGCGTAGGTAAACAATTAGGTTACATACAAAGAAATAAATGTAACATAATGGATATTTTATGCTGCCCACTGTGTGTGGGTGTTGATTGGAAGCGGTAGATGAAGTTGCAGATCTTGGGGTTAGATTTGACAGTGACTGATTTAATCAGAAGTTGGTAGTATAGTTAGATCCTTCAGTTAATTTGCTGGCTTTTTCTGCATTTGACAGTAGCGCATTTGGAATGACTATGGGGTAGAGGAATAACTTACCAAATTCAAATTCCACAGCAGCTCCTCAGGGTCGTGGGTAAGCCACCTAACCCTCCTTTCCCTTGGGATGGACAGGTGTGCTGGCAATCCTACCCCATGTAGGGCCTACCATTGAAACCATCACGCTCATTACAGCCCCCAAAACCATGCACAGCTTGTTGCTTGGGGGTAGCAGGGACCAGAGAGAGAATATAGGCGTCCTTTTACTAAGGTGCGCTGAAAAATGGGCTGCGGTAGTGTAGGCGTGTATTATGGATGCACGCAGATCCATTTTTCAGTGCACCTGTAAAAAAGGCCTTTTTAAAATTTTTGCCGAAAATGGACGTGCGGCAAAATAAAAATGGGCATGCGTCCATTTTGGGTCTGAAACCTTACCACCAGCTATTGACTTAGCGGTAATAGCGGTAAGGTGTCTTATGTTAACCATGCGGTAATCGCCTACGCACATCAAGTCAGAGTTACCGCCTGATTTTTGCCGCATGCCAGAAAATAAAATATATTTTCTGGCACGTGTAGTAGACGCACGTAAAAAATGAAATTACCACGCGGACCACGTGGTAGCTGGGCAGTAACTCTGAATTGGTGCACATTGGGCGCACGTGGAGGGGCATAATCGAACGGGACAGCCATCTCTAAGGACGGTCTCCGCGAATGGGTGGGGTATCCCATATTATCGAAACAAGATGGGCGTCCATCTTTTCATTTCGATAGTACAGTCGGGGATGCCCAAATCTCAACATTTAGGTCGAACTTAGAGATGGGCGACCTCGGTTTTCTCCGATAATGGAAACCGAGGACGCCCATCTCAAAAACGACCAAATCCAAGGCATTTGGTCATGGGAGGAGCCAGCATTCGTAGTGCACTGGCCCCCTTGACATGCCAGGACACCAACCTGGCACGCTAGGGGGCACTGCTGTGTACTTCACAAATTGCTCCCAGGTGCTGAGTCCCACAACCCCCCCCCCCCCCCCCGAATCCCACTCCCCACAACTGTACACCTCTGATCTTTCACTGTCTTTGAATGGATAAACTGAGGGAGAAGTCCTCACTCACAGTTGTCCTGTGGACCATCTCTAGAAGCTGAAAAACCAATGCTATACAGGTAAGAATGCATGTCTTCAGGTAAATTTAAAAAAAAGCTAAATTATATCATCTTTGAAATGTTTATTTACCTGAAAATTCACTGTCACATGCTGAGATTCTAACCATAGCCTACATCTGGCTAACAAAGCTATTTCCCTACACAATGCTAGAGGTTTATTTGGGAATTAGCACAACTGTCAAAAGGGAGCATCAGTTAGTGAAGTTTACAGTGTATCTGCAATGAATATGGAGGAAATAAATTTGCATATATCAGAGACCCAGTCTATGCAAATTGATATTATGCCTAGTTATGTGCATATTTTTAAAACCTGACTAACAGTGGGGTTACCAGGGCTGGATTGGGAAGCCCTCTCATAGGTCAAAGCAGGATCTAAAGAAGGGCTTATGAAACCTGTCTTTATGATCCCACAACCTGGCAGATTTTTAAGATCATTATTTTTTGTTGTATTTTATTATATGTTGACCTCTTATTGTATATTTATTACTTATTTGAATGTTTTATTTGATTATTTGATTCTGTATATGTATTTGTTTGAAAGATTTATTTGATTTATGTATATGTTTTTATAGACTCCTGATGCAGGCCTGTAGGCCGAAACACAACAGTTGTGTCGAGTCTTTTCTTCAATAAAGAAGTTTCTATGATATTGTCTCCAGGATTTGTATTTCCGTGGTCAAACATCCCACTTTTTACCTATATCTAAACCAGATTTTTAAGATTTGCAGATTTTTCTCATGCATATTTCTCTCATATATATTCAGTATGGATGTCGTTAAATCATGACTGGCTGAGGAGTTACCAGGAGCTGTCTGGTACTGCAGAAGGAATTCTCAACAATCTTTCTGTACGTTTTGTAATGCAGACTTATTTTGGATTCAGATCATCCTTTTTCATTAGTAGCTGGGGTCGAGATGCTGGGTACAGTAGTATTTCCCAGTCCCTAGAGGGCTCACAATTCAAGTTTGAACCTGAGGGTGAATGAATTTGCCTAGGATCACAAGGAGCATCATTAGAATTTGAACCCTTGCTTCCCTGGTTCTTGGCCTGCTATGTTGACTGTGAGGTCATCCTTCCACTTATACAGGTACATTAAAAACATAAGTGTTTAGGAAAGGGTCCTTTCCACACTGCAGTGTCAAACTTCTACAATTTTAGGGGCATGTTTACTAAAGGGCATTAAGCCGTTAATGCTCGCTAACAGGGGTAGCGCATGATGGCGTTCAGGTATTTTGTGGTAATATACCTGTTAGCGTGCATGGTAGGGAATTTTTCTGGGAGAAGGCACGGATACGTTATCCTGATAGAAAATTTTTATTTTAGAATTTCAACATAACATTCAAGCATACACATCAAAAGGAAATCAGAAAAAAAAACAACAGAGTTACAGAAAACTCACTTAACAGAGGAAATAAACATTATCCATTATTTATTTATTTATTGCATTTGTACCCCACATTATCCCACCTTGTTGCAGGCTCAATGTGGCTTACAGAGTGTTGTTATGATGCAGTCATTACATGATCTTAAATACATAATCTGAAAGTAGATGAATTAGATGCAAGGTCATTACATGATTTTAAATACATAAGCTGACAGTAGATGAATTAGATGCAAAATGTTAGAAAGGTGTTGTGAGAGGCGTTTTTGGTGCACCTGAGTGAATTGAGGAATGATTTATTAAGGATGTCTTTCGTAGGCTTTGTTGAAGAGGTGTGTCTTCAAAGATTTGCGAAAGCTGGTTAGATTGTCCATATTTTTCAGGGCCATGGGTAATACGTTCCAGATCTGTGTGCTTTTATACGCAGAAGTAGTAGCGTATGACTGTTTGTATTTAATTCCTTTGCAGCTGGGGAAGTTCAGATTGAGGAATTTGCGGGCCGATCTTTTGGCGTTTCTAGGTGGTAGGTCCACTAGGTTTAACATATAGAGTGGGGCGTCTGCGTGGATGATTTTGTGGACGGTTGTGCAGATCTTTAACTCGATTCGTTCCTTGAGTGGTAGCCAATGTAGTTTCTCTCTTAGAGGTTTCGCCCTCTCGTATTTAGTTTTTCCAAAGATGAGTCTGGCTGCGGTGTTCTGGGCTGTTTGGAGTTTTTTAATGGTCTGTTCTTTACAGCCTGCGTACAAAGTGTTACAGTAGTCCAGATGACATTAGTCCACAATATTGCTGGAGTCAAGCAGGAAATATAAATATAGAAAAAGAAAAGAAATAAAACCATAACAGGACAGATGAATCCTATAGAGTAAAAGCCTTATCATGTACTAACCAAAGGAAACTACCATTGCAGTCAGACCACCCTCCCAAGCCACCAAATTTCCAACAATTGCTTAGGTTTAAGAAATAAATCACCGCCATTAAATATTTACATGGCATATAACAGGAAATTTTAACAAATATGATGCCTCCAATGCCAAGACCCTTGGGCAAAATCCCCCCAAAAGTCCTATGGCACCTTGGGGGGGGGGGGGGGTCACCAAATAAAAATCAAGAAAATATATGAATTTTAGAACTCAGAAATTGTTTATACATATATCTGAGGTAATTATATAACACCAAATTTTTGTCCAGTTCCAGGGTAAAAGGTTACTAACAGAGTAGATCTAAACACCATGTATTTCCACCATAGCCTGGATAACCCCAGACTTCTCCGAAGATATCTTCATAATTTGCTATAGGGACAGGTCCAGCATCTTGATGGCATCCCAAATGGCATCACAGTCGACTACTGCTGGTTTCTGTAATCCACTGAGGGTGGCACAATGCTGTGCTGAACCAACCCAGCAGCACCAGAAGTGGTTGCAGTGTCAAGCCTCGATCCCTGATATCTAGGATTACCATATTTTGTCCCCCCAAAAGGAGGACACATGCCCCGCCCCACCACACCCTGCCCCACCCCCATTCACACCCCACCCCCTTTCACACCCTGCCACACCCCCTTTCAAGCCCTCGCTCCGCCCCTGTCACATTTTCCCTTCCCCCCTGTCACACACCCCGTCACCCCCTCCCCTTACCTTACTACTGCCCTGGTGGTCTAGTCACCTCTTTGGGGCAGGAAAGAGCCCCTCTTTCCTGCCTGGAGCACTGCCCTGCGCTGCATGCATCCTTCCTGTTGGTGATCTCAGTGCCGATTCAAAATGGCCGCTGAGAGTTGAAATCTTGCAAGGTCACTTCAACTCTCGGCGGCCATTTTGAATCAGTGCTGAGGCGGAAGAGGTCACTAGACCACCAGGGCAGTAGTAACTAAGGGGAGGGGAGGCTAGCAATCTGCCCATTTGTCCGGATTTCTGGACAAACGGGCAGGCTGGCGGGCGGGCCATCCTATAGCAAAAAGCAGCTGCAGTCAAGGCAAAACAATAGATCCTAACAGCCGCACAAACTGAAACATTATTTATTTCTAGCAGTAGCGAGGGTGGGCAGCTTTCAAGTAGCCCATTTACTCAGATTTTTCTGGGAAGGGTAATGTTGAGGGGGGCAAAGGGAGGAGGAGCAAGAAGGTGAAGGCTTGTTTAGGGGTCCAGCCTTGCTCATGGAAAGGAAAGGTGGCGACACTGACTGTAAAGGGGTGTGCAAGAATTCTCTCACTGGTCTGATTTGGCAGTGCATGTGCAAGTTTGCATTTCATTCCCTGTCTCTGACTCCATTCTCAATGAATATAGGCAGCAAATGTAGACAATCAGCTTTTAGCTAGTTCTGCTTTGCAGCAGAGGAAAGCTAGCATGCTGATTGCACGGGTTTAGAGAGCAATGTCTGGTGCTGCATGTTGGATTTAGATCTTAGATTCAAGTTTAAGCTGTGTTACATTCAGCTCCAAGGATTTAAATCTAAGGTTTGTCCCTGAGAAATTGCAGGGGGAGTGAATTGCCTCACAATCCACTAAGCAACTGGGGGTCAAGCAGCATTTGAACCTTGCCTTTCCTAGTTTTTAGACCATTGCTCTAATCACAAGCCAGCTCCACCCCACCGGGTTTTGGCTTCAGCTTTTCTGCCTCAGCCCAGAGTGGTCCAAGGATATCACGGAGGTGAAGTGTTCAGATCATGTGTGTATGTGCAGAGGGGGAGGGGAACAGGGGGCAATCTCTGCACTGGTAGGGTGTCACCTGCTAATATATATGGATTTAAAATCAGAGGAGGGTTTCTACACCAAACCTACTGTCAGCAACAGCCTAGTAACAGTTGCAATGTGTGACTCATTGGGAGTCACCAGGGGCAGAAGGGAAATAGACGAGGAGGCTAAAGAAATCTTATCTGCCCCCTTTCTAATCTTGCCTTGATCAGTGCTTGAAACCTAGTAATCACAGATTAGAATTAGATGAGCCTTAGAATGATGACTTCAATACTGTATAACAACTTATTAAAGCAGCAGTGTGATCACTTTATCCAAGGCACAATGCAGCTAGGTATATGCCTATAATGTGCTAGCCTTTATCACACGTGTCAGACTGGTGAGAGTGTTATCACCGTCACACCTCACCCTTATGTTTCTCTAGGAACTATTTCTGGTCCTGTGGAAGTAAAAGGGGATTTAGCTCTGCTGTAATCTCAGAAAGTGCCCTTAAACATACTACACATAGATTCATGCCTATGACAGTGGCGTAGCCACAGGTGGGCCTGGGTGGGCCAGGGCCCACCCACCCAGGGCTCAGGCCCACCCAAAAGTAACACAAATTTAGCGGTAGCTGGTGGAGATCCCAAGCTCTGCCAGCTGAAGACTTCCCTCTGATGGTAAAGAAAATGCTACTCTCCACGATACCGGCACCTGCGCATGCTCAGTTTTCAGCGCACGCCTACTGCAGACTGCCAAGGTGGAAAGAAGCATTTTCCCGCCAGCTGAGATATTTTTTGTTGGTGGTGGGATGGGGGGGGAGGGGAGAACACTTGGTGCCCACCCACTTCTTACCTAGACCCACCCAAAATCTGTTGTCTGGCTATGCCCCTGGTATGATATGTCTGCAAGCCTGAACAAGTCCTACAAACTGCTATCGAGGGACATTAGCAAATGAGACTGGCCCTACTGAGCCCCAGCCCTTATCAGCAGCAAGGAATGAAAATAGTTCTGATGATCAGTTGAGAAAGGGAAACTGGTGCTGAAGAGAAACACATGCAAGAGAATCCTACAGGGGTGGCCCTGTCACCTGATATAAAGGAAAATAGAAGCCAGGAGTTGATGTTTCCTTTGTTAGAAAGGAAAGCTGTCCTAGGAGGAGAATTTGGCTCTGGGGGGTAAGAGCGCCTGCAGTTGGCTTTGGTGTAATATGCAGGACCTGTGCTTATAATTCAAGAAGATTTGGGAGCCAGATAGTTGGTTCAGTTGTCGTGCTCAAAGCTTGTCATACATTGGAGCTGGGTTCAAGTCCCAGGCTAGGGTTGTGTTCACAAGCCTTACTAGACATGCTGCACTTTCAAGCAGCTGCTGGCAGTCAGGTTATGGATTTGAATTGCTCCTTGCAAGCCCCACTATGCTGTGATAAAAGCCAATTTGAATTCACTTTTTGGAAGCTTTGCCAGCCTGCCTTTCAGACTCTAGGTTTTCTTCTGCTCCAAGCAAACTCAGGTGTCTTGAAGATGGTGTTAGAGAAGTGTGTCTTAAGTGCTGACTAAAGCCCTACTCAAAATGTGGCTTCTTCCTGTTTCATCTTAAAAACAAAAGTTATTCCCCACCCAGTGCTTTACCACAATTCATCAAACAAAAGCTGTGGGTGGGTATATTCAAGGTATCTACAAAACATCTCTATTTCAGCAGAAAACTTCATACAGTGTTTTACTGTGTTATGGTCTGGTTTGTTTTGGTTTTTTTTTAGCAGAGGATGGCCTCCTAACGTAACCTATGTTGAGACCAGGGCTTTCTCAACCCAGTTCTCGGGACACATCTAGCCAGTCAGGTTTTCAGGATATCCACAATGAACATGCATGACATAGATTCACATGCAAATGTATTTCATCCATATTCATTGTGGGTATTCTGAAAACCTAATTGGCTAGATGTGTCCATGCAGTGGTTGAGAACCACTATTTTAGATGGATCTGCGTGGGATCGACAGTCACCATAATGCTGGGAAGGTGGGGGAATTCAGTCTCAAAGAATGCTTTGAATAGATACCAGGACTGATCTACTAGTTTAGAAATGAGCCTTCGGAGAACCACAGACCCCGAATGAAAGTCCTTACTGGTGATGAGCCTTGCTGTAATGATTGGCAAATCATATGGGGACTGAGACTGCTATGGTGCCAATATAAAAAGATACGGGATGAGGCCTGAGGCATTTGGAAATATACAAATGGATAAGCTGGTAACGTAAAAATCAGCTCTGGACTGTGATCATCTTATTATCAATTAGAGGTATTTGATACACTGTCATATCCAAATGGGTCACAACAGTTTACATATTTATTTATTTATTTGTTACATTTGTATCCCACATTTCCCCACATATTTGCAGGCTCAATGTGGCTTACATAATATTGTGAAGGCATTCACCAAATCCGGTACGGGATAGGTACAAAATGTTGTATTGGGATAGGGAAGATAAGATTCAATCAAGTTGGGTTGAGGTAAAAGAGTTCATCAAGGTCCAATACGATCTTTAATAGTGAAGTGTTGCAGGGTTAAGTCATTTAAGTTGGGTCATTTGGATATGCCCTTCCGAATAGGCGAGTCTTTAATGACTTTCTAAATTTTAGGTAATCATAAGTTGTTTTCACCACTTTTGGCAATGCGTTCCACAGGCGTGCGCCTAGATAAGAGAAGTTGGACGCATGGGTTGTCTTGTATTTTAGTCCTTTGCAATTTGGGTAGTGGAGATTCAGGTAAGACCGTGATGAACTGGTACTATTTCTGATTGGGAGATTGATTAGGTCAATCATGTAATCTGGGACTACTCCATAGATGATCTTACAGACTAAGGTGCAGATTTTGAAAGAGATACATACGTTCTTTGATAGGAAGCCAGTGCAATTTTTCACGGAGTGGTGTGACATATTGACAAAAAGCATAATAATAAAAAAGTGGACATATAATAAAAAGTAGAAAAGCATTAATTCATCATACATCAGCAATATCCACACATTCTTGCAGACATCTTGTCTGCTTAGTGCAGGAGAGGGGTCACCACAGTCCTTTTCGGCCACAACCCAGTTGGATTTTCAAGATTTCCACAATGAATATGCATGAGATCTACTTGTATACAATGGTAGCAGTACAAGCAGTGACGTTCCTAGGGTGGCTGACACCCGGGGCGGATTGCCGATGCGCCACTCCCGGGTGCAGTGCGACCCCCACACCCCAGGCGAAAGGACACCCCCTCCCCCCTGGCGAAAGGACACCCCTCTGGGTGCATTTTTACCTGCTGGGGGGATGCCGCACGCCTGTCGGCTACGCTCGTTCCATGCTCCCTCTGCCCCGGAACAGGAAGTAACCTGTTCCGGGGCAGAGGGAGCACGGAACGAGCAGAGCCGACAGGCGCGAGGCACCCCCCCCCCCCCAGCAGTGTGCCTCCAGGGCAGACTGCACCCACCGCCCCCCCTTGGTACGCCACTGAGTACATGCAAACGAATCTCATGCATATTCATTGTGGCAATCTTGAAACCCTGACTGGGTTGTGGTGGTCTCTTAGGACTGTGGTTGCCCACTCCTGGTCTGGAGAGATACAGGCAGTCTGTTCCATTATATAAAGGCCAAATTAAATAAAAAAAAAATACACTCTCCCAAGTGGATTCCAACCTAGCTTTAGCAGGTGTAGGAATGATAAGTCTAAAATCATTTGTAGATCTTAATTGCCATTTCCAGTCAGAAGCTGCTTTAAAAACATTCTTTTACATTTCTGTGTGGATGTTACAGGAGCCGGAATCATGTTCTCTTCTGTGTCAGGCGCACAGCTGTTCCCCTCCCCTTGCAACATTCTAACGGGTCTCAAACATGTGGCTAGGATGATGCAAGCCGTGAAGCTTGTCCAGGGTGACACAGCTGCTCCCCTGTGAAGGATTTTTCTACTTAGCTGGAGCAACTCAATGACAACTGTATGAAATTCAGTCGGTTAGGGAGGGTTGAAGATTTTTTCATTACTCCCTCCCAGGTTGGCATGCACTAAACTTGCAGACTTCTCCATCTAGCTAGGGGGATAACAAGGCGTCCTAGCCATGAGCTATCTGGGACCCTTGGAAATTTGTAGGAAAACGAGATGTTTGAAACTCCAGAAACGTAATGCATCTTTCCGAGAGGAATAAAAATATGTAACTATGTCAGTGTTTCCTTGTGTAAAATAGTGAGTGGCCTCACACCCATACACACTTCCAGTCAAGGACTTGTGACATGACCTATCTCAGTGACTAATAATCTGAGTAATAAATATTCATAATGGAAGAGGCGGGAGAGGCACAGGCAGAAGCTTAACGTGGAGCTGAAATTTTTCCAAAAAGAGCAGAAAGCCTTTTTCAAAGAACTTTCTCAGGTTGGAACTGGACTCTACTGAGTCTGAAATTTCAGATTTTCATCAAAGCAGGTTACAGTGAGCTGGGGCAGCAACAGCTGAAAGAGCATGAGCTGTGCATGGAAATTGCACTTCCACAACAGATTTAGCACATGGTGGGCAGTTCTGACTCAAAGTATATCCGTACAAAGGAAGCTCAGATGATGCATAAACTGGCAAAGGAAAAAGAGGATAACATTTCTATTCTGAACGATAATAGCAGAATTCTTTAATACAACAGCTATAGTGATAATTGCTTCAAGGGAGCAGGGAAATAAAAAAACATTTTCAAGAGCAAACTGAAAATGCCTTTCCAGGAGGCCATTTCCTGTTCTCATGGTTTAAAAATAGACCAGCTTGATAAAACCTCAAGTGGCCACCCTCTGTATAGTATAATAGGGATGCAAGATGCAGCTTTCCATAGGCAGCTGAGCTAGTAGTCGGGCAGTGAAAATCAATTGTGGGTTTTAGATTTACTGTGTGTCTTTTCTGTATCTGATCTCAAGGCGGTGAGATTGGAAAGTTTGTTTGGCCTGTTTCTGACCCAGTTAGCTGAAAATTATGTGGTGGTGTAAGGAGTGTCTCTTTCTGCATCTCACGTAGTGATCTCAAATTAACAGTGGACTGGACTGTTTTATTTTTTAAAGAATGTTACTCTAAATGAACCCTTTAATCAGAATCTGTAGGAGGCTGAATTGGAAGTGGGTCTGGACTAAACCTCAGTTCTTCCTCTTTTTAAATATTAATATTATTTTTTTTTTTATTTCTTTAGCATGCTATTTGGATGAATTCCAGCTATACTAATAACATGTTTATTGGCTGTCACTGTGGGAACACAGCTGTGTATATGGGGCTGGAGTGACATCTTTGCAGGAACCTTGTGTGCAAAGTACTATTAGAATCCACCTTCCTGCTATTGCAGCAACACCTTACAAATCTGAAAAAAATAACTGACTTTCAAAACAGATGCAATTAAAAAAACAAAACATGAGTGTAAATCAGGGGTTCTCAACTCAGGACACATCCAGCTAGTCAGGTTTTCAGGATACACACCATGAAGATGCATGAAGTAGATTTGCACACAATGGAGGCAGTGCATGCATAAGTACATAAGTAATGCCACACTGGGAAAAGACCAAGGGTCCATCGAGTCCAGCATCCTGTCCACGACAGCGGCCAATCCAGGACGAGGACACCTGGCAAGCTTCCCAAACGTACAAACATTCTATACATGCTATTCCTGGAATTGTGGATTTTTCCCAAGTCTATTTAGTAGTGGTTTATGGACTTGTCCGTTAGGAAACCGTCTAACCCCTTTTTAAACTCTGCTAAGCTAACCGCCTTTACCACATTCTCCGGCAACAAATTCCAGAGTTTAATTATGCATTGGGTGAAGAAAACGTTTCTCCGATTTGTTTTAAATTTACTACACTGTAGTTTCATCGCATGCCCCCCAGTCCTAGTATTTTTGGAAAGCGTGAACAGACGCTTCACATCCACCTGTTCCACTCCACTCATTATTTTATACCTCTATCATGTCTCCCCTCAGCCGTCTCTTCTCCAAACTGTATAGCCCTAGCCTCCTTAGTCTTTCTTCATAGGGAAGTCGTCCCATCCCCGCTATCATTTTAGTCGCCCTTCGCTGCACCTTTTCCAATTCTACTATATTTTTCTTGAGATGCAGTGACCAGAATTGAACACAGATCTATCTCATGCATTGGAGCCGACTCTCTTGAGCACCCCCAATATTGAGAAAATTCCTTGTATGTGTCCAGGGAGGGGTTATTTCCATTGGGCTTAGCACCCCCAATAATTTTGAAAAGTTGGCTCCTATGATCTCATGCATATTCACAGTGGATATCCTGAAAACCTAACTGACTAAGTGTGTCCCGAGGACTGAGTTGCAAACCCCTGCTGTCAATGCAAAGAAAAATGATCTGTGGCCCTTCCTATTTCAACCTCTCTGTAGAATAAACTGAGCTTCAAGAAAACTTAACATATGGTTTTTCAAGAGGAGGAACCAACCAGATTTATACTAAAGCAGATGAGAAAGACAAAAACATCATCCCCATCCTAGTGTTTTCTGTTAGGTCCAGGACCATAGATGCCAACATTTCAAAATGCCAAACACGATATACATTACCCCTCTTTGGACACAAATGAGGGAGCTGGCTCAATAATGGGGGTGGGGCGCTCAACACCCACAGAACTGGGTCCTATGTCCAGAACAATGACCCTCCATTAGTAGCATACAATAGGCTAGGGCTTCTCAACCCAGTTCTCGGGGCACACCATCGGGTTTTCAGGATATCCTTTATGAATATGCATGAGATAGATTGGCATGCATTTCCTCCTTGGTATGAAAATGTATTCATGCATACTCATTGTGGATATCCAGAAAACCCGATAGGACTTGGTGTGCCCCGAGGACTGGGTTAAGAAGGCCTGCAATAGGCTATGAGTAAAGCCTGTGACAGAAGCAGAGATGCCAAGTTACCCAGTTCCCCCCTTGGAGACTGGTCTTGGGGAAATTTTGCCCCCCTCCCCCCCACATACAACTTGCCAGTGGGCCTTGGGGCTTGCTCCCAAATCTCTGTCTTGGACCCCTGTATATTTAATGCCAGCTCAATGTGTGATACTCCTGTCCTGGGACAACACAGGAATAGGAAGTAACCCAAGGTACCATATATGCTGCCCAGAGAGGGGGAGTGAGGAGAAGGGTCCAATGTAAGTGGGAGTGAGGATATTGGAGGTGTGTGGTGGAGTCAATGAGAGCACTGGAGGGAATGTGGAAGTGTGCCTGGAGCAAGGTTGCCAGATTGAAAACATTTTCCCCGCCCAAAACCCGCACAAAGTTAAACCCCACCCCCGATGTCATCAACCCCGCCCCCAATGTCTTTAACCCTGCCCCCAACGTACCCACTGATGTCATTAACCCCACCCCCGATGTAGCCTCCAACGTCACTAACCCCGCCTAGGCCGGGCTTCTATTGGACCAAATTAGACCAATAGAAGCCCCAGAAAAGTGCCCAAACCCGCACCGCGGCTTTTTAAAAGCCACCAAATTTCCCGCAGCCAGCAAAAATTGCCCGCAACCGGTCGCGGAAAGCCACCCAATTGTGCGGGAAACCCGCAGACTTGGCAACATTGGCCTGGAGTGGGGATCACAGAGACTGTAGGAATGTGTGTAGAAGAGGGAGGGAATTGGAGGGGGCGGGGGGGTTGTAAGTAGTATGGTTGCTATGCTAGTACACTTTAAAGATAATAAATAGAAAAAAAGTGCTCAGTTAGCCACATGAAAGAAGGTCAGTAGTGGAGTTGCCCCAAGGGTCTGTACTGGGACCTGTGCTGTCTAACATATTCATAAATGATCTGGAGAGAAGAATGATGAGTAAAGTGGTCAAATTTTCAGATGAAAAGGTCATTCAAATCATTAAAATGGCAGAAGATTGCAAGAATTTACAGAAGGATCATGTGAGGCTTGGACATTGGATGTGATTTAAACATAGCAGTGCTTCTTATGGGTTCGAAGAGTCAAGATCCAGTTACTCCTGGTCTTAAAAAGTTACACTATTTTGTTTTAAAATTAGCTGTTTGAGGTATAAATATTTGTACTGACTATTTTGCATTGCAAAGAAGTGAAATAACCAATAAATCAAATCCCTGAAAATGATCTGTGAGAAATAGATGTTGCAGACTGGACACTGCTGGAACGATGATGCTGGGCTCGATGGATTTTACTTTGACTCAGCATGGTTTTTCTTATTGTGGGGGTGGTGGGAGGTTGGTATCATGGCCAGAAGTCTCCTTCCAGAAAGGGAGTCACTTTCCTCTGTTCTAGACCAGTGTGGTACAATTTTGAAATTTAAGCCTCCAGCATGTGCACATTTTGCCCACTTGGTGTCACTGTTTGTATTTGGTACTTTTCATACCAGACTTGTTGCATCTTCCAACTCCATTTTTTCCTAACAGGATTCTCATTTGCTAGAAAAACAGCCCTCGCCTTCTTTATTTATTAATGGTTCCTTTCATTACCAATGCCACAATCAATAAATTGAAAAGATGTGTCATAGGAAGGTGAACTAAGTCATTTAGCTCTGTGAACAAGACAACCAGCAAGAAATAAAAACATGCCATCAGAAAAACTGAGCAAGCAGCATAAAATATAAATGAATGCATGTCCTCAGGGCATCCAGTTCTCCCTTTTCCATAAGATAACTGGCACTTCCTAATTCCCTGATGACATAAAAATGGCAAGATCCCATCATATACATCACACAAACATTAACCCTATCTGCAGATTCTCTTAGGAAAAGAGTACACAGTTACAGAAGCTATGCCCAGAGCTGCAGATGAGTTGTACACAAAAGCTGGAGCATCAGAAGGCTGCTTGCTTGGTCACTGATTTATGCATTTGCATGACCCTCAAAAAAGCTAATTGGATCTGAAACTTCTATCTTCTTGTAGAACTTTGATCTTAAACTGTGACAGAATTTCAACATATTTGGGACCGATGCAGAGCAGAGTAAATTGGCAGAAGAAGAAAGAAAAGGGGGTGGGGTGGAGGAGGTTACTAGAAAGTTTGCTCTTTAGTTTGAAGGATTTTAGCTATAGGGCTTCTGTGGTTGTTTGGGTTTGTATACAGTTTATTTGTATTTTTGTGTGATTACGTGTGCATTTTGTAAGCTGTACAGTACATATTTGTGAGTTATGGCATATAAATTTTAATAAATGAAATGAAATGCATATGATACTTTAGAAGACCAAAGAGGGGAAAATACAAACAGCTGGGGAAACCAGCACACATCAGTCTGGGCTAGAACCCTAACAGCTGTGGCTTTCCAAAATGACTAAGGGGCTCGAAGCATCCAAAAAGTGTCATAAAGCAGCGTTTGGACAAATTTATTCTCAAATCATCCAAATCGATATTTTTGAAACCTATTCTGCAGAAGTTTATCTACGCAATTCGTCTGCAGTGCGTCGAAATCATAACGGGGCATGTTGATGTAATTGTCCTTGATTTGTGCAGGGGTGGGATTAGGGCATTCTTAACACTTTGGACGTTTTATAGCCATAATGGCGCAAAACAAAAACGTCTAGGGCTAAAACTTCAGCATTTTGATCTAGACCTGCTTTTAGAAGGAATAAACACAAAAGGTGGCCTAAATGACCAGATGACCACTGGAGGGAATCAATGACCCCCCCAGTGGTCAATGACCCCCTCCCACACCAAAGATGTGAATAAAAATAGTACTTATCAGCCTCTATGACAGCTTCAGATGTTCTAGGCAGTTCTACTGGAGCAGCAAGCAGGTCCCTGGAGTAGTGTAGTGGTCGGTGCAGCGCACTGTAGGGAAGGGGACCCAGGCTCATATGTCAGTCTACCTGTCACACTTGTAGTGGAAACTGTGAGCCCTGCAAAACTCAGCAAAAATATACTGGACCCACATATAGGTGACCCCTTCACCCCTAAGGCTATTGTAGCGGTGTACAGTTGGGGTGGCGGGTTTTGGGTGGTTTTGGATGGCTCAGCAGACACGATAAGGGGGTAACGGTGAGGTGTGTACCTGGGAGCTTTTATATCAAGTCCACAGCATTGCCCCCTAGGGTATCCCACTGCTCTGCTGGGATGTCTGTGTGGCCGGTCTACAGAGATTGCTGGCTCTACCTACATCCCAATGGCTTGATTTTGTGCATTTTGCACTTGGACTTTTCTTTTTTTCCAAAAATGGACCAAAAAGATAAACACGCAGATCGCAAAACCATCTAGCATGTGGCTATTTTCGAAAAAAAAGGATAGACATTTTGCGGTTTCAAAAATGGCTATATTTCCTATTTGGATTTGGGACATTTAGTGCAAAAAAGTCTAAAATCCTACTTAGACATCATATTGAAAATGCCCCTACATGGCAACCTGTATAGAGCAGTCATAGTTCTATGACTGAGAGGTCAAGGAGAGCTGGTGTCTTAAGCTTGGGGATTTATATAAAACACTGTGTCTAACCTACAAGGCTCTTAGAGGAAACGGGCCAGGTGATCTCTTCCCGACAGGAGCAGGCGAGAGAAATCATCGGTGCTGGGCCCCCCCTTAGAAGATGGGGAGGAGCAGACACGGGGCTTTGTGGCAGCCAGTGGCATAGCCAAGGGTGGGCCTGGGTGGGCCCAGACCCACCCAGTAGCAGCATACCTATGATGTGGCTGGCAGGGCCAAGCCCCACCAGCTGAAAACTCCCAACAACTGTCTCTCTTGCATACCTTGTAAATAGCAGATTTTTGCCTGCAGTGAGCAGCGATTGATACATACCGCTCGCACCAGCCCCACAGCCTTCCCTCTGATGTATTCCTGCCTAGGTGGAAACAGGAAGTTGCATCAGAGGGAAGGCTGTGGGGCCAACATGAACAGTGTGTATTAGTTGCTGCCGGTGAAAATCTGCTATTTAAAAGATATGCGGGGGGAGGGGGATGTTTGAGAGACCATATGGCATGCAGGCGAGAGAGGGAGAAACCAAATCACTTGTGGGACAAGGCACAGTTCTTCTGCCCACCTATCTTGAGCCCAGGCCCACCCAAAACTGGGTGTCTGGCTACGCCCCTGCTTCGTGGCCTCTGGTTTGGCTGGCGGGGGGGGGGGGGGGCCCATGCCCCACTAACAGAAGAAGCCTTCCTCCAGCACTGTTCTCTGCCACATTGCCTGCCCTGCAGCTGTTTTTCGTCAAGGGGCAGAGAACAGCATTGGAGGAAGGCTTCTTCTGTTAGCGGGGCATGGGGCCCCCCACCAGCCAAGGTATGTGGAGTTGTGGTGGAGGCAGGGAGGTGGGGCAAAATGTGCCCCCCACTTTGGGCTCCATTTTTGTAGTCTGGCTACTCGGCAATCCGAGGGGGTGGCAGCGGCAGTTATGCCCTGAGCTAGCTCAGCCTCTCAGTGCCCCCTTTTCTTAGAGTGTGCATATGGGGTAGATTCAAGAAAATGTGCCAAAAACTAGGCATGAAAAATACGGGTACTATGTGCTAATTCTCTAATGGTACAAAGCAAAGCAAAAAAAAAGGGGGGTGACCACTGAAGTTCCAACTTTGGGATATTATTATGCTTCACTTTCATGCCGACCTGCCCCACTTAATGTCAGCCCTATTTGCTAACTACTGGGGGAGGGGGGGGGGGGGTTGTGCGCTGGAGGAAGACAGACTGACTCGGTTACTCCTTATGACCTGCAGTCAGGTGGTCACACTTGCAAGTAGCTAAAAAGGCAGTTCCTGAAGTGATCCAATGCAGTAATTAGAAGTATTCGTGTAGTTCCCCCTTGCCTGTGGCAAAAACCTTGGGAATCAGAATGTGCAATCCGGGATATGGAGCATTTACATGCTTTGCTCACTTGATGTCGCTGTTTCGCGCTTCCACGTAAGACTTGTTGCACCTGCTGTTTTTTTTTTTTTTTAATTATTGTTATTATTTTTCTTTTCCTCAGCTGGACTCTCTTCTTATTTGTTTTATTTTTGTCATTAGCACCTCAAAATACCGGTGCAATGATGGATACCTTTGAAACTTACTTCCTGAAAGGTGAACCGTTCGTTTGCTTAATGCGGAGAGCAACTGGTGAGAAAAATTGAAGCTTTTTAAAAGAGACGCTGAGAAAGTTATGCAAAAATACGGAAACTAAGTTTGTTCTTGTCGTAACACGGGACAATTAATACAAATAAAGTAATGCCCTGTCATTTCTTTCGGTGATTTCACCAAAATCCTTATGAGGGATACATGGGGGGGGGCTCTTTTTTTTGGGGGGGGGGGGGAGAAGAAAATTAAAGTTTTCTTTCAAATGAAGGATACTTCTTTAAGCTAGATTGGGGCCAAGTCAGCTTGTCCCCGATCGTTCACCTGGTTTCTTTGTGAAGGGAAGGGGGTATTTCCCCTTTCCCTACACAATTCGCTTCTTTAAGTTTGAAAAACGCCGGGAATCGAGCAAAAGGAACTCTTGAACAAACCGAAGTGATAAAATCAGCAGCTGCTACACTGCACCCTATAGCTTCAGTAACTACTGCTATAAAAGATGGAACCACAAGTAAAGCAGAATAACCTCGTTATGACAACCACATCCCACAGACCAATGAAATCAACATCCCACAGAGTCAGAAAGACCCAGCCATAAACCTACATTCAGGCAGTCATACGGACCAGACATGCACGCACGCTGAGAATTACACACACGGACACAAACATGCAACACCCCACTACATATCTACACACACAAGAGCTATGTAAAACCAATCGCTCCTAACTTCATGTATGCAACCCACAAGACACACACTGCCACATATGCATCCTGTACCCACAAACAACCCACACACGGAAATTACACGGACGGTCACACGCACATGCTAAATCACGTAAACACTGTCACTCACACACAGGCGAGAGAGACAACAGCCACACAGTCACTGACTGTCATCCACAAGTAACACCGACACACACAGCCGCAGCAGCACCCAGAGGCGCACAACAAGCCAAGGACGATTACATCAAAGCGGCCACCACATGCGGCCATGAAAAGCTCCCGGCAGGAGAAGGGCCGGTCAGCGCCGCCGCTCATCAGCTAAACCAGTCACGTCTCCTTCCTTCTCCTCCCAGGGCTGAGTCGGGAAGAAGTGCGAAAGGACCATGGCGTATATCCAGGTACGGTACCGGGAAATGGTGGCCGATCGGGGCTCAACCCGACCCTCATGCCACTACTACCTATCAATTCTATAAAAAAGCAAGGCTGGAACTCAGGTATGCCCGGGGGCTTAGCCAAAAGGTCCGGGAAGGTAAACTATAGGAGAGCTGAGAGAGCTTTTTCTCTCCTCGGGAACTTGCTCACCCCACGGACCAGGGTTTGGTGCCTGACTTGAGTCTCAGGATGCTCAGCCACAGCTCCACCTGGAAAGCAACAGTTGTGGTGGGGACTGGCAGGCTGCCGATTTCGTGTCATTTTGTGGCTTTATGGTCCTGCCCATGGTGTCCTCTGGCTGTCGCTGGGGGGTTGCAGGCAAGAACACTTGGTAGATTTAATCTGTTCTAATTATTATTGGTACCTATCTGTAGAACTAGTCTGCTGGGGCAAATTTCCCTCACATCTCTCTGTCCAGGACAGAGTGCAGTAACTATTGGCACCGGAAGGAGGCGCTAGACCGAGCTCAGTTGGGGGCTGAGGGAGTGCCACAGCTCAAGTGTTTTGTTATCTATTGTAAACAGCGTTTTGCGCTTTGTTTGTTGGGTATAGAAGGCGTGTTTCGTTTTATAGTTATACACAGGTAGGTTCCAGATTCTTTACTTGTTATCTGGTGAGTTCTTTCCTTGCACACATAAAGCAGATTCCACATTGTTGTTCACGATGGTGGAGATTCTGTGATCTTTTCGTGAGTCACTTAACTCTCTATTGCTTGCCTCAAGCACTGTAATGTAAGTTCTCTGGGGACAGTTGTAACTGAATGTATCTCACCTTGAATTATAATTGAAAAAGGCCTCAGCTAAGTTTGAAATTCCTTCCCTTTGCTTCCCATATCAAACCTTGTTTTCTTTTTTTTTTTTTTGAAAAGTGGGAGAGGCTTTAAAAATCGCTTTTATGTTTGCCTTGTCTGTCTATGCAGGAAGCTATTCAACCAAATTTTAAGGATAGCTAAATGTATCTAAAATCTAGAAATCAGGTGTTGTCCCAGAAAGTATAGAGATTTTGTAAAAAGTGTGTAAAATCATGTTTTTCTTATATATACATTCTCTCTCGAATCAATCTACAGTACCAGATTTTCAGGATAGGCAAATGTATCTAAAAACTAGAACCCAGAATAATATTTCACCCCAAAATTAAGGATGTAGGTGAAAACTGGTTGGGGGGTGGTGGTGAACAAAACTTACTTTTAAAGTGCAGTACCATAAGAAGCCAATAGGTGACAGACTCCTATTATTATAATAGATGATACTGACACCATGTGGTCACTCTGAATAGTGCCATCTGTACAGACCATACCACCTACTAAGAAATCACAGTGTTGGAAGAAAAAAATGCCTGTAGTTCTCTCTCCTCCCTTCACCCCTACCCCTACCCCTCCCTCCCCCACTTTCTTTGAACCAGTTGTTCCTTCACTTTGTTTGAATTGGCATTTACTGGGCTGTTGCTCCAGGAGCTTTCATTCACAATTATCCTAGATTTATCCTCAATTTTTAGCACCCATTCCCATGAATCATCTAACCCAGCTAAAAGTTCTTGATCAGGGATTACACAGATCACAGCGCCTTCTGGAAAACAATATATACGTACCCTGAGTCCAGCATTTGGATGATGTCACTGTTAGGAATTAGCTGACATTCTCCTCCCAGAGGTGCTGAATGCTCTCTTTGCAGCATCCACAATTTTTCTTTTTAGTTTGCACATAGTAGGCTTGTTCCCAGCAATCTTTTTGCATGCTGCAGACTTATACGTTTGTGTTGCAGGTTCTATATTGCTGCTTTTATTTTCCTTGTCTGTATATTTTGCTTTGCAGGTGCTTTCTAGATGGCTTTTAGAGTGAAGGTTGGGAAGGGTAAACAAGAAAAAAAAAGATTATTTCTGAGCTCCAGCAGAGGGGTGGCCGGGGCTCGGGTGAAAATACATGTTGTTTCTGAGTTTTATGCTCTGACGGGGGGGGGGGGGGGGGGGGGGGGGGGGGGGGGGGGTAGTTATGGGTGAGTCAGCTTTCCAGCCTCTGACGTTGTTATGGTGATGACTCCAGCTAATTGCAGAGCCTATATTCTGTTGCTGATGCTCAGGGCTGCACAATGAAAAAGATTAACAGCTCTCTCTCTCTCTCTCTGCTTCTTCACTGGAAACCAGAGGTCCATAAGTCCATTAGAAGGCCAATAAAAAGCACATGCATGATTTCCAAACATTGGTCATGATGTGCTTTTTTTTTTTTTAATTTAAATTTAAATATAGACCCCAGCACATTGGTATTCTTCAGTGATAGAACACACAGCGCTAATCTGCCATCTGTTATGTATTCATATGTTCCCCTTCTCTCCAGATTCAAATATTACCAATCTGCTGCTACTGTTTGTGATTTGGATTTCTCGGAAAATCTTATTAGAATCACATTATTATCTCTGTTGCAAAGGAACAATCAATAAACACATACAGTGTCCTCCCAAGAGAGCGAATCATCTTTATTGTAAACGAGACTGAAGTCCTGTGGTTGTTATAGGAGTCAAATTCTGGTTGAACTCAACATTGTTGAAACTAATGCACTGGTACCTTTCCCTCATGCGCTGCAAAAACAGGGGCTAAAGATTTTGAGATCAGATATAGGAGTTGTTAGTTTAAAAGCGTTTCCCTTTCTGAACTGGGAGGGGAAAACTGGTGATTTATTGTAAGACATGGAAAAGAAAATAAGATGATACCTTTTTTATTGGACATAACTTAATACATTTCTTGATTAGCTTTCGAAGGTTGCCCTTCTTCGTCAGATCGGAAATAAGCAAATGTACTAGCTGACAGTGTATATAAGTGAACACATTCAAGCATTACTATGACAGTCTGACAGGGTGGGAGGATGGGGGTGGGTCGGAGGTATGGATGGGGACATCAAAGCATATCATTGATATTCTAACAGGATGGGTGTGGGTAGGTGAGGGGAGGGTGATCAACAGAGACATACAGTTTTATGGTTTATAATGGGCTAGGAACCCCAGGTCCTTGTTAAGTCCTTTCTGTTGGGTGTTAAAATATTCAATCATTCTGACTTCAAAGGTCTTACGTTCTTGTATGGTTTTAAAGTTACCTTTCAGTATTCTCACTGTGAAATCACTGATACAGTGTCCTGGTTCTGTGAAGTGCTGTCCCACCGGGACATGAAACTCCCAGTTTTATCGATCCTATGAACTTTGTTGAGAAATGGCTTCTGTTTTTTTTGTTGGTTTTTTTTTTTTTTTTTTTTTTTTGGCATTTTCTAACAACAAAAACTATGCAGGTTCAGGGGATTGCAGGAATCGTTAGGCTGCTTTCATGGTGTACATGTGTGTGTGTTTAGCATCGTTCTGGAAGAGTAGATGACTTTTATTTATTTATTTGTAGCATTTGTATCCCACATTTTCCCACCAATTTGCAGGCTCAATGTGGCTTACATTTGCCGTAATGGCGGTTGCCATTTCCGGGTAACAGAATTACAAATGGTAATGCGTTAATTTGCATACATACGTGGTAACATACATGGAACATAACATACGTGGAACAGATCATGGTGTAGATATATTTCGTGTGCATATACATGGTAAGGAAGAATAAATGATGGTAATTCATGAAGGTTCCTGAGTCATGAATTGGATTGTAGCATACTTTAGGTCATTGACTATGGAGAGACCATATTCGACATAAAGGTTGAAGTGGTAGTGCTTATTCATTAATGGCAAAGAGGTTCATCAGTCAAGTGGTAAGATTTCAGTTATGTCTAGGTCGTGTAAAGTCTTATTATTTGGTATTTAAGATGGATGTTTGTGGTATGCCTTCTTCAACAGATCTGTTTTCAGTAGCCATGCTTGTCTATTCCTGTGTGCTTTCATCATGACCTTCCCCTGTCATATAGCTGTTCTGTTTAGCGCCTACCCTAACGTCAATACCTATGCAATAACACAATGTTGATGTATTCTTCTACCATGTATGTACGCACCTGATGTCGACATCATTTGCAATTCTATGGACCGGAAATGGCAACCGCGTCACTACGGCAAATGTAAGCCATATTGAGCCTGCAAATTGGTGGGAAAATGTGGGATACAAATGCTACAAATAAATAAATATCCATACCAAACTTGAAGTACATGTGAAAGGGTTCAAAGGGATAGTGGCAGGGTGTTTTGTGATCATCATTCATATGCAGACATGCGCATCTGTGTTCCTGAAAAATGGCTCCATTAATAATTCTGCATGGAAATTCTTGATAGATTCATAGTTGATGGTTTTGAGTCATCTGAATACCACTAAGTTAGTTTTTCTTTTTCCTTTTTTTTTTTTAAATCCACTTTTGCTTCATTCTGGGTATCTAAAAGGACAGTTGGAACCAATAAATGAGGTGAGTTCATTTCCTTTCTTTTCTGCTGTTGCTGCTCACTGTCAGGACCCGATGCCCTGTTTTATCTTAATGTTTTTGGTTTGTTCTTCATGGAAGAGTCAGGTGACCTTTGGTAGCGTTTGTGTGGACAAAATGTACAAGTCAATAAATGTGTCTTTGCGGTTCTTGTTTATTTTTTCTTCCCTGGCTTTGTTTACAAGGTGCTTGATCTGGTTCTGAAGGAAACGGGTAGGCACCTTTTTTACTGTGATAGATGCATGCTTTCAAATTTCTTGTTATGACCAAAGAGGCTGTTATCACTGTGCTCGATCTATTATGTAATTTACATAAGACTGGTGAACTGCAAAGTGATGGAGAACAGGTGTATTTCCTCAGAACCTCAATTTAAGCTGTAGTGTCGCAGGATACAAAGTTTCGCCAGTCTGATGATGTCACAGTGATGTCACCATTTGTTTTTCTGCACCGGTTTTCAGATGCTGGTAACACATTATGACATCGTCAACTAGAAGAATATTTACTCTTTTGTTAGAGATTGGGGGGCGGGGTCAATGTTACATTGTTAAAATTCTTAGAATGTAAACATTTTACTACTATAATGAGGAAACGTTTAAAGGAGCTCTTTAATTTAGCTGACTCAGAATTGTGTTTTCTGCATAAGTGGATCTGGGATCTGGGTATCTGATTTATTTATTTCACTTGCTTCATATAACACTAGGGCCTGGACATAGGCATAAAGCGGGTTATATTATATAAAACAAATATGAGAAGGAGGGGGAGGGTATAAGTAACCTTTGCAGATTAGGGAAGTTTTAAGCAGTACCAGAGAAGGAAACAGAGAAGAGACGGGATTTGAAGGCTTGCTTTAATCTAGGAAGAGATGTTTGATTTCTGATGTGCATTGGCAGATCGTTTAACAGTTTGGGGTCTAGGTAACAAAAGGTAGAGTCATGCCTGTAAACCCTTCCCTTGCCCCCAGGTACCTTATCATGAAGCCATTGAATGCGTGTTGCGTTTCCTATCAAATGTAATATGGGCCTGCAGTATGCAAGGGAAGGTGTCGAGAGATCAGAGTGACCTATAAACCTCAAATTATAGATGCAATATATTTTCATTAATATGCTTTTGCGATACTCTGGGTACATCTAGCCATGTAGAGAGTAGTTTTATAACAGGGTACCTATATAAAAAGTTAAGAAAGATGCTATGTTAAGCTTCCCCATAACATGCCGACTACGCCACTGGCAGGTAACCAGTATTCTTTTTCCAATTAAGATGGCGTAGTCGGCAAGTTATGGGGAAGTTCCTCCTTGACATAGCTTCAATGTGAAACATGTTGAATGTAATTCCCCGACTGACTGGGAAATCACTTTTTTAGCTATTTAAAAAGATAAGTACTGATCTCTGTTAAATTTTGAAATATTTAAGGTTTCAAAGTAAGTTCAAGAACAGACATTTATGATGCATGTTATGGTAAAGTTTATTGGAAATACAGGACCAGTGATGAGGTGGGGGGTATAAATCTTAGGGTAATGAAGATATGACTCTAAGGGGTCCTTTTACCAAGACATGCTAGAAAGTGGCCAGCACTGCGTTTAACATGTGGGTTTGCCGCACGCTCTGTCCATTTTCTAGCGTGGCTGAAAAATGGCCATAGTTGGTATTTTTTAAAATGGTCATGCACTAATTTCCCCATTAGCATGTGGCCATTACTGCCAGGCAGTGGCGTTCCTAGGTTGGCGGCCACCGGGGGCGGATCGCCGCTGTGCACCCCCACCCCGGGTGCAGCGGCATCCATCCCCCCAGGGGGCAGCATGACACCCCCCCCAGTGCAATACCCCCTCGGCGCATCAACCTCCCCCGGGTGCATTTATAGCTGCTGGGAGCAGCTGCACGGCTGTCAGCTCCACTGACTCCCTCTGCCCCGGAACAGGAAGTAACCTGTTCCGGGGCAGAGGGAGCAGGGAACCGGCGGAGCCGACAGGCATGCAGCTGCTCTCTGCACCCCTCCAGCAGCATGCACCTGGGGCGGACCCCCACCACCCCGCCCTTGCTACGCCACTGCTGCCAGGACCCATTTAGGAGGCGGTAATGGTTCCCATGTTACTCTTGCACCAATTGGGTAGTGCCCAGTAATGTGCGCGCGCTACTCGATTAGCACAGGTGTGCATTTTCACCCCCCCCCCCCCCCCCCCCAGAGAAGCCTCCCATGACAAAAAATAAACAATATTTTTTACTGTTGGAGTAGTGTGTGCTGATGGCCAAACTATTGCGGGATGCCTCAGTACGTCCTGCGGTACTGCCCTTTTACCACGTGGAAGGCAGCGTTAGGCCTGCTGCGTCTTAGTGAAAGAGCCGCTGACACCGCTGAGGTCCATATAATTACTTTAAGGGGAGTTGCCTTGGGCATGTTTGTGTTTGATAGTTTTGAATTCCCTTTGAAATGTTTGTATATTTTTGCCCATTTGCTTATTTTATAAAGGTAACATAGGGGCTTATATGTCTATAAAATACTTTTCTGTAATGGCCCCCAGTCGTGCACAATGCTCATGACAAATTTCCTCCTGCTCCAAAGAAGGTGTGAATATGTTTGTGAGTACATGCATGCACTCACAGATTTTAATAAAATATTTGAGTACATCCCAATTTTGCCCCTGCTTTGCGCAAACTAGGCTTCTGGGAAAGCCTGTGCTCAGCCTGCGTATCAGTACATGCCATCTTGGCAGCATGTTTATCTATAAAGCAATGAGGGGGAAGTAGGGCGATCAACAAGACTCTTCCAAAGAACCAAGGCGATGAGATGAAGAATAATAATACACTTTATTCTGTATTATGACTTGACTGGACACGGCACCGTGTTTCGGCAAAAGTGACTGCCTCAGGTGTCTGTATCTGGCTGTTATAAAATAATCAACAGTACGAGCATATGAAAGGTAAAACTGTAAACCAGGATCAAGTCTTTAAAATGACTGATGTTGGTGAAATAGCATAGAGCAATGGCGTTAATACTAGATGCTCTAGCGTGTACGGTAAATCAGCAAAGGAGATGTACAGAGCTTAGCTATGACAGCAATGTTTGCCTATAAGCAAGTGATTAGCCACATGATTTTATAAGAACTATATTTTGCATATGAAACATGTTTTACATACAGAAAATGTTTTATAAAAATACCTCATGGGGTGTAGCATACAGGGCACTTTTTTCCACGTCACCTAAGTTGAGGTGTCCCTTAAGGTAATCAGATATATTTAGAGGAAAAAATTGCCATTTCTCCTTTCAGTACAGTTCAGTGTCAAATGTGTATTTAAAATGAATTAGGGAATAAAGTTGACAATAGTGACGAATCTATCACTAAAATATGTCTGCCTTGGTATAGGGTTTTCTGTCCAGGATCTCAGATCTCCTGCTTTGTAGATGGACCTGTAGAAACTGTTGTCAGAAGTGTTATGAGTGTAGCTGTTGTCAGTCAAGTGAAGATGAAGTGGAGATCCTGGGACCTTTTCCTGCACAGACACCTCCATGGCTGTAAGTCTCCATTTTATACCTTACTTAAACTCTCAGTTCAGTGCAAGAGCGCAGGCCAGAGCCATAAAATAAAAAAAATGTTTTATTCTATTCTATTCTCTATTAATATCTCGTTATATCAGCAAGAAACCAAAGTGGGTTACAATAAAAGTATCAAAATCTAGGACCTCATGAAGGAGGCTTGCTCTTTGAGACCTCTCCCAGGAGCTGTTAGTGTGTGCTAGATCAGGTAGCGCACCTTAGTAAAAGGACGCCTTAATTTTCAGCTCCATCCCAGTAGGACTTAGGCCCAGATGCATTAAAGACATTGGTAATTCCCGTTCCCTACCGATTCCATAGCGAATCGGTAGGGAACGGGAATGCATCAACGATAGGGAATGCAAATGAGCTACTCGTTGTAGCTCACTTGCATTCTCTAGTCCTTCGGTACCTGAGTCGGAGAATCGGGACGTCCCTTTAGATTAGGCTCCTCTTCCTGGTCTCTTCAGCCAATCAAAGCGGGCTTAGCTGGCTGTTGTCAGCGAAACGCGCTCTGATTGGCTGAAGAGACCAGGAAGAGGAGCCTAATCTAAAGGGACGTCCCGATTCTCTGGCAACCAGGAAAACATAAAAGTTTTGCTGTGGAGGGGCGGCGAAGACAAAATAGAAGGGGGGGAAAAACACCAGCGCCGGCAGAGCTAAAAAAAAAATGCGAAAAAAAGACGTCTCTCAGAAGCGCAGGGAGAGTATGTCCTTAAAGGATGCCCCCTCACATGCGCTCCCTGCTTTTTTTTTTTCTTTTTTACCTTTTTTGGGGGCCCTTTTCCTTTCCGATTCCCTCACAGGAGCCCTAACAAGAGGTCAGACATCTCGTTAGGGTTCCTACGGTAAGGGAATCGGAAAAACGGTAGTGCATCTCATTATAATGGGCTGCAACGGTAGTGCAGCTCATTATAATAGCTTTTCAATCATTTGCATTCCGTTTTCGTTGCCTGCTACCGTGGCAGGGAAAATGCCCTTAGTGCATGCCCGGGGTGAACTACTTGCGTTTTAAACTGGCTGGAACCAGTTTAAAACGCAAGTTGTGGGCTCGTTAGGTTTTGTGCATCTGGGCCTTAGAGTTACTGTGCTTCTGTTTCTGTTTCTGCCCACTGGCTCTGCAATATCCCTGGAACTGTCTTCTCATCCCAGCTGTCCATGTTATAAGAACTCATATCTTGTGATCCAGAAGGAATGGCATAAAATATTAAGTACGTGTGTGTTTGTTTATTAAAAACTTGATATACCACTTTATTTGGTGCACAGGTTAAAAGCAGTTTACAGTGTTAAAAATAAAGAATAAAAAGCTACAATCCATGATAGGGCAGAAGATTGCAACCACACAAGGAAAGAAGAGATTAAATACAGTGATACCTCGGTTTTCTTTGATAATCCGTCCGAAAACAATCAACGAAAACCGAAACAGACGAAAACCGAGGCAATTATTTCCATATGAATCAATGTAAATCCAATTAATTCGTTCTAGACACTCCAAAATACATACCAAAAACACATTTTATAGAGAATAAATATAGTCCCATGATGGAGCTAAAGGGAAAGGGTTAACTTATTAGCAAGGGAAACACTTAACAGGGAAAATGAGATTTGAGCACATGTGATTTTATCTTGCGTGCGTTGCGTTAGATGCGTGGGGTGATGCTCACACAATGAGAAACAACGCCACAATGAGCAGGAGAACGCGTGGGTCGCCCTTTGTTTTCGCAAAATTAGCAGCGATGTCACGTGGGCACACCAACGAAAACCGAGGCAACCGATGAAATCCGAGACAAAATTTTCACTGGAAAAAATCAACGAAAACCGAAACTGACGATAACTGAAGTCAACGAAAATCGAGGTTTCACTGTAATATTTATGGTGTACCTACCTTGGTTGCCAACTGGGGCAGAGCACCATCCCTGGGTGGCACACCCCCTCCTCTGAGCAAGGAACAGGAAGTTGATGTTAGAGGGGGCAGGGGACCAGCAGAGCCTACAGCTGCATAACTGCTTAGCGCACCTCCTTGCTGCCTGCACCAGGGGTGGACCAACCCACTGCCCCGGCCTTGGTATGCGGGAGTAATAGACTAACAGATTCACAGCCATATCAGTCTCTATTCAAACATTCATGCATGCATAATTATTTGGGGGCAGAAAGGGAACAGTGGAAAAAGTGTCTCGATATCCTTTCATCCTGCCTTTTGCAGGTATTGCAGGATGGTAGAAGTCAGCGTATTTTTGATTCTTATGAATACATGAATGTGTTAGTACAGTATTACTAAAAAATGTCTCATATTTGTAGTGAGTTTGACTTAATCTTATTTGCTGTTTTGAAACAATGTATAATAAAGTGGTCTATCAATGTCTCATGATTTAAGGGCACTTTGACGTTTCTTGCAATTCTCAGCACACGCAGTACAATAAAGACACCAATAACTAATCTGGAAGCTGCATAAGAAGTCACTTTTCACGTATCAGCTGAAGCGAGGTGGCAGGTTGATTGCAACACTAGATGGCTTGTAAGCAAGCGAGCAGATGGGGTTTGCAAATAGATGTGTTTTTACTTTGAGTCACTCTGTCACATTGTAACAGACAACAGGTTCTTTGCAAAGCTGGCATCAGTATTATTATTATTATTATTAGCATTTGTATAGCGCTACCAGACGCATGCAGCGCTGAACACCTGACACAGAGAGACAGTCCCTGCTCAATAGAGCTTAAAATTTAAAAATACAAATGGAAATGGACAGATACAGGAGCTGGTCACTACTGCAGTTATTTGTGGGTCAATATTCAAATTCCACAGTTGATATTTCAGGGTCCTTTTACTAAGCTGTGCTAAAAAGTATCTAGTGCTATCATTAGCGCAGGGCGTTCCTGCATGCTGAGGTCACTTTTAGCACGGCGGTAAAATGGCTTCATTTTCCATTTTTTCTATTAATGGTCTTGCACTAATTTCCCCATTAGCGTGTGGCCTTTAGTGCATGGGTAGCTCACGCTGAGCACAAAACTACTGCAGGATGCCTGAGCGTGCCCTGTGCCCTGTGGCAGTGCTTTTTACCCTGCTGTAAGCATGAGTTTGTACCTATTGCAGCTTAGTAAAATGGCTCCTTCATTTGCCACAGCATGTAAATTTACACTTGAATGTTCAGCACTGTCCACTATCTGCATATCCAGGTATTGCAGCAATGTGATTCCGACCTCTACCCTGATGAAGTTATCGAAACCTGGCCACGTTGGCAGAGGCTCTGAGACTGACATTTTGAAAAGTAGCATATTATACTTATACTCTCAGATTCTATATTGCGTGCCTAGAGATTTGTGCCAAAATCCAAGCGTAATCTTGAACAGTGTGTGTAACTTAATTGGCTTAACAAGCCAATCAGCGTTGATAACAGCTCTTAACAAGCAAAACTGAGCACTAATTGGCAATAATTACAACTTACATGCACAAGTCACTAAGCGTAGTCTGTAACGCAGTGTGCCTAACTTCTAATGCGCACAGGCGAAAAGGGGCATAGTTATGGGCGGGGAAATGGGTGTTTTGTGGGCATTCCAAAATTTATGCGCATAGTTATAGAATATGGCCCAGTGCGCCTAAAACTATGCACCAGGATGTATGCCACGTTTTCATTGGCGTAAATGGATGCGTGTTGCTGGTATATCAACTAAGCATATTCTATATACTGCGCCTAAATCTAGGTGTTGCTTATAGAATACGTGTAGTCGGCACTGTTTTCTGCATGGATTTTTTAGGCGCCGTATATAGAATCTCCCCATAACTCTTTAAAAATTGGATCAAATGATGAAAAGGCAGCCATTGTTGCGGACCTCGGCACGCCACCTTCAATCTGCTGCGTCCTTGGTTGTGAAGCCACTGATGCCATTGCTCCGTCCTCGATGTCATCACGTTTGATGCAAGGGCGGGGCCCCAACACAGTGTTTTCGATGGCTTCACCACCACGAAGGCTTCGAACCGGAAGGAAGTGCCCGGAGGACCTGACAGTGACGTAAGTGTCCTCAGAACGTTGAGGGTGAGTTTTATTATATAGGATAACACGTCCTGAACCAAATTCTGTACATGACACAAAAAAAAAAAAAAAAAAAAAAAGAGCACTTAGTGCTATTCTATAAATGGTGCCCCAAGTTGGGCGGTTTATAAAATGGCGTCTTGGCGCTAAGATCCGCATCCAACTTTTAGGTATGAGGATTTATACCAGCTGAAATCTGGAGTAGATCCCTATGCTTAAATTAGGCACAGATCAGGCATATTCTTGGAATGCCCATGACCTGCCCATGCCCCTCCCATGGCCACACCCCTTCAGATCCATGCACAAGAATTTACGTGCTCATCTTTATAGAATAGTGCCTAAAATCTAATTATTGCCAATTAGCACTGAGAATTGATCATCAGCACCCAATTATCAGTGCGAATTGGTTTGTTACTCAATTAAATTATGCACACAAATTGGACATGCACCCACATTTGTATGTACAATTTTGGGCATCATATATAGAATCTGGGGGATTGTACTTAAAATCATAGTAGTCACAACAGTAAATAAACAAAGAAAAATAAAATAAAGAAATACATTCATGCATAGAAAAACTATAGGATCCGCACCCAATTTAGGAGTCTAGTAGATGGTGGTAGATAAAGAGAGAAGTGGCTAATCTAGTCTGCTCAGAAAGGTGGTTAAGTTTGCAATTATTGCTCCATACAGATTATCCCTATACGTTCATTTAGAGTTCAAAAATATTGATACACCTTGTCACAAAATGTCTAGTACCTCCCCCCCCCCCCCCCCCCCCCGGGGCTACCCCTGCGGCCACTTAGAGCATCTATCCCTAGCACAGCTGAGGTCTGCCTGCTCCTGCCATTTGTGCGGTACACTAGCACTCTCCTCCCACCAGCTGGGTCCCAACTGCCTCTGGGCAAATCTCCCACTCTCAAATTATCCCCAGTGATTTCTAGGTTACTGGCGGCCACACTCCCAGTGGTCCCACATTTCCTGGAAAATAACAGGCAAATAACAAGTAACTGAATAAGGATAAATTATAAAACTATCTAAACATTTTATCACTACCTGAATAGTGCTTGGGAAATAGAAGAACTATAGCTGCTCACAGGTTACAGAATATAACTGCTAACAAGGTCTCAGTAAAGAGGTCTTTCTCTCTACTTCCAAACTGAGACTGGGGGAAACAAATGGTACATCCTGACTGAATTTGAGCTCCTGGGCTAATCAGAGCCCAGAACAACATTTTTAAAAAGTAACTGGGTTACTTACTTTCTGTGTCAAACTAAAGAAGGAACAGTCATTTCTCTGTAACAGCTTTAAATACAAAACATGCACCGCTTGCTGGCCATACTAGAGAAATACACTTCATGAAACATTCTTATAGTTCATATGCTGGAAAATTCACTATTTCGCCTCATACCTTGTCAAGTAATGTTGCCCAGCTGGAGCTGAAACTGGAGAGTAATATTGTAAATATAGAAAAAAGAAGCCTTTACCTTGCCCCTCCTTTCCCAGAGAGGGGGGCATCTTGCAGAGGACAGGGAGGTACAGAGGGCTCAGGGCAGCCCAGAAACAGCACTGACACATTTTAGTTAAAATGTTTAAAGTGGTTAAAATGCTCCAGCACTGTTATAAAACTAAGAACTCAGGTGCCCATAGATGTCAGAGGTGTGTTTAAATTTTATGAGTTTGTAACTGTGGGGAGATGTGCAGTGAAGTCTGTTACAGGGTTCCTGATTGGCTGTCTGAGGCCCCAGCCGGGAGCCTGAGGGGCATGTGAGGCAAGCCTGAGGAGCAGTGTGGAAGGTGGCCAATAGCAGCCAGGATCTGGTAAAAGGTATGAATTTGGACCAATGAGGTGGCAGGAGGCAGCCTGACCCATAGATTGGTGCAAATTTCAAGCCAATCCAGGGGACAGGATGGGTGGAACAGCAGAAAAAGAATAGCAAGCCAGAGGCAACCTGGGAAGGAGAAAGGCAAGCCTGGGCAAAGAGAGAAGGTTGAAAGCATGCTCTGAGAGGAGAAGATCAGATCCAGGCAGGAGTGTGCTGCAAGCAGGGACAGAGAAGGGCAAGCTCAGGCAAGAAGAGGCAGCTGCAGGCTGGAGGAGAAGAAGATCAAACCCAAGCAGGAGTGAGCTGCAGGCTGGAAGAGAAGGACCCACTGACGAGCCCCAGATGAAGAGAGAGAACTGTTGAGTCCTGTAAGGGGCCGGGCACCAAAGCAGACAGGAACAGAGGAGGAGGAGAAGGGGGTCTAGAGCGAGCCAGGGGCAAAAGAGGAGCTGTAGCAGTAGCCACAGAGGCCATTCTTCAGGCAGAGAGCGAAGCAGAGGAGGAAGAGGGACCACACTGGGGAGCTGAGACGTGTTGGGAGCAGTGCAGAGCTGAATAGAGAGCAGTGTGGCAAGGGCCCTGAATCCCAGAGAAATCCACCCAGCGCATCCCTCCGTGTGTGTGCTTGCCTGTCCAGAGACGAGAAAGCCAGCCGTGTGGTTGCCTGTCCTATCCAGAAAGGGAAGAAGCCCCACAAAGAGAGAGAGACACACACACACCCCTGCACAGAGTGTCCAGACTCCAAAGGAACTGTTTTTAGAGTCTGCCAGCATGAGTGTCTGCCTCAGGAGGATCCAGCACAGCAGCCTGCTGGTTCGAGTGTCCACACCTAAGTGAGCCTGCCCTGGGGAAGGAGCTGCCCAGCCGAAGTCTCGAGCCCTGTGAGTGCCTGCAGTTAAGGGCCTGCCTTTAGGAGGTTTAGTTTAGCAATCCATCAGTTTGAGTAGAGGGTGTATAACAAAATAAAAGAAAAGGGGTCATGTATTGGGAGGGCTAGATAGGAATTTCCCTTGCTTATCTTTTTATTTGAATTTAGTTAGCCCACAAGGTCCCTTGCCAAAGAAAATACTGATTGAGGTTAGCACACACAACGAGCACAGGGAGTCAGGATTTTCATTTTTTGAGTTCTTTGAGTCAGAGAAGTAGGTATCCTGGAGTTCCTGAGCCGGTGAGCTGACCTCGCCAACTGAGGAGACGTGGATGTGGAGAAGACCAAGGTACCCAACGCAAGAGAGCAGCGATGCTAGCGAAGATTTGATACACCAGTAACATTATTGTGTGCACACAAATTGAAATATATATATATATATATATCAGATCTAAGTACCATAATTGGGGTTGTGTACATGTTTGGGATGTTTTATGTTATTGCAGAAGTGGGGTCAGGGTCTTGGTAACTGTAATTGTAGTTTTGAACATCTTATTGCCTTTGTAACATCACAAGGTATTTAACACCTTGCACTTGTTTTATTTAATACTATCAAACTTTAACAATTGGTACCAACTTTAAGGAACATAACCAAGTGTTTCTATTTACTTTACCATTTAATAAAATATTTAATATTTTTCTTGTCAAATTCTTTGGTTGCGTGGAGTTTATTTGGGAACCCTATTTGAAACTGAGACATTCCTATATATCTATTTCTTTACATATTGTAATTATCTGCTCCACCACTAGGGGGGTTTACAATATATTGGAATTATTCTGTTAAATCATGGGCTGAGAAGCTTGAACAATTAACTAAAACAGCACAGACTTCAAGCTAATGCTATTAAAAATCTTTTTTCCCCTGTGAATGATGGTGGGGACTTTGGATAATGTTCAAATTCTTCATTTTCCTAAGAGGTTTAAAAGATATATGATGAAAATACTGATGGTACCTTAAGGTAAACTTCTCCCATTGACTCACATTTGTTATCTACCAATGGGGAGGCGTGGGTTGCAGATGCAGGAAGAAGCAGAGGTTCAGATGGAATTTCTGAGCTTAACAGTCCTCTTGGAAATATCTGAAACAGTGACCTCAACTACTTTGTTGATTTTCTTTGTTTTCTCAATGGATAGAGAGGTGCTGCAGTGGACTTTACATAAAAGGTCTCAGGTACACATGTCACTGTTACCCCCTTATGTTATATGGTGAGTCCTCCAGGAGCAGAAAAATCTATCTATCTATCTATCTATCTATCTATCTATCTATCTATCTATCTATCTATCTATCTATCTATCTATCCTTTAAAGTAGGATTTTAAGGGCATGCTACACAGGTGATGTTACTGATGGTTTATCCTCAGAAGACAAGACAACATTTTTATTACTAAGAAATGAGATGGTAAAAAAAATAAAACCATATTAATATTGTTATACCAAACATGACATTTACGGGGAAATCTTAAAAGGAAACCAGCCGCCAGCTGGACGACTCTAGGTCATAGCAATAAAAATTGCTGCCGGTTCTTCTGAGTAAACCTCGCTGCATCTGGGATTACCCATACTTGATGTCCCAAGAAGGATTGAGTCCTACACGTAAAATACAGCCTCAAAGCAATTATGTCTAGCAACTTCTGATACAAATGTTGCTATTAATGTAAAAGATGGTGAAGAAGCAACTTGATTAAAGCATCAAGTTTATTAGCAACATCAAATACATTTAAACTATCCTCAGATGGCTCTGTTCCTACAGATTGATGTTAGTCTCCACTCTGAGACATACTAGGAATATAAAAAGCTTTAGTAAATTCAGGAAGAAAATCCAAAGATAAAGCCAAAGTATCTATCATATATTTCTTTAACATTTTTTTCAGCAGTTATACCAGTTTGTCTTGGAAAATTAATGAAATCTAAATTATTCTTCTTGGATATATTTTCTAATGTTTCCAATTATTTTCTGAATAACCAAATTGCCCTTCACATCTGCTGCTTCAAAAGGAGTCTATCCTATCCATTTTCATTTCCCAAGTGGCTTCTTGTTTCTCTTGGTCTATCGCTATACTTTTTTCTGAAACAGTTCCAGAAAAAAAACAGAGATGTGATCTTCCACATTTTAAAATTTGGAGAGGAGAACTCTTCCTAAATTGTCAATAGCAGTCCATAATGATTCAAGAGTAATTACTGAGATTTTTTTCAAGGGATTGTAACATATATTGCCCAAAAGAGTCTGAGCCCATAATATTGGTTCCTGGATAAATATCTGTAGTATTTTCTATAACAATTTTTCAAGTTACCTTTCCCTCTAGAATTGGGATTACAGGAGATGCCTTTGAGGATATCTCCACAGCATCAATGCCAATGAGCGTTTGACCTTCTTCACCCTGTGCTCTAACCAGGACAAAAGTTTCGGGTTGCAGTGGGGCCCTGTGCTCATCTGGGATCAATGAGATGTCAGAAGCCTGGGGAGATGTTGCTTCTCTACCAATCTGGCTGTCTCCCAGTGGTTGACCTAGAGATGTACCTTGTGGAGCTGAGGCCATTAATTGTACCCACTGCCACAGCACCTGCAGCCCAGCTCAAAGAAGGTCATGTAGGAAACAATATCAAGGCTTGCAGCATCTACTTCGTGGCTGCCATCTTGCCCCACCCCTTGTCTTCTTTATTTTGATATCTAGAGGGTATAGAAACTCTCTAATTTGTAAGGGAGATATTGGTGGAGACAAGATTCTAATGAAGGTCTGGAAGTTATGGATGATGGCTCTGGCTGCTCATGAAATGAGGCCACTTGACTGTGACCTGCTGAGAGCTGAATAGTGCAGGAATTGTCTGGACGTTGGAGTCATGGGGGTGGGATGTACGCTGACTGAGAACACCTTTTCAGTCTTGTCTCCTTTAAATTTGTACACTGAACACCCTTTTCAGTCTTGTTTTCTTTATATTTATTCATTAAGGGGTCCTTTTACTAAGATGCGCTGAAAAATGGCTTGCAGTAGTGTAGGTGGGTTTTGAGCATGCACTGATTCATTTTTCAGCGCGCCTGTAAAAAAGGCCTTTTTAAAATTTTTGCCGAAATATGGCGGTGCAGCAAATTGCCACGTCCCACGTGCCCACTTTGGGTCTGCAACCTTACCGCCAGCCATTGACCTTGTGGTAAAGTCTCACGCAGTAACCGGGTAGTAATGACCTACACACATCAAATGCCACTTGGTGCACGTCTGATGCGCGCGTCCGAAAATAAAATTCAGCCGCATGTATCGGCTGCAAGCCAAAAATGAAAAGACTGCAAAAGCCACACGGTAGCCGGGTGGTAACTCCATTTTGGCAGTTAGATAATATATATTCTATTCTCTACCAATTTCATTAACCTGCACTGCAAGGTTTAAAGACATGTGCTCAGAACATAAAGACCATATATTTAACTTTAAAAATGTTTATTTACAATACAGGTAATGTAATAATGTTACAAGAGAGAGGCAGTTTTTAAGAATCTTTCACATGGGAAATATGCCTTCAAGATTAAAAGTTCTGAATTATAAATTAAGCTGGATAATGGTAACTCACTTTGATAGAAGCTGCTGGGTGGAGAGATGAAGATCCTTGCTGAAACAGAAGTCTTTTGTTGTAGAATTGTTGTTGCCTGGAAAATTCTTATCAGGGTGTGCGTGAAGTCCAGCAGAGAGGCAGAGCGAAGAGAACCAGATCCCAAGAGAGCCAGAGCTGGGCATTTTCCAGGCTTGTTCTATTTTCTTGCTGGACCCTAGGCTGAAATCAGGTGGGGTGTCTGAGAACTGGCTTCATCTGGTTTTTGAGATGGGGCATAGTAACTGGTCACATGTTTAATGACATCATAAGACTTTCTGTCCGGACATCTGCTGTGATATACACATCTATAAGGCATCTGACAGGATTACAAGAGTCTGTCTGAGGGGCTTCTTTTGTCAGATTAGATAGCTAGATGGGCTTTTCAGTCTGAGCCATTGTCTGAGAATAGGTGGAGTTTCACTGTCTTTTGTTAACTGTAGTCTCTGTGATTGCTGTCCATCTTCAGAGTTTTATTCTCTGGAGATGTGTTGATGGACTTAGGTAACCACCCAGCTAGTTTTTGTTATCAGTAGTTTCCAGGGGGAAGGGGAAAGTAAAGTCTTTGCAGCTGTATATTATATATATATATTCTGATCCAGCAAAATCAATAACTCTGACAATTAAACTCATATCATGGTACAGCGCGTGTTGGGCACACGTAGACGCTTTTGCGGCTTAGTAAAAGGGCCCCTAACTGAGCACACCTTCTCATTTTTGTTTTGTTTATATTTGCACACTGAATACATCTTTTCAGCCTTGTTTCCTATGAACTTGTATATTAACTGAGCACATAGTTCATTCCCGTTTCCTTTATATTTGTACACAGACTGAGTATACCTTTTCAGTCATGTTTCCTTTGAATTTTTATGCGAACTGACTGGACCAGGTCTCACAAATCCTTCTCTCCCTTAGTTGTTAGAAGCAGCAGGCAGGACCTGGCTGAGCTTGTGCTTTCAACACGTAGGTGGAAAGGATTCTTTGGAAACAGAACATGTCGACCTTTATAGAGGTTTAAGAGGCCTTTCAAGAATATTTACGTAATCCAACTGCATCACTTTTGGGCACGTTATAAAAGATGTATTTTAGGACTTGTTTCCTTAATGCTCTTGAAATGTTGAAAACAGCATGAATTACTTGGCCAAATGGTACATGATTGAAATAAATGAAAATAAATACAGACTGCAGAAATTAAGGTTTACGTCACTTCTGCCAAATAGCTGTGTTTTGCTCTTCGAAACTTAATGAATTTTAAATTCTGGGTTGTTTTTTTTGCAGCTATCTTGCTAGAAAAATCATATTAGAGTGCGTTGCACCTATGGGAACTTATTACTGTTATGATAGAAAGGCTTAGGCAGCAGTTCCGTAAGTTGGCACCTCCTTTTGTACACCCTGATACTGCAACAGAATAGTAGTGCAAATCTGCATTGGTGTGCCAAAAAGAAGACACGCCTGTTTATGCCAAGACAAACTCAGTTATAGTTCGGCATACAATCAGTTAAAGTGGTGAAGGGAGTGTATAATCAATCACTTTCAGTATACTCAACTTCACATGAATTATATCTTTCTACCATTTAACACTTGAAGGCATTTGTTTTTTATTTTAGGATCATCAGATACGCGTACCTCTCTCTATAATGGCTGTAGATTATTATGAGCCATTAGAGAGATAGGTACGCATATCTGATGATCCTAAAATTTAAAAAAACGCCTTCGAGTGTTAAATGGTAGAAAGATATAATTCATGTGAAGTTGAGTATACTGAAAGTGATATGCCAAGGCAATGGCAGACATAGGAGGGTGCATCTAGATCTGTCAATCAATGTGCACATCTGATAGCATTATACTTCCATAAGATGTGTGCATTGATGGGTGTCCATGCTCCTCCCACCAGATGCATAGCTAGGGGGGCACAAGGGAAGCAGTCACTCCACCAGATTTCATAAAATGGTGACTATGCACCACAGGCATCACTATGGGTTGCACATTGTTCTCTCTTTCCCCTGTCCTGTGCAGTCTGGTATCTCTCTCATCCTTCCTACCTCCTCTTCGGTGGTCCTCCTGTGTTTCTGTGGCTGCTGGCACATGAGCAAGTAAAGCAAAATGCCTCTGGCTGCCACCGAAATTGCTCCCTCTACTGTGTCCCACCTACCCAGTCACAGGAAGTCATGTCAGAGAAGGTGGGACACCGTAGAGGGAACACTTCCAGGGCTAGCTGGAGGCAGTTTGTTTTACTAGTTGACATTGCTGGCAGCCATAGAAACACCAGAGGACCACCAAGGAAGAGGAAGGAAAAATACAAGACCTGGGAGGGGGGAAGGAAGAGTAAGAGAGATGTCAGACTGTGAGTAAGGGAAGGGGATGAGAAATGCCAGAAAGCAGGGAAGGGGGAGAGGGACAGAGATGGCAGATCATGGAGGGGGAGGGTGTTGAACTGGAGAGGGAGTGGAAGGAAAAGAGAGCTCAGATGAGGGGAATTGATGCAGGACCCATGAGGGGGGGAGAGAGAGAGAGAGAGAAGGGGTATGTGCAGTACCATGGAGAAAGGGGCAAGGGAGAGAGGGAGAGATGCTGGTCCTGAGGTGTGGTGGGGTGGGGTACGATGCAAAAAAAAAGGGAAGAGAAAATATACTATACATGAGAGGGGCAGGGACAAGAGGAGTGATGCTGGACACAGGGGGAGGGATATGGGGACACAGGGCAGATGCTGAACATTGGGAGGCGGACAGGGACATAGAGGCGAGATGCTTTACAGGAAAGATAGGGACACAGAGGGAATGATGGTGGACATGGATTATTTCGTAAGCTGCTGAAGGCATTTCTATTTGATTGATCTCTTACCTACACTAGAGCTTGTTAGTTCCAGAGCATGTTAGGTAATTTGTTTTTGTTACTGTACAGAGGCATTTTTTTTATTATCCATTTCTTGTGTATGCTTACATTATTTGCATTGTACTGTAGTAATTGTTTCCTGTTATCTGCATTGAACCCAAATTTGTTTGGGATAATGTGGGATATAAATGTCTCAAATAAATAAATAAAAATGTCAACTGGACAGGGGATCCTAGAAACAGCAGAAGATGGATGGCACTTGGGGGGAAGGGGAACAGATCTGAAAAAAGGAGGAATGCAGACAGAAGATGAATGGAACTAGGTGGAAGAGGGAGACAGAACTGAAGATGAATGGGGGTGGGGGGGAGAAGGGGGACAGATCAGAAGATGACTGGGACTTGGTGATTGAATGAGTGAGGGGAGCCTTTTACCTCTGTGTAGGTAGGTTGGCAATTTTTGGTTGTTGACTTATTGATGTATTTTAAATGCTGTTTTTATTTGTTGCTTTTTTAATCATTAGTTTGTGATGTTTGTTTTTGTTATGTTTATTTTATTGTGTATGTCATTTTCTAATCTGCTTATAATACCTGAGATAATGTGGACTATAAGATGTGTTCAATAAACATTAATAGTATGTGTGAAATGCTAGCAGAAAGGAGCAATATTCAGACCATGGGAGGTAGCTGGCCTGCCTCCCGTGGTCGGTGTTGAGCCTGGATATTCATTGCCAATCTGTTTCCGATGATTGGCTGGTTTCAACTCAACTAGTCAAGTCAATATTCAGTGCTGGCTGGTTAAATTGAAACTGGCCAAAAATAGGCCTGCTATTTCGGTGGCCTGATTTGGCTGCCAAACTTAGCTGGCAATTCGCTGAATATTAGTGGATAACAGGTTATATCGCATGATATAACTGGTTATTCGCTAAGCAGCACTAACCAGCAATATTCAGTGGGAGATAGCTGGCTATTTCCTTCTGAATATTGCTGGATAGCCAGCTAAGTACCATTTAATCGGCCAGGAGCCGTTCCTGGCCAGTTGAGTGGTTTTATATATCCGTGGGAGGAGGGAATATTAAATTTAATCTGTAATTCCAACAGAAGCCAATGTATGACCATAACAGTGAAGAGCTCTGTCCCATGTGAAAAAGGAGCAAAAAGCAAGATAAAACTGATCATAAGAGTTTCCTTTCTGTTTTAGTAACTGCTAACTATAACTGGTTAGCATTAAAGGGTAATTTTAAGGCGCTGAGATTTGATTTTTCAACAGGATAAGCAATAAAAATGAAGAAAAGGAAGGTGACTCAGATAATGCAGCAAGTGAACCACCTCCAACACCTCAAGACTCATCACCCGACAGGCGACGATCATCCTCAGATACTTCAAGGTCTACCTACAGCCTCACACGACGCATCTCAAGTAAGACTGCTATTCACGCGATTTGTGCACAATTTTATGCAACTGTCAAATGTAAACGGGGCCAATTCTATAAAGAAGGATCTAGCATGTAAGTTTATCGTTTATCGTTTATTCATTTTCTATACCGTTACTGAATTGCATACACAAACCAGAACGGTTTACGTTCTTTAAAAATACACAAAACTTTAAAATAACCTACAGGAACTCCATTTCTTTGATAGGAAAGCACGGCAAACCAAAGGCATCCATTCTAAGAATAAAAACAACAATAAAACAATCCATTCATAACAGATTTATATAAACAAACATATGTTTTTTTCTGCATATACATTCTGCCCCTGTTTCCCCTTTTTCATTCCAGATTACTTTCAAACGTATTTTGGAATAGGTATGTTTTTAGAAGTTTACGAAACTTAACATACGACTCTTCTAATCTGATAATTTTTGAAAGGCTGTTCCAGAGAGCAGGAGCTACATAGAAAAAGGCTGAATGTCTAGTACATTCCCATCTAGCCTTTTTTTGGTGATGGAATTATTAACCTGTTATCATTTAATGATCGAAGTGTTCGTATAGGTGTATAGGGCAGAATGACATAAGTGGCAAATATGCATGTAAATGACTAGAATACTGGTATTTATGCATGTGTGCACACATATGCATAAATACCAAAACTTTGGCTATGCACTAGTCTATAAGTACATATATATCTTACAAAATGCGTATTTGACAGGAGATCATGGACAGAGTCTGGGCAGGACTCACAAGTTACGCACTATCTCCGGCATTCAGATGCAAACATTTACACCAACTCTATGGCTGTTGGTAAGTGCTTGCACCTACCACATGCATATAGGGGTCCTTTTACTAAGGTGCGCTGAAAAATGGTCTGCGCTAGTGTACGCACAGGTTTCGGGTGTGCGCAGATCCATTTTTCAGCACGCCTGCAAAAAATGCCTCTTTAAAATTTTTGCCGAAAATGGACGTGCAGCAAAATAAAAAAATTGCTGTGCGTCGATTTTGGGTCTGAGACCTTACCGCCAGCCATTGACTTAGCGGTAAGGTCTCTCACGTTAACCGTGCGGTAATCACCTACGCGCGTCAAGTCGGAGTTACCGCCCGATTTTCTCCGCGTGCCAGAAAATAAGATATATTTTTGGGTGTGCGTAGAAAATGAAACTACAACATGGGCCATGTGGCAGCCGGACAGTAACTCCGAATTGGCGCGCGTTGGGCACGCATAGGCACCTACGCGGCTTAGTAAAAGGGCTCCTACTACTAGACTAGTAGGTGACTACTTTCCTTTTATAAAATAGGCTCCAGATAGGCACTCTCTAGGTCCCTAAATGTAGGTGCTTTGTTATAGAACTGTCTTCAAAATGCATTAGAAGTCAGTTGTCTGCTCCTCTTTCCTCTAAACCAAGTGTCTGATCCAAATTTGCACAAAAATGGATTGTTAGGCTACTGGAAACAAGAGCGAAACAGGAGGGGTTTTTAGAGTGGTTCATTCCGATTCAGAAGTCCTGTGACAAGTTCACAAGTAAATCAGTGACTGTTTTAGATGAAAACTTCCACAATGTTCTGATGTTCTCTTGCAAGGTTAATATTGTTCTTCCTTGTCATTGGCTTTTAGATTTAGAGTCGAGAAGGCCTAGTTCACCATTAATTGATATCAAGCCCATTGAGTTTGGAGTAATGGGAGCCAAAAAGGAAACTGTCCAGCCAACAGTGCTCAGAAAAACATACACGCCCGATGACTATTTTAGAAAATTTGAGCCAAGACTTTATTCGCTTGACTCTAATAGTGATGACGTTGATTCTTTGACTGATGAGGAAATCTTATCCAAGTATCAGCTGGGAATGATGCATTTTAGTGCCCAGTATGACCTGTTGCACAACTACCTAATAGTGAGAGTAATTGAGGCCAGAGACCTTCCTCCACCAATTTCTTATGATGGGACAAGACAAGACATGGCTCATTCCAATCCATATGTGAAGATCTGTCTGCTTCCAGACCAGAAGAACTCAAAGCAAACTGGAGTAAAACGCAAAACCCAGAACCCAGTATTTGAGGAGCGATATACTTTTGAAATCCCATTTTTAGAAGCCCAAAGAAGAACTCTTCTTTTAACAGTGGTGGATTTTGATAAATTCTCTCGTCACTGTGTCATCGGAAAAGTTTCAATGCCTCTAAATGAAGTAGATCTGGTGAAGGGTGGACACTGGTGGAAGGCGATAGTTCCCAGCTCTCAGGTAAGAAACTAACTTGATGCCTTTTATATTATAATGTTTTTGGCACCTTTGGGAATTTGTAGCTTCTTTTGGTGATATTTGTTAATTTACTTTGATCATGCCGATTTCAAAATCATTCATACTGAAATGCTATAACATTGATGTATAGTATAATACATCTTTCCATGAAAGTAATTGCAAATTACAGATTACAATCACAAAAGATTTTGAAAAAATTGGAAAAATGTCAGACAAATAGGGCTACACTGGATTTGACCCATGATTAATTAAGCCCAGCATCCTGCCTCTGACAGTGGGCCAGTCTGGCTTACTTGAAAGTATCCAGCAGATCCTAATGGAAAGACCAAATCCCTATTGCTCATTCCCAGAAGTGGCAAATCCTACATCTATTTATTTATTTAGATTTTGCTCACACCTTTTTCAGTAGTAGCTCAAGGTGAGTTACATTCAGGTACTCTGGATATTTCTCTGTCCCAGGAGGGTTCACAATCTAAGTTTGTACCTGAGGCAATGGAGGGTTAAGTGACTTGCCCAAGATCATAAGGAGCAGCAGTGGGATTTGAACTGGCCACCTCTGGATTGCAAGACTGGTGCTCTAACTACTAGGCCACTCCTCCACTAGTAGCAACATTCCATGTAGAATCTCAAATAGTAGCAACAGAATCTCCACTAGTAGCACCATTCCAGAATCTCAAATAGTAGCAACATTCTATGTTCCACTAACCACTAAGCCACTCCTCCACTCCTAGCTGTCTAATCATTGCTAATGGACATGTCCTTTTAGAAACTTGCCCAAATCTCTTTTGAACTTTAAAGCTTTCCATTGTATTGTATGTCAAGATACATGAATAAAGGGCACGTGAGTCCACAAATTTCAAAGGAATGTCCAAACATAAACTCCCTCCTCCGCCCCCTAAAACTAATAGTAACACATTGCAAAATGAGTAAAGGACAAATCAAACTTGGGTATACATATAAAGTATCACATACCATGTCAAATTAGTTTATCTTGTTGGGCAGACTGGATGGACTGTACAGGTCTTTATCTGCCATCATTTACTATGTATATATGCAATTAATACATCCAACCCCCATCCTCCAAACACCTAAATCTCTATTCAATTCTGTTCTATTCTATTGTATATGGAGATGTATAATTTGCTTTTAAACCCTAAGGTGCAAAGCAGAGAACAGAATAAGAAACTTCCCAATTGGAAGGAATTTACATAACATTTTACAATTAAAATACAACAACATCTTAAACATTACATTATTATTATTTATCAAGATGGTTGATTAAAAAAGATGTCTTAAGCGCCTTACGAAAAAGGCTATAAGAAGTAATAGTTCGTATTTCAGTTGGGATACTATTCCAAATTCTACTGGCTTGAAAGCTGAATGAACATTCCCAGCAAACCTTGAGCCGTTCCCCAAAATTGACTTGATACTGGATGTCTCTCTCTGTTATTATTAATCAAGGATTGTCATTGTTTGGTTAATTGTGAAATTTGTTTTGTATTAAGGGATTCCTCATATAATAGTATGAACAGTTGACCTCTGAAATATGTTCCTAACTCAAGCAGACAAATGCATCAAGAAAGATTTCCAAGCATGTTGGAAAATTGCCCAATTTTTAGAGTAACGTTCTTTGGCCGAGATCCGTTTCATTACTACCATATTATGTAACAGGAATCTCCATAGCTCACTCTCTAGAGGAAAGGTTTCCTCTACTTGACCACGATGTTTTTTTATTTTTAGAATTAAGAATTCTTTGATGGACAAACAGAATAAAATTTATCTAAAGAAACCATTCTTAGGGGTCCTTTTACTAAGGTGCATTGAAATTGGGCTGTGCTAGTGTAGGTGTGTGCTTTGAGTGCACAGATACATTTTCAGCACGTCTGTAAAAAAGGCCTTTTCAAAATTTTTGACAAAAATGAACGTGTGGCAAAATAAAAATTGGCACGTGTCCATTTTGGGTCTGAGCCTTACCGCCAGCCATTGACTCCGCAGTAAGGTCTCAAGCGGTAACCGTGCCGTAATCGTCTATGCACATAGAATGACAATTACCACCTGGTTTCTGCTACGCGCAGGAAAATAAAAATGATTTTCCAGCGTGCATAGCAGACGCACATAAAAAACGAAACTACTGCCTGGGCCTCACAGTAACCGGGTGGTAACTCCAAATTGACTCACACTGGGCACACGTAGGCGCCTATGCAGATAAGTAAAAGGGCCTCTTAATGTAGACTGATCAATAATATACAATGGCACAAATTTAGAAAGTGAAAAGGTCCTCTGGCAGGACCACTTCACCTGTAGAGAAGATTGTTGTTTTAAAGGCTCATGTTGGTAAATATACAATCTATCAAACATTTTGCAATACATTTCCTGCAATAGTGAATCTTTTGTAAATTTTGGGACATACTTAGCTAGTCAGGTTTTCAGATACACACAATGAATATGCATGTGAGAGATTTGCCAAGTCCATAGACCGCTACTAAATGGACTTGGGAAAAATCCACAATTTCGGGAATAACTTGTATAAAATGTTTGTACGTTTGGGTAGCTTGCCAGGTGCCCTTGACCTGGATTGGCCGCTGTCGGGGACAGGATGCTGGGCTCGATGGACCTTTGGTCTTTTCCCAGTATGGCATTACTTATGTACTTATGCATACAATGGAGGCAGTGTGTCCCCAGGACTTTGTCGAGAACTCCTGCTCTATGCAGATGCCACCCCATGATAACATTAATGGTTGAACAGGCTGTTGATTGTTTAGGAACTTAAAGGTTAGAGAAATAACGAGATCTACCATTGCAGAGATATGGAGCAGCATGTGAAATTCATTATGATCAAATCAGTTGGATTAGGGCATAGATTCAACATAATATCTGACTTACAGAAAGGCAAAGAACCCTTTTGTTTGAAACATTAATTGTGCTCTTGTAATAAAAACAACTCATTTTCTCCAGATAAAATGAGGTTGTTAATGGTTGCCATATTAAATGGTAACCATCTGATCAACATGAAATGTTGAATGGTTTTTTAAAGTTGGGGTGAGAATTATGTTCATTGATGTATCATACTTAATTGCATCGATTTGTGTGTTATGTTACTAATTTATGTATGAGAATTTGTTCCCAGTACTACGGATGGAGCAGGTGATACATTTTTAGAATAAAACAAATAAATAAATGTCATCTGTCATATGGATGCCCAGTTCCCCGGACAGGAAAGGTCCTTCTGCAATTCCTGCTTGTGCATTAACTACTTTGAATAATTTTATAGTATCTAAATTGGATTACCTCACTTTTTGCTCCCTTTTCAGGTCACTGGTGAATTTTGTATTATTTTGTTATGTATATATGCACTTGGGCGAGAATGAGTATGTTTTAACGTGCACCATGTCATTGATTGCAGAGAGGAATTCCTGATTTTAAAGTTATTTTCTCCTTTTGATATGTTGCATTGTCTAGGTTGTCTTACTTTGGAGGCCATTTTAGAAAGGTTAGGTGACGTTTGCACGTGTAAATAGCTTTTAAGTGGTGATTTTAGATAAGCCGCTAGTTAGTTACGTGTGTATATCCACAGCATAAACAGATTTCGTTGGGGGGGGGGGCATGCTCTGGGTGTGGTATGGGCAAACTTTTAAAATATGTGTGCACTTCTCATTTTAGAAGGGGGATAAAAATATATATTTAGAAAAAAATGTCCATGTCACCTCCTCTGAATCACTCATAATTGTGGACCTGGGGGGTTTGAGGAATGAATGGGGGGGGGGGGGGCAGTCGTGCTTATCATTTCAGCCTTAACAACCACTCAAAAAGCCAAAAGTTTGAGGTTTAGAACTTGCCTCCTTAATGAGTTCTTCTTGTATGAGTAGTACTTACATGTGTATTTGTGACAGTTGCATGTGTGTTAGTTAAAACAAGTAACACCCCAAGTGAAGCTTCTCTTTTTTTAATTGTATTTCTTTGCAAAATGGCTATTCCTGTTGAACATTGAGACCCCCTTTTACTAAGGCGACTCACGTTTTTAGCGTGCGCTAAAATTGGGCACCCAGAACATTTTCATTTTCTGTCATTTCTCATGTCAGTTAGGGGAATGTTCATTTTGTTCAGGGGTCCCCACCCCCTTTGTTATCACTGGAGATGACACAAAATGAAAAATTTCTGGACCTCCTTCCCCCTCACCCTTCCAGTAGACTCCTTCAAATTTATTGCCCATGAGTAGAATGGATAGGTGAGATACTGAAGGAAATGCCACAGAAGAATAGCAGTGACAAAGGTTAATTGAAAACTTGGCCTGATATTTTGTGCCATTGTTGCTGTAGAATAGCTCAAGTTAACACAGACAAAAGTCATTGCTCACCCTGGAAATCCATGACAGACAGCCCTGTTAACTCAGCTTAATGTGACATTTTATAGTGGCTTATACAGCAGCACATTACAGTGAGGTGTTCGTTATCCTGAGCTGTTGCTGTATCTCTTCGGTGTACAAATTTTCCCAGGAATTTGAGGCAGTTTATTCCTGCTTAAAGACGACAGGGATGAGACCCTTCAAGGGGAATGAAACAACAAAAGTAAAAGCTTGGAATGGAGCTCTAAGAGGAATAAGCTAGAAAGACATACTGAAGCCAGTGTTGATTGGAGTCTTGGAATTGACTACGGTTTATATATCAAGACCCTGATCCTTAATAGCAAGTGTCATTATAGTTTCAGACTAAATTCAGTTTTAAGTTCCATCATGTCTGCTGAGGCACAATAGCATCAATCATTGGTTTGAAAAGAAAATTATCTCTATTATATCCCAAACAATCCATAGCAGTTTCACAGGGAATTCCTCTCTCTGTGAGGACTAATTATCACAATTCCTAAACTACTCATTTGTTCCTCACTGTTTACACAGAGAAATGCCTCACTGCTTGAAACCAAACTGAACTGTAAACATGTCTTCGCATCTTTCCTGTTGGAGCTTTCATGGATTCTGTTAGCTATGATTGTGACATCACAATACCTATACAGTGCTGAACGTACTTGCAGTTTTTGTGGGAACTCCCCTAAATCAGGCGAGGGCAAACCTCTCTCAAGAATACTTCTTCCATTAGGTTTCTAAAGAAAAAACCCTTGTGATCGACTAATAGGATATGCATTTGTTAGTTTGCATTTGGTTTATAGTGTGATTTAAACAAATACAAGGCTAGATTTACTAACAGGTGATAATACTGTGTTATCACATGCTAGAATGCATTAATTTGTGTTATTTATCTTTTTTTATTAATAATGCATATTAACTACATTAGCACGTGCTAGCACGGTAACACAAAGTAAATCTAGCAATTAGTGTATACTAAATAGATTAAGGGGCTAATTTTCAAAACAAAAAAAAAACATTCAAAAATGTCATAAGGTGGCAGAAGGATGTTGCAGTTTTCAAAACACAAAGGAGAGGGAAGCCAAAAGGTTGTCTAGACCCTGACACAGGGGTCTTTCGCTGAAACACGGACCATGTTGGGAATGATCAATAAATCAAGGTTGAGACACCGCAATTCTTGAAGGCTCCTTGTCTCTTTTGGCAATTTGCTCAAACTGTAATTTTCGACACCCTGATTTTAGATGTATTGATCCACAGTTCATTCAAATTTCAAGGGGCCATGTTTGGGGGGGCATGTTTTGGGCGGGACATGGGTGACACCAAAAGACAGATGTTTTTCTGCAATAATGGAACAAAATGAAAATGTCTAGGATCAAAATGAAGACATTTTTGGCTAGACTTGTTTCAATCATGACTAGGGGACTAAAAGGTGCCCTACATGACCACTGGAGGGTTTAAGGCATAAGCCCCCTTACTCTCCCAGTGGTCACTGACCCCTCCCACCCCCCTAACATGTGAAAGAAACAGTACATAGCAGCCTCTATGACAGCTTCAGATTTTACGGTCAGGCTCAATAGAGCAGCAAGCAAGTCATTGGAGTAGCCTAGTGGTTGGTGCAGTAGACTGTAGTGAAGGGGACCCAGGCCCATGTCCCACTCTAACTGGTACACTTGTAGTGCAAAGTGTGAGTCCTCCAAAACCCACCAAACGTCTATTGTACCTACATATAGGTGACACCTGCAGGCACAAGGGCAATTGTAGTGGTGTACAGTTAGGTATGGTAGGTCTTTGGTGGGTTTTGGAGGGCTCACCATACAATATAAGGGGGTAATGGTGAGATGTGTACCTGGAACCTTTTATGTGAAGTCCACTGCGGTGTCACCTAGGGTGCCCCACTGCTCTGCTTGGACATCTGTATGTCAAGTCTACTAAGAATGCTGCTCCCCCCCTTCCATACATCTCAATGGCCATTTTTGTGCATTTTTCCCTTGGATGTATTTTTTTTTTTAAATGGTTCTAAAAGATAGATGCACTGAGCACAAAAACATCTAGCAAATGGCCATTTTCAAAAGAAAATGTTGGATGTTGTTATGGTTTGAAAATGGCCATGTTCACTACTTGATTTTGGGGCATTTTTTTTTTTTTTTTTTGCAAAATATCCAAAATCGGATTTAGACATCATATCGAAAATGCCCCTCTTAACATGTTACTCTATGATTTAACATGTTAAATTGATTAATGTGCATTACAGAGTTTGAACATGTGTTAAAAGTTTTTTATTCAAACGAATGTGTGAAAAGAACCCAAAATGGCCTGAAAATTGGAAAAAGTCCAAATAAACTGAAAACAAAACAAAAATATTTATACTCCTATGCATATCCCTAGTGCATAGGCTGCTGCCCTAGGTGAGTGGCTAGTCTTCCTTAATGTTTGGGTGTCCCTGCTCCCATACAACCTCCCCTTCCTCCAGGCACTCAGGGAAAATTTTTTCTCCTTTATCACCCCCCCCCCCCCATATCATTCAGAATCCTCTCTTTAATTCTCTTCATCCTCTTCTCTTCTTCCCACTGCTAGCAGCATGTGCATGATGGGATTAGATTCAGGACACCTTCATCCATTTTTTTCCTCCTGCAGCAGCAGGCAGATTAAATCTCCCCTTTCACCAGGGGCTTGAGCATGAAAGGAAATCTCTTCCTTCACTGTGCAGGAACCAGCAAAGCAATAGCCCTCCCTTAAATCGTCACACCAGGGGAAAAAGCAGCAACAGTGGCAAAAGAAACATGTACCTCACACAAAGGGCTGCAAAAATGCCTTCTACATCAGCTCAACCATAGGGGACATGCTGGGATTCAGATGACACATACCAAGAAGGGAGGGTGGTGGTGCTAGAGCAACCGAAGATAAGGGCAAAGAGAGAGCTTTTTTTTCACGCTTTCGTTTGGATGCCCTCTGTCAATATTTCACTGTCTCATCCCTTTTGCTGGCTTGGCTTGTTACATGGACACAGGGACAAGGATCCCTCTTTAGAAAAAGCTGTGTGGAAACGGACAGTGCTGTTGCAGAATTTTGATTGTATAATAAGCAGTGTATAAATATAATTTTATGGGTCAAGGTTTCAGTTGGTTAGGGCCAAGAATTTTTGGAAGGTGGTGTAATAAACAACAGTTGTTGTTTACCTAACAACAAAAGATGGAGATTATTGTTACAAGTATGTTTTATCTCGAAGACAGCAAGAGTGGGCAGAAAAAAATGAACAATAACAGTGTTTTAGTTGATAATATACAGAATTTCAAAACAGTTTGCAGGAAGCTAGATTACTGCTTTCTAGTAGAAATAACCCTTTTTTTTGTGCTATTATTTTCCACTTAGCAGGGATTAAACAACATTGGTGCGTTTTGAAGAGAAAAAACTCAGTATAACAGAACATTGTGCTCAGAATTAGTTACACCTAGGGGCCTTTTACGGAATGGTAGTAGGCTGACCGCCGCATCGCTGTACGCCAAATTGGCCCTACTGCTGGGCTCACTCAGGAGCCCGACAGTAGTTCCAGCTTCTGGGATACAGAGATGCCACCGCAGGGTCCCTTTTACCGCCATTTGGAAAAAAGAGCCCCTTAGATATGCTTTCCTAAATACTCTCTTTATTAAAAAACAGTTAAACCCCTAGACTAAATTAGGTATAATATTCTGTACAATGCCATCTTGATAACAATGTATTAGTGCATTAATGCGAATATAAGCATTAATATTTATTAAACACACTAATATAGTCTGATATTTGTATAGTTTACAATAACATTAATATAGAGTAATGAACTAATGTTAACATGCACTTTTATATGACTTAGAGGGGCATAATCGAAAGGGACGCCCAAGTTTTCCTGAGGACGTCCTCGCAGGACATCCCGGCGAAGGGGCGGGGAAACCCGTATTATCGAAACAAGATGGGCGTCCATCTTTCGTTTTGATAATACGGTTGTGGATGCCCAAATCGCGAAATTTAGGTTGACCTTAGAGATGGTCGTCCACGATTTTCAGCGATAATGGACACCGAGGACGCCCATCTCAGAAATGACCAAATCAAAGCCATTTGGACGTGGGAGGAGCCAGCATTCGTAGTGCACTGGTCCCCCTCACATGCCAGGACACCAACCGGGCACCCCAGGGGGCACTGCAGTGGACTTCAGGAAATTGCTCCCAGGTACATAGCTCCCTTACCTTGTGTGCTGAGCCCCCCAACCCCCCCACCCCACTCCACACAACGGTACACCACTGCCATAGCCCTAAGGGGTGAAGGGGGGCACCTACATGTGGGTACAGTGGGTTTCTTGTGGGTTTTGAAGGGCTCACATTTACCACCACAAGTGTAACAGGTAGGGGAGAATGGGCCTGGGTCTGCCTGCCTGAAGTGCACTGCAGTACCCACTAAAACTGCTCCAGGGACCTGCATACTGTTGTCATGGAACTGCGTATGACATTTGAGGCTGGCATAGAGGCTGACAAAAAATATTTTAAAAATTTTTAGGGTGGGAGGGGGGGACCACTGGGGGAGTAAGGGGAGGTCATCCCCGATTCCCTCCGGTGGTCATCTGGTCAGTTTGGGCACTTTTTTGAGGCTTGGTCATAACAAAAAATGGACCAAGTAAAGTTGCCCAAGTGCTCATCAGGGACGCCCTTCTTTTTTCCATTATCGGTCGAGGACGCCCATGTGTTAGGCACGCCCCAGTCCCGCCTTCGCTATGCTTCTGACATGCCCCCGTGAACTTTGGTCTTCCCTGCGATGGAAAGCAGTTGAGGACGCCTAAAATCGGCTTTCGATTATACCGATTTGGGTGACCCTGGGACAAGGATGCCCATCTCCCGATTTGTGTCGAAAGATGGGCGCCCTTCTCTTTCGAAAATAAGCCTGTTGATATACAAAAATTGTAACTGATCTATATCACATGCAATTGTGTACCAATCAGCTCATTAACATTAAAACAAATTGCATTAAGTCATTTGATTTGCAGTAACCCACCACCCAACATGTCAGCCGATGTGGCTGTCCCTTCCCAGTCTGAAAATCCAAGCATGAGGGCCATTCATGGCATGACTCTCCCTGAACCTCCCCACTGTTATTAAAGGGTTTACTGTAGCTAGTCCGCTCTTCTCTCTCTCTCCCTACATGACTTTAGAGCCAGTGAAGGTCTTAGTGTGCCCTGATTCTGCCCCCTCTACCCCTTCAGTGTTAAGGGAAGGTCTCTATGGCTTAATGACCTCCCTACCCCTGCCCTATATGACACATTTCTGAGGGCAAAGGAATGCATCAGTTCTGGTGATGCTATTTTATCCATCTTAATGAGCACAATAGGGGAAATACCCTCATCTGCTATTTTGGAGTGCTGGATAGGATTGATGGGGAAAGTGGAGGTCACTCAGTGTAGTGGTAATAGATGGAGGACTGAGATCTATGGAGACCCTTCCATACAAGAAATGGCAGGAGGGAGATTGGACTGCAGCAACCCATACATTGACAGTGAGAGGGGGTAGGGGGATGAGGCCATGGAGCCCTTCATTGGCACTGAGTGGAATGCAGGGGGAGGAGAAAGTAGGCCATGAAGGGCCTTCCTTGTTCACAAAGACAGTGGTGACATTAGACCATGGAGACCTTTCAGAATTTGACTCGGGGAGAGGCTATAATTGGAGCAAGGACAATGAGGCTAATGTTACCACAACAGATAACCCAGATGCATGGCCACCACCAGTAATGTATACATATATTGATGACTAATATAAAATGTCTTGTTCTCCTGATATACTAAAGTCTATACATCCTTTAGTGCACTGGGCATTATACTAGGAATTAAAACTAACATGTTAATCCATTTTAATGGATGATTTTAAAACAGCTTATTGCATTGCCCCCCCCCCCCCAAGTCACTAACTTTGAGCTCTTTTGGTATAACAAGAGGCCACAGCAATCACTTAATTTGTACTCTTGCTGTCTTTGAACAGAATTAGTCACCTAGGGAAGAAGAACCTAGACCTTACAGAGATAGTTATATTATCATCCCAGGTGAAACGTTTCTTGTGATGCTTGTCTCATCGTTTTTTTTAACCATTTTATTCAAAGGAAAATTACTTAAGAATGTCATATTTTCTGACTTTATGTGAATCATTTTTCTTGGAAGCTTTGGCTGGGAATCAAGAAATGGTAATACAGTTGATCTCTTATTTGCATTCAATGGCACCTCCTTTTTATTTTCTCAGAAGAGCAATATCAAACCAATTTGAAAAATAACTGAAGGAAAACCATAATGAAAATGAAAGCAGTCTGTAATATTATAGGGCTTTGAAAATGTATCTCACACACTGCTCACCATACAAATTCCTCAGTGTTATAGTATTGATAGTTGCAAGCATTCCAGGGTCAAAGTTCAGATGTTTATACAGTGGCCTCTGGTGTATCCCAGGCAATGAATGTTCAATTAATATATTCCTACACACAGCAAGTTATTGCCCAGCAATAAGATTTCCCAGGAAGCATGGTCAGTGCACCAGACGTCACATTTCCTTCATTTTCTGAAAGTGTCTAGTAGCATTATAGGAATGATAATCAATAGTAGTAATAGTAAGGTGTCTTTCCCCTCATATTATAAGCCTTGTGGAGTGTCCTGGAAGCTGGCTACTATTAGACTGATATGTGTTCTTCACTTCAGTTTCCTGTGTTGATGTAAAGATCAGATACTGCCCCCTGAATTGACCCAATGACTATAGCAATTAGGCAGATAGTTCACTCTTGTCTCAGAGTAGTGACTGATCAAGAGTTCAGATATTATCCGAAGGACAAAAGATTATTTTTCTGGGTCACAATACTCATACCAAGTGCATAGTATATAAGAAATGCTTGGAAATATCTTAGTTCCTTTGGTTTATAAAAGTAAAGATATAAGTAGCTTCATTAGTACTCTGATAGCTTGAAATCATTTATTTAGTTAAATTTTACATTTTGAAAACGGGTGGTGGACTCAGTTTGATTCCCAATAAAGAGTGCCTACAACAGAAAAGCCATTCTGTTGGAAAGCAGAGAGGAGAGGTCAACTGCCAAGGTAGAGCATATGAATGAGCCTCTCACCCTCAGAAGTGGGTCCCTGATGGCAGGGTTGAGCTATATTGACAAGGCAGTTTGTAAGTGGAAACGTTCATTGCAGCTGCCCCTTCTATACCAGTTCACTAGTGGAGGATTTTAATTTTCAGCACCGAAAAGTACATCTCAGAAGTTAAAAACATTTCATGTGTCCAAAGCTGAAAGACCTTCTAAATATTTGGAAGAACATATATACCAATTTTTGAAAAATAGAATGACTAGTGAAACTAGGGGTATAATGGCAATTCAGCACCATGGTCTGGACAGCTCCTGTGCAAAGGATACCTACATCAAAATTAACAGTGCCTTTCAAACGTTCAAGATATGTTAAAATAAAGATTATATTGAAAAATAATTATTTGTATCTTTTGTGCCTGGAAGTTTAAATACCTTCCAGATGGTCAGTAACTAAAGCATTGTTTGAAAGGTCTAGTTTGTGAGCAAAGGTCTTTCTCTTTTTCCAGTAGAAATGTAGCTGCAGCTGTTTAACTCTTGTAGTTCCTATGGGAACGAATTTGATACTTCTAAAGCTTTTCTACACTTAAACAAAAATAGGAACACTAACTGCAACAAACTTTCTTTTTTCTACTCATTCATGTAACCCCACCCAAATATGTTTTAACAATATTTCTTTATTTTTAAGGTTGACTATAAGTTTCATGCAAAAGGCACTTTCAACAGGATGGTTTCTTACTATACCGCCCTTCAACGTACATCAGCAGAGTGGTTTATATACTAGTCAATAAGAAAGAACAAGGAAGTACAATAACAAACAGAATAGAGGAAATAAAAAGAGTGGACCAGGGAAGAGGGAAGGACAGGGAAGGGGAAGGGGGAGATTAGAACATGTACATAATTTGTTATTTACATTTATTTATTTGTGACATTTATATCTCACATTATTCAAAACAAGTTTGAGTTCACTGTGGCTTACAATAAACAGTATAGGATACATAACAAAGAATAAAGCATAAGAAATTAATTTGTTGTAAGAATCCAATTTTACAATACAATATCATAAACATACTGGGATAGCTATGGATGTTTAACATTTAGAAAATCTATTATGAAAGAGAAATTATACATGAAGCAGAGAGAAAATTAATGGTAAATACAGTAATAACCAATTCAGGTAATAATTAATTGAGATATGGTCGTTTTTTGTGAGGGTTTGTTTGAATAGGAACGATTTGAGGATTTTCTGGAATCTAGTGTATTCCTGTATATTTCTTATTTTGGATGGTAAGGAGTTCCACCATTTGGTTCCTAGGTAAGGGAAGTCTGCAGAGTGGATAGTTTTGTAGATCACCTTTTTGCAATGTGGGAGGTGTAGTCTGAGATAGTTTCTTGCCTCATAGTTAGTGTTTCTTTGAGGTAAGTTTATTAATGGTACCATATAGTCTGGAGCTGTGCCATTTAGTATTTGAAAGATAAAGGTTCGTAAATTGAAGGTGATTCTCGCTTTGATGGGAAGCCAGTGTATTTTATGCTTAGGTGTATGCATTTGTCCCACCCTATCAAACTGTCCTCCTCCTCCAGGGTCAGCCTGTTTAATGTACATTGTTTTCCAATGAAGCCCAATACCAGAATAAGTTTGACACTCCTGCATTATCCTGTGGAGATGTAATTATGTTCAATGTAAATGTAGCTGCATGAGTAACTGCTCCTCCTCCTCCTCATTTTTGTCTGCTTTTATGTATGTCTTTCATTTATGACTCAGAGATAAAATAGAATGGTACATTCCAACTATACAATTACACTCTAGTTAAAGGTGTTTATTAACAATTCTGACTGTTGCAGCTGTTAGCAAGACCTACGAGAGAGACAGGGCATTTCCAGTGGTCACCTCAACATTGTGTAACATGCTCCCATTTGAGATTTCCTTTGAACGTAGAGGGGTAGTTACTAAGCTGTGGTGAAATTCACAGTCGTAATGTAGTGAAATGAGCATACCAGTTGCCCGTAGTAGCAGGGCATCCCTCATGGTCGTAGTGTACGTGAAGCAAATCCCTTTAAATTCCCCTAAACACGCAGTGCGTAGATGTGGGTGCGCGATGGAATGGAGAGTGTAGCCTAAAAATATGATGAGAGCTCCTCCTTCGTGTATAGTAATGCCACTTAGGGAGTGATGGTAGAGCAAAGGGCAGAATTCAATAAATGACACCAAAAGTTAGATGCTAGGATAATCAGCGCTAAGCTGGTATTCTGTATAGGGTGCTCTGTGCTGTTGGTGCCCAATTTACGGCAATTGGGCATGCATTATATGGTATTTTATAACATTTATGTCTAACTTCTGGGAACGCCCCCTGATTCTCTCATGCTCCTCCCATAGCCACACCCCTTTGGAGTTGTACACTATGAAATTTGGGCTCAGATATTATAGAATAACACCTAGGGCAGATGCAAATTGTTGCTAGATAACATTGGTTATTGATTGTCGATGGCTCATTAACTAATTCATTTGCATGCGCATCTGCCCTAGGTACCCAGATTTGCACGCCCGACCATATATATAATGTGGGGGACAGTGCAATATGCATGAGGCTCTTTTTCATTCCTTGTTTTGACTTCAGCTCCCTACTGTCTTCTGTAACATTCTTTGTTGCTTCCTTCTCAGTATAAACAATACATCTGCCACCACAAAGGTCAGATGTATTTTTCTTCACGTTTTTCAGCCACTGTTTCCTATGAAGTGGGCTTCCATCAATGCTTGTGAGCCTGTTGAAATGATGCAGTGTGATGACCAAAGGATGAGCAAGCATTTTTAGCTTATTGTCCTTATTTTGAGCTGATTTAATGGTAGGAGTGTACTCATTGCAGTTCCTCTGAACAGGATCAGACATCGTTCCACCAGGAGTGTGACTCTTCTTAGCTGGAAACCTATTTTACTACATGCATTCAAATATTGCAGTTACTCCACATAAATGGCCAAGATTAATATGTTATAACACTGGAGGGAGGGGGGAAGAAGGGGCTCAGCATCTTCCCATACAGTTACCACAGAGACAATGTACTTGCTGCGTATGAAGGGGAAATTCAGTAAATGGTGCCCAAACTTAGGCGCTAGAAAGATCTGCGCTAAACTGGTATTCTATAAAGGACACTCTGTGCAGAGGGCTCTTTATAGAACACTAGCTTAGTGTGGATTTTACACCTAACTATGGTCATCAGCATTTACATCTCCCAAAATCCGGTGTAAATGTTGGCACCTATTTTACAGGAGTTGGGCATGCGTTTTTTAGTATTCTATAACATTGCACGTAATTTCTGGGAATGCCCTGCCATAGCCACACCCCTTTGGAGTTGCACGCTATAAAACTTTAGCACGGATGTTATATCAGAGCAGCTAGGGCAGATGCTTGTGTAATTCCAATTATTGATTGTCGTTGTCTTGTTAACTAATTACTTTGCATTTGCATCTGCCCTAGGCAGCCAAATTTGGGCAACCTATCTAGAATCCAGGGATAACTGCATTGCAGATAATATGGATTCTTTTGACGCAACCTACTGAAGTGACATTCATTGTTTTGCATTATTAGCTGCGTTGACAGTTAACGTGTGGTAAGGTACCGTACATTAAGTGTAAATCACAGTCCCTGCCCTATCCCTGCCCCATTCAATGTTTGTCAATTGACATGGGAATAAATGTATGCTACGTGTCAAATTGCCACATTAAACTTTAGCATGAGCGTGCATTGATATTATGTGTTGATTCCCATGTTAATTGCTTAACACATTTACTAAAATGACAAACTCCCCTTAATGCATTAACATAGAGATCAAAAACAGTTAATATGATGTATAAGAAACATGGCCTTAGGCAGTAGTCATGCAAGACTACTACTAGGGGTGCCATCTTGAGGGATGGCACTGGAAGGGCAGGAGTGACTGGAGGTTGTTTCTGCCAAGGGACCCCACTAGATCACTGGGGAATCAAGGAGGTGGGTTGGGGGAAATCCTTTGAGAGTGAGGGGCTTATGTAGAGGTGGGATCTTATTCAGAGGGCAGCTCTACTTTCGAAGGAGTCTTCTTTGGGGGGTTCTTCTTCATGGGGGGAGAGAATTCGGGAACTGTGTGGTCTGTTATATCATGATAGAAACAACAGAATATTTCGGTAAAAAAAAACCGATTGTAGTTTCTGGCTGAAAGCAGCCACGGGTTGTCAGTCTAGAAATGTGGTTTATCTCTTGCAATGCCTTTCAGACTTCATAAGCACATAAGCACCGCCATACTGGGAAAAGACCAAGAGTCCATCAAGTCCAGCATCCTGTCTCCGACAGCGGCCAATCTAGGCTTCAAGAACCCAGCAACCACCCCCCCCCCCAAAAAAAAAATTAATTTTTTAATAATGTTCAATGGACTTTTCCCTCAGGAATCTGTCCAAACCCTCCTTAAACTCCGTAAGGCCAGCTGCTGTCACTACATTCTCCAGCAACGAGTTCCAGAGTCCAACTACACGCTGAGTAAAGAAAAACTTTCTCCTATATAGTACATTTCAGCAGATAAAGACCTGCACGGTCCATCCAGTCTGCCCAACAAGAGAACTTCATTTGTCAGCACTTCGGATGCTGTATCTTTGGAGGTTTTTGCCCTCATGTTTGCATTTCGTCAACTGTGGTTGAAATAATTTATTTGACTCCTGAAGCAGGTGCACATGGCGCCGAAAGACAGGACTGCATGAAGTCATTTTATTGTTTTTCTTCAATAAACCACCTGTTTTGGAACCACACTGGTCTTCCCCGTTCTCATTTTCGTTACTCTGCACAGGTTCCAGTTCTTCATGAGTAAATGGTGGTATACTTAATTCCTGTATCTCCCTGCTAATTTGGGGGCACAAACCATAGAAGTATGCCCAGAACTGGTCCAACTTTCCCAACTACTGGAGTTGCCGTTGAAGCCCATTCCAGCCGTGATCCTGATCTGTTTTTGCCATTTAATGGATCCAGACCATGCAAGTCTACTTGGCTGCCATCAAAGCTCACTGCAGTTATGAGGACATTTCAATATAGTGTTCCTCTGTGTTTATCCCATGCATTCTTGAATTCTGTCACTGTTTTTGTCTTCACAACCTCCCGTGGGAGGGCATTCCAGGCATCTACCACCCTCTTTATGAAAAAGTATTTCCTGACATTGCTCGTAAGTCTCCCACCCTGCAACCTCAACTCATGGCCTCTAGTTCTACTGCATATTAATATCTTTTAAGTATTAAAACTTCTGTATCATATCCCCCATCCCCTCTTTCCTCTAGGGTGTATATATTGAGGTCTTCAAGTCTCTTTTCATATGTCATTTGGCACAAGCCCCATATAATTTTTGTTGCCTTCCTCTGAACCACCTCAGGTTTTTAGTTGTCCTTAGAGCTATTTGGCCTCCAACACAACACAATAGTCCAACCCCCAAATTCTATAAATGGCACTTAAAATTGTGTATGCAAATTTGGGCATATGCCCAATTTGTGCATGCAATTGAATTGAATAATGAGCCAGTTAGTGCCAATAATTTGGCACTAAAAATTAATTATTGGTGCTAATTGACAACAATGTGATTTTATACGTCCATCTTCTTAGCATTCTATATAGATGAACTCTTAAATTTTTAAGCGCACATCTGAAAAGGGGGCATAATCATGGGAGGGGCATGTGTGGGTCAGGGGCATTCACTTCAGATGTATGCAGTATTTTAGAGTATGGGAGATCCACACCTAATTTAGGCGTGAGGATTTACACCAGATTTCAAAATTGGGTGCAGATCTTGTCGTTAAGTGCTACTGTATAAATGGCACCCAAATTGGAGAAGCATTTATAGAATAGCACTCAGCGCTCGTTTTTTTCAGCACCCAAATTTGGGTGTCATTTACTGAATCTAGTCCCAAATGAGGCCTCACCAATGACTTGTACCACCTACTGGATATGCCTGTCTCTTTGCAGTCTAGCATCCTTCTGGCAGGGCTGCCGAGAGACTGGGCCGGGCCTGGGGCAGTGCCGTCCCCGGGGCCCTGCCCCTGCCACCCTTGCCCCCCCCCAGGTCACTGCCGCCGCTCCCCCCCTCCACCCCCCTGAGGTAGCCACCGCTCCCCCCGCCACCCTCCCCCCCAAGTTGCCGCTTCCGCTCCCTCCCTCCATCTGCCACCGGGCCAGGCCCCCTGCATTGAAATCGCAGTCTCACCTCCGTGAAAGCAGCGCTGGAGGCAGCAGAATGCCTCCCTTCGGCCCTCCTTCTCTCCTTGTGTCCCGCCCTCACGGACGTTATGTCAGATGAGGGCGGGACACAGGAAGGGAAGGAGGCCCAAAGGGAGTCGTTCTGCTGCCTGCAGCGCTGCTTTCATGGAGGTGAGACTGCGGTTTCAATGCAGGGGGCAGACGGTCGACGACAGAGGGTGGGTGGTGCTGCGGTGCCATGCCCCCCCTTGGAGGCTCAGGCCCGGGGAATTTTGTCCCCCCTGCCCCCCCCTCTCGGCGGCTATGCTTCTGGCTACAGCCACCACCCTGTCTTAAGATCCTCTGACATTATCATCCCAAGGTCCCTCTTCTTGTCTGTGCTTATCAGCTTCTCACCCGCTAGCAAATACAACTCTTTTGGGTTTCTACACCCTATGTGCCTCACTCTACACTTCTTTGTATTACATTTTAACTACCAAACAGACCATTCTTCTAATCTTTTTAGATTACTTCTCATGTTCTCCACTCTCTCTGGGGTATCTGCTCTGTTGCAGTCTAAAAGCTTTGATTTATAGATCAGTTTTCTCCCTGTCTGGGTCCATGGGAAAAACTAACATAAAAATCAGGTCCTAGGTACTGAAGCATCTCCTTTAGTGATGCCACAAGAAACAAAACCAGAAATGTAGAGTTAAATATATTTCTGGTCATGTTTTTCTATTTGGAGTTTTAAATGTGCCTGAGGGGATCATAGCAGACTGTGCCTCATTTGGGCAAGAAACCAAGCTGAACAGACAAAATGATTTTACTCTCTTTCTTTTTTTATTTAATGTTTTTTTAATGAACATTCCGCCATCATTAACTCAAAACGTCCCAGTGACAGTTTTCCCAAAATGCCTTAAGAATTCATTTGCTTTTCCTGAAGAATAAAAATTGGCAGGACTAATGCATGATATTGCCAGTTCAGAATAGCATCACAATAATAGATCCAATGCACTACTCGTTAAAGAATAATAGTGAAAACGGGGGATGAAATGAAACTCTTTGAAAAAAAATCAATTCGGAATCCCTCTGTTTCCGAGAGCATTCATAGATTTTGTCATGTATGGTGCTTATCACTGTAACATTGTATTCCGTGCCTTTGTTGATAGCATACTCATCCTGTAAATCTACCTATAACAATTTATCATTTGTTTAAAGTTTAAAAACAGAATTCCACTTTTTAAAATAAAATACTCATGGCAGGGGCGTAGCCAGACAACAGATTTTGGGTGGGCCTAGGCAAGAAGTGGGTGGGAACCAAGTGTTCTCCCCCTCCCCCCCCCCCCCCCCCCCGCACCACCACAAAAAAAAAATATCTCAGCTGGCGGGAAAACGCTTCTTTCCACCTTGGCAGTCTGCAGCAGCCATGCGCTGAAGACTGAGCATGCGCAGGTGCCAGTATCAAGGAGAGTAGTGTTTTCATTACCATCAGGGGGAGGTCTTCAGGTGGTGGAGCTGGGGATCCCCATCAGCTACCACTAAATGTGTGCTACTGTTGGGTGGGCCTGAACCCTAAGTGGGTGGGCCCTGGCCCACCCAGGCCCACCTGTGCCTACGCCACTGACTCATGGTGGTGTAGAGTTTAGTAAGATAGCTTCTTTCCATCACCTGGTAGATGCTCTTCGCTTGCCATTGTAACTTCTTTCCTAACAGTTCCAATCACACACTAGACACTCATCTTGCCCAGCACAACTGTGTTTCGGTGTCACTTTGCGTACTTCAGGGGTATCACTGTTATTTTGAATGACTGAACTTTATTAATTGCCTCTGTCTGGAAATTCAAAGGCTCTTTATCTACAAGGAATCAGCAGATAAGTTAAACATGGCAAGAATTTCTTCTTCCTGCTTCTTTCGTGGACAGGCTTTTGACCTGTAGCAAGGGCTGTGGATTGCTGTGGACACCATTGTGTGAACAGAATGGAAAGTATTTCCCATCGTGATATTCTGGTTTCTAATCTGCTGAGGCATGCTAAGAGACATAGAAATGTAGAAAACGACGGCAGATAAAGACCATATGGCTTATCCAATCTGTTCATTCATACCACCTACTATCTCGTCTTCTCCCTAAGGGATTCTACATACTTCTCCCATGCTTTCTTGAATTCAATTACAGTCTTTGTCTCCACCACCTCCGCCGCGGTGAAGGACTAAGAAATTTGCCACGGCATCCAATTGCCGATGCAAACCAAAGCATTTCCATTCAAAGTTACAGGAAACTGGGGGTGGGGGTGGGATGGGGGAGGTGGTATGTCACGTTGCTCACAAGGCTTATGACATTTCATGACTAAAAATAGAGCTTTGCCTTTAACAGCTGGTTCTGTTTCTGTGATTTTAGTCCGTTTCACCTTCATTGAAGAAACAGATATTTGAGGTTTTGTGAAGATTGATTTAAAACATATATTTTTCATTTATTAAAAGCCCTTAGCTGAAAATTGTTTACTGTCTAGCAGGAGTAAATCTCTGGAGCCTACATTCATGCTGGCTCTCTTGGTGGTTGATTGTATTGGTCTTTTATAATATCTCTAATACAGCTTTAGTGATCCCCTGCTGGAAGAGCTGACGCTTGTGAAATAAATGCCTTCCTCCACATTGCACATTGCTGAAAAGAAGTATTCTTTCAAGATTGAGTAAATAAGGCAGGCCAATCCCTATGGAGTGGTCAGAACAATGGAGAAAAGATTTTCCATACAAGACTGGCTGAGTAGCAGGGAAGGGAGAGAGAAGGGATATAAAAGCCCCCTACATGTCCTTCTTCTTCTTGTATTTATTATTTGTTTATTGAATTTTGCAACTTAAACAGACATAAGAACTGCTAAGTGAAATACAGCTTTAGAAACAAAAAAAAAAGAAATAAACAAAACAGGAATTTACTTTCCTCAAAGAAAACATAGTATTTAGCTTCATTAGACCACAATAAGGAAGGGGGGGGGGGGGGGGGGGGTAGGAATTTGTGAAGATTATTACTATAATATTTTCTAAATTAAGAAATTGATGCCGCCAACATTCTCGTTTGCTCCTACAAATTCTCTATCGTTGTTTAGAGTCTAGGAAAGATTTAAGCTGATCAGGATTAAAGAACACATATTTTGTTTGGTTTAACCTTACAAGACATTTACATGGATACACAAGAAGGAAGGATCCTCCTAATTCTATTATTTTAGACCTCTTAGAAAGAAACAATTTTCTTTTTTGTTGAGTAGTCTTAGTCACAACTGGATAAATCCAGATTTTTTTTGTCCTCCAAATATGCGATTTGTAGATCTAAAGTAAAGTCTCATTACTGAGTTCAGATCTTGCTGGAAGACGAAAGAAACAAGCAACGTCGCTCTTTCCGTAGCCTCTTCTAAGGTTTGTTCCAAAATGGCTGTAATATTATTTAAGTCCATTGATTTCTCTCCTTCTACTTTTTAAATTGTATTAATCCTTCTTCTTCTTAACTCTTTCTTTTGTTATTCATGTTTCTTTATATCTTCTTGGACTTGCTGTATTTTCTCTATTCCTCCCTCCCAACAAAATAGAGAGGGAATACCCTTGAAGGTGAAGAAATAGATCAGCTGTTACCCTCTTAATCATCATGCAGCAATAATATAGCACTCTTCCGAGGTGAAACTAGAGAATTCAAGGCTGTGTCTGGAAGATGCATAAATATATACCTGGCTCCTCTCAGTTCCTTGTGAATCATCCCTTAGATCATTGCTTCTTCTGTTGCTGGGAGCCTCAGATGAGCACAATGCTGACATTTTATCCACTTGTTTGAAGAATTACTACCTGGATACCCAGCGGTTAGAGCAGAGGAGCCTGAAACAGGAAACAAAACTATAAAGGCAATCCTCTAGGGAGCAAATGACGGTATCTGCTGAATATAAACATTATCCCCCAGATTCTGATTGGGTGCTGAGGGCAGGTGTGTGTGCAAAGTAATTAGTCAGGGGCCCTTTATACTAAGCGGGGGTAAATCAACACTACTCCAGCTCATTTTCGAAAGTGATCGCCGGCCATCTTCCGACACAAATCGGGAGATGGCCGGCGATCTCCTGAACCCGGCCAAATCGGTATAATCGAAAGCCGATTTTGGCCGGGTTCAACTGCTTTCCATCGCGGGCAAATGGTTTCATCATCCCAAACTTATACAAGGCAGCAGTAATGTACAAGAACTTGTTATAATGTTCCTGTGACTTTCACATTTTAACAATAATGACCCTTTTATTGCTACAAAGGCAATATTTCTCTTCTCGCCTGCTGTCCTCAAATCATGGTCTACAGAGGTTGGCTGAGGGATATGCGGGGCCATGTGCAGGGTAGCATTGTGGAGTTGGGGGCCTGTCTCCCACGTATCACTTACCTAATCTGTGAATTTCTGCCCCTCTCCAGCATTCACTTAGTCCCAAGTCTCAGGTCCTTTTTTCTATCTTCCACACCTCCCTCTTCCATGGTTTAGCCCAGGGATGGAGGAAGCAGCATGTGCTAGTAACCTTCTGCTTTTTCTTTTTCTAGCACTCAGCAGCACTTCCTCCGCCTTCCAACTGCATATGCCGACTTTGATTATGTTTATTATACGTAATATACTTCTTAATAAAACAAATCATTAAAATCAATTTAGAGAACGCCAAAAAAAATCGATAGGAAGGCCTATCCCAAACAAAAAGCCACACTCAACCCCACACATATTTCCTAATTAAATTATTAACAATTTAACAATTACAATTTAACATTTACAAAACATCTATCAAATCATTCTCATCAAATGATCAAATTATTTTCAGACTCTTCGATAGTGCATCCCTCATAACGCCTCACTGGGAAAAGTTTGCTTGAAAAGCAAAGTTTTTACCAAAACAAACTTTTTACCATCCATCTCTTTGCAAACAATTATAGGCAGCTCATTCCAGTATTGTGGTGCCAACCAAAAAAAAACCACCCTCCTACAAGTCCACAGATATAATTCTCGTATCCAATGCAATGAGCACAAAATTCTATTTGGAATATGTGGAGTTATAAATGAAATCAAATATGAAGACTGTCCTAGATAAAATGCAGCATGAACCAACTTCAATTGTTTGAACTTGATCCGCTGCCCAATTGGGAGCCAATGATAATGTCTAAGCTATGGTGTAAACATGATCAAACGTTCTCAAATTACCCAACATTCTAATCGCCATATTTTGTACTGATTGTAATCGCTTCGAATTACCTGCATAGAGAATGTTTCCGTAACCTGACTGAGAAATCAATAACACATGCAACAAGGTATGAAAATTATTCTCATCAAAATAGTGCTTTAATGATCTCAATTGTTGAAGCACAAGAATCCTTTCCTAACAACAGACAATACCCTGCTCATCAGATGTTAGTTGGGAATCAATAAAAACTTCAAGGTAACGTAAATGCCTTCACTGCTACAGAAAACTATATTCAGTCACTTAAGTTGTGCCACACAGGAGGAGGAAGCACTGGTGCACACTGCATCAAGAAGTTAGAAGGGACAGAGGGCTAGATGCACTAAACCTTAACGACCCTCTAACAACCCTTTAAGGAAGGAAATTCCTAACCTTTGCATGCATTAAAGGCCTTTTTCCTAGGAAGCAAGCAGCTAACGAAAACGGAATACAAAGGAGAAACTACCATTGAAATGTGGACAATTCGGAATGCACTAACCATACCAATGATTGCAACGAATCATTTACCATCAGAAATTTTACGTGTGCTCAGACCTGTCATTAAGGCCCCCTGCCCCATAAAAATCCAAGCCAGCATGTTTAAAAAGAAAAGTGAGATACAAACACAAACACGTGGCTCTCCGCTTTCCCCTGCATCATTACAAAACAAAACATACTGCTTCTCCCTGCAGCTTAAAAATCCTGTCTCTCCCCTTCTACTACTACTTCTACTTAGCATTTCTATAGCTCCAACAGCTTTGAAAATTAACACCCTAAAGCCAATTTTCCCAGTACTGTAAACAAACTGCAAAGAGGTCTTTTGTTTCAAAAGGGGATTTACAAGGGTGGGTTGTTCATTTTAGAGTTATCTTCAACTGCACTCTTCTGCTAGATCAGACAGGTAAAAGGCTTGCAGGTCGGGATCCCCCCCTCGCACGCCCCAGTCTGACGTAAGCAACCTAGGTAGGTTTAATACGTTTGTGGCTGCTCTGCGCATGCTTAAGGAGCAAATTAAGGACGGGGGGGGGGGGGGGGGGATAATGTACGCTTGATACATTGTACTTTTCAATACCGCACCGAACATTTCTGAGCTGTTTTTTTTGTGCATTCTTCGTTGTTTCAAATTCGTTAAGCACTTTTACGATTTAGATTTTTTAACGTTTGGTTGATGCATCTAGCCCAGAGAGAGAGCGAGACGGGCAATGAATGCTCCTACTTATATACATGGCTGGGCCTGATGGCTCATCAGTGCTGTGCTAAGATGGTTTGTGATAACCCTTGCAGTGATTGGTGAGCTGAGTTTCCCCTGGTGCTTCATAAGAGGGGAAGGGGTTTTGGATTTAGCTGATGTCTTTTCATCAGGTGTAGCTCAAGATGATTTACATTCTCCTGTCCCTAGAGAGCTTACAATCTAACTCCCCTGTTTATTAAGCCCTGCGCTAATGCCAACACAGCCCATTCACTTTGGCAAAGCAGCGTTAAGAGAGTTGCCCACAATCACAGGGAGCAGCAGTGGAATTTTAACCAGGCTTCCCCAGCTGGTTCTCAGCCCCCTGCGCCAACCATGAACTTCTCTCAGGACACCTGACACTTGCTCTGCTCTGCTTTTCTGCAAGTGTATAAGCCAATTCTCACCCAGCCTTACTGCATCCTTTCAGAACACTGTCTCCTTGTATTCTGAGCTGTTCTTAATGATCATCTTTTTTCCCCCTGCTGGTACCTCGAGGTTTTTTTTTCTTTGCAGACAACACTCAGAGGAACATTTTGTTTCATAGGTCTTTATTTTTATTTTTTTTGTCTTTATACCTGAAAACACAGCTGGTGTATGTTTAGATGGACAAATAAAACGTGCCTAGTCATGTCTTATTACTTAATTATAACACATTTATCTCTTTCTCACTGTCTTATCGCAAGGGAATGATGCCTTGTCCCTGAAGTACATCAACCCATTGTAATAACCATTGCTATAAAAAAAAATAAAATCACTGGAATGTTCAAAGTGCTATTATTTTAGATATGGACGTTTTGTTTCTTCTCCATGGGTAATCACTGTTGGATGTCCAGATTTCAGGCCCTCCCTAGGCCCACCCAAAACACACCCAGAACATGCCCCTTGCTGACATTTCAAGCACACGGACGTCCTTATGCTTTGAAAATGATCAGAGTATACAGTGTTTGCATATTTGTAAGGTGAAGGTCAGAGAGGACAATGAAAGAATGTCTAATCACTCACTGAAATACTCTGGAATTAGGGATATTAACACAGGGGTCCTTTTACTAAGGTGCGCTGAAAAATAGCCTGCGGTAGTGTAGGCGCGTGTTTTGGGCATGTGCAGAATCATTTCTCAGCGCACCTGCAAAAAAAAAATGCCTTTTTAAACTTTTTGCCGAAAATGGACATGTGGAAAAATGAAAATTGCCGCACGCCCATTTTGGGTCTGAGGCCTTAATGCCAGCCGTTGACCTAGTGGTAAAGTCTCATGCGGTAACCGAGCGGTAATGACCTAGGTGCGCCAAATCCTACGCCAAAAATGAAATTACTGCAAGGGCCACGTGGTAGCCGCGTGGTAACTCCATTTTGGTGTGCATTGGGTGTGTGTGGAAGCTTACGCGGCTTAGTAAAAGGGTCCCACAGTGAATGATGGCCAATAAAAACCATAATGATGATGACGGTACTTAAGTTAGTAAATGCGGCCTTAGAGTTCAAATCATTCTATTTATTCTTGCCAACCACCTTTGTGGGCCCATCTTTGAATCAGGCAAATAAACATATTACTTGCCATGGAGCCTATTCAGTCTTTTCCACTTTTATTTGGAATTTGTTGACTGATGATTTGCATTTTGGGGTGGGGAATAATTCTAAAAGGAGCTGCTTGGTTTTAGGCAGCAAGAATGCATGTGAATGCCTGTATTCTAGTCATTTAGGTGCGAATGTGAACACACACAATGGTACTTATTTTGCATGTGGGTATTCAATAGGCTGAGAATGAGGGGGGCACATAATTATGTGCACAATAAAATCTCGGAATTTCTAAGGGGCCCTTTTACTAAGCCATGTAAGCATCTATGCACGCCCAACGTGCGCCAAAATAGAGTTACTGTCTGGCTACCACGTGGCTCATGTGGTAATTTCATTTTTGGCATGAGTCCGATACGCGCGTCTGAAAGTAATTTTTTATTTTCTGACGCGCATAGTGGGCGTGCGCCAAGTGGCATTTGACACGTGTAGGTAATTACCACCCGGTTACCGTGCAAGTCTTTGCTGCTAGGTCAATGGCTGGTGGTAAGGACTCAGACCCAAAATGGACGCGCGGCAATTTTCATTTTGACGCACGTCCATTTTCGCAAAAATGTTTTAAAAGGCCTTTTTTACAGGTGCACTGAAAAATGATTCTGCACGTGCCCAAAACATGCGTCCACGCTACCGCAGGCCATTTCTCAGCTCGCCTTTGTAAAAGGGCCCCTAGGTTTGCTAGTGTATCCAGTTATATTGTTCAATTATACTGGCTTCCGATTAGCCTGTGTTTTTAATCAGATGGGGTATGGCATGACATCTGCTTTACTAAATAATGCTATTATCATTCCTTTGTTTAGGATGTCCTTTTGCCTGTTTATTCTTCGTCCACTTTCTTGTAGCAATCTGTGTTTTGTCAGGGTGGCTGAGACTATCAGGCTTATTTTCGAAAGAGAAGGGCGCCCATCTTTCGACACAAATTGGGAGATGGGCGTCCTTCTCCCAGGGTCGCCCAAATCGGCATAATTGAAAGCCGATTTTGGGCATCCTCAACTACTTTCCATCGCGGGACTACCAAAGTTCACGGGGGCATGTCCGAAGCATAGCAAAGGTGGGACTGGGGCATGCTTAACACATGGGCGTCCTCGGCTGATAATGGAAAAAAGAAGGGCGTCCCTGACGAACACTTGGCCGAAATTACTTGGTCCTTTTACGAGTAAGCCAGAAAAATGTGCCCTAAATGACCAGATGACCTCCCCCTACTCCCCCAGTGGTCACTAACCCCCTCCCACCCTTAAAAAATTTTTAAAATATTTTTTCCAGCCTCAATGCCAGCCTCAAATATCATACCCAGCTCCATGACAGCAGTATGTAGGTCCCTGGAGCAGTTGTAATGGGTACTGCAGTGCACTTCAGGCAGGCGGACCCAGGCCCATCTCCTCCCACCCGTTAAACGTGGTGGTAAATGTGAGCCCTCCAAAACCCACCACAAACCCACTGTACCCACATCTAGGTGCCCTCCTTCATCCCTAAGGGCTATGGTAGTGGTGTACAGTTGTGGGGAGTGGGATTTTGGGGGGCTCAGCACACAAGGTAAGGGAGCTATGCACCTGGGAGCTTTTTCTGAAGTCCACTGCAGTGCCCCCTAGGGTGCCCGGTTGGTGTCCTGGCATGTGTGGGGGACCAGTGCACTACGAATGCTGGCTCCTCCCACAACCAAATGGCTTGGATTTGGTCGTTTCTGAGGTGGGCGTCCTTGGTTTCCATTATTGCCGAAAACTGGGGATGACCATCTCTAGGGACGACCATCTCTAAGGTCGACCTAAATGTTGAGATTTAGGCATCCCCGACAGTATTATCAAAACGAAAGATGGCCGCCCATCTTGTTTCGATAATACAGGTTTCCCCGCCCCTTCGCGGGGACGTCCTGCGATGATGCCCTCAGGAAAACTTGGGTGCCCCTTTCGATTATGCCCCTCCACGTTTTCATCTGTAGGTATTAATCTTTGGAATTCATTTCCTCCATTACGACTTCTGCAGAGCTACTGGAAATTCAGAAAAATACTTAAAATATTTCTTTTTGATTGTTCATAATTTGGTTGATATATTTCTTTATTGTTATTATGAGGTTTTTTTTTTTTTGCTTAATTTTGTTTTTTATGAGTATTTCATGAATGTTGAAATCCTGAGAGCTCTTGTTTGTAAATTTTATTGTACACTGCATTGAACCCATATTGGGTCTATAGTGGTCTACAAGCATTGCATTGGTATTAGTGTTGGTATAATCAACCTGCAGTCTTTTACAATCTAAGTACGGGCATTTACCCCAGATCTATGACCGGTGAAGGGTTCCTGCCTTAAATGTACACACATTTTCATCCACTTACACTAGTATTCTATAAGAAAGAACCTGCTCACTTTTCTTTATTACCGCGCTTGTCAATGTTTTTGAGGCCATGACTCCATGACAGCAGCCAAACAAAATTGTGTGACCCCCTTCTCCAAGTACAGAATAATGATGTGCCTATGGAGAGGCCAGCCAGGTCATGACCCTAAATGTGGGTTTTGTCTTAGTCGGACACTTCAGCTGAGACCTGTCCACCTAGGTTAACTATGGGCAGGGTCTCCCTAACAGTGGCATAGCTCTCAACATCAGTGATGCCCGCAAACTCTTGCAGCATGATAGGCCACAAACCAAGCAAGGGCACAAGCAGGTTAAGACTTATTTATTTTCTCAAACATTTTAGGGGCCCTTTTACTAAGCAACGGTAGGGCTAACACGCGGGTAGCGCACGCCAGATCAGCACTACCGCAGGGATAGTGCGGGTGCCCTGTGGTAGTTTTGAAGTTGGTGCACGCTGTTTCCCATGATGGAAAATAATTTTCTGTTTTCTACCGTGGAGGGCGTTCCCGGTGGTAATTGGCAATTAGGTCAGTAGTTGGTGGTGGTAAGGGCTCAGGCAGTACATAGCTGTGCACTACTTTAAATTTTAGTGCACAGCTATTTACTGCCCAATAAAAAAAATGCCTTTTTCCCAGCCGCAGTAAAAAATGGCCCAGCGAGCGCCAAAAACACAAGCCCACACTACTACAGTCCATTTTTTACTACAGCTTAGTAAAAGGACCCCTTAGTCTGCTGATTATGATTGCAGTTTTTTGAGAATATTATGGGTGACTGGAAAACAAGTACTTTATTATATGTATGTAATTTGATATCATTTTGTTCTGTATGTTTTGTTTTGTGTTTTAACTATGCCTACCGAAGAAAGGCATGCGTCATTTATAATTAGTCCGGAATGCAGCACACGGATGTTATGGTGGATGGAGATTCATTAATCTATTGCTTCTGTGTTGGCTGAGTTACAATGGTTCCTAATCCGAAATATTCCAAGCCAGCTCCCCCTGCTTTCCCTGACCCTACCCCCTCCCTGCACACACACACCATACACACAGTTTGTTCATCCTTCCTCAACTTTTCAGGGGGCTTATTGCTGTCATCGCCCCCAGAACAGCTGCATTGTTTCCTACTTGCAAACATAACTTTCAGTGAATTTGAGTCACATGTTTGGTGCCCAAACGCCCACAGTTGAGTGAGAATGGTGAGGGAGTTTTGGCACTATGGTGGTTGAAAGTTCACTGAAAGCCAAATGATGCAGGTAGAGGAGAACAGCTGTCCTGTAGGCAGTGGTGGCAGCCGTCCTTTAGAAGGTGGGGGGGGGGGGGGATGTACACTGTGGAAAGAGTGTCAAGAAGCTGCACTAAGGATTGGCAGGAGTCGCATGTAAATTAATCTCATGCAGATTCATTGCTTATATTCTGAAACCCGACTAGCTCGTGCACCCCCAGGACAGGTTTCTGAACCATTGCATTAGAAAATATTTTAAAATTTGGATCGTTTTTATTGACTTTCTTTTAAAATTCAGTTTTCTGAAAGGAGCGTCCCTTTCATGTGCTCTCTCTGCCCCTACCTTCTGCTAGATGAGCTTAATTATCTTAAAGGGTCACGTTGTAGACTGAGCTAATATGGAATTGTGCAAAACGTTTTTCTCCCATGCAGATGAGCTGATTAGAAAAACAGCATACAAACAATTAGGTGTAGCTTTTGGTTTTTGCACAAAATATGGACCATGAAACAAATTTCACACATTGTTTACCTAAATGCTATCTATGGTTGATGAGTGGCTGTACATGGCAGCTCATTAGCAGTTAATTTGGATTCAATTTCATTCAGGGAAAAGTAAGCAAAATGTTACTCTTTGTGAAGGAGAAAATTTTCACAAAGATGGACCCTAACCCTCTAATTTAATAAAAGTCGCCTAAAATTGCACACACAATTTAATTGATTAATGTGTCAATTAGTTTCAATAATTGCATTTTAACAAGCAATTATTGGTACTATCTGAAATCAATTAACATGTACATGCATAAATTTAGACACATGGTCTGTGCCTAAATTTTATACACATCCCCAAAAAGGGGGTGTGGAAATGGGAGGGTCATGGGCATTTCAGGGCAGAGAATGGGTGTGGATTCCAGTTATGTGCGCAATATATAATAAAGGCGTTCTATGCGTTAATTTATGCAGGGGCATTTGCACCACATTTCAACCCCTATACTTAAGCGCTGTTGAAAACCAGGCCTAACTTTAGGTGCGGCTTATATGATACTGCTTAAGCGGTTTTTCCACGTCGAATTTTGTAGGCACAGTTTATAGAATTCACCCCTAAAAGTTGAGCGCTCAAAATCTAGGTGCTAAAGCTAGTATTCTATATCGGCAAATTTGTGTGTCTAATGCGTTATAGAATTGCTAGTGTAAGTCAACAATTAGACACCAAAATTCAGGTGCCATCATTTACAGTTGCTCTATGGCAGGTATAAATGGATGTGCATCAGTACAGCAGTTAGGTACCTACTTGACAGTATTCAATAAAGCATAGGTGTAAATAGAACATTCATGACCTGCCCATGCACCTCCCATGTGAACGCCCCCCCTTTGAAGTTATGCTCTAGAACACTTAAGGCCTCTTTTACTAAGATGTGCTAAATGTTAGACACGTCTATATATTCCTGTGGGTGTCTCTAATGTTTAGTGCACCCGAAATTTTAGCGTGCGCTAAAAACGCTCGTGTGCCTTAGTCAAAGACCCTCTTAGGTACTACGTTATAGAATAATGACTAAGTGCACTTTGACGCCTAACTGCTGTTTCACTATTGTTTTTCTGCCTAACTGCCATGGAGTGGAGGAGTAGCCTAGTGGTTAGAGCACCAGGCTTGATATCCTGAGGTGTCCAGTTCAAATCCCACTGCTGCTCCTTGTGAGCTTTGGCAAGTCACTTAACCCTCCATTGCCTCAGGTACAAAATTAGATTGTGAGCCCTCCAGGGACAGGGAAATACTTGTGTACTAAATGTAACCCACCTTGAGCTACTACTGAAAAAGGTGTGAGCAAAATCTAAATAAACAAGTTTGAGCACCAGAAATTATGCACCTAACTTTTGGCACACTATTGGGCTCATTTTCGAAAGAGAAGGACGGCCATCTTTTGACACAAATCGGAAGATGGACGTCCTTCTCACAGGATCGTCCAAATCGGTATAATCGAAAGCCGATTTTGGACGTCCCCAACTGCTTTCCGATGCAGAGACGGCCAAAGTTTAAGGGGGCGTGTTGGAGGCGTAGCGAAGGCGGGACTTGGGCGTGCCTAACACATGGATGTCCTCAACCCATAATGGAAAAAAAAGGCGTCTCTGACGAGCACTTAGACGACTTTACCTGGTCGTGTTTTTCTTACGACCAAGGCACAAAAAGATGCCCGAAATGACCAGATAACCACCAGAGAGAATGGGGGATGACCTCCCCTTACTGCCCTCGTGGTCACTAACCCCCTCCCACCCTCAAAAAACATCTTTAAAAATATTGATTGCCAGCCTCAGATGTCATACTCAGGTCCATGACAGCAGTATACAGGTCCCTGGAGCAGTTTTAGTGGGTGCAGTGCACTTCAGACAGGCAGACCCAGGCGGAGGAAACAGCGAGCCTTCCAAAACCCACCACAAAGCACTGTACCCACATCTAGGTACCCCCTTCACCTGTAAGGGCTATGGTAGTGGTGTACAGTTGGGGGTAGTGGGTTTTTTTTGGGGGGGTTGAGGGGCTCAGCACACAAGGTAAGGGAGCTATGTACCTGGGAGCAATTTATGAAGTCCACTGCAGTGCCCCCTAGGGTGCCCGGTTCGTGTCCTGGTATGTCAGAGAGACCAGTGCACTACAAATGCTGGCTCCTGCCATGACCAAAGGGCTTGCATTTGGTCGTTTCTGAGATGGACGTCCTTGGTTTCCATTATCGCCGAAAATCAGAAATGACCAAGTCTAAGAACGACCATCTCTAGGGACGACCTAAATTTCAAGATTTGGACATCCCTGACAGTATTATCGAAACGAAAGATGGACGTCCATCTTGTTTCGATAATGCAGGTTTCCCCACCCCTCCATCGGGACGTTTTGCGAGGACGTCCTCTACAAAACTTGGACGTCCCTTTCGATTATGCCCCTCCACATAGAGCAAAGGGGTTAGAGTGAAATTGTGAAAGGGAAACCTAGAAGTAGAGTATATACATGCATATGCAGTTAAGTGAAAGTACTTATGTCATTCACACAGTTGATGCAGTGGTGTTGCCAGAAAAGTTTAACAGGGGTGTGTGTCTGCCACACCCACCTCCATCTCCCATGCCCCTCTGCCCCACTGGTATCTTAAAATCTCCTCCACTCCACCCAAGCAGCGGCACACTTAGGCTGCCGGTGGCCTGCACTGGGACTTCCTCTCTGAACCGTCCCGCCCTTCACAAAACAGGAAGTTGCATCAGAAGGGGTGCTACAGTTCAGAGAGAAAGTTCCGGTGCAGGCTGCAGGCCTATTTGTTTTGTTTGCTGCTCAGGTGAAGACTGGAGCAGAGATGATTTTAAAGTGCGGGTAGGGGGGCGGGGGGTATCTGACAGGGGGTGCATATGCAACACACACACCTTGAATAAATACACCACTGAGTTGATGTAAATGCTTGTAGCTAAATAATAATGGAAGAAAAAAGCCTCAGATGGAGGATAGTACTGTAATTAAATTGTTTGGGCCAATAATACCCCAATGCAGCAGTAAGGCGAACCACTGACCACACTTTTGAACTGAAACCAGAACTGCACTTTGAGCATAGATAAGTTGAAGGCACTTCTACTTTTTGTGCACTTCGTATGGCATTGGTGAAATTTAAAGGGAGGTTTTATTCTGCCAATGAGGTGACTGCACATAGAGCCTATTTACCTTTATGGCATTGGAAGGCTGGGTCTCTGAGGCTTTTTCCTTCCATTGTTATTAGACATATCATTCAAGTTGAGATTCAACAGTGTAAAGTTTGAATTTTTCATGAAGAATATCCATGTGCAGGGGATTTCTATATATGGTGCTTAAAATTGTGCACGCAGATGTAGGTGTGTGTCCAATTTGCATGTGCAATGTAAGTAATGAGCCTATTAGAGCCAATAATTGTGCATTAACAATCAATTATTGACACTGGCAACAATTTAGATTTATGTGTGCATCTTCTTAAGTGCTATTCTATAAAGATGCACACGCAAATCCTTTAGCGTGCAACTGAAAAGGGAGCATGGCCATGAGAGGGGCACGGGTGAAGCAAGATGTACGCACTGTTATAGAATTCAGGGGGTCCATGCCTAATTTAAGAAGATAAGAATAGCCATATTGGGTCAGACCGATGGTCCATCTAGCCCAGTATCCTGTTTCCAACAGTGGCCAATCCAGGTCACAAGCATCTGGCAGAAACCCAAATAGTGGCAACATTCCAGAATCTCAACGAGTAACAAGATTCCGGAATCCAATACAGTAACGAGATTCCAGAACCCCAAATAGTAGCAACATTCCATGCTACCAATCCCAGGGCAAGCAGTGGTTTCCCTATGTCTCTCTCAATAACAGACTATGGATTTTTCCTCCAGGAACCTTTTTTTAAACCCAGATAGGCTAACCGCTGTTATCACATCCTCCAGCAATGAGTTCCAGAGCTTAACTATTCTTTGAGTGAAAAAAATATTTCTTCCTATTTGTTTTAAAAGTAGCACTGTGTCTTTGTCTTTGTACAGTTGTGTAAATCATCGTGCCTAAAAATTGGCGCCAACTTGGAGCACAATTTATAGAATAGCACTTAGCACACATTATGGGTGCTATTTACTGCCACATCCTTTCGACTATAGGTACAAGTATTGATTAGGACTGTATTTTTCAAACTGAGATTGCTGAGTAAATTGAAGCCTCTCTTGATTGCTGAGTAAATTGAAGCCTCTCTTGCCTTGGGTTGACTTTAAGCGTGTTTTGCAAGCCGTGGAATACAGTACTATAGATTACTGTAGTATCATCTACCTTGGCCTCCCGGGCTTCTGTTTTTGGGCACTTCAGGTGGTTATTAATTCTGCTGCATGACTTTTATTAGGTCTTTCTTGATCAAAGCCTATTTCTGCCCTCTGCAAGTGTCTGAAATGGCTGCCGATGCAAGGTAGGAAATATATTAAATTGTTAGTGCTGCTTCATCAATTATTTTATCATGCTGTAAAGTGGTATTTACCCTCTCGATCCTTGAGATTACAGCGCAAACATGAACTGGTTGTTCCTGCACTTCAACATATATGACTGGAGGTTACACGGTCTGGTACTTTTCCTGTTCTGGGCCTTTTGAGTGGAACAAATTAGTCTTGCGACTTAAAGGAGAAGCTTCCTTGTTTGCCTTTAAGAAAGGCTTGAAGGAACTTTTATTGTAACAGTCATATTATTTTATTTACTTCTTTATTTATGAGGATTTATTTACCTTCTTTTTGAAAGAATTCACTCAAAGGTGGTGTACAGTAAGAATAAATCAAACATAAGCAATAGACAATTACAGCAGAAAAATTTTCAAATAACAATACAAAGTATGGCATAGTATACTACTTACAATGTCAACACAATACGTAATAGAACATTTTAATTGACAGTGTAGGGTATAAGCAAAGATGGAACATATAGATAGGTAAGAGAGTAAGAGGAATTAAAGAATAAGGAGACTAATTTAAAGAAAGTTGCACATGAGGTCAGAGAGATGATAAAATGTTATCTCAGCTAGTATGATTCTGTCTAATAGCTGGATGGAATGCACAAGTATGGACTCCTTGTTATTGTATTTTTTTTGTAATTTTTGTGTTTATAACATATGTTTTATTAATTGTGTATGTTTTTCTGTACCCCGCCCTGGATAAGGACAGGCTAGAAGCAATAAATTTCAAGTTCAGTAATCCTAGGGTTATCATATTTTGTCCTCTCAAAAAGAGGACACATGTCCCGCCCCTGCCCCGCCACACCCCGCCCCTTTCGCATCCTCACCCCGCCCCCTGTCACATATTCCCCTCCCCCCCAGGTCACATATTCCCCTCCCCTGCCCCCCCCCCCCCCGTCACCTCCCCTCCCCCGGGTCACCTCCACTCCCCTCCCCTTACTTACTATCTACTGCCCTGGTGGTCTAGTGACCTCTTCAGGGCAGGAAAGAGCCCCCTCTTTCCTGCCCGGAGCTCTGTCCTTGCCCTGCATCCTGTTGCTGTGACGGTCTCAGGATTCAAAATGGCCACCGAGAGTTGAAGTCTCGCGAGGCCGCTTCAACTCTCGGTGGCCATTTTGAATCCCGAGACCGTCACAGCAACAGGATGCAGGGCAAGGGCAGCACTCCAGGCAGGAAAGAGGGGGCTCTTTCCTGCCCTGAAGAGGTCACTAGACCACCAGGGCAGTAGATAGTAAGTAAGGGAAGGGGAGGCTAGGATAGGCCCGCCGCCCGCCCGTTTGTCCAGAAATCTGGACAAACAGGTGGACTGGCAAAACCCGTCCGGACTCCCGGACATGTCCTCAAAAAGAGGACATGTCTGGGTAAATCGGGACATATGGTAACCCTAAGTAATCCCATTCTGCCTGAAAAGAAACAGGTTTGGGTCTTGAACTCGAGTCTTCTGCCACAATGTTCATTGTTCTGAGCACTGAATATCCTGTGTCCTAGTAGCTGAAAGGTTATACCAGGGGTGGGCTACCACAGGCCTCATGGGTCACAACCCAGTCAAGTTTTCAAGATTTCCACAATGAATATGCATAAGATCTGTTTGTATACAATGGAAGCAGCACATGCAAATCAATCTCATGCATATTCATTGTGGAAATCTTTAGAAAAGTGTCTGGGTTGTGGCCCTCAAGGACCTTGTTTGCCCACCTCTGGTGTGTACTGTATGGCGTGGAGGAGTAACCTGGGAACCAGTGGAAGTGGGTTTGATTCTCACTACAGCTCCTTGCGTTGGGCAAAATGGTAGAGATTATTATAAAGAACAAAATTACAGAGCATATATATATAAGCATGGATCCATAAGACAAAGCAAACATGGAGTTAATGAAGGGAAATCTTACCTCACCAATCTACTACTTCTCTTACTGACCTATAAGTGCATTCACTCTACCGCTCCCAGTACCTCTCCACTCTTGTCTCTCCCTACGCCCCTCCTCGGGTTCTCCGTTCTGTGGATAAATCTCTCTTGTCTGTCCCCTTCTCTTCTACTGCTAATTCCAGACTCCGTTCCTTTTATCTTGCTGCACCTCACGCCTGGAATAGACTTCCCGAGCCTGTGCGTCTGGCCCCGTCTTTGGCCGTTTTCAAATCCAGGCTAAAAGCCCACCTCTTTAACGCTGCTTTTGACTCCTAACCACTACTCACTTCCCCTGTACCCTTTTATCCCCACCTCTTTTTTTCCCTTACCTCTTAGTTGTTCTGTCTGTTTGCCTGTCCTATTTAGATTGTGAGCTCTTTGAGCAGGATCTGTCTTTTCATGTATGGTGTACAGCGCTGCGTATGCCTTGTAGCACCATAGAAGTGATAAGTAGTAGTAGTAGTAGTAGTAGTAACATAGTAACATAGTAAATGACGGCAGAAAAAGACCTGCATGGTCCATCCAGTCTGCCCAACAAGACTAGGGTTACCATTTTGTGTCCTCTGAAAAAGAGGACACATGTCACGCCCCTACCCCGCCCCCACCACGCCTCATGCCACGCCCCACGCCACGCCCCCCGCCACGCCCCTTCAGGTCGGGTTCCGCCCCTACTCCCCCCCCCCCCCCGTCGCATAGTCCCCTCCAACCATCACATACCCCCCCCCCCCCCCTCACTTACGATCTAGCCCTGGTGGTCTAGTAGTGTCTTCTCTTCAGGGCAGGAAAGAGCCCCCTCTTTCCTGCCCGGAGCGCTGCCTGCCCTTGCCTGCTGCATCCTCCTCGGTCTGGCTGGGGATTCAAAATGGCCACCGAGAGTTGAAGCGGCCTCGCGAGAGTTCAACTCTCGGCGGCCATTTTGAATCCCCAGCCAGACCGAGAAGGATGATAGACAGGGGAGGCAGCGCTCCGGGCAGGAAAGAGGGGGCTCTTTCCTGCCCCGAAGACGTCACTAGACCACCAGGGAACATGGTAAGGAAGGGGAGAGGACGGGAGACCAGGTGACCCACGGCGCCGATCGCCCGCCCACCGCACGCACGCGCGCGCCTCCCCTCACCCGCGCTCACGTTTGTCCAGAAATCCGGACAAACGTGGGCGCGGGCAAAATCCGCCGGACGCCCCGGACATGTCCTCAAAAAGAGGACATGTCCGGGGAAATCCGGACGTATGGTAACCCTAAACAAGACAAACTCATATGTGCTACTTTTTGTGTATACCCTTCTTTGATTTGTAATACCCTACTTTGATTTGTTAGTAGTAGTAGTACTACATTTCTTTGAAGGGGTGAACAAACATGTGGTTAAAGGTAAACCAGTTGATATTGTGTATCCGGATTTTCAAAAGGCATTGAGTGGAGGAGTGGCCTAGTGGTTAGAGTGGTGGACTTTGGTCCTGAGGAACTGAGTTCAATTCCCACTTCAGGCACAGGCAGCTCCTTGTGAGTCTGGGCAAGTCACTTAACCCTCCATTGCCCCATGTAAGCTGCATTGAGCCTGCCATGAGTAGGAAAGTGCAGGGTACAAATGTAACAAAAATAAAATAGATACTATTGGAGATTCTACATGGAATGTTGCTACTATTGGAGATTCTACATGGAATGTTGCTACTATTGGAGATTCTACATGGAATTTTGCTTTTCCACTAGCAACATTCCATGTAGAAGGCTGTGCAGGCTTCTGTTTCTGTGAGTCTGACGTCCTGCACGTGCAGGACGTCAGACTTACAGAAGCAGAAGCCTGAATGGCCACATTGGTGATCTGCAAGGGCTGACTTCTACATGGAATGTTGCTAGTGGAATAGCAATATTCCATGTAGAATCTCAAATAGTAGCAACTTCAGGCACAGGCAGCTCCTTGTGACTCTGGGCAAGTCACTTAACCCTCCATTGCCCCAGGTACAAATAAGTACCTAAGCCACATTGAGCCTGCCATGAGTGGGAAAGTGTGGGGTACAAATTAAAAAAAAGGCTTATGTTTGATTTATTCTTACCGTACACTGCCTTGAGTGAATTCCTTTAAAAAGGCAGTAAATAAATCCAAATAAATAAATAAAGTACTTCATGAAAGACTCTTGAGGAAATTGGAAAGTCATGGAATAGGAGGTAGTGTTCTATCATGGATTAAAAACTGGTTAAAAGATAGAGATCACAGAGTGGGGCTAAATGGTCAGTATTCTCAATGGAGAAGAGTAAATAGTGGGGTCCCACAGGGGTCTGTACTGCCATAGGACTGTTGCTTTTTAACATGTTTATAAATGATCTAGATATGGAAATAACTAGTGAGGTAATTACATTTGCTGACAACACAAAGCTATTCAAAGCTGTTAAATCGCAAGAGGATTGTGAAAAATTGCAAGAGGACCTTACGAGACTGGGAGACTGGGCGTCTAAATGGCAGATGATGTTTAATGCGAGCAAGTGCAAAGTGATGCATATGGGAAAGAGGAACCCAAACTATTGCTACGTGATGCAAGGTTCTCCATTAGAAGTCACCGATCAGGAAAAGGACCTAGGTGTCATCGTCGATGATACATTGAAACCCTCTTCTCAGTGTGTAGCGGTGGCTAAGAAAGGAAATAGAATGTTAGGTATTATTAGGAATGGAATGGAAAACAAAAATGAAGATGTTATAATGCCTTTATATTGCTCCGTGGTGCGACCGCACCTCGAGTGCTATGCGCAATTCTGGTCACCGCATCTCAAAAAAGATATAGTGGAATTAGAAAAGGTACAGAGAAGGGTGACAAAAATGATAAAAGGGGATGGGAAAACTTCCCTATGAGGAAAGGCTAAAGCAGCTAGGGCTCTTCAGCTTGGAGAAAAGGCGGCTGAGGGGACATATGATAGAGGTCTATAAAATAATGAGCAGAGTGGAACGAGTAGACGTTTCTTACTCTTTCCAAATATACTAGGACTAGGGGGCATGCAATGAAGCTACAAAGTAGTAAACCTAAAACAAATCGGAGAAAATGTTACTTCATTCAATGTGTAATTAAACTCTGGAATTCATTGCCAGAGAAAGCTGTAAAAACAGTTAGCTTAGCAGGGTTTAAAAAAAGGTTTGGATAACTTCCTAAGCTACAAAGTAGTAAATCTAAAACAAATCGGAGAAAATGTTACTTTGTTCAATGTGTAATTAAACTCTGGAATTCATTGACAGAGAAAGCTGTAAAAACAGTTAGCTTAGCAGGGTTTAAAAAAAGGTTTGGATAACTTCCTAAAAAAAAAAGTCCGTAAGCCGTTATTAGCATGGTCTTGGGGAAACTCCACTGCTTATTTGTAGGATAAGCACCATAAAATGTATTCTACTGTTTTGGAATCTTGCCAGTTACTTGTGGGTTGGCCACTGTTGGAAACAGGATACTGGGCTTGATAGACCTTTGGTCTGTCCCAGTATGGCAAATGCTTATGTTCTTATGACTCTGGCAAGTCACTTAACCCTCAGTTGCCCCAGGTGCCAAATAAGTTCCTGTATATAATATGCAAACCACTGTGATTGTAACCACAGAAAGGCGATATATCAAATCCCATCCCCATTTCAGCAAACATTCCAAGGTTTATATTATGTTCTGAGTCAGCGGAGCTTTGAGCGTGAATCATTATTTAAGGCAGCTTGACTTTAAAAATATCATAAGAGGTGTTTGTTGTCACTAGTTTTAGGTGTTTAAATGTTTCTGTTTACATTCTCTCAATCTGTTTTTTCCCCTCAGAATGAAGTGGAACTGGGAGAGCTGCTGCTGTCTCTTAATTATTTGCCCAGTGCAGGGAGACTGAACGTGGACATCATCAGAGCCAAACAGCTTCTTCAGACTGACATGAGCCAGGGTTCAGGTAAACAGCCGCATGTCATGTGATGCGCTGACAGGTGATTATTGTATACAGATGTGCCAAGGCAGTTAGCTTCCTTTGCTGCTAGTGATCCAAGGTTTGTTCTGCTTCTGTGTTTGGTGGAGGACTCCAGCAACTGTGCTTTTGGGAAAAATAACAGGAAAATGGAAGAGGCTGCACAGCACCCACTGCGTACCAGACTAGGACCTGGCACAAGGCACAAAAAAACAAACTCTGACCCACCTCAAAGTACTGAAGGGTTTCCTTGTGGTCTAAGGAGGGAGAGATCCTCTTGCAGTGGAGTAGTAGTTGGGAGGCGGGGATAGTGCTGGGCAGACTTATAGGGTCTGTGCCAGTGCTGGTGGTTGGGAGGCGGGGATAGGGCTGGCCAGACTTATAGGGTCTGTGCCAGTGCTGGTGGCTGGGAGGCGGGGTTGGTGGTTGGGAGGCGGGGATAGGGCTGGCCAGACTTATACGGTCTGTGCGCTGAAGAGGACAGTACAAAAAAAAAAGTAGCACATATGAATTTATCTTCTTGGGCAGACTGGATGGACCGTGCAGGTCTTTTTCTGCCGTCATCTACTATGTTTACTATGTAGTGGGAGTGGTCTGCGCCGGGTGTGCATCAAACAGTCATGGGACTGCAGTCTCCATGTGCACGCTTTGGGCTCTGCCAATCCCCTGCTCCCTCTGAATTAAGCTTCCTATTCCAGGGCAGGGGACTGGCAGAGCAGACAGTGCGCACATGGAGGAGGGGAGTGTTAAAAGACCTAGGTACCCCACTATCCTGTCTTGCATTTTTGAAAGCCTCATCTCCATTATGCAAGGAGAGAGCTACAGTCCTTAGATCATTTCAAACACTAAGAGCACATTTTACTAATGTGCCTTAGGTAGTTAAAGCAGGAATTAGCATACACTGTTAGTATATGGACCCAAGCTAACAGTTAACTGCTGTAAGGGAAAGGGTGGAGAAGGGACCTGGACCATGTCTTATAGTTAATGCACTGTGTGTTAACTTATAAAGCATCATATAATGTGGAGCAGTTAATGCCATTAGGTGGCAATACGTACATCTGAGTTATCTGCAATGCACTTAATATAAGGTGAGTGTATTGTCTTTCTGCTAACTGTATGGGAGGGTGCTGGGAACCCCTGCCCCCAGCAGTTAATGCTGAGGCCTCGAAAATACTGCAAGCTTTCTATGATTCCACCAGACCCAGCTCTTTCTATTTTCTTGCTTCCTATACTTGGAACAATCTTCCCTCTTCTCTTCGGTCCGAGACGTCTTTCAAGACTCTCGTCCTCGTTAAAAACATGGCTCTTTAAATTGGCTTTTGGTGAATCAGATTGGCATGCAGTTCTGGGTTGCATCAGGGGCGTAGCCAGACAACAGATTTTGGGTGGGCCTAGGCAAGAATTGGGTGGGCACCAAGTGTTCTCCCCCCCCCCCCCCCCCCCCCCCCCTCAGCTGGTGGGAAAACGCTTCTTTCCACCTTGGCAGCAAGAATGCACTGAAAACTGACCATGCGCAGGTGCCGGTGTCATGGAGAGTAGCGTTTTCGTTAGCATCAGGGGAAAATCTTCAGCTGGCGGAGCTTGGGATTCCCACCAGTTACCACTAAACATGTGCTACTGTTGGGTGGGCCTGAGCCATAAATGGGTGGGCCCTGGCCCACCCAAGCCCACCTGTGGCTACGCCACTGGGTTGCATTAGCTGTCTTTCCCTTTGCTGTTTTACCCTTCCATCATTTGCCCTCTTTTCCTTGGTTTAAGTGATACACTTTCCTGTCTTGAAATGGAGTTCTTTTCTTTTCTTTTCTTTTCTTTTAATTTTAGTATGTAACATAATAACACAAAGGAATCCTGTTTAGAATGAATGGATCTACGGAATCTTAGCGGAGATTGGGTGGCGACACCGGTAATTGGAGAGTAAAACCAATGCTGGGCGGACTTCTATGGTCTGCACCCTGATCGTGGCTGAATAGATATGGATTGGCTAGAGTGTAAATTTTAAGGGGCTTCAGAACTTTTAGTACAGGAACAGTGCTGGGCAGACTTTACGGTCTGTGCCCTAAGAATGGCATGGACAAATCAAACTCGGGTGTACATTTAAAGTAGCACATACCATGTAAAATGAGTTTATCTTGTTGGGCAGACTGGGTAGACTGGGTAGACTTACTATGCAATTTTAGTTTGCATACCGATTTGCTCTGCCTGAGGCAGTTATAGCAGTATAGCAAGTTTTAATAAATAAATATAAATAAATTATTTTTGCCTATTAACACCTAGTAGCTGCAAAATTGAACACACTTTAAGAACATAAGACCATAAGTGTTGCCATACTGGGACAGACCGAAGGTCCATCAAGCCCAGTATTCCTGTTTCCATCAGTGGCCAGTCCAGGTCACAAGTACCTGGCAATATCCCAGAACAGTAAAACAGATTTTATGCTGCTTATCCTAGTAATAAACAGTGGATCTTCCCAAGTCCATCTTACTAATGGCTTATGGACTTTTCTTTTAGGAAACTATCCAAACCTTTTTTAAACCCTGCTATGCTAACTGTTTTTACCACATTCTCTGGCAACAAATTCCAGAGTTGAATTACACATTGAGTGAATATTTTCTCTGATTTGTTTTAGTACATGACACTCTAAGTCTTCCATAGTAATCCAGCATTTTGACACCAAGTCAATGGCATGAGGAAACTCGACCTTCTATTATTCCATCTGAATAATTGCATTCTGTTTGGTTGCTTGTAGATCCCTTTGTGAAGATTCAGCTGGTCCATGGATTAAAATTATCCAAGACGAAAAAGACCTCTTGTATGAAGGGTACAATAGATCCATACTTCAATGAATCCTTCAGCTTCAAAGTTCAACAAGAAGAACTGGAAAATGCCAGCTTAGTGTTTACAGGTAGCAACACCATTTCCAAATGCTCTTTTGCTAGGCACAGATTTATTTATTTCACAGTTATATACCACTCTAGCAAACATTCTAGGTGGTTTACAACTAATGCATACATATTAAAACTGAACATCCTATATAATAAAACGCACCTCCAACATTCTGAAGCTGACTGCATGGCTGAGGCATTCCTGCTCTCTGTATCCATCTCCTGAATTGACATCACATTCTTCCGGGTTCATCACAAGCAGAAGTGACCAACCACACGAGGTTTCTTGGCTTCAGAATGCTGGAGGTGCATTCTGTTAAATAGGATTGGTCAGTTCCTTGAAGCACAGCCAGAGCTCAGCGTCCTGCACAGTAACGCTCAGACACCAGAGAGAGAGACGGGGGGGGGGGGGGGGGGGGGGGGCTGACACCAGAGAGGGGGGTATCTCTGTCACACACAAACTCTCTCTCTCACACACTCTCTCTCTCTCTCTCTCTCACAGTCAATGTCTTTCTCTCTCTCACTCTCACACACTGTCTCTCACACACTCTATGTCTCACACTGTATCACATTCACTCTCTATGTGTCACACAGTCACTCACACACTCTCTTGGTCTCATACACTCAGTCTCACAGAGAGTCTGTGTCTCATACACACTCTCTCTCTCTCTCTCTCTCGCACACACACACACTGTATCTGTGTGAAACACACTCTCTCTCTCACACTGTGTCTCACATACGCACGCACACCATCTCATTCTCACACACACACTCTCTCTCTCACAGACACACACTCACACATTCACTCTCTCTCACACACAGTTACTCTCACATACACTCTCTCAAACATACACACTCCGAGGAAAACCTTGCTAGCGCCCGTTTCATTTGTGTCAGAAACGGGCCTTTTTAACTAGTATGCTTCTATTTTTCTTTGCTTTCTTGAAACAATGGCCATCTCAACCACATTTTCAGTGAGGTTATAGCTCTGGATGCTTAACTTTGACCAGCAATACAGACTAAGTAAGGTTCCTGTCTTTTGGGGACCCAGTGTGGTGGGTCAGGAGTCCTGCTAATGTTATTTAAAGAATCTGGATTATGTGAGCAGATGATGGTAATCATAGAGGGAGAATGAATGAAAGTATTTGGTCTGCTTTGAACAATCCAGAGAAACAGGAGAAAACACTCTGCAATATCGACACGGGCAGCAGCAAACAGAGGAGGTGGTCCAGAGAAGGAGAAGACAACCATGGATTTGCCACAAGCAATTTATTATTTAAAGACCTGACTCACTTCACGGACTCCACCAGTATCAAAGCACATACCGTTGGAGTCCGTGCAGTGAGTGGATTTATAAGAAGTGTATATGTACTTGCCATTTGCTTTTTTCAGCATTCAAGAGCTTGTTGACCCCTGATAAGGCAGTCTGTCGAAACTTGGCCAAGTCGAGTCATTAAATAATAAATTGCATTTTCAAGTCCATGGTTGTCTTCTCCTCCTCTGGACCACCTCTGCTGTTCGCTGTTGCCTGCTTTGAACAATCACCTTGCCCCACACTCTTAAAGGTACACCAGAGAAAGACTAGAGAGAAGGAAGGGAATGAGTTTCCTTTCGTTTTCCATAGCCTTCTATTTAATTGTGCTCAATTCTTACTCGATAAATTGTTGTGGCTCCCATTGGCCAGTCAATATTCAGCTGGCAGAGGCTAAATTAGGTCCTGATATTCAATGCTGGGCCATGTCTGGGTGGCAGCATTGAATATCCAGGACCATGAGGGCATGTGCTGGCCAGTGTATCCTATGTGGGTCCCGGTCAATATTCAGCTGGGGCTTGCATAAGAGACTTATAAGAGGCCCCAGCTGAATATCACTGCATAAGGGAAAGCAGGTTACTTCCTCCTCCCACACTTTCTTCCCTCCTGACCCCCCCCCCCCCCATTCAAATTCCACCTCTCTACCTCCTGATTCCCACCCCTGTTGGCCTCCCCAGGCCTACCTTTAAGATCATTGATGGCATGGGGGTCCAACAGGCAGGAGCAATGCTAATTCACTCCTACCCCTCATGGCTCCAGCCTCAAAATGGCCACCGTGACCTCTAGAGGCAGTCATAGGGTACTCGTGCTAGTACTGTGAGACTGTCCCTAGAGGTTTAGGTGGCCATTTTGAGGCCAGAGCCACAATGGGAAGGAGTGAGTGGGCATCTCTGCTGCCTGTTGGACCTCCTATACCACAATGATTTTATATTTCATAATTTTTATTAGTTTAAATTAAACTTAAACAGAAATACACTGTTAAGTGAAAAACAGCCAAAAAAGAAAAACATTTTACATATTCCATTTACATTATACGTCAATGGCTTCCTTAGACCTCAAAAGTTGGGCGGATTAGAATAAGTGAAGATACCTTTACTTTAACAATTTCAATAAATTTAAAGGAAAATAGTGACACCGCAATCTCAATCCTATTTATTATCTCTATCGTTGTTTTGAATCTAGGAACAACTTAAGCTGATCTGGAACATAAAAAACATATTTAGTACTATTAAACCTCACAATACATTTACATGGATACACTAACAAAAAGGAACCTCCCAATTCCGTTGTTTTTAACCTCATTGAAAGAAACTGCTTTCGCTTTTGTTGAGTCACTTTTGTTACATCTGGATATAGCCATATTTTTTCTCCACCAAAATTGTGGTCTGTTGTTTTAAAGTAAAGTCTCATTACTGCGTTTAAATCCTGTTGAAAAAGAAAAGTTACCAACAAAGTCGCTCTTTCAGTGGCATTTTCTATTGACTGTTCCAAAATCGCTGTTATATTTCCCACATCCAGTTCATGTCCAGATTGAACCTTTGTTACCTCTTCTATTTTTCTTATCGTGTTAGGTATAAAGTAAATTTTTTCTAATGGTGGAATCGCTTCTTGAGGATATTTTAAATTTTCTTTAAGAAATCTAGCAAATAAATCTTGGGGAGACATCCCATATAATTTGGGGAAATTAAGCAAGCGCAGGTTCAATATTCTATTATGATTTTCAATATTTTCAAGTTTTCTCCTAATATCCACATTGTCTTTTATCACAGCAACTTTAAATTCATTAGTTTGTTCCACTTCCTTTTGTAAACACTCAATTTTCTGTGAGAAATCTTGTTTAGTAATTTCAACAGAGTCTTTCAATTCCTGAATCTTATTTCCTAGGGATTTTACCTCTTCAGATGAATTTAGAAGGGTTTTTTCCATTTCTAACAATTTCAACCATATTGTCCCCAGATTGACCTCCGTTTCTTTCCCAGCAGATTTAGCTGTTATTGTTGAGTCAGTCACCCCACTAGGACCGCCAACTTCTACCCTTCCGGTGTCCGTCGGTTTCTCCTGCCGACTCACTCCAATCGCTGGGCCTGGAGGAATCTTCGAGACCGGCGGGGGGGGAAAGAGATGTTTCGCATTCCGGCGAGAGTCCCGCTCCACCCGATTCTCCCGCCAAGGAATCCACCCCGCTTACTGTATGAGAAAGAGCGGGGAAGAAGCGCTCCAAACCAGTTCTCGCTGGCGTGGACGTCCCGGTAGGTGGGGGAACTACCCGGACTGTTCCTTTTCTTTTTGAATGAGGCATTTTTCTCAATGAAAAACAAAAACTAGCAGGACTGGCTGGAGCGATCTCGCTACACGTCCGCTCTCGGCGCCATCTTGACACGCCCCACCACAATGATTTTAAAGGTAGGCCTGGGGAGGGGCACTACAGGGTGGAATGGGTATTGCTGGGGGTTAGAAATCTCTTTGGGGGGTCAGGAGAGAGGGGGATTTTGAGTTGGAGGAGTCAGTAGAGAGATGGGGACCAGAGAACCCCTCAAACTGTACTCATAAGTTTGCAGATGGCAGCTGATATTCAGTGTCAGCATCCGCATAGTTGTGGACATAGTTAGGACTGCTTTTACTCTTTGTCTGCACAGGAACTGAATATTGCCAGCACCCGAATAACGGCCATGTCCTCCTTAACTCTGCCCCCATAATACCCCTGTACGGCCCAGTTCCAAAATGCAAGGCCGCCGAGAGACTGAACTGGGCTCAGGGCAGGGCTGCTGCCGTCAGGCCCAGGGCAGGGCCGCTGCAGTCAGGCCCGGGGCGCGGCCACCACCTGCCCCATGATTGTGGCGGCCGCCCCTCCCCAATCATCATTGCTGCCGCAACTGAAATACCTTGTTGGCTGGCGGGGATCCTGAGGCCCTGCCAGCAGAAGACGTCTTCCTCCAGCGCTGTTCTTCTGCTGATTGCCTGCCCCTGCGGCTGCTTTTTCTCTCAGAGCATGCGCGCCTGAGAGGAAAAGTAGCCATTCACCTGAGCAGAAGAGCAGCGCTGGAGGTGCTTCTCCGGGTCCTCCCCAGCCTCCAAGTGGGATCCAGCCACAGCGCCGGAGTTTTCTCTCTCCTGCACTTGTCGGGACATGATCATTCGGGTCCCATCAGGAACAGGAGAGAGAGAGAGAGAGAGACCCTGGCACCAGGTCCCACTTGGAGGCCCAGGCCAGGGGAATTTTGCCTCCCCTGCCCTCCTCTCAGCGGCTCTGCCAAAATGGCTAGTTAGCGCCAATATGCAGTGACACTGCCCAGTTAAATGTCACTAAATATTAGCAGATAGCCAGCCCTTCACAATTTAAGGAAGCAGAAGCCTCTCCTGCCTGCTTAAATCACTATGAATATTAACTCCTTTCCTCTTTATTAATGTAGAATTTTGTCATTGCTGTACATCCACAGTGTCACTGATTTCTTTATATTCATTTGAAGTCAAATGTAAGGGGAAAAAACAAAAGGTATTGTTTGTAGAGCTTATGTGTAGTGCTAAAACTGGTAGGTACATCTTGACAAGCCCGTGGCATGGTGTGTGGGGTCCTTAGCTGGGAATAATGTTTATTTATTTATTTATTGCATTTGTATCCCACATTTTCCCACCTATTTGCAGGCTCAATGTGGCTTACATAGGTCTGTTATGGCATTGCCATTCCAGGGTGTCAGATACAAGTAGTAGTGCAAGGGAATAAGGATGGGGAAGAGGTTCTAAGAGAGTGGATATGTTGCAGTGAAGTATTGAGGGACCGATGCTCAAAAGTCCCCATTAAAAACCGTGTCCTTTGCATTAGCCCCTAAGTCATTTATAAGGCTTATTGAGGGATTCTATAAAAGTACACCCAGACCTACCTTTAAAATCATTGTGTATAGGAGGTCCAATAGGCAGGTGCGATGACCGCTCACTCCTTCCCATTGTGGCCTCAAAATGGCCATTGCAAGCTCTAGAGAAATCCTGCATAGAAGGCATGGAACCAAAGACGTTTAGCAGTAATTAGATGGCAATACCAGTAATTGAGAAGCAAAGCCAGTTCTGGGCAGATTTCTACTATCTGTGCCCTGATGGTGGGTGGCAGTGGCATAGCCACAGGTGGGCCTGGGTGGGCCAGGGCCCACCCACTTAGGGCTCAGGCCCACCCCAACAGTAGCACACGTTTAGCGGTAGCTGGTGGGGATCCCAAGCTCCGCCAGCTGAAGACGGTAACAAAAATGCTATTCTCCACGATACCGGCACCTGCGCATGCTCAGTTTTCAGCGCATGCCTGCTGCAGACTGCCAAGGTAGAAAGAAGCATTTTCCCGCCAGCTGGGATATTTTCTTGGTGGTGGTGTGTGGGGGGAAGAACACGGTGTCCACTCACTTCTTGCCTAGGCCCACCCAAAATCTGTTGTTTGGCTACGCCCCTGGTGGGTGGACAGATTTGGATGGGCTGGAGTGGGGCTTCAATCACAACTTCAGAAGTTGGAGAACAAGGACAGTGCTGGGCACATTTCTACAGTCTATGCACTGAAAATGGTAAGGACAAATGAAGATCAAGTATACATATGTAATATCACATCACACTTTATGCTATGAGTTTATCTTGTTGGGTAGAATGGATGGACCATACAGATCTTTATCTGTCGTCATCTACTATGTTACTATGTTACTGTATCTATATATACACATTTATGTCGGTATTAGCAGTATATATATCTACTATAATAAAACGCAGCCTCAACGTTCTGAGGACACTGACGTCACTGAAGTCACTCACACACCGGTTCGTGGTTTCATGGTGGTGAAGCCACACAACATCTTCATGCCCCGCCCTCGCGTCACACGTGATGACGTCGAGGGCGCAACACGAAAACAAGGCTAATTAACGCACGGTGTTTCCCTACTCCTCCCCTTCCAAAAAATCCCAGCCGCCCAGGACGTCCACATCAACCCGGCCCCTTTCCCCACATAGCCCCACCCCTTTGAAGTTACCGCCCCGCCCATGGTACCACACTCACCCTCAGCAACGTCCCTCCCCCCCTGTCACCTCCCCTCCCCTTCCCTTACGCCTGTCTCCCTGGTGGTCTAGAGGTACCTGTTCGGTGGGGGCAGGAAAGAAAGAGCCCCCTCTTTCCTGCCCGTAGCGGTGGTGGTAGCATCCTTGCTACATTGTGTGGGAGTCCGGCTCTCGGCGTTTCAAAATGGCCGCCGAGAGTTCAAGCTGCATCACGAGACTTCAACTCTCGGCGGCCATTTTGAAACGCCGAGAGCCGAACTCCCACACGATGTAGCAAGGATGCTACCACCACCGCTACGGCCAGGAAACAGGGGGCTCTTTCTTTCCTGCCCCCACCGAATAGATACCTCTAGACCACCAGGGAGACACGCGTAAGGGAAGGGGAAGGGAGTCCCCTGCCCGCTAGCGCCCATTTCATCGCCGCCAGAAACGGGCCATTTTTACTAGTTTTAAATAAAGATAAAGACTTACTCTAACTGTATCCCTTTGTCTTTAGCTTTCAATGTGGAGTTGTGCTCCCTTATTCCCCACAGAACTATTTACACAACTCCTTAAACTTCTGTCCTGCTACTAGAAATTCCAGCTGACAGTGTAGCTTGGAGAGCCAGGTTCTTCTGAACACTGCAGCCTGAGGTGTTGAAAGCATCCATACTCTGAGTGGTATATCAAGTATAATAGACTTGAACTTGAACAGTGACCTTTCCAAAACTTCTAGTGATATTCCAGCATTACGCTGTGTCATTTCGGAGGTAGGGAGAGGGAAGGGAGTTAGTGAATTTCATTCTTCAAAGCCTATTGTTATAGCATGCAACAGACAAGGCTGCTAGAATGTAATTTCATTGGCCTTGATGGTACAAATTTTAATGTGACTGCCTGGAAAATTGAAATGCATTATACTAAAAGTATTCTGTGCCACATTCAGCACACTTAAACTGTCTCTGATTTTGCAAATGAAGGGACCTCCAGATGCTAATATATCTGGTCAGGGGAAGTGGAGGACACAAGGGGGACAGACCAGTGCCGAGGGGTGGGAGGCTGTCCACCTCCAATGATGGGAGCAGGGGTGAGGGAGGGAGAGAGGGAGGGAGAGCATCTCCTGTAAGGACTTGACCAATGAGAAGAGGCCACAGAAGAGTTGAGTTCCACACCTTCGCTGAAATGACAGCATGACAATGTAGCTCACCTTGGCCTGAGCAGTGGTGGCAGCATGGCACCCACTGAGCTGAGCTTAGTGCTCTAGGCCAATGTTTCTCAACCCTCTCCTAGAGGAACATTGGTTTTAGGATTACTGCAATGAATATGCACGATACAGATCCACATGTAATGGGTCTTTACTATATGCATATTCATTGTGATAATCCTGAAAATCTGACTGGCTAGGTGTGCATCCAGGAAAGGGTCACTGCCCTAGGCAGCTGCCTGCCTTGCTCAGCACTTCTGATAGTAGCTGTTATTTATAAGTTCTTTACTTGGTCATACAAAAAATGTTATCACAGTATCCAAAATAACCTTCTAAACAAAGTGTGGTACCCTATTTGGAACAAAAGACAATATTCATGATGATGAGACCCTTACAGGAGCTGCATTAGCTGGTTCTGGGAAGAAAGAGTAGGGAAGTTGGTAACAGGAAGAAGACAGCAGAAGGGAAAGGTACCGCCCCTTTAAGGGGCCTACTTCTTGAATAGCCTTGGTGTAGGGTTACCATATTTGTCCTGACAAAAAAAAGAGGACACCATTAGCCATGCCCCTCCCCACCCACCACACCCCCTCACCACCCCATCCCGCCATGCCCCCTCCCCACCCCACACACTCCCGCTCCACCCCACCATGCCCCCTCCCTACCCCACACGACACAGTCACCTCAACTTGACCCCCTCCAAAAGAAAGCCATTCCTTTCTATATATTTCCCTCCCCCCCAAATCTTTTTCCAGCCTCCCTCCACCCATCTTTTGTTTTTAGCTCCCTCACCTCCTTACCCTCTACCCACATTCTACATCCCCTCCCCTACCTTACCTTATTGTTCCCTGATGGTCTAGTGGCCTCTTCGGGTCAGGAAAGGAGCCCACTCTTTCCTGCCCGGCAATGCCACAGCTGCTTGCTGCAGACGCTGCATCAAAATGGCTGCCGACACTTCAAGCGATGACCTCGCAAGACTTCAGGAAGTCTTGGCAGCCATTTTGAAGTGGCACCAGTAGCAAGCTGCAAGCCACGGGACTGCGGGAGATTTACTTGTCCTCTTTCTGAGGACAGTGAGGGACATCCGGGCAGGTTTTTCCAGCCTGTCTATTTGTCCGCAAACCCAGACAAACGGGCAGGCTGGAAAAACCTGTCTGAACGTCCCCCAGTGTCCTAAAAAAGAGGACATGTCCGGGTAAATCCGGATATATGGTAACCCTACTTTGGTGGGCACACTGGCACAGTAGCAGCAAAAACCACCTTCCCCCCCCCCCCCCCCAGACTAAACTAAAAGCAGTTAGAGAATGAAGGACAGAGGTGGCGACAGGTCTTGCCTTGCTCTTACTTGCAAACATTTGATTCGGGGGGGGGGGGGGGAGGAGTAATGCCTTGGGGAAGTTGGTGGATGGAAGCTGAAACAAGGTAGGAGCTCTTGCTCCATTCCCATAGCTAATGTTTGAGTTGGGGTGAGGTGTGACCAGAGAGGAGACGTCAAATGTTAGGGTCCACTTTGGGGGTCAGCACTCAAGAAAAAGATCTGGGTGTCGTTGTAGATAATATGCTGAAATCTTCTTCTCAGTGTGCGGCGGCAGCCAAAAAAGCAAACAGGATGCTAGGAATTATCAGCTCCTGCCCCAACTATACCCCTAGATCTCCAGGGATTGTGATAGACCCAGGGGAACCTATAGGTGGAAGGGGAAGAGAGAGAGAGACAAATGGGACAAAGCACACTGTGAAGAAACAGTGTTTTGGGTCTGTAAAATGTATTGGATATTTTCATGCCTTGATTATGTTCTGAAGTATATTTCTCCTATTTGGCCAGCAGGTGGTGTTTCTTTGCTGTAAAGCTGTTACAGAGAACTGAGGGGGTCTTTTACTAAAGGTTAGCTCAAGTTACCTTCAGCAGTTCCTATTTTATTCCTGTGGGCCCTGCTGCAGATAACTCGAGCTAATCTTTAGTAAAAGACCCCCTGAGTGTTTTCTTTAGTTTGACACAAATAGGAAGCAAGAAGCAGTATATATTTGAAATCTTGTTGATTGGGCTCTGATTGGTCCAGGAGCTAATTTCCTTTAGAGTGTACGGATTTTGCCTCTAGTCTTAGCCAGGGAGAAAAGAGAGACAGACAGACAGATCTCTTTGCTGAGGCTTGGTGAATTATATGTCCTGATCTTCCCAGGTACTTTCTAGAAAGTAAGGATATGTTTAGTGTTATAATTGATCCATATTTCAATTACCTTTTATTGTTTGCTAATTGCACTATTTTGTTTCACTGTTTGATTTTTAAGACAATAAATAATTTAGTTTATTGCCTCTCTGTCTTGACTGATAAAGAATCTGGGTGGTTTGTGTGTTGGGTCTGTGAGTGCTTTCTGGGAACTGTGGTACCACTGGGAGTTTGGCCCCAGTAACCTAGAAGTCACTGGGGATAATTTGAGAGCGGGAGACTCGCACAGAAGTGGTTTTGACCCAGTTGGTAGGAGGAGGGTGCTAGTATAGAGCACAAGTTGCAGGTGCAGGCGGACCTGACTGTGCTGGGGATAGATCCTCTAAGTGGCCGCGGGGTAATCCCAGGTGGGTGGGTAGGTGTTTCGTGACACACACATTTTCAGCTGAAACCGAAAACATGACCAAAAATTAAATTAATCTTTCAGTCAAAACCAGGCAGAAAAAGGATATGGCACCATAACTGAAACTGAAACCAAAACTGAAATTGGTCAGCCTCTAAACCCAGATTCCCAGGCTCTCAGTCCACTCCACTAACCATTAGGCTACTCCTCCAACTAAAGTAAAAGAAATCTAGGTTGTTACAGTTTTAACTGTACTCTGGGATTGGCACATGTGGAAATTGTAAACCTTGTGTGACTAGAGATTCTCCTGATAAGCCATTCTGATAGGAATACAAGGGACTGTTGATGGGGGTCACTAGGACACTACTTTAAGTTACAGCTGTGCCAGAGTATTCATTCCTTTCTTGAGTTAAATAAGGTGAATGGATTCATGCAACATTAGAGTTAGTACATATACCACAGCCAGAAAAAACCCAACCGTGAAACTACAGCATCTAGAAAGCTATTATTTTCTGCAAGAAAACAGAGGCAGATGCCAGAATCAATGTGGGAAAGCTTAAATTTATCCTGTTAGCTTGTTTGAAAACATTTTCCAGCTAAAGTGCAGCTGAACCGCAATTTAATATTTGCTCTCCGTGCTCTGAAATTTTGTTAGCAGAAGTATAATTAAGCTGCGCTTTACAACACATGACATCTCTAATGTGCTGTATGTGTTCATGTTTCATAATTAACTTAGTCAAAGAACCTTCATGCAAAATGCATCTTTTTATTGTCCCCCCCACCCCCACCCCCATTAAATGAGAGAAGCAGAAATGGAAAACTACCTGTGGGGTTTTATGGAAGCTTTTGTACTGCAGTACTTAACAGATAATGGGGTATGTTTCCCTCAAAATGAACTGATGTCAGGTACTAAGGTTGTGCACCAGAAAAAAGCTTTGGTTTATTTTCAGATTTTCAGCTTTTTTTCTTGATTTTTGGGCGTTGAGATTGAAGTCTCGCAAGGCCGCGTCAACTCTCGGCGGCCATTTTGAATCGGTGCCGGGACTGTCAGCACTCAGCATTGCAAGGGAAACAGGATGCAGGGCAGCGCTCCAGGCAGGAAAGAGGGGACTAGACCACCAGGGCAGTAGCGTATGGTAAGGGGAGGGGAGGACACCCTTAGGGGTTTGTGATGGGGGGTGGGGGTGGTGAAAGGGGTGGGGCGATATGTGCCAGGGGTGGGGTGGGTATGAAAGGGCAGGGCATGTATTCTCTTTTGGGGGGGACCAAATATGGTAACCCTACCCCCACTGCCACACACTACAGCCGCCCTGGTGGTCTAGTGGCTGCCGCCACATGCTCTAAAAAGAAAAAGATAAAGTTGTCGGTACAGGGCCCTGTGCTTGCAACACTGACAGTGAGGCTTGCCGGAACCTCGCCCTCTGACACACTTCCTGCTGCTGTGGGATTGCTGAACAAATAGAGGGTTTACAACCACTTAGCTTTTCATGCTTTCATGTTCACGAAATTAGTAATAAAATCTTTGATATCTAACTGGGCACATATATCATTCTCAGTAGCAATCATGGCAAGGCTTACAAGCCTTTCTTGCGAAATACTTGATCGCAAATAATCCTATATAATAATTCTCACCTCCAACAGGATGTGCCTGGGACTGTGCCTCCCTCGGAGGTGGTCTGCTAGGCAGGCATGCACTGACATCAGTGACGTCAGTGACAGCTGATACCAAAGCAAGGGGAGGAGTAGGGAAACGCACAGAGCATGTTTCCCTACTCCTCCCCCTGTGTTACAGCCCACTGCACCCCCCTTCCGCGCCCCAGTTGACCCCCTTGTCGGCGAAAACCGTCCCCCGCTGCCGCCCAGTACCTGTGCTGACGGGGGACCCCAACCCCCTTCAGCCGAAGTCCTGTGCTGGCCTTCGCGCCATTGCTTCTTCAATGATCTTCGGTTCAAGTTCCTCTGCGTGCGTCTGATGTCAGATGCACGCAGAGCAACTTAGACACAAAATCATTGAAGAAGCAACGCCTCGAAGGCCAGCACAGGACTTCGGCTGAGGGGGTTGGGGTCCCCCGTCAGCACAGGTACTGGACGGTGGCAGGGACGGTTTTCACCGAGAAGGGGGGTCGACTGGGTTGCGGAAAGGGGGGGTGAAAATGGAGGGACGGCAGAGTCTGGAACAGCGAGGGAGGGAGGGTGGGGGATGGCCTTGCTAGCGCCCGTTTCCTTCCCTTTTTAAACACGCATTTTTACTAGTTTTTTATGATTTTTAACCGTGAAAATGATCGCTCATCACTTGCTACACTGACAGGAATTGTCAGCAATATTCTTAGAAACAAATTGCTATACATTGCAAAATAAGATAGCAGATGTAAATTCTCAAAGTGGACATATTCCAAACACTAAAATGAAAATAAAATGAATTTTCTCTACCTTTGTTGTCAGGTGACTTTCTTTTTCTGATCATTGATAAGTCTCTGACTCTAAAGTTTAGCAATTTCATTAAAGCAAAATATATTTTCACATATCACAGACTCTTCCCTATCCAAGGAGAATCTTTTATATAAAAACAAACACCAGAAAAAAAAACAATCAGATTTTCATTTACCAGCTTCTCTACACTACGTCAGCTAAACTTCCTCTGAAACTACTGTTGGAACCATCAGCCAATGAAATGACTTTTAGCTGTAGCTATCCGGTTACCTGATAATTATGCAAACATCATTGCAGTCATGCCTCTCTCGGTGTACAAGCTCAGAGAAAAAAAAACAAAAACTTTGAACCACTTACAGATTTTAATAATTACACTATTTAGTTTTTATTTCTCCCCAGTCTCACTTGCACACCTCCCTCCAAACCTGGCTGTTCTCTTTAATTTGAATGTTGTTCAAGCTTACCCTGAATGAGGAGTTCGTCCCACACCAAAGACATAAATAGCACTGGTTGTATTCTTTCAAACAACTCCAGTAGAGCCTGCCTGCCTCAGTGAGCACTGTGGTCGTAGAGGGGAGGGCAGGGGAGAGAGTAGAATTACAGCTTCAGGTAAATCATTTTGCAAGTGAGCTGACCTCAGGAAACAGTAGGCGCCCTCCAGAGGTCGGTGCCCCCCTGCGGTGCTCACCTCACTTACCGTGTTAGCACGGCCCTGGCACTTGCCTCACAGCAGTTCGACCTTCCGGACTGCTGGCGGCGCTGCTGCACTTTCCACTGCCTCTAGAGGTGGCGGTAAAAGTAGCGAGAGAGGAGAATTACAGCTTCAGGTACAACATTTTGCAAGTGAGCTGACCTCAGGAAACGGTAGGCGCCCTCCAGAGGTCGGCGCCCCCCTGCGGTGCTCACCTCGCTTACCCTGTTAGCACGGCCCTGGCGCTTGCCTCACAGCAGTTCGACCTTCCGGACTGCTGGCGGCGCTGCTGCACTTTCCACTGCCTCTAGAGGTGGCAGTAATAGTGGCCATGTTATTGGCATTCGTGACACCTACTGTGCAATAATGACCTATGCACTAACAGGACAGGCCACTCTTCACTCTGCCATAGTCCCACTTGATTTCCACCCATTCCTGCATTTAGTAGTCAGCATGGGATTTTTACTCTGCAGCCTGTCTTAACATACATCAAATATTAGCCCAAACCAGTGCTAGCATTTAATGCATGGTAAAACCTATGCAAGGTGCTTAATGTGGCATAGTAAAAGGGCCCTTAGTTTCCCACACTCCTTGCAGTGTACAATTGCCATGTGTTCTAAGTTCTTTACCACATATTCCATAGAGTCTCAGCTGTGGAAGAAAGCAGGTGGGGAGAAGATGCTGCCCCAGGTGTACAGCGCTGCGTATGCCTTGTAGCGCTATAGAAATGATAAATATTAGTAGTATTCCTCCTACTTCTACAGTCAGTTTCTTCCTCCAAGATGCGGCTCCCAGCCCTGCTTCCATCGGACCTGGTGCTGGGATGATCACATTTGTGAAATTGCAGTGTCTCAGATTAGAATAGTGAGGATCCTCGATAGGACTCCCTTTACAGGTGTGAAAGTTAACCTTTCCATCTTCGCCACCCCCATCCCTCCAACACCCCCCCCCCCAAATGAAAATACAAGAAGAAAAACAATTTTGGACAAAAAGAAAGGCAACCTGGGAGTAAGACCACATTGGGATACAATAGGCTTGTAGTCAGCTAACTTCTTTGGCAGAAAGAGATGTTAATGAGGAATATCCACCTGAAAACCCCAAAGCAAGGCAAAATCTGTTGGGCTAGGATTGTGTTCGGAAAGGAAATCAGGACTCGGAGTTAACAAGGTAATTATTCAGCTTCCCTTTAGAAGTCTATGCAGAAATGTCACATTTCTTTTGAATACGCTCGTTAATTAGACAGGCTTCCCCACTTCAATATATCTTTTTTTTTTTTTTGCATTGAACTGAAAAGCTTCAGAGGAAAAATTTAATGAGCTTCTGAGAGCACAGTATTATGATTCTATGAAATCTATTGATGACTTTAAATCAGTCACATCTGTGATCCAGAAGAGGGTGATTCACAGACAGAAAAAAAAAAGAGTCAGGCATATTCAAACTGAATTGTGTTCAGTGACTTTGAATGGATTGTGTAAAAATTTTTACTTAGCTCATATTTTTTCAGTGGTATCTCAAGATGAGTTACATTCGGTTCAGTAGGTATTTTCCCAGGAAAAGATTGAATAAAGTAGACAGGCCAGATCTTTGCTCATCATCACTGTGCATTATTGCTTCATCCGCCTCTCTCCCTGGTATAGCCAGCTCTGCAATTTGGGTGGGGGAGGCGCAGAGGGGCCGGGGGAGGCGCAGAGTTGGACCGGGGAGCGAGCCTGTTGTTAAAAATTTACCAGCACACCACTGCAAAGTCCTTATCCAACTGAGGCCTTAACCCATTCATCTATGCAGATGACGTTACAATCTACATTCCCTTCCGACATGCCTTCACTGAAATAACTAATGAAACCAATAATGGCCTGAACATCATGGACTCATGGGCGGACTCATTCCAGCTGAAATTGAACACTGAGGGAACGCACTGCCTTATCCTCTCATCCCAACATAACAACTACAAACCTGCAACAATAAACACCCCAGGACGCGCACTCCCTGTCTCGGACAGCCTGGGAGTACTCGGAGTCACAGTCGACCGCAGCCTCACTCTCGAGAGCCAGGTAAAGAATGTAATAAAGGGGGTGTTCTACGCAATGTGGAGACTCGGACGGGTGGAGCCTTTCTTCCCGAGGGATACCTTTCGTAAACTGATGCAATAAATGGTCCTGGGCCATGCAGACTGCTGCGCGGAATCTGTGCGGGATGTAGGGAACAAATCACAAAAAAACTTCAGACTGCCCAGGACACGGCAGCCAGACTGATATATGGTGAGACATGATTCGAAGGCTGCATTGGCTCCCAATCAAAGAGCGAATCATCTTCGGGGTCTGCGCATTGGTCCACAGGATCGTCTACGGCGTAGTCCCGGGATACATGGCAGGCCTCGTGGATCTACCAACTAGAGACAAACTCGGATCAGCACGATTATGCCTGGGCCTGCATTGCCCAAGCTGCAAAAGGTTAGAGTGTGGAGCAACTTATGCAACTAGCTTCTCCTGCATAAGCGCCCAGCTATGGAGTGGACTCCCGTATGCAGTGAAAGCAATACATGACCACCTAAACTTCAGGAAATTATTAAAAACCCACCTCTTCAAAAAAAAGCATATCCCACCGATCCAACATAAACCCCAATACCCAGCAACACAACATAATCGATGATCGTACTGGACAATTTACTATCCTCCTTCCCCTCGACCCCTAACCTCTGATTCACTTCTACCTCTTTTGACCACAACATAATCTTGTATTTATTATCAACCGAAACGGCAAACGCCCTTATGGTACTTTGTAAGTCACATTGAGCCTGCAAACAGGTGGGAAAATGTGGGATATAAATGTAATAATAAATAAATAAATGAATAAATACATTTAATTCACCTGATTTAGAAGTTGGTCATGTTGAAATTTGCAGTGGACAGGTATATAGCACTAAATCATAGCCATAGAAAGAGAAAGTAATACATTCACTGTATTCTTGATCTTTTGGGGTTTAAAGGGCCATCCTGTGCAGCAGATTATAATGGGTCTTATTCATCCAAATTCTTTGTCTTCTGCAGGGTAACTAGTATAAAATTTTCAAGTAGCAACTATTATAAAAACTGAGATTCTGACTAAAAAAAAATCAAAGTCTTGGAAACATGTCTTCCACACCACACCATACAATGCCCAAGACAACATATAGGGTCCCTATTACTAAGACACGTAGGCGCCTACGCGCATACAACACGCGTCAAATTAGAAGTACTGCCCGGCTACCGCATGCCCCGGCGGTAATTCTCATTTCTATGCGCATCCAATATGCGCAGCAGAAAATAATTTCTATTTTCTACCACATGGCGCTAACCGGGCGGTAATTGGAAGGTGTATGCGTGCTGACGATTACCGCCCAGTTAATGCGTGAGACCTTACCGCTAAGTCAATGGGTGGTGGTAAGGTCTCAGGTCCAAAATGGACACGCGCTGATTTTCATTTTGCCGCACGTACATTTTCTGCAACAAAAAAAAAGGTCTTTTTCGTAGGTGAGCTGAAAAATGGACCAGTGCGTTTTCAATACACACGTCTACATCAGTGCGGGCCATTTTTCAGCGCACCTTAGTAAAACGACCCCACAATGAGCCTGATCCCATGACTGAGGTCATCATGCAGTGCAACAGTGCAGGGGATCTGGCTTCAAGTGCCGGGGCTGCTCTAGGCTAGACATAGTACGGAAGTGCTGTGCATTGGACCAGGAAGGAAGGGAAGAGAGCTGTCACCCCTGAGATCACCTTTTTGTGCCAATGAACAATGCTGAGGGGGCTTTTTGAAAGACGCCCCACCACCAGCTGTTGAGGGCCCACTAGGAGTGGCCTACTGGTTAGGGTGGTGGACTGAGGAACTGAGTTCAATTCCCAGCACAGGCAGCTCCTTGTGACTCTGGGCAAGTCACCTAACCCTCCATTGCCCACCACATTGAGCCTGCCATGAGTGGGAAAGTGCAGGGTACAAATGTAACAAAAATAAATAAATAAATAATATTCTTGGAGGAGAACAAGTGAAGATGGCAGTATTATAGTGGTGAAAAACAGCATGAAATAGAATTACATTTACATCTTTCATTTCAGACACCCTAATTATTCCTTTGTTTCTACTTGGGACTCAGTCATGTATTTTAACATAGTGGTTCTCAACCCTATCCTTGGGGTACACCAGCCAGTCAGCTTGGAAAAGAGACGGATGAGGGGAGATATGATTGAGGTCTACAGAATTCTGTATAGAATGAGTAGAAGTAAATCGATTTTTACTCGTTCCAAAAGTACAAAGATTAGGGGACACTCAAGAAAGTCACACGGAAATACTTTTAAAACATATAGGAGGAAATATTTTTTCACTCAATGAGTAGTTAAGTTCTGGAACTCTTTTTCGGAGGATGTGGTAACTACGGTTAGCGTATCTGGGTTTAAAAAAGGTTTGGACAAATTCCTAGAGGAAAAGTCCATAGTCTGCTATTGAGGCAGACATGCAAAGCAACTACTTGCCCTGGGATTTGTATGGAGTGTTGCCACGATTTGGGTTTCTGCCAGGTACTTGTGACCTGGCTTGGCCACTGTTTGGAAAACAGGATACTGGGCTAGATTGGCCATTGGTCTGACCCAGTATGGCTACTCATATGTTCTTACGAGGTAAATTTGCATGCACTTCCTCCACTGTATGCAAATCTCTCTCATGCATATTCGTTGTGGATATCCTGAAAACCTGACTGGCTAGCTATGTCCCCAAGGACTGGGTTGAAAACAATGTTCTAACATCATGAAGTTTCAACACAGACCATAGACGGTAGTTTTCATTTGTGCCATTCTAACAAGCAGTAACTTTCTATAGATGGCTTGGTCACATCCTAAGGAAGGTCAAGGGGACTCTCTGATGTTCTAATGCATAGACGCGTTGTCTGCATTCACTTAACAATCAAAGACTTGTTCTACCTAGTCCTAGACAGGCCTATTATGAAACTACAAGAAGAAACACCTTTTATTTTGTGGCTCCTTTTTTTGTGGAATGGTCTTCCATTATATTTAAGAGCTGAGCCTTCGTTAAAGAGTTTTAAGGCAGCTCTGACAGCCCATCTTTTAAAAACTATTTAGTGTATATTTGCATTTGTGGGCTGGTATGCTGGAGGAGGATGCAGTAGTTAGGAAACTATTTTTTAAGTGTCTTTTTTGGCATTCTTTTCTTTTTTCTTGTGTTTTTCATTTGCTTTGGAAATTGCTTTGAGTTGTTAAAAAAGGCGATTCAAGTTTTTTAATAAACACAAACATAAAACGTACAGTATTCTGTAAGTGGCAGCACCGCCCATGCCCCTCCCATGCTCCATCCCCTTGCATTTACCTGCTGTGCCACTTACATGTGCCCTTACAGAATAGTGCGTAGCAAATTTGCTGCCACTAATGTGCACAAGTGAACCAGGAGTGTAGCCAGATGGCCAATTTTGGGTGGGCCTGACCCCAAGGTAGGTGGGCATGGAATTTGCTCCCCCCCCCCCCCCCCGGTCCCCCTCTGGTTTGCTCCTCTCTCCACCCCTCTCTACCTCTCTACCCACAAACCCCAAATATTAAATACTGAAGAGTTCCTCCTCCTCCTCCTCCTCCAGCAGCCAGCACTCTTCCAAACAGCAGCTGGTAGCACTTGGCTCAAACTGAGGCTGCTGCCAGCAGGCCGTGCATGTTCAGTGCTTTTGCATGTGCAAAAACTGAGCATGTGCAGAAGGGCTGGTCTCAGCGTCAGCTTAAGGCAAATGCTTCTGGCTGATATTTGGAAGAGTGCTGGCTGCCCAAGGAGAGAAAATCTTCAGCTGGCAAGGTTTGGGGATCCTCACCAGCCACAGCAAGGTTGTCACGATTTTGTGTGGGCCTGAGTCCAAAGTGGGTGGGCCCTGGCCCACCCAGGCCCACCTGTGGCTATGCCACTGAAGCGAACACTTTACATGTGCAAGCAGTGTGTTAATGCAGGCAGCCAGTTATAGATCCGCCCTTCAAATGCAAACAGCTCTGATAGATATTTCTTTTGGGTATCCTGCAAAAGCACACAGAAGAGAATTCTGTAAGTGGCGCTCAAAAATCGGAGCTAAGCACTATTTTATCATGCACACTCTAGGATGAGCACTTTATAAGCCGGTTCTCACACCTAGTGCCGGGATTTTTGCCAGCTGAAACCTGGTGTAAATGCCAACGTCCAACTCATTCAACTCAAAAGTAGATAGTATGTTCACGTAGATGAAATGTTCTAACAAAATTTGACCACTGGAGGCTGAATGCATGATAGACCTCTAGATCTACCAAACAGAACCAGATCATCTCGAACATACTTAAACCTCCACTACCCAAACTGCAAAGGACTCAAATACAAAGCAACCTATGCATCCAGCTTCTCCTATATAAGCACAAAACTATGGAACACATTGCCAAAAGCAGTGAAAACGATCTACGACCATTTAAACTTCAGGAAATCATTGAAAACGTACCTGTTCAATAGGGCATATCCTACTGACCCAACATAGATGTCTACACTCTGCATCACAGCAAACCCAATGATCATACTGGACATTATTTAACCTTCCCTCCCTCCGACCCCCATTATGTCTGATTCAAATGCACTTTTATTCAACCACAATATCACCTTGTATATTTTTCTTTCTCTACCGGTCTTGGCAAACGCCTTACGGTACTATGTAAGCCACATTGAGCCTACAAATAGGTGGGAAAATGTGGGATACAAATGTAACAAATAAATAAATAAATATACGATGTATTTTGTTATGATGGGGGAAATGGTCTCAATAGTCACTGGGATACGTTACTAAATAGCAGCTTAAAATGTCTCGAAATCCCATCTGTGATTAAGATCATCACTGACCCAAAAAAAAAACTCCTACCGACTACTGCATTTGTGTCAACTTTTGCAATGATTTTTCTTTTTTTATACTAAGTCAGAGGTATGGGTATCTCCCCCCCCCCTTTTTTTTTTTAATATGCTGAGATAGGACTCAAATGTAACATTCAACAACTGAGCATACACTCATCAATAATGGTCACACTTAACTGAAGGTATGGCTGATCCCGACGAATGCATGCTCAGATACACGTGCAAATCCAAATTAATGCAAATTAACTTGATTCATTGGTTGTTAAGGCCGATTAATTCATGATCTTTAGAAATTTAGTTGCATGTGTATCTTGGATCTGCACCAAAATCTTCGCACCATCAGGGTTTTTTTTGTGGGGGTACTTGGCGGTACTGAGTACCGGCACCTTTTCCGTTGTCTGCTAAAATTGACCCAAGGACCCCAAGTTTTAATGAAAGAGCTCAGGTTCTACACACCAATTCTGCTTTGTCATAGATTCTGTGACTGGTTGCAGGGGGTCTGGCTATTGTGGGCTGAGTTCCTCACTGATCACCCCACCCCTGAAGGGTAGTCTAGCATTTGAGTACCGGCACCTTTTTTGCTAGAAAAGATGCACTGGGCACCATATATAGAATCTGGGGGGGGGGGGGGCACTGTCTTGTTGCACTCATAGACTGGAGTTAATTCCACTGCTGGTTTAGCTAAATGATTAAATTCCCTATATGCATTTTCTATTTACCTTTAACAAAAACACTATTTCTGAACTTGTGCTGTATTTCATAATTTTGACAGCCAGCGTTGTAGCTCCAATTGTATAAAACATTAAAAAGACAGTGTCATGATGTCACATGGACAATCTGTGTGGATCTGACAGCTGCTATCTTGGTGCCTGTCTGCAGTTAAATTGTGTGACTCAGTGTGTCACTGAAAGCAAGAGCAGCTTGTCTGGCGCTGGCCCTCCTGTGGTTTCCTCCCTCTCCGGAAATCATCAAATTAAAAAAAAAAAAAAAAAGAAACCTGTTAGCAATGTCTGATCATTGTGCTTTTCAAAAATGGCTGCTGCAACCAGATGCTCCTTTTGGCAACCACTCATGTAAACTAGAATAATAATATTACAAACAAAACCATTTAAAAAATAGAAGAAAATGAATTAATGAAATAGTCAAGAATCAGATGAATGAAAGATGAATGGGTGCCCTCTTATTCTGCTGATTCTATATGAAGTGCAGAGGTCTGTAGAACTACCCATGAAGAGACGTGATCGTGCCCTAGAAAGCTTATCACCAGGCTATCTTTGGAACTGAAAACTAAGCATCTTTGCTGGTTTGTCTGTGTCAAAACACTAGTCAAGCTCCCCTTTCCTTTTTGGTTTGTTTTTGTATCCTATAACTTTGGCCCTGGTTAAGGTACTTAGGGGTCCTTTTATCAAGGTGTGGTAGGTTTGCAGTTACCACACATTTTTAATGCAAAAATGAACATGCAGTAACTGCAAAGCCTTTGAGATATATGCAGTGTGTTTTTACTAGCAAAAAAGGTGCCGGTACTCAAATGCCAGGCCACCCTTCAGGGGTGGGGTGATCACTGAGGGACCCATCCTAACCAGTCCCCTGCAAACAGTCACAGAATCTATGACAAGGCAGAATTGGTGTGTAGAACCTGAACTCTTTCATTAAAACTTGGGGTCCATGGGTCAGTTTTAGCAGACAATGGAAAAGGTGCCGGTACTCAGTACCCCCCAAGTACCCCCTCATAAAAAGCCCTGGATAAATGTAGGGGTGAGTTCAGCATCTGCCCTGCATTTATTGCAAAAAGCAGATGCTTACTGTACCACACGGAACTGCATTGCATTCAGTTGCAGAAAGCACGTGAGCAACCATGCTCCTGCATGTAACAAGGTGCAGGGCCAGTTGTAGATAAATAAATAAATTCTCAGCATGGCAGCATTCTGTCCTCTTCCACATCCTTTCCACAATCCCTCCAGTCTCACATGCTACCTCCCCCTCCGACAGCACCTAATCCTTACCCTACACCCCCGATCAAACCATAACAACCCCTCGCACATGCTCCCCACAACATACTGACCCCCCCTTGCACCTGATGACAAAATACCTACCCAATCAACATAATCTAACCCCCTTTTAAATAAGCCCCGCCACCAAGGACAACCTCTCCCTCCTAGCCCAAACCTCTCCCATCCCTGAACTCCCAGGATTTACATGGGGATTAACATTGGTAGGGCTGTGGGTCTCAGGCAGTGGAGGTTCCCCTCTGCTGCAGCCCAGGTCAGTGCCTGAATCCAAAATAGTGCCAATGAGCCCTAACATAATGTAGTAGATGACAGCAGAGAAAGACCTGTACGGTCCATCCAGTCTGCCCAACAAGATAAACTCATGTATGCTAGTGGTAGTCTTGAAGTATTACCACCAAGGGTCATCCTTCTATACAAAGAGGCTTATATGGAAGCATCACCTCTAGCGGTAGTACCTTGTGACTATTGCTAGAAGCTATCGGCACCATTTAGGATTCAGGCACTGACCGGGGCGGCATCATAGGAAAATTGCTGCCTCACAAGACCCACTGCTATACCAATGTTGACTCTCAAGTGGGGGTGGGGCAGGGTCAGGCTATGGGGGGATGGGTTTGTCCTGGGGGAAACTTCTTGAAAGAGGGTTAGGATATGTCGATTCGGGGGGTTCTTGTGTCATCAAGTCTATAAGAGGAGTTTGAATTGTATGCGGAAATGGATAGGGAGCCAATGAAATACTCTATGCAGTGCTTCACATCTACATTGCCAATAACTCAGTAGCCCCATATTCACAGATTCAGTTTTGCATTTCCTTTTGGTTTGTGTCTAATGCTGTCCTTCACGTTATCTAGTTTTTTTTCCCCCTGAGCATCACATTGTGAGCTTTCTCTATTAATGGCCATGCACTAATTTCAAAGTAGAAATCCACTAAGATCTGCTTCACTGGTGATATGAGACAACTCAACAAGTAAAAAGTGAAGAAAACACAACACTCTCAGTTAACGGAGGAAAGAGATCTCGTAATACTGTGGCAATGATAACATACCGTACTTTTCACGGTTTCTTTGCAGCTCACAGTTAAAAAATAATCACCGATCAAAAAAACCTCCTGAAATATTTTTTGGTTTTGCACAACAACTATTAACTCAATCAACCTTGGCTCAATAGTAAAAATCTTAACTGATATTGTCCCAGAAACACATCACTGAAAATTAAACGGTGGACTTATCTGGAAGATGTGGTGTTCGTGTGAACGTAGGCTTAACCCCAGCTGTAAAGCGCAAATCAGTGCGGTCCCGGTGGACCCGTTTCGCAATAGCTTCATCAGGAAACCCACTGGTAGTGGCTGTAATGCTGCAAGATAAATAAAAGCAAGCATTAGCAAACACAAACTCCAGATCAAAAAACAAAACCAAGACTGGAAACACAGAAGTTACAAACAGCAGAGCATTGTGAACCAACTCTGACCTGCTGGAAAATGCTCGCTCCCCTATGAGTAGGGTTACCATTTTGTGTCCTCTGAAAAAGAGGACACATGTCACGCCCCTACCCCGCCCCCACCCCGCCTCATGCCACGCCCCCCGCCACGCCCCATGCCACGCCCCTTCAGGTCGGGTTCCGCCCCTACTCCCCCCCCCGTCGCATAATCCCCTCCCCCCATCACATACCCCCCCCCCCCTCACTTACGATCTAGCCCTGGTGGTCTAGTAGTGTCTTCTCTTCGGGGCAGGAAAGAGCCCCCTCTTTCCTGCCCGGAGCGCTGCCTCCCCTGTCTATCATCCTTCTCGGTCTGGCTGGGGATTCAAAATGGCCAACGAGAGTTGAAGCGGCCTCGCGAGAGTTCAACTCTCGGTGGCCATTTTGAATCCCCAGCCAGACCGAGAAGGATGATAGACAGGGGAGGCAGCGCTCCGGGCAGGAAAGAGGGGGCTCTTTCCTGCCCCGAAGACGTCACTAGACCACCAGGGAACATGGTAAGGAAGGGGAGAGGACGGGAGACCAGGTGACCCACGGCGCCGACGATCGCCCGCCCACCGCACGCACGCGCCTCCCCGCACCTGCGCTCACGTTTGTCCAGAAATCCGGACAAACGTGGGCGCGGGCAAAATCCGCCGGACGCCCCGGACATGTCCTCAAAAAGAGGACATGTCCGGGGAAATCCGGACGTATGGTAACCCTACCTATGAGTCACATGCACTAATTTCCCATTAGCGCATAGATATTAGCATGCGAGCCCTTACTGACATTATTCTCTAGGCAGTAAGGGCTCCCGGGCTAACCATGTGCTAATTAGTTAGTGTACAGTGATCTAACTGTGCTAATTGATTAGTGCTGGGCATGCTTACTTTTCACCCTCAGACCTGCTCCCAATGCAAAAAAAAGTTTTCTATTTTTTAGTGCTTGAGTGGCAAGCGCTGAACACCAAACTACCATGAGATGCCTGAGCATGCCTTGGGGTAGCGCCTTTTACCCTGCGGTATGCATGCATTAGTACTTACCACAGCTTTGTAAAAGTACCCCTTTGGCTGCAGATATCACAAGACCCCACAGTTACCCACATGGGGAAAAGCATTCAGCCTAAGGGGATTCTACTCTTCTTCAAATGTACAGTAGCATACATTATTCAATGCAAAAATATCTGTTTTGCAAGGTCTACCCTACTGGCTCAACTCTGCAATGCATCAAAACCTTACATCACAATGGACATTGCATATTCCTTATTTCCTTGACCCTTATTGTACTTGTATACCCTTACCTTACCTGACCCTTATTTTATACTGTATTTGTTTAACATCTACCGGACCTGGCGATCGCCTTTACGGTATTATGTAAGCCACATTGAGCCTACTAATGGGTGGGAAAATGTGGGATATAAATGTTACAAATAAATAAAATGTGGAGATAGAGGCATAGGCGCCCGGTATAGGAGGCTTGGGGAGGCTAAGCCTCCCCAGCCAAAGCGACGGTGGTGTGCTGGAACAGGCTCGCACCGAGCCGGCTCTCCTCCCTCCCCCCTTCCCTCCGGATCCGGTCACCAACCTGATTCGTCGAATTCTTCGAGGCAGGCAGTCTTGCCTGCCCGCCCCGCTGCCAGCGCTGACTCCCCCCGCTGGCGCTGCCGGCGTTCGCACTTTAAAAATGGCCACCGAGACTTCCAGAGGCCTCGCGAGACTTCTGTAAGTCTCGGCGGCCATTTTGATGCGCGAACACCGGCAGCGCCAGCGGGGGAGAGTCAGCGCTCGCAGCGGGCAGGCAAAACTGCCTGCCCCGAAGAATTCGAAGAGTCAGGATCCGGAGGGAGGGAGGAGAATTATCGGAACAATTCGGGAGGGGGTAGCAGGGGAGAGAAGGGAGTCGCTGGGCATGGGTGGATGGAGGGGAGAGAACCAAGGGTCACGCTGGGTATGGGTGCATGCAGGGGAGAGGAGGGTCACTGCTGGACATGGGTGGATGGAGGGAGGGCAGAGGAAGGAGGGTCACCGGGCATGGGTGCATGCAGGGCAGGGGAGAGGAGGGTCACTGGACATGGGTGGATGGAGGGCAGGGGAGAGGAGGGTTGCTGGGCATGGGTGCATGCAGGGCAGGGGGAGAGGAGGGGAGAGAGAAGAAATGCTGGACATGGATGGAGGGGAGGGAAAAGTGAGGAAGGAGATGAGATGAGGGAAAAGGAAGAGAGGAGAAAAACTGCACATGGATGAAGAAAATAGGCAGAAGCTGAGGACCAGAAATGAAGAAGAAAGGCGGAAAGTAAAAGAAATAAATGGAAAGGAAGCCCTGGAAACGGAGTTAAGAGGACAGATAGCAGCAGAATCGGATACTGGGCCAGCATGATCAGAAAAACAAAGTCACCAGACAACAAAGGTAGAAAAGATCATTTTATTTTCATTATAGTGTTTGGAATATGTCCACTTTGAGAATCAGGTGCTCAACATTAAAAGTTTATATTTATTTACTTATGTATGGCATTTTATCCCACATTAAACATGAATTAGGATGTTTTGTGGCTCTACATGAGAATTGTGATATTATGATCCCTTGTTTCATATTGTTGACGGTCTGCATTTTCCGTATGGGTGGTATATTGGTGTATTAGGTTCTGCCCAGTGTAATATTTATGGTACAGTAAGGTTCTGAGTGTGTTTTTGCACAAAGTTGTGCATAGTGTTTTGCGGTTGAGCGATTGTGGTTAGTATGTGCTTTGAGCAACCACTTTAGTCTTTGACATATGATACATAGCTAATATCTAAATTTAATAAAAGGTATTAATTGTGACTTTTATTTTTATTTTTTTTTCTGTGTATTATCAGACATTTATGGATTTAAGCTCCACCCCTGGCCCCACCCTAACCCCGCCCCCTTTAGCCTCCCCAAACAGTTGGGCCACCGACCGCCTATGGATAAAGGCTATATTGGAGAAACAAAAAAAGCACACCAGCGCCTTCAAGACTGGGACAATGACAGGAAATGTATTCAAAGGATAACCCCAGAATTACATTGGGTCTGATCAGCAAAAAAAAATATGTTATCTTAAGCTTCCTTTCAAACTTGAATAGGTCAATTCTTGTTTGCATTGGGTCATATCTAGTGGCTGAGCTCCTTTTACTAAGAGGTGGTAAGCCTAACTTGGGCTTACTGCTTGCTGCACAGGACGTACCACAGGAGCCTGGCGGTACTTCCCACCCCTAGCGCACCATCATTTCCGGCACTACAAAAATGTATTTATTTTTGTAGCGCCAGAGTGTACCCGGTGGTAATTGGGCAGTGCCGTGCACTGCCCAGTTCCTGCCAGGTTAACACGGGTGGTGGTCAGGGCTCCCCCTGAAATGGCCATGAGGCAAGTAACCACGCGGCAAGTGCTTTACTTGCACGGCCATTTCCTGCAGGAAGGCGAGACTTCCCTTTTACCAGCTGCGGTAAAAGGGGGCCCTCGGCGCGCATGTAAAATACACACTGATGCCAGCGCCGCCCCCCCCCCCTTTTGCCGCATCTTGGTAAAAAGGGGTCCCTTTGTCTGGTGTCTGCAAAATAACATGCAACATTTACAGTGGTGGAAATAAGTATTTGATCCCTTGCTGATTTTGTAAGTTTGCCCACTGACAAAGACATGAGCAGCCCATAATTGAAGGGTAGGTTATTGGTAACAGTGAGAGATAGCACATCACAAATTAAATCCGGAAAATCACATTGTGGAAAGTATATGAATTTATTTGCATTCTGCAGAGGGAAATAAGTATTTAATCCCTCTGGCAAACAAGACCTAATACTTGGTGGCAAAACCCTTGTTGGCAAGCACAGCGGTCAGACGTCTTCTGTAGTTGATGATGAGGTTTGCACACATGTCAGGAGGAATTTTGGTCCACTCCTCTTTGCAGATCATCTCTAAATCATTAAGAGTTCTGGGCTGTCGCTTGGCAACTCGCAGCTTCAGCTCCCTCCATAAGTTTTCAATGGGATTAAGGTCTGGTGACTGGCTAGGCCACTCCATGACCCTAATGTGCTTCTTCCTGAGCCACTCCTTTGTTGCCTTGGCTGTATGTTTTGGGTCATTGTCGTGCTGGAAGACCCAGCCACGACCCATTTTTAAGGCCCTGGCGGAGGGAAGGAGGTTGTCACTCAGAATTGTACAGTACATGGCCCCATCCATTCTCCCATTGATGCGGTGAAGTAGTCCTGTGCCCTTAGCAGAGAAACACCCCCAAAACATAACATTTCCACCTCCATGCTTGACAGTGAGGACGGTGTTCTTTGGGTCATAGGCAGCATTTCTCTTCCTCCAAACACGGCGAGTTGAGTTCATGCCAAAGAGCTCAATTTTTGTCTCATCTGACCACAGCACCTTCTCCCAATCACTCTCGGCATCATCCAGGTGTTCACTGGCAAACTTCAGACGGGCCGTCACATGTGCCTTCCGGAGCAGGGGGACCTTGCGGGCACTGCAGGATTGCAATCCGTTATGTCGTAATGTGTTACCAATGGTTTTCGTGGTGACAGTGGTCCCAGCTGCCTTGAGATCATTGACAAGTTCCCCCCTTGTAGTTGTAGGCTGATTTCTAACCTTCCTCATGATCAAGGATACCCCACGAGGTGAGATTTTGCGTGGAGCCCCAGATCTTTGTCGATTGACAGTCATTTTGTACTTCTTCCATTTTCTTACTATGGCACCAACAGTTGTCTCCTTCTCGCCCAGCGTCTTACTGATGGTTTTGTAGCCCATTCCAGCCTTGTGCAGGTGTATGATCTTGTCCCTGACATCCTTAGACAGCTCCTTGCTCTTGGCCATTTTGTAGAGGTTAGAGTCTGACTGATTCACTGAGTCTGTGGACAGGTGTCTTTCATACAGGTGACCATTGCCGACAGCTGTCTGTCATGCAGGTAACGAGTTGATTTGGAGCATCTACCTGGTCTGTAGGGGCCAGATCTCTTACTGGTTGGTGGGGGATCAAATACTTATTTCCCTCTGCAGAATGCAAATAAATTCATATACTTTCCACAATGTGATTTTCCGGATTTAATTTGTGATGTGCTATCTCTCACTGTTACCAATAACCTACCCTTCAATTATGGGCTGCTCATGTCTTTGTCAGTGGGCAAACTTACAAAATCAGCAAGGGATCAAATACTTATTTCCACCACTGTATCTTATCTACCAATTCTGTTTACCTGCAAGTCAATAGTTAAGCCTAATTTTCCTGAAAATATATTCGCAGGGCTGGCTTCTGGAAAACCGTGTCACGCAATATACCAGTGTACAGCTTTTAGTGTTATTTATTTGCATGTTTGTTTTGTGCCAAGCACGGAATAATAAACATAATGCTAGCCAGTGTTACAGTGGTATTTATCAGTAGGATCACTTAAGTTTATCCGTAACTGTCATGTAAAGGATACAAGGATTAATGGCCAGTTCAAGGACTGCTTCATTATATGCACACTCCACGGCTAGCAGTTTAAAACGCCATGCAACATGATTCCATCTGTCTAGAAAGTAATACTTGGAAATAATGGGTTATAGTCAGAGAACCTCATGGGTAAAGAGAGCAAAAAAGCTTTTAAATTTCCCTCCACCTTTGGTTTCCTTTATCTCCATAATTTATATTCGGCATGGCCGCTACTGCACCAATAAAACTGTCAGATATGAAATTGATAGCATAATTACCTTTCCCCATGCCAGGTCAGACATCAGTAGAGATATATCGCTCTCCAAAACCGCTTACAGTAAAATATTTCATCTAAAAACAAGCTAGAAGTGCATCCTTGGTGCTTAATGGTGCCTAACCTTGTTTTGAAATTTTTTTTTTTAACATGAGTCAAGGGGACGTCTGTTTCTCGTGAGTTCTGATTTGTGCTCTGTCACTGCCTTTCTCTTAGAGAATGACACGGGGACGGGGAACTGCAGTAACTGCGGATATGGGGACAGAGCTCACGGGGACGGGGCGGGGACAGATCCCATAGGGACGGGGTGGGGATGGGGATAGAACCCATAGGGATGGGGACATACTTTGTCCCCGTGTCATTTTCTAGTTGGAAGGGTGGTGATGGGAAGGAGGGTTATTATAGCTGCTCATTGTTGTTATTGTTTTCTATTTGTAATTTATACACAACAGTTGCACAGCATATTGTTCCTTTTTATACTTTAATAAAAAGATTTAAATATAAAATCATAAGTGTTCAAGGCTTCTGTAGATGAGGACAGAGCTCGCGGGGACGGGGTGAGGACAGGGACAGAACCTGCGGGGACAGGGTGGGGACGGAGACAGAACCTATGGGGAAGGGGCGGGGACAGAGACAGAACCTACGGGGACAGGGTGGGGATGGAGACAGAACCCACGGGGCGGGGACGGGGCCAAACTTTGTCCCCGTGTCATTCTCTACTTTCTCTGAGGTTCTGAGCAATCGATGAAATATCTAACTTTCGTGAATCCCTGAAGACGTATCTCTTCAACAAGGCCTACAAAGAGAACCCATAGCTTAACTATACTACCTCACCAATCCACCCCAGTCTGAAAGTCATCTTTCTAAATCTATTTTCTTAGAACTTCTTTCCCATCCTTAATCTCTTTGCATCACCAATTGTATCTGATATCCTGGAATGGCAATGCCATAATAGATCTCTGTAAGCCACATTGAGCCTGCAAATAGGTGGAAAAATGTGGGATACAAATGCAATAAATAAATAAATAAATAAATTTACTGTACCTCACAACTGAGATTGCAAACCTGTACAGTATTGGGACAGTGCTCGACACCCTACTACCCAACTCCCACTGGGGGAAAAATTACATTAGCATCCTGTCCAAAGCAGGAGGAGTAAACCTTTAGTTTAAAAAAAAATGCAGAATTATCCCTTTTCCGCCACCTGAAAAACATCCTCTCTGGGCCTCAATTTATTCTTCCGTAGTATTCAGTGATGTTCTGCCTTTACCTTTCAACCCTTGTAAGGTCCAGTAACCAGATCACTGTTATATAACTGCTGGTAAGAGAGAGATTCAGTGGCACCAACCAGATGGTGTTGCTGAATATGATCTCAGACCACCTCGGCACTATTGAAACAGCCCAAGAAAAAACAGAAGCGCCAAACTCCACACTTTGCAATGCAGAAACAACACAGATAACATACAGCTCTGCTCAAACTCCACCCACAGACCACCCTGGCACTGTCAGAATAATAGAAACATCACAGTGGAGATGACAAGGAATAAATGGTGCACTAAAGATCTTTAATAAACATCTTCATGGAAATACGACTCGACGCGGGCCAAGTTTCGACTTGTATCTGGATACCCCAGTGACCCTACGTAAACCTGCTCACCCAGAAACACAGCATGCCTATTGATCGTACTGGACAACACACAATCTTCATCCCTTCTGACCCTCCACAAATACCTCATTCGATCACTATACAACCTTGTATTTGCTATCAACCGACTGGGCAAACGCCTTGATGGTACTATGTAAGCCACATTGAGCCTGCAAACAGGTGGGAAAATGTGGGATACAAATGCAACAAATAATAATTATTATTATTTGTAGTGTTCTTAAGGTTTGGACTAGTTTATGGAGGACAAGTCCATAATCTGTTATTGAGATGGACATGGGGGAAGCCACTGCTTGCCCTGGGATTGGTAGCATGGAATGGTGCTACTAACTGGGTTTCTGCCAGGTACTTGTGAGCTGGCTTGGCCACTGTTGGAAACAGAATAGTGGGCTAGGTGGACCATTGGTCTGACCCAATGTGGCTGTTCTTATGTAACCTATTGGCCTGATATTCAGATCTTGGGAGTTAGCCAGGCTGACTCCTGTGGTGGGTGCTGAGCCCGGATATTCAATGCGGGTTATTTCAGTGACTGGCATTGAATATCTGGGTGTTTTTTGGCCAGTTTCAACTTAACCAGCCAAGCCAATATTCAGCACAGGCCGGTTAAAGATGAAACCAGTCAAATATAGGCCTGCTGTTTCGGTGGCCGAATTTGGCTACCACACTTAGCCAGCAGTGCGCTAACTGGCAATATTCAGCAGCACAGAACCAGGGATCTTCCGCTGAATACTGTTGGACAGCCGGTTAAATGGTTTTAAATATCAGGCAGATTGTCTCTACCACTGGTTTCGATCCAGTCTTTGGAAAACTCCTAACCAGCTTGGTCTTTAGGGTATTCAAAATGGATATACATAAAGATAGGTTTACATGTGATGCTTCCATTTATATCTCGTGCATATTCGTTGTGGAAGGCTTGAAAAACAATCTCATCAGATGGGGTTCAAGACCTGGGTTGAGAGCCACTGGCATATACATTATATCAATGTACTAAGGACCTCCAACCTTGTCGTTTACCATACTGAAAGAATATGAACATGGGTTATGCCTGTGTTTCATATTCATGGAACACTAATTTGAAACATAAATACAGGCTGTTTGTGTACTTTGTCCCAGTGGCGTTCCTAGGGCGGTTGACACCCGGGGCGGATCACCGATGCCCCCCCCCCCCCCGGCGAAACGACACCTCCCCAGGCGAAACGACACCCCCCCAGGTGCATTTTTACCTGCTGGGGGGGTGTCGCGCGCCTGTCGGCTTCATTCGTTCCATGCTCCCTCTGCCCCAGAACAGGAACCTGTTCTGGGGCAGAGGGAGCACGGAACAAGCGGAGCGGACAGGCATGCGGCACCCCCCCAGTGGCGTGTACCCGGGGCAGACCGCACCCACCGCCCCCCCCCCTAGGAACGCCACTGCTTTGTCCTATGGGACTTTTTTACTTTTTCTCATCTGGTTCTACTCGTTTCCCTCCCTGCCCCGTAGAGCCTCCCAACTGTATCCATCAAAGTATCGCCAGTAGTTCACACGTCTGTCTACAGTTCTTAGTGGCATAGGCACTTATTTTAGACGATCTAGGCATGCTTTAGATGTGCGTAAGCTGGCCTTTAGATACGTACATTGCAAATGCACATTACAAAGCCAGGATATCCACTTCTAAAACTCAAAAAAGTGCCTGTTGCAAGAGGATGTGTTCTAGGCATATTTGGGGGTGGAGTAGAGTGGGGTGAAAAAATAAATGTGCATTCCTAAGAAGGGGAATGAAAAGATCAATGTCAGGATTTACAGCTACTCCTCAAGACATCTAGGTTTTAGAAAGTGCTTGTCTCTCCCTTAATCCTCCAGTGTTTCTTGTCCCTCCCAAAAGCAATACCAGCCAAGGATATTGGGCTTTGGGGCAGTGTTGGAAAACATAGATGTGCATGTTTCTAAAATGGTTAACGTAGGGATGTATGTGCCAGCCCATAAGCATATGTGTTCTGAAATACCTGAACATACAAGTTTATGTTGCTGTGTTGTGTCTGTCAATATTTTTGGTGTTTATGAATCTAAAATGGATGCTTCAGCTGCATGTGAGCAGTGTATAAACATCCATTCTTTGATGTAGTTGAACATTAGAACAGGCTCTATGTTGGAAGATCAAGGGGAGATATGATAGAGGTCTATAAAATAATGAGTGGAGTTGAACGGGTAGATGTGAAGCTTCTGTTTATGCTTTCCAAAAATACTAGGACTAGGGGGCATGCGATGAAGCTACAAAGTAGTAAATTTAAAACGAATCGGAGAAAATGTTTCTTCACTCAACATTTAATTAAACTCTGGAATTCGTTGCCAGAGAATGTGGTAAAGGCGGTTAGCTTAACAGAGTTTAAAAAAGGTTTGGACGGCTTCCTAAAGGAAAAGTCTATAGACCATTATTAAATTGGACTTGGGAAAAATCCACTATTTCTGAGATAAGCAGTATTATTATTTATTGCATTTGTACCCCACATTATCCCATCTTTTTGCAGGCTCAATGTGGCTTACAGAGTGTTATTATGAAGTAGTCATTACAAGATCTTAAATATAATCAATAATAGGCTAAAGGTGAATGGGGATAAGGATGGAAAGGTGTTAAGTAAGGTAGTGTGAGAGGTGTTTTTTGATGCACATGAGTGGTTTAAGGAATGATTAGTTTCATTGAGGATTACTTTTGTAGGCTTTGTTGAAGAGATGTTTTGTACTTTTCTGGGATGTTGCCAGGTATTTGTGACCTGGATTGGCCACTGTTGAAAACAGGATGCTGGGCTTGATGGACCTTTGGTCTGTCCCAGTATGGCAATACTTATGTACTTATGGAACTTGAGAGATCCCAACCTGGACATTTCAATTCCAATTTCTATGTCCTTTCTAAAATGCCATTCTTAGGGCCAGAGTCTATAAATGGCACCCAAATTTAGGCACCAAAAAAATGCGCCCTGAGTGCTGTTCTATAACTGGTGCTCCATTTATAGAATAATGCATAGCGCTGGGATCCACCCCCAATTTTTAGGCACCAGGATTTACACCAACTGAAACCTGATGTAAATCCTCATTCCTAAATTAGGCACAGATCCCCCCCCCCCCCCGAATTCTATAATACTGCATGCATTTTTAGGGAACACCCCTGACCTGCCCATGTTCCTCCCATGGCCATGACCAGAGGCCCTGTTACTAAAGGGTTGGTGCACAGCAACAAGCTTGCCATGCAGTCATCTGGAACTACCGCAGGAGCCCGGCGGTAGCTCCCACCCTCAGCGCATGCCAATTCCAGCGTTACAAAAATATTTTCTAGTTTTGTAGCGCTGATAGTAATCGGGCAGTGCCACATGCTGCCCGGTTACCACCAGGTTAGCAAGGGACCCCTTACCGCCACCTCAATGGGTGGTGGTAAGTTCCCCTCCCCCCCGAAATGGCTGCGCAGTAAGTGGTTCACTTACCGCACAGCCATTTCTTTTCGGAAAAAAAAAGACAGCCTTTTACCCTCTGTAGTAAAAGGGGGCCTCAGCGCACGTCAAAAACAAGTGCTGACATTAGCGCAGGCCCCCTTTTACCGCAGCTTAGTAAAAGTACCCCTAAGAGATTTATGCACAGCAAGATGCCATAAATTCAAATTGTTGCCAATTAGCACTGATAATTGATTGTTAGCGCCTAATTACTGGCACTAATTGACTCATTACTCAATTAAATTGTGCGTGCACCCAAGTTTGCGCTCACAATTTTGAGCTCTATATATAGGATCCAGGGTATTTCTTTTTCATGCTATGTCCTGCAATGTCCATCATTATTTAATTTAAGTTACATTCTCGAGTTAATACTTTTCTGATTAATGAGAATTTGTTCTTGGTCAGGAAGCAATTTAATATTTAAGTCTATAAGTGGAGTAGGTGTGGGCGAGTTAATAATTGCCATTCCATCTGTTCAAAGTTTTAGGATGAGATGCTGCTATTTCCAGGCTGAAACATATTTTTCTACCCTGCTGAATTTGCTGGGCTCTGCGTACGATGTAAGAACATATGACAGGGTGGGATGTGAGCAACGAGAAGTCACATCTAAAGTGGGCTGCGAGTTACTCAGAAGGCACAGATCTGAGTGTTTACGAGCACCCGGCCCAGTGTATAGGAGAAACACTGGACTGTGGTGTTGCACGTGTAGGGGAGAATTTCTATAAATGGGAAGATTCGTTGTAAGCGTCAATTCTATGAAGGTCGCTTAGTGCTAAGCACATTAATAACTACCCCCCTCGAACCTCTTGGGACTTTTCAGATACTACAGTCGTTCTAGTGAGCATGAAGCCAAGAGTTCTCAAGGGTTAAGCCTTCCAGAGTAGTGGCTTTCAGGGAGCTCGCAGGCATTGAGCTGCTGCTTTATCACACATTGCAAAAAAAAACATGTTCCTATCATTAGAATGTCATCTAATTATGCAAGATATTGATAGTTTCTCACTTCTCTGACAAATCCATCTGTTTAGAACTTACAACATTTCACACTTTACAGACCAGCAGTGTCACCATGCAGCCAGTTAATTAGAGAGGGGCAGGAATGGCCTAAATTTTACTGCTACAGTCTAAAGCAGATTGTGATGAAAGATGATCTGTATCTCTAGGCTTGATGCATCCAAGCTTTATAGATTCCCCATTGGGTCAATCACATTAATTCTCTTTGTTTTATATTGCAAGAAAACAATGAAACTGAAATTCATTTTTTTCAGAATGTCAGTTTGAAATTCATTTTAACATGAATTTGGGGCTTTCTCGAAGTTATCACAGCTCCGTCGAACACCTTGCTTTCTGGGTGGGACTTTGGAGCTCTTTCTTCACTTTGAAGGAAATTGGGGGTGGCTCAGACTTTGGTAGGGATAATCCCATAGGGAGGTAGAACAAAACTGTCATGAAATACCTTTGGTCTTCCCCTAATACTCACTCAGGGTTAACCCTGTGGACAACTGGAATGTCCCATCAAACACTACACAAGTACAGGGTTAGAGCTTTGGATGCAAGCCATTTCCATCTTCACCTTTAATATTTCTACTCTCGCTGTTGGGTCTTCCAGTTCCTCTTACCACTACTGTTCCTCCCACTCTCCTGATACAGCTGTGACAGATTTCAGTCAGTGTGCCATGAGGGTCCACCAATTCTAGAGTCTGGTCTCCCACAAGACAACCTGATAAGTCCTCATTAGGAAAGGCGAGTTCATGGACTATGGCCATTGTGGTCCACTATCAGCCAACTGTCATCTTCTCCTTGTCAGTGGGTACCACGCCCTCAAATTTTTGCATCAGTGTACATGACTGTACTTTTTTGCATTGAATCTTAACTGTCAAGCTTTTTGAGATCACTTCTCATTCTGTCTATTCCTTCAGAGGGTGTCCATTTTATTGTAGACTAGGAAAAAAATGCCCTTTTCAGAACGCAATGAAACGGGCGCTAGCAAGGGGCCCCCTCCCTCCGAGCTACTTGCCTTGTTCGCCACAGTTTTCGTTTTGGCCCTCGAGTGTCATAGCTCCGCCCTCGACGTCATGACGTTTTGACGCGAGGGCGGTGCAGACACTCCAGGGCACACCGGATATCTCGGGCGCCTCAACTTCTGTGGAGGCTTCAGAACGTTGGGGTTGCCTTTTATATAGAGAGATTCTTATGTCAGCCACAAAAAAGGCAAACTTTTCCTTCTACAACTTCTGTAATATAACTTAAAAAAAAACATTCGACAGAACTGGCTATATGACATGCCTGGGGCACTCTATTAATCTCTTGCTTACATGTATCTAATTCATTAAGGGGCCCTTTTACTGAGCTGTGTAGGCGCCTATGCATGCCCAACGCAAGTCGATTATGAGTTACCGCCTGGCTACTGTGTGGCCCGTGTGGTAATTTCATTTTTGACACGTCTCTGCTACGTGCGCCAGAAAATATATTTTATTTTCTGGCAAGGGGCGAAAATCGAGCGGTAACTCTGACTTGACGCACGAAGGCGATTACCACATGGTTAACGCGAGAGACCTTACCGCTATGTCAATGGCTGGTGGTAAGGTCTCAGACCCAAAATGGACGTGCGCCAATTTTTATTTTGCCGCACGTCCATTTTCGGCAAAAATTTTAAAAAGGGCTTTTTTACAGGTGCACTGAAAAATGATCTTTGCACACCCAAAACACGTGCCTACACTAGCGCAGCCCATTTTTCGGCGCACCTTAGCAAAAAGGACCCCTTACATACTTCTAAATACTACATTCGTGATGCTATACAGCTCCTCTTTCCTACCCCAAAAGGCCTAAAATGTAAGAGTAGCTACACTTCTTCTTTTATGTATCAAGTCCCTCTTATTTGGAATGAACGTCTGCTAGAAATCACATCATTACAAAGTTATTTTCATTTTAGGAAAGCACTGAAAACTTATCTGTTCGAGCGATTCTTAACTGGTTGATCGACTGTATGAACCTTAACCGTCCTTTGTAATATTATATTTTTATTGTGTTTGTTTTATCATGATTGTTATTTTCCAGAAATTGTTGGTTCCCTTCAGATGTAATGCGCATGAAACCTAAATGGATGAGTGCGGAATTTAAGAGCGTATATAACGTAATGTAATGCTATTCTCAGAGTGATCCCCGGTCACTCCTGTCCCTTGTTGGCATTGGGTTCAAAATGACGTCGGCAACCCCTAACAGAAGTCTCATGGTACTACTGCTGCCACATAAGACCCTTTTAGTAGTACATACAGTCTGGGAACCAGGTGGATTAGCGCAGTTTACTTACCCAGAAACAGACCTGTTTTCTGCTCTCTAACCTGTACTTTGGAAGAATCGTGTATGTAAACGTCACATTTCACTGCTGTAGTTTTTCAGTCTGCTGAGTCACTCTAAGAAGAGAATTTGAATAGAAATTTCCAAGTGCTGATATTATAATGTGAACTAGTCAGACCACTGAGGTACTCTCAGAAATCTAATGTATGAAAGTCAATATTCTAAAGCACATATGAAGTCAGTGGCAGGGTCAATCGCATAAGTGCTTTTTTTTTTTTAATTGATGCCACTTGAATGAATAATTTTGACCATATAAATCGTTATGGGGCAATTCTTTAACTACGATTTACGTTTATAGTTTTATTAAATTTATTATACCGCTCTAACTGGCGAGCAGAGCAGAGCAGAGCAGAGCAGTGTACAAGCTAATTAAAAGCACACAGTCAAAAAAAAAAGAGGAGGAAAAAGACTACAGTTTTTCATAGGACAGTAAAACCATTCATACAAAAATAAAGTGGGACAGATTGAAGGGTAGGGGAACATCGACAATGCATATATATAAAAGGCAAGACCAACGTTCTATGAAGCCTCCAGCCGGAAGTGTGAAGCGCCAGAGATATCCGGTTTCCCCATGAGTGAAGGAAAACAGCACAGCACGAAATCCCTCTCTCTGTAACAGTGAAGGACTCAGAGGGGGAGGGGAGAGAGATGCCCTCACTCTCTCTGTAACACAAACACAGAACAGCAGGAAACTTAACACTGAAGGACTGGACTCCAAGGGGGGAGGGGGAGGGAGAGAGAGAGAGGGCAGAGGGCAGGGACACACACTCCCACATGCACACTCTGAAGAAAACCTTGCTAGCCCCCCCCCTCCCCCCCGGTTTCATTTGCATCAGAAACGGGGCTTTTTTACTAGTATATGTATAACAGAGACTAATTTAAGTGCCCAATATACACACATTAGAGTTTTTATACGATACTCATTTATGTCGGCATCTACATTCCAACATTTAGGTGTGCCCACTTAAAGCCATGCCAATAGCAGGAGTAAATGGGGCACTTTAGTGCGTAACTTATAGTATTCTGTAAGTTGTGCAATTAAGTGTTGGGCACACCCAAACCCCGCCCATGTTCCTCCCCCTGTGAATGTCCCATTGCATTTACATGCAAAGGCAGTTGTGTGATTCTGTTATAGAATACCACTGAGAGTGCAGCAGGCACCTATGCATGAAACTGTCAGTCACTTGTGTAAGTGATATAACTTATGTGTGCAATGTTGACTATATACTAATTGGATATATAGTCAACATTATCCATCTGAAAAGGGTAAACGCAGGAGAGGGAAACAAAAGTACACTCACGCCACAGCAGGGAACAAAAATAAAGGAGCCTTCAAGGCAGGGGGCATCAACTCAAGTTTATTGAACAGATCCAACATGGTTTGTGTTTCAGCAGAAACTGCCTGCATCAGGGGTCTAAATATTAAAAACATAAATATACATAAAAGTGTCTATACCTTTAAAAACAAAGAAAATATACTAAAGGCCTCTTTTACCAAGCCGCATCAGCAATTCTCAGCATGGCAAATGAGAGGAAGCCTATTCAGTTCCTTTGGGCGTCCTCTCATTTGCCACGCGGAAATTGCTAGTGTGGCTTTGTAAAAGATGGGATGATTTTGATTCTTACAATAATATAAAATCACTAAATAAATAAGTAAAAGATAAACACAAAATAAAATAAAACCCAATATTAATCCGTAGTATAAAAAGATTTTTTTAATGGGATCTGCATTGGAGCACATACCTTGCTTGAGCTACTGCAGAAATGTCCAAAAATTGCATAAAAAAGCAATGAAACACTGCTCAATCTGAGAAAAAAAAAAAAGGGGGGGGGGTCAAAGAACATAAAAATACTGATGTTTGAATTTCTTAAAATAGATATATTGAAATGGTGCATGACATAATGCTGACAAAATCATAAACATATTATATCAAGATAGCCAATACTAAGAGCGACCAATTGGACATGATGAATCAACGGTGTTTTTAACATTTAGACCCCTGACGCAGGCAGTTTCTGCTGAAACACGGACCGTGTCGGGTTTGTCCAATACACTTGAGTTGATGCCATCTATCTTGAAAGCTCCTTATTCTTTTGTTCCACCATCTGAATAGGGAACAGGATTTGGAGTGTTTTGGGGCAGCAGAACCTAACCGTATACCTTATACATCTGAGCATGATACTCAGCCAGTAAACATACAAGTTAGACATTAGGCAGGGTAGCTGCACAAATAATTGAAATATCTAACTTAAATGTGTGAAATTATTCATGCAAATTCAAAAGGGAACATCACTGAATATGCCTAAAATTCAAAATCATCTAAGCTAGACATTTCAAGTTATTTCACCTTCTCTTCCCATATTAACTAGCTATGGAAGAAAACACTATTCAAAATGAAACAGCTACGTCTAGTCAGATCATTCTTCAACCAAAAAGCCTTTACACTACTAGTCCAAATGTTAGTTCTACCTCACTTGGATTACTGTAATGTTCTACTTCTTGGTTTTAAGTGTCCTAGTGGCCAGGGTGGTGGACTTTGGTCCTGAGGAACTGAGTTTGATTCCCGGCACAGGCAGCTCCTTGTGACTCTGGGCAAGTCACTTAACCCTCCATTGCCCCAGGTACAAAATAAGTACCTGAATATATATTAACCGCTTTGAATGTAGTTGCAAAAACCGCAGAAAGGCGGTATATCAAATCCCATTTCCATTTCCCTATTTGAGTGGAGGAGTGGCCTAGTGGTTAGGGTGGTGGACTTTGGTCCTGGAGGAACTGAGTTCGATTCCCACTTCAGGCACAGGCAGCTCCTTGTGACTCTGGGCAAGTCACTTAACCCTCCATTGCCCACCACATTGAGCCTGCCATGAGTGGGAAAGCATGGGGTACAAATGTAACTAAAAAAAAATATATCAGAAAAAACTGCAAATCATACAGAACACACAGCTGCTAGTCTAATATACAGACTGAATAGATATACTAGTGTTTCAACTCATCTTAACAAACTGCACTGGCTTCTCATAGCAGAAAGACTCAGGTTCAAAGCAGCTTGTTTAGTTTTTCAAATCTTACAGGGTTTCACCTCTGAACTGCTGACTAAGACCACTTCGCTATGTTTGGTCCAGTCTAACAGACTGAAAGAACAACTGATGCTAGCATCACCGTTTCAAAAGATTTTTAGCTCTCTATTCCCTGTATTTGGAGTTAAAATATGGAACTCTCTTCCTATTGCTATCAGAACAGAAAACAGCTACCTTAGCTTCAGGAAGAAGCTAAAACCCTTTGTCTTCCCAAAGGCTGCTTCATAACAATCCATTGACTTCTACCTCCTATTATCATCCATTATCCTTTCCTTAATGGTTTTAGTCTCATGCATTAATCCAGTAGTCTTTAATGTTTCTCATACCTCACACTAACATTATCGGCTTTTATCTCACCTAGAATGTAAACTGCACTGAACCCTGGAAAGGGGATATTAGCGGTATACAAGAATTGACTTGATATGTTGGCCATGTCTTTTATCCTACCAATGGGTTGGACTTCAGGCTCATCAGCAAACACCCACCTTTATCAAACTAAGGGCCTCTTTTATCAAGCCGTGCTAACGATTCCCAGTGCAGCAATGCCGACAAAGCCCATTCACTTTGAATGGGCTCCATCGGCATTGCTGCGCGGGAACCGCTGCACGGCTTGATAAAAGAGGCCCTAAAAATATGTGCCCAGTACCAACATTTCCAAATTGACCATGATAGTAACCTAGTAAAAGACAACAGAGACCGGGAGGGCTTTGATTGGAGAGACTTGAGATCAGTGGGAGCTTGTGTTTGAAAGGTTGGGATTTTCATCAGGAGCTTGAGATGGTGGGGTTGGGGTGATCATCAGGGCTTGGGGATCCAGATCGGAGGGTTGGGGGTGGGGTGGTGTGATCATCAGGGGTGAGGGAGTAGCACCGTGGTCTCTTTAAGATGTAGCCTGTGAGCATCAGGTTATGGCTTTGAGATCCAAAGCTCCTGGGCTGGTGGAATAATGCAGGTTGGTGACTCCTGTGGTAAATCAAGATGTGGTAAGAGCTCACTTTTTACCACACATTGAGGGGCATTTTCGATGTGATGTCTAAATCCAACTTTGGATGTTTTGCTCTAAACGTCCAAAATTCAAGTAGGGAACATAGCCATTTGCAAAACAGAAAAATGTCTATCTTTTGTTTTTGAAAATGGCTATTTGCTAGATGTTTAGTGCTCTGTGTGTTTATCTTTGTGATCTATTTTCAAAAAAAAAAAAAAAAAGTCCAACTTAAAAATGCACAAAATCAAGCCATTGGGATGTAGGAGAAACCAGCATTCTTAGTAGACTGGTCACACAGAAATCCCAGGAGAGCAATGGGGCACCCTAGGAAGCACTGTTATGGACGTCGTATAAATGCTCCTAGGTACACAACTCACTGTTGCTCCTAATCTTTTCTGCTTGCCCCCCCCCCCCCCCCAAGGATGCTAGGAATTATTAAGAAAGTGATGGTGAATAGCACCGAAAAAAACTATAATGCCTCTGTATCGCTTCATAGTGTGACCGTACCTTGAGTATTGCGTTCAGTTGTGGACATCATATCTCAAAAGAGATATGGTGAAATTAGAAAAGGTTCAAAGAAGAGCGACCAAAATGATGAAGGGGATGGAACTCCTCTCGTATGAACAAAGGCTAAAGAGGTTAGGGCTCTTCAGCTTGGAAAAGAGTTGGTTGAGAGGAGATATGATTGAGGTCTACAAAATCATGAGTGGTGTAGAATGAGTAGAAGTGCATCAATTTTTCACTTGTTCCAAAAGTACAAAGACTAGGGGACACTCAAGGAAGTTATATGAAAATACTTTTAAAACAAATAGGAGGAAATATTTTTTCATTCAATGAATAGTTAAGCTCTGGAACTCTTTGCCAGAGATGTGGTAAAAGCGGTTAGCGTAGCTGGGTTTAAAAAAGGTTTGGACAAGTTTCCGGGAGGAAAGGTCTATAATCTGCTATTCAGACAGACAAGGGGAAGCAACTGCTTGTCCTGAGATTTGTAGTATGGAGTGTTGCCACGATTTGGGTTTCTGAAAAACAAACAGTTATTTAAAATTGACAGACATTACAACAATGGTTACCTGTTCTCAATCTATAAGCAAATTATGTTATGTTATGTTATTTATTTAACATAGTAGATGACGGCAGGAAAAGACCTGCACGGTCCATCCAGTCTGCCCAACAAGATAACTCATATGTGCTACTTTTTGTGTATACCCTACTTTGATTTGTACCTGTGCTCTTCAGGGCACAGACCATATAAGTCTGCCCAGCACTATCTCCGCCTCCCAACCACCAGCCCCGCCTCCTAACCACTGGCTCTGGCACAGACCGTATAAGTCTGCCCAGCTCTATCCTCGCCTCCCAACCACCAGCCCCGCCTCCCAACCACATTTCCCATACAATTAATTTCAAGTTCAATATGGCTAACAATCTAAAAAGAGGTCATTACAAAATATGAAACAAAATAGATAAACACACACATATCAATAAGGAAGGAATTGCAAATATATAAAAAAATTCAATAATAAAGCATAATGGGGAGAATAAAAGGAGGAGATTAGGCACCAGGGTCAAATGACGGAAATTGTTTGAAAAGAAAAGATTTCAAAAACTTACGAAAAACAAATAATCATATTGGGATCTTATATTTTTTGGCAAGGAATCCCACCATTTAGTAGCTTGGTGTGAAAAACTAGCTGGATACATAGATTTATGAACTACTTTCTTTCAGGTAGGAAAATGAAGACACAGGTAGTCTCTCGCACCAAAGATTGAATTGCGAGAAGGCAAAGTAACAAGGGGCAACATATAATCAGGGGCAATACCATACAAAATCTGAAATATGAGAGCACAGAGTTTGAATACAGTCCTGGCCCTAATGGGAAGCTAATGTAAATGTATCAGCAAAGGAATAGCTCGCTCAAAGCGTGGTACATGCATGACAAGTCTAGCTGCTGTGTTTTGGGCAGTTTGCAGTTTCCTTAAAATACATTCTTTACACCCTGCATCGATAGAATTATAATAATCAAATTGGGTCAAAACAAGTAATCTGAAAACATCAATTCAAAAAAATGCCTAGTGTGCTTCAACTTCCAAGTAATTATCATATATTTAAATTATTCTATAATTTGGCATTTTATCCATCCACCTGCTGAGGGCAGCAGAGTGCCTGTTTGTTTATAGACTGTCCCTGCAGACTCCTGTGAAGGGGCTTTGCCTGTTTTTTTTTTCTAAACATTCATAGCCATTTGTCATTTCATAATGCTATGAAGCTTATTCTGGGGAATGGTTTATTTGTTCTTTTTAAGACATACAGTCTTGCCAAATCGACAAGGTTATATGGCAAGCAGTCCTGGATGGATAAAATGATCTGTACTGTAGTGAAAGACCCGTTTCATCTGAACACAAAAAATCTGGAAAGATTCCTTGGCTCAAAATTGAAAATTCCACTGCCAGAAATGAAACATTTCCAATTGTATTTTGCTCCATTTTGTTTTGATGGCACATGTCACGATAAAGTGTCCCCCAGGTTTTCAGCCCACTGGACTAGCCATTAGGCTATTTGTCTACTCCTCTTTAGCCTTTCCTCATGTGTGAGGACCTCCATCCCCTTGATCATTTTGGTCATCCTTCGCTGTACCTTTTTTAATTCTGCTATTATATATTTTTTGAGATGCGGCAAACAGAATTGCACACAATTCTCAAGGTTTGTTCACATCATAGAGCGAAATAAATACATTAGATTCATCTTTATTTTACTCTTTATTCTTTTCCTAATAGTTTCTAATATTCTGGGCTCCTTTTACAAAGTGGCACTACCGATTTTCAGCATGCAAAATGTGAAGAAACCTATTCAATTCCCACTGGCTTCTTTGCATTCAGTGCACGCTAATCGGGTAGCGCTGCTTTGTAAAAGGAGTCTTATGTTTGCTGTTTTGGTCACCATCACACACTGAGCAGAAGATTTTACCTAGATCTTTTCCCTAGGTGGTGACTCCTAATTATATAGCTGTATAGGGGTGTAGCTACGTGGGGCCACAAGGGCATGGGCTCCCGCAGATTTAGCCCTGGCCCCCCCCCCCGCTTTCACCGCCCCGCTGTCGACCCTCCCCTGCCACATTCGACCCCCCCTCTGCTGCCGCCAACCCTCCCCTGCCGCCGCTGCCAAGTACTTTTGCTGGCGGGGGTCCTCAACCCCCACCAGCTGAAGTCCTCTTCAGCGCCGGTCTCCGGCGCGTTGCTGGATTCTGTTTCTGTGAGTCCTGACATCCTGCACGTAGGAACGTGCAGGATGTCAGGACTCACAGAAACAGAATCCAGATCAGCGAACGCGCTGGACTCGGAGACCGGCGCTGAAGGGGACTTCGGCTGGCAGGGGATGGAGACCCCGGCCAGCAAAGGTACCTGGTGGTGGCAGGGGAGGGTTGACGGCGGCGGAAGGGGGGGTCGAAAGGGATGGGGGAGGGGTGGCGGTGCTGGGGGGGACGGGAAGGGCGGCGGCACCGGGGAGGGCTAAAATGTGCCCCCTCACCTCGGGCTCTGGACCCCCCTCCCGCCAAAGACTGGCTATGCCCCTGAGCTGTAGTTTGGGTTATTCTTCCCAATGTGCATCACATTGCACTTATCTATATTAAATGTCATCTGCCATTTGAATGCCCAGGTCTTCCAGTCCTCCTGCAATTTCTCACAGCTGAAAAACATTATCAAAATATTTCCAAAGCAAGTACAGCCACATCTAAAAAAAAAAACCATCATTCCAAACCATCCTTCTGTGGGCACATTCTACATGCTACCTAAAATCCATAAACCTGGAAACTCTGGCAGACCAATCATATCTGGTACTGGCACATTTACAGAGGAAATATCTGGACTTATAGAGGGGATTCTTAAACCATTTGTGCACAAGACAAACATCTTCATACAAGACACCACAGACTTTCTAAACAAACTAAAAAAACATCAAGCAGCTACCACTGGATGCTTGTCTGGTCACAATGGATGTAGAAGTACTATACAGCAACATTCCCCATGCAGATGGCAGAGCTGCATATGATAAATTTCTAAAAACATCCGCCCTGGACCACCAGCACTCACTGGAAACCATTACAAAATTAATCAAATTCATTCTAATTCACAACTATTTCTGTTTTAACAATGATATCTATCTGCAAGTCATGGGCACTGCCAGGGCCGCCGAGAGGGGGGGGCAGGGGGGACAAAATTCCCCCTGCCTCCAGGGGGGGCCCGGTGCCGCAGTCCCATCCGCCTGCGGCTCTGTCGACCGTCCGCCACCGGGCCAGCCCCCCTCCATTCAAATCACAGCGCCTCACCACCTCGCTCCGTGTGAAAGCGCAGCAGCGGCAGTCTGCAAATCGCCTCCCTTTGGGCCTTCCCTCCCTGTGTCCCACCCTCGTCTGACGTAACTTCCGCGAGGGCGGGACACAGGGAGGGAAGGTCCGAAGGGAGGCGATCTGTAGACTGTCGCTGCTGCACTCACATGGAGCGAGGTGAGGCGCTGTGATTTGAATTCAGGGGGCCTGGCCCGGTGGTGGACGGAGGTGGGGGGGGGGGGGGGGCGGCAACGACGATAAGCTAATCTCTTCATGGCAGAACTGGAAGAGACGTTTTTGAATACATATCAAACTAAACCCTTAAAATACTCCCGGTATATTGATGATATTTTCATGATTTAGACTGAGGGAGAAGAGACTCAAACAATTTTACAGTTACTTCAGTACATACCATCCTACATTCAAATTGAAAATTGACTATTCCCGAGAAAAAAAAAAATCAACTTTCTAGACACCACAGTTTCCACCAGCAATAGCTATATATAAACATTGATATACAGGAAACCAGCAGACAGATGCAGCTATCTCCACAACTCCAGCTTCCACCCTTCACATACAAAAAAAATACATTATACACAGGCAAACCACATGATACCAAGAGGCAGAGATAAACACCTCAAAATCCTGATTGATTGCTTCTTCCATTAAAATACCTTGAGAAAACCCTACTACAGTACAAAGAGAAGGAAGCCACAGAGAGAATCTCTCTTATAGTGACATACAATCAAGAGCTAGAAAAATTGAGAAGAATCATAAAAGATCTACAGCCACTACTTCGGGAGGATGAATTACTGAAAGAGATATTCTCATCCCCACCAGTGCTGGCCTTCCCGACAGCCACCTAATCTGAAACAGAAATTTGTAAAAGCAAACTGCCAATACAAGCTGAAAAAGAAGAGAATAGCGATATGCCTAGCTTCAAACTGTGCCAACTCATCTCTCAGGATCCTACAATGTCATGGTTTATAATGAGCTAGGAAAAACGTTCAGCATAAAGGGATCATTTACATGGTCGTCCTCAAATGTGATAAATCTCATTCAGTGCAAAAAGTGTGAAGAAGGGTGCTATATTGGAGAAGCAAGCCAGATGCTAAAGACGAGGCTCAATTTACATAGATACAATATTAAACACTAGTTAAAAAAAAAAGCCCGTTTTCTCGTTGAAATGAAACGGGCGCTAGCAAGGTACTCACCTTCTCCCATTAATGTTTTTAGGGGAATTGTTTGGAGAAATATGCTTTGATGGTAATAAATAATTTTCTGTAGTGTATGATGAAACAGAGAGTATGAAAGTCTGTGTGTGAGTGAGAGACACATCCAAAGTGTGTGTGGGGGGGAGGTGGGGGTGTAGTATGTGTGAGAGAGAGAGAGAGAGAATCAGAGTGTTTTGTTTCTGAAACCAATGAAACAGAGAGTTAAAAAGTGTGTGTATGTTGGTGTGGGGGTGAGGAGTTTGGTCGTGTGTGTGTGTGTGGGTGTGAGTGACAGGTGCTGATTCTCCATGGTAGATCTTGCGTATTTATTTGGGATGGGGGGGGGGGGAGTGTGTGGGTGTGAGTGAGAGACAGAGATCTAGATGCACCATGCCACAGTTTGTGTATGATGTTTTGTGGGTGGTTGGGGGGAGTGTTTGTCTGTGTGAGTGAAAGAGAGACATGTTGATTTTCCTTTTTAGACTTTGTGGATTAAGGGTGGAGTGGAAGGGGAGTGTGTGGGTGTGAGTGAGAGAGAGTGATGCTGTTACTCCATGGCATAGTATGTGTATGAGGGGGGGGGGGGGGTTGAAGGAATGTATATCTGTGTCTGTGTCAGATGGAAAGATGCTGATTGTCCCTTGGAGAGTTTGTGTATGATGTGGGTGTGGGGGGGGGGGGGGGGGGGGGGGTGAGGGCGGCAGAGTTTGTGTATGTTGTTGGAGGTGGGGGGGGGGGGGAGAGTGTAGCGATGTCTGTGTGTGGGAGTGTTTGGAGGGGGGTTATTTGCCTTTCTTCCCATTAACTTCCCTTTCCTTAGCCCCGTACCAGAAGGAGAGGGGGGTGGCTTGGTTATACATTTGGTTGGGAGTGTGTGAGTTGTAGGAGCAATCTGCGGTGCCATTTTTTTTTTGGGGGGTGGGGAGGGTAGCGGCATGTGGACCTTCCTTTCCCTCAGCCTTTATGAGAAAGGGGGGGGGGAAGGTAGCAGCATGCAGACTTTCCTGTTTGTTATTGGCGTACCTGAAGGGTGTTGTTTTTCTTTATTGTGCGACGACCCTGGAGCTGTGAGGAAGTGAGGGAGGGGGGATCCTGTAACTTGGAGGTTTGGATGGAGGGAGCGAGGGTGGAGTGGACCCTGTAACTGTTAGTGAGGTTGGTCCGTGGGACTGGTAGGGAGATTGCGGTGCTGGCGACGTCGGGAGAGTGGGTAGTTATGTGTGGGAGGGCGTTTGTGAAGGAGGCGGCGTTTGGCAGGCTCGTCGCGTGACGGTGGGGTGAGGCGGGCTGAGGGCTCGTCACAGTCGCAGGCAGCGTAATCAATCAGAAGATGGAAGTATGAGAAGATGCGGGTTGGCTGGAGCGGGAGTGAGAGGGGTGCTGTGAGTGGCTGTGGTAGGATCCGTAGCGAGTGACGTATTGTGCGAGGGGCGGGGCTGTGGGCGGCTGTATGAGTGGTGCTGAGTGAGGTTACGAACACTACAGGGCTTTAGGGCTTCAGGGCTTCAGTGGAATGGAGTGAGTTGCGAATTATGTGGGGGTCGGCGGGGCTGAGGGTGGGGCTATGAGTGGTGCTGAGACCCTATGAACACTACAGGGGGTGCTTCAGGGGCAGGCTTCAGGGCTTCAGTGGCACTCAGTGAGCTTCAGAGCTTTGGAGGTGGGAATTATTTATATAGATTCCGGTGTCAATCAGGATGCCATCCCTGTGGGACAGCACTTTATAAAACCAGAATATTACATCAATGATCTTATGGTAAGAATACTAAAAGGAAATTTTAAACAATCCAGGAACGTAAGACCTTTGAAGTCAAAATGATGAAATATTTTTACACCCACCAGACAGGAGTCAACAAAGACCTGGGTTTCCTAGCTCATTATAAACCACTAGTGGAACCATGCCCGTTTCCTCAACAATGAAACGGGCCCTAGGAAGGCTGTCATGTAAGCTTTTTTTTTTTCTCTCTCCCCTGCCCTCCCCTCCATGTCCAGCGATTCTCCTCTTCTCTGCTCTCCCATCCGTGTCCCGTGATTCTCTCCTCTACTGTCCTCCCATCCTATCCATGTCCATCAATTCTCCTCTGCCCTGCCCTCCCCTCGATGTCCTGCGATTCTCTCCTCCCCTCGATTTGTACCTGAACGTTCTCTGGCTGGCTGGCGCTGGCTTCCGTTCCATTTGTAACATCCCTTCTGACGTCAGCTCGCCTCCAGCATTCGCTTCCCTCTCACTGTTCCGCCCTCTGATGTCGTTACGTCTTGACGCGAGGGTGGGACAGTGAGGGGGGATGGAACATTGGAGACTGGCTGACGTCAGGAGATGTTATGAACCCAGGCAGCCAGACATGAAACATTGGAGGTGCAAATTATTTGTCACCCTCTTAACTACCATCCATCTCTCCCTGATTCTCATCCACCCAGCTCTCCCTGTGTCTCACCTGACCTACCCCTCCCTCTTCCTGTGAGACTGTCATTGGAATGCTTTTGTGTTTCACTTATATATTCTGAAATTTGTCAACATTTGCTTATTTCCGATCTGAAAAAGAAGGATTACCTTTGAAAGCTAATCAACAGATGTATTAAGTTAGTCCAATAAAAAAGGTATTATCTTACTTTCTGACTTGTCTATGTGGCTACAAGGGTTCTTATTCTTCTGGGTTTTTTTGGTTGTGCCTTTTCTTAACACTGAACTGGCTAAATCTGCCTATTATAATATGAAAGTGGACATAGAATAATGACCCTATAAATCTACAATACAGTACTGATAGCCAGTAAAGCAGTTTGTCTGTGGCTTGTAAGTTCAGTTTCAAACAAGGTAATTGAAAGCTGTGTCACGTGGGGAAACTTAGGAGCTGAGGCCTGCTGTGCCAAGAGCAATAAAGTCTACAGGTGGTCTAGGGAGCAGTGATTACTGCTGTGAGGTTTTATTACAGAGCCTCAGGAAAACCCTTCCAGCAAGTCCCTTTAAACTCTTGCACATAAGCAAATGAAAATGACAGAAAATAATATTGGTTCTTTAATCTGGTTGAGTGTAAGGGCTTTGCTATGTAACTGTGTCTTTATACTACTACTACTTAACATTTCTAGAGCGCTACTAGGGTTACACAGCGCTGTACAATTTAACAAAGTGAGACAGTCCCTGCTCAAAGCCCACTTCAGATGCAAGATTTATACCATTCAGTACAATTTGCACAATTACAAATGCTCTGTAAAAACATGCTTTTTATTGCTCAGATAAACAATGCTATAAACAACTGAGGAACACTCTGCAATTTTAATATTTAAATATAATTCTGGAGCATGGTGTAGTTAACTTATTTCCTTTTATGGATTTAGCACCATTAGAATTCTTACTGGTGATTTTTTTAAGTGTAAGCCTGTGTAATATTGTGACATCATAATTTCAGCTCCCTATTGTGATGTCACAAGCAGGAGGATACATAAAAGTGAACCGGCATCTATAAAGGTCTGCCTATTTACTGTTTTAACTGTAATGACCCCTTGTGAGCCTTCCTGGGTCTTGAGCTGATCTGACTGGAGTCTCTCCCTCTGTTGGGCCCTGGAATGATTCCTGCCTGGTGCTTCCACCTGGGGGAGAAAAGTGTGCGAGTGGGATTTCCCTCCTTTCCTCCCAGGAAACTGAAAAAAAAAAAATCACCGTGAACGAGGCTGGCTGAAATGTTTTCTGAACTATTTACAACGTATATGAAAGAATTAAGACGTTTGCTAATGAGAAGTATTTTGATAATCAACTTTTTAAGCCTTCTGAGTGAATGGTTTTCAATAAGCAGCCTACTAGGTAACCATTAAACAGTGCTCTTGGAACCAGAGTCTTTACTAATGTGGCAGCTTTTAAACATATCGCCTTTTTCCTTCACTAGGTCTGTTTATTAGAGTGGCAATGTTACCTATTTCCCCTTGTTCTTTCACTGAGTCTTTTCCCTTGTCCATCTCCCCCCCCCCCCCCCCCCCCCCCCCCCCCCCATGTCTCCCAAAAATGACCCTCCTACTGGAGAACTAAGCTGGTGGCTGCTGGGCGTCCAACCAGGGCCTGAGTCAGTTTGGCTTAGCCAGTCTCCAAGTGCCGATTGCACTCCCAGGAGCCTCTGCATCTGCCAGGCTCTGAATACCAATTCTGCTCTCAGGAGCTTTTCTGCTGCTGGGCCTTGGGCGCCAGTTGTGTCCCCAAAGGCCTTCCGTCCTGCCCTGAGTGTGCTCCCAAGGGCCTGCCTGCCCTGAGCCTGCATCGAAGGGCCCCCTCTTCATCCTGATAGGCTGGTCCACTGTCTTCAAGAGGAACCTCCAGGGTTCCCTTCTTTGCCAGGTCCACAGCTCTTAAATCTGTTGTGAGTCTAGTCAGTGGCATCAACCTCCCCCCCCCCCCCCCCGGTGCATTCTTACCTGCTGGGACCAGCCGCGCAGCTGTCGGTTCTGCTGGTTCCCTGCTCCCTCTGCCCCGGAACAGGATGTAAACTGTTCCGGGCAGTAGCGTAGCCAGACCTCAATTTTTGGGTGGGCCTAGGGGTGGACTGGGTGGGCATGACCCACATATTTCGTCTCTGTCCATTCCCCTCCCATAAAGATAAATACCTGGGCTGGCGGGGATCTCCGGGCCCTGCCAGCTGAAGAATCTTCTGGAGGCCCCCAAGGCTTGAGAAGTCTCATCCCTGCACCAGTCACCAGCGTGGCGGGAAGCAGCGTTCAGCAGTGTTGCCTGCGTGCTTGCCTGCCTTTTAAAATAATTCGTCTACCCAGGCTCCGCTGCATTTACTTCTTCGCCCATCGCAAAGCGCTGCCGTTCGCACAGGCAGCTCTGCTCCCCTTTGCCGCGTCCATACGGCCCTCTCTGATCCACTTCCTGTAGTGGATACGAAGGGCCAGATGGACGCGGCAAAGGGGAGCAGAGCTGCCTGTGCAAACGGCAGTGCTTTGCGACGGGCGAAAAAGTAAATGCAGCGGAGCCTGGGGAGACAAATTATTTTAAAAGGCAGGCAGGCAGGCAATGCTGCTGAACGCTGCTTCCCGGACCTGGGGGAGCCGCGGGAGAAAAGGCAGCGACAGCAGCAGGATGTTGGATGGGCGGGCCTGGAGGGAAAGTGGCTGGGCCTGGGCCTGTCCAGGCCCGCCCGTGGCTATGCCCCTGGTTCAGGGGCAGAGGGAGCAGGGAACCAGTGGAGCCGACAGCGGCGCGGCTGCTTTCTGCACCCCTGCAGCGGTGTGCACCCGGGGTGGACCGCCCCACCCTCGGTACGCCACTGAGTTTAGTTCTCTCTGATTCTAGCCCTTTAGAGCCTGTGGTCTGCAGATCCAAGAGAGGGAAACCTCCCCTCTCAGCCGAAAGGTCAGAGATCCTGGGCAGAATTCCTATGTATTGAAAAACTGACTGAAGGGTTAGAATTCCAGAGAGATCATGGCCCCCACAGATTAAAGCCCTGGCCCCCTCTACTTTCGACCCCCCCCCCCCCACCACCACCAACCCTCCCCCGCCACTTTCAATCCCCCCTCCCCCGCTGCCAACCCTCCCCCGCCACTTTAAATTCCCCCTCCCACCGCGGCCGACACTCCCCTGCCGTCGCCAGGTACCTTTGCTGGTGGGGGTCCCCAACCCCCGCCAGCCGAAGTCTTCTTCAGTGCCGATCTCCGGCGCCTTCACTGATCTGTTTCTGTCAGTCCTGACGTCCTGCATGCACGTCCTGTATGTAGTCCCGTGCAGGACGTGCATGCAGGACGTCAGGAGTCAGGATTGACAGAAACAGATCAGCGAAGGCGCAGGAGACTGGCGCTGAAGAAGACCGGCTGGTGGGGGTTGGGGACCCCTGCCAGCTAGGGTACCTGGCGGCGATGGGGGAGGGTCTGTGGCAGGAGGGGGGTCAAAAATGTGTGGGGGGGGGGGAGGCCGGTGGCAGCAGGGGGGTCAGCAGCTGGGACAGGTGGGCTAAACTGTGCCCCCTCCCGCCGAGGTCTGGCTACACCCCTGCTGCATATTACCCTATGCCATACCCCCCATATCCCTTTGATGTTTAAGCATACATTGTAAAGAACATTTTCCATCCCTTTTGTGCTCGTGTTTGCAGTCTGTTCTATCTAGTTATGTTTGTGAAACGCCTCTTCCCTGATTTTAATTGTAAACCGCTTAGATGCATTTTTATGATTTGCAGCATATCAAAAATAAAGTGAAATTGAATTTGAGCTAGTTGTGTCCAAAATCTTTTCAGAAAACAGCCTGAGACTGAGAAGGAAAGTTGAGCATACAATTTTGCCCAGTTAACCTTATCTAGATAGCCAGTATAAAGCAATTCTATTTACTCTTGATCCTCAAGGGCCACAAATGGGTTAGGTTCTCATATCCGTGTAAATCCAGGGCTTAATTTGTAGACAAAAAAGGAGGTGAAACTGTGCAGCTGGGGATAGAAACAGGCTGGCTGGCAATTTGGCTAGGGGACAGAAGCAACAGAAGAGGGATGGGATTAGGGAGCAGAATGACTTTTGTTCTCTTCTTTGCTCCAGGTTCACACCTTTGCCCCCTCTTCCTGGTAGGCTGCCAAGAAGGAAGGGGCTGGAGCAGAACACCCCTGAAAAAGAAGTGGGGGAGCTGTGTTTCAAGCCCTTCCCCCAGAAATTAAGCCCTGTGTAAATCTATCTCGTTCGTGTTCATTAACTTACCAATGGAATCACTCTTAAAGTTTTACTGTGTCAGTCTACTTTATTAAACCCTTATATTTAGATTACAAATACAATTAATTAAAACTTCCTCATTCATACATACAATCACTCCTACAATTCAAATCGTACTTGCTTATCGCACATCGTAGTACACCTAAGAAATGATAACTAATCTTCATATACAACATCATCCTGACTATCTTTAATTAAATACATATTTCTCATCATCTACCAGTGGTATATGTCCAATTATCTCATAACCCTGATACTTCTGTTCTTCTTTCCTTTTTTTCTTTTTTTCACTGCATAACAATATCACATAGGTACCCTCAAAGTGCCTTCTTGTTTTTCCATTGAAAATGTGTTCTTATATTGTGCCACACCATTTCCGACTTATGATAAAAGTCAATTCTGATTCTAATATGATGCTGATGCTTTTCTACAATACAGTTTACCATGTAGCCAAGGGGCCAATTGCAGATATATAGATGGTATCAAGATGAGTAGTGGAGAGTCAGTTGGGATAAATAGATGGGTGGCTAAACTCAAGGCAAGTTCTTTGTACAGTTAAACAAGATATAAGGAACTGGTCTTAAGTTACAGTGTGTGTAGCAAGCTAGTCCAGATTCGGAATGAGTATATAGTCAGTCACCCTATGTATAATTTGAGTCTAAATATTTTCTCCCTCTTTATATTTTGCAGTTGGCTATGTAGAGGAAGGGTATCCATGAGATATATATGCATATAGTAGATAGTGTGTCTGCAGATTCATTCAGTAATATCCTAAAAACCCACGCGAAAGATTGAATTTGGATGCTCCCCAGATGCAGAGATAGGACTACCAATTGACTGCCTGTTTTCAGGACAGGCTAATCCCATCCTGATTTTACCCCATCATGTAACTGAAGTGGCGTTTCATGGGATATCAATGAAGAATCAGAACTACAAATCCATACACACAACCATAGGAGTGCTTGAGCACCCCCAATATTGAGAAAATTGCTTGTATGTGTCAAGGAAGGGGTTATTTCCATTGGGCTTAACAACCCCAATTATTTTGAAAAGTTGGCTCCTATGCACACTAGATTGGAAAAAAGGAAACAAGTTGGTAGCCCTCCGTAGAGGTGTATGAAGCTCAATCTTACTGCATGTATGACCGTGGTGCTTCTGAGTTCAGCACTGTACCTTTCAACCTCCTTTCCTTCTCTTTGCAGTGTACGGCCACAACATGAAAAGCAGCAATGATTTTATTGGGAGAATTGTCATCGGTCAGTACTCCTCGGGCTCCCCGGAGTCCAACCACTGGCGTCGAATGCGTAATTCCCACCGCACAGCTGTGGAACAGTGGCACAGTCTCCGGTCCCGAGCTGAGTGTGATCGGGTTTCCCCAGCTTCTCTTGAAGTGACTTGAGGACAGTGTTCAAAAAGAGAAGCTAAGTGTGGGGAAACCCGTGCATTGCATCAACTTGTGATTGAAAGCAACTGGTAATGGTGGCTGAACTGGTGACAAGATGGCCACTGTACATCACGTGCCTAAGTTAAGATGCATAATGCGAACTCCATATTAGATATCCATGTGACAAAACCGAAACTTACTACCAAATGTTTCAGAGCCACTAATAACACAATCCACTGAACATCTGCTCGACGCTCCATTGGCTGCTATATGCAGGCAGAAGTATTTATATCCATGAGCTGGAGATCCGGTGGACAGAACCCAATGGTGCAGTATACCCCAGTACAGTTTATGCTGATCGACTGACCCTGAGCAAACTGGTCTTTGGTCTACAGTATACAGTATATCTACACAATTTTGGTTGAAGGTTTCAGTGCTCTTGTGTTTCTAGTTGGTAAATGTGATCAATTAGTGGAAAATTTTTTTTTTAAATAACATGTGGAAAAACTAATTTCTAAATGAAGTTCTGTCCGCAAACCAGTTTAATATAATTTAAGCTCCTCTTAACCTGTGCAAGTTCATGCATGTAGGTCTAGGTGTTTATAGATAACTAGGATTACAGTTGTGTATACATATAAATATATGTATATATGCACAAACACGCGCATATCTATTAAATATCAGTAAAAATAAAACAAATCCTTCTACTCAATATTGCAGTATCTGTATGTACAAGTATATATAGAGAGAATGATATGAAAAAAAAACCCCACGTTTTTAATAGAGTGTATATCAATGAAGCCATGTCAAACTGTTAAACTATCTTTTCTGTGGTGCAAAAGAAACATTAAAAATAATAGAAAAAAGCTACTTAAGTTGGGGAACCACCCCTTCCCCCCTCCAAAAATAATACCCATTTCAAGTGAGAAAACTGTTGTAGTATATATATATATATAATTATTTTTTTGCTCAGTATTTTGTCTGGTACAATTAAAAGTGGATATTTATTGAAAATAAAGATACATTTATTTGTACCATGCATTTTGAATGTGATACCTGTCAGCACAATTAAACTTCTCTAGGTTCAGTTTGACTGTGTTTTGACACAGATTGGGGCGGGTGGGGGGGGGGGGGGGGCAGATGGCCAAGGAATGGGAAGGCCCTCAATGGAAAACTCTGGTATCCTCTATGAGAAGTTGCTGCCTGTCTGTTCCTCAATGCAGACTGAAGTACTAAGAGGGAGATGCATCAATCAAACGTTAAAAAATAAAAAACGTAAAAAGTGCTTAACGATTTTTAAAAAACGAGGAATGCAGTATAAAAACGCTCCAGAAATGTTCGGATCGGTATTGCAAAGTAGGATTTATCACAGAATCGTTAAACCCGTCGTAAATCAGCGCCAAAAGCATGCGCAGAGCAGCCGAGCGTTATGCTGGCTGCTCTGCGCATGCCACAAAGATGTCACAGATGTCAAAACAAAAAAAACCCCCACAAACACGTGTGTTTCGGGAGGGGGCAAGGGCGCTCGTCATGAGCATCCTATATAGACGCCTTGCTCCCCCCCCCCTGCTCTCAGCTTCCCCCCCCCCCCCCCCCACATGAAACAACTCCAATTTTAGCAGCCCCAGCCCCGGGCCGGCCCTCCTCCCTTCCTGTGTATTCTCCCACACTTGCTCCGCCTCCCGCCATGCTCCGGTCCCGTGCCCCGCCCCCGCTGCCCCCCTTAGGTCGTCGCCACCGCTCCCCCCCTCCAACGACCCCCCCTTTGCCTTACCGGCCCGTGCAGTGCCTCTCACCTCTGCTGCACGGGCAATAACAGCTGATCGGCGATTCTGCAGGCCTCCTCAGACGTCCCTTCTTTCTTCCTGGGCCCGCCCTCCTCTACGTTGGAGGGGGGGAGCGGCGGCAACGACCTAAGGGGGGGCGGCGGGGGCGGGGAACGGGACCGGAGCATGGCGGGAGGCGGAGCAAGTGTGGGAGAATACACAGGAAGGGAGGAAGGCCGGCCCGGGGCTGGGGCTGCTAAAATTGGAGTTTTTTCGTGCGGGGGGATGGGGGGGGCAAAGCGTCCATACAGGATGCTCATGATGAGCGCCCTTGCCCCCTCCCGATTTTTTTTCTTTTTGGTGCTGAGGGAGAGGGGAGCAGCGGCGACCTGGGGCATTAATAAAGGACGCCCCTGATGCGCGTTTTCGCCCCCTAGTTATTTTTTTTAATAGATTTCACTTGAAAAACTTGTAGCAGACAGCCATAACGAGAGGTACAGACCTTTCGTTAGATTTCCTGCCTTTTTCCTGCGTAAAGGCAATCGGAAAAGGTTAGTGCATCTCGTTTCAATGGGGTTTGTACACTAATTGCTCATCTGCATTCCGTTTTCGTTAGCTGCTAGCTTCCTCGGTAAAAGCCCTTTGATGCATGCAAGGGATCAAAATTTCCTGGTTGGAGGGTCATTAAAGGCTCATTAAGCTTTAGTGCATCTGCCTCTAAGCCCTGGAGAACAATTTTTGTAAGTCCCCAAGTGGAAAAATAAATAAACAAATCTGTGATCTTTTCATGTTATAATAATACTAATAGTAAAACCTTTGGTTCCTGGGACTGAACCATTTGCAGGGCTAAAAATGGGATGTAATTCTAAGGCCTTTGATCTAAAGGTGGTGTAAAGCATGAGATAAGTTAAGCCAGTGACCTACCCCCTTCTTGCTGAAGATCCCAAGACCAGCTGGATTGTTTCATGGTGTTACTCTTGTTACGCTTTTGGCCAGCCTTCTCTGCATGTCATCTCAAAGGGGAGGAGAGTGCAACAAGGCATGCCAGGCAGGCTCTGGTCTGCTGCAGTAAAGATCCAGTGTTTGCACAGGAGAGGGACAGCACTAAACTCCACAGGCGTCTCACATCATCCCAAGATGATCGGCTGGGTGCTGGCTGCAGCCCTTTTACTCCTTCTGCTCTCTACACATGCTTTTCCACAGACAGACATTAAAATTAGTCAAGGTGAGTGCAGGCATTAAAACTTTGCGTTTGGGGTGTAAAGTCAGGGTGACTTTTCATAAAGAGGTTTGTGACTGGTTCTGCTCTAGAATGTAGAGTGCTCCAGCATTACTGTGGCAACCTCATTTCACCTAGTGGCACTAGATTTCTCTGTAGCACTACAGAGTCTGATATCTCCCTCATTTTCTATAGCATTCACAGTACAGAATAAAAGTGGTTAATGAGGTCAATCCTCTTGGCAATAAGAAGTTAGAATCAATGTATTACATTAAAAAAAAACATTGTTATCAAGCTTCCTAATTTTATTTTATCAGTTTGAAAATGTTTTTAGCCTTCTTCTGTTTAATAAATCAAATAGCAGGGGGAAAAACTTTATTGTTCCAACTTTTCTTGACATTTTATGCATCTTGTCAACATGAGACCTCAAGGCATGTAAATAGTTCTTCACCCATACTTTCCAGGTACTAATTTTTTCTGAGAATGCTATCCTCTGTGTAGCACATTAATCTTGAATAGCCACTAGGAGCTGTATAATCTTCACTTTCAGTACAAAATGTTAAGTGGAGGAGCATCCTAGTGGTCCGAGCACCAGGCTGACAACCAGCAATGCCCAGATCAAATCTCACTACTGCTCCTTATGGTCTTGGACAACTTATTTAACCTTCCATTGTCTTGGATGCCAAAATTAGATTGTAAGACCTATGAGGGCAGAGAAATACCTACTGCACCTCACCATGAGCTGCTACTGAAAAAGGGGGTCAACTAAATCCATATACATATAAATAATTTTGGACAGAACTGGTCTCTGTGTAACATTACTTTCCTTTACAGAACGGAGTCCTCCAGAAAATAATGAGCAGCATTGTTGTATTAAGTACATTGCATTTGCTCACAGATCATCTTCTTGGGTGTTTTGTGTCTTCATGGTCAGTAGACTAAACACAAGAATGATGTGAAATAGGAAGTAGCCCCTGGAGTCATGGTCAGGGCCACCTACAATTCCAGTTGGCAGTGAATCTGGTGCTTAGTCTTTATGCCATATTAATTTTTATTGCAGACTTTGGTAATTCTTAACAGTAGACAAGTACTTTTTTAACTTTTTTTAATTTATATACGTTCAAGTAGAATATATTACATGAACAGTAATATAGGCAATCACATCATATCAAGAAAAAAAGAACATTAATTCTTAACTGAACAAAAGGGAAAATACATGACCATGTTATCAGTCCACTATTGCAGAGGAGAAGCTAAAGACAAATGGGATTAAACCAAATAAGAAATGTATCTGTAAGGAAACTAAAGATACAGATGAGGATGGGCCAGAGATTAAATCAAAGGGTGCTCGTACTCAGTCGCTGAGGAGCCCTGGAATCCATTCCAGGCCCATGAGAGACAAATGCTGGAAGCTGTGCAGGATCAAAAAAGATATATCGAACTCCTTGCAGAGGGTATAGAAGAAGAAAAGAGGCCCCCATCTGCAACACCTGAAGTCTCAACAACAGAAAGAGTTCCTTTGAGTAACTCGGGAGACCTCAGGAAACATTCGAATCTTACACTTCATAAACATCATATCTCTATTTTTGAAAACTAATCTATTGAGTCATTCTCTATCTGAATCCAAGGTTAACTGGACCAATATCGTTGTAGGAGTCACCACCTCCACATCTGACCTCTCAAGAAAATTAGTTAGATCCAAACTTTCCATAGACACACCAAACTGTTGTGGTGACAAAGATCTTTTCTTTTTAGCACTTGGAAGATAGTGGAACATGGGGGGTTGGAAGTCTTTGGCACCTTTAAGGATTCAAGGAGGTACCTCTTAAATATATCATAAGCCGAGATAGAAAAAACCTTTGGGAAATTGATCAGTTGTAAATTCGAACACCTGACCATATTTTCCAATGTCTCCACCTTCTTAACACTTTCACCAAAACCTCTCCATATGTTTCCAAGGTCCACATTTTCCCATCAAAAGCTTCTGATTTTTTTCTCTTACTCAGAAACTAGTCCTCATCATTAATGACTCAGAACACCGAGATTCTAGTGTAGAAGATAATTTCAGCATATGGGTACTCAAATTAATTGGAAGAGCAAAAATAGCTTCCCATATAGTCCCTAAATTAAATACCTGGGGTCGCTGCAAGGGGGTCTCCTCCACCCCACCATCCCTGCAAGCACTCACAGTCATTCCAGTTCCTGAGACCACTGCAGTCTCCATCAGCATTCCAGAGACCAAAGACTCAGCTTCTTTGGGCATGATTTCCAAGGAAGATGAAGGTTCTTCCTGCGAAGCTCCAGCAGGAGACTTCTCCACTTCTGCCTGGCGCCACATTGACTCCTGCTCACTCACCCAAATGACATCACCATCCAAAAACGCCAGTAGTAGCAGCTGCGCTGGGGCAATCCTCTCCTCCAGCCCCACGAACCATGAAAGAATTCATCGGACCTGAAGCAGTTGAGGCAATACTCAGGTCTTGAGAATAGACCCAAGACTTGGATCTTTGCTTCACCATCAAAATAAGGAAACATAGGATCGGCGTCTTGTGGATCTCCTCAATCTGCCATCTTGCTTAGAGCTCCTCCCAGACAAATATTTTTTAAAGGGATGGAGTTCACAAGCCTCTAGTCTTGTGGTACACAGTATTCATGTAATTAACTGACCATTGGTTCAGACTGATCTGAAATTCACAAGTACTAGCCAGGTGGGAAAGGGAAATTAGTAGTTGTGAGGAAAGGGGGAGTAGGAGGAGTAGGCTCTTGAGCAACACCAGTAGGTGACGTAGATAGGAACAATCTCTTTATTTAAATATACACTCGACTCAACACAGCCGTGTTTCGGCGCTACAGACGCCTTCTTCAGGAGTCTTGTAATATAGAGATATACGAATATTAAGCTCAAAGAGAATGAAAGCAAGGCTTCTGCTACAATTGTAATCCACTGCCGATGCAGGAAAAAAGCTCAGCGTATTCAATTGCACTTCACAGAAGAGATTGTTCCTATCTACGTCGCCTACTGGTGTTGCTCAAGAGCCTACTCCTCCTACTCCCCCTTTCCTCAGATTCTACTTTTTGTAGGAATTTGTGTACCTCCACCCTTGTGGTGGTTTGGCTTGCGTGCGAAATTAGTAGTTGTACATAATATATATTCGGAAGACAGATCAGATGTATATTCTACACAGTGCGACTGAAATTGCGTGCGCAAATCCAGGTATATTCTGTATTTGTGCGTGCAATTTAATTAGTTAACAAGCCAATCAGCACTGATAATTGCCACTTAACAGGCAATTATTGACACTAATTGGCTTTAATTAGAATTTGCATGCACAACTTGCTAGGCATATTCTATAAAGTGGTGTGCATAAATTCTAAGACGTGCAGCCAAAAGGGGGCATGGAATGGGTGGATCATGGGCATTACAAAAAATTATGCACGTGGTTATGGAATACCCCTGCACCATGCCTAACTTAGGTGCTGGTATTTACACCAGCTTTTACTTAGTGTAAATTCCTGCGACTAGATTTAGGTGTGCATAAGGGCTCTAGGCGTACTCTATAAACCATGCCTGAAGTTAGGCATGTTTATAGAATACGCATAGGCAGCAATTTTTTTGGTGCTGATTGTTAAGGTGCCATATATAGAATCTAGCCCAAGATGTGTGCTAAGCTAGTAATCTGTAAAGGTCGTTCCACACAGAGCGCTCTTTACGGCTTAGCGCAGATCATCTTGGCACCTAACTTTGGGTGCCATTTATTGATTTTCCCCCTAGGTGTCATCCCTTAGATGATAACTACAATGCTGTCCCCTAGGGACTGTGAGTGCTGCGTCCACAATATACCCAACTCCAACTGTAGCCGATTCAGGAAGCAGAAGACCCAACTTGGGGGGCAAACTAAGGACTTTCCACACAGAGGGCAGTATGGAAGAAGCAAGAGGAGTGGTTTAGTGATTAGAGCCAGGGAAGCCCAGGTTCAAATTCCATTTCTTCTTGTGACCTCAGGACTAATTATTTCACATTCCGCCTCAGGTACAACTTAGATTGGAAGTCCTCCATGGACAGGGAATTAACTTGTGTCAGGGCTGCCGAGGAGGGGGCGGGGTAAAATTCCCTGGGCCCGGGCCTCCAAGGGGGGCCGGGCATTGGGGTCTCTCTCTCCTGCTTCTGACGGGACCCAGGTGATTCCATCCCAACAAGAGCAGGAGATAGAAAACTCTGGTGCCAGGCCCCCCTTGGAGGCTGGGGAGGACCTGGAGGAGAAGACACAGCAGGACCACTGGTTTGGCTGATGAGGGTCCCCACCAGGCCCCACCAGCAGAAGAGATCTTCCTCCAGCGCTACTCTTCACTCTGCCACATTGCCTGCCAAGTGGCTGCTTTTCCCTTGAGGCTGCGCATGCTCGGTTTTGAAACGATCTCTTCTGCTGGCAAGACCTCAGGATCCCTGCCAGCCAAGGTATTTGCAGTTCCAGCGGGTAGGCGGGCAGCAGCAGCGGCAATTCTGGGAGGGTGGCAGCGGCGATGACTCTGGGAGGGTGGCAGTGGCAGTGATCCTGGGGGGGGGGGGGGTTTGTGGCCCTGCCCTGGGCCCAGCTCAGTCTCTCAGTGGCTCAGACTTGTGTACCTGAAACTATAACTTGCCTTGAGCTTGGATTTTGAAAAGAGAAGTAATTAAATCTAAACTCCAAAATACAACTCACTACCTGAACCATTGAACCAGTCTTCCTATGAGATTCTAGTTGGAACTGGGACTTGGATCAGATACCTTGAGCCTTCTTTCACAACAACATAGAGATGTTCTACCCTTTATACCCCCCCCCCCCCCCCGCTATCTCAGCCTATTTATTGCGGTGGCAGTCTTTAACCAGAAGGAACCAGGACCTCCAGTCACAGGCCATAGCCTGGTTATGAAACCTACAATATTCAGAGCTATTTAACTGGCCAGGAACGCCAATATTGGGTGATGGTTTAGCAGTTGAATAGGACTGCGTAAATAGCAGGCCTATCTTTAACCGCTGGGATCTTTAACCAGTTAGCGCTGAATACTGGCTTAACCAGCTAAGTTCCAGTGGCCAAATAAATCCCAATATTCAATACCAGTCACCAGAAACAGCTTGGCATTGAATATCCAGGGTCAGCACCGATCACGGCGCTTATGCAGGCTGCCTCTCGCCAGCTGAATATCCCCCCCCCCCCTAAGTGTTTGCATTGCAAGATGACAGGAACTTCCCTCCCCCTCCTCCAAGGGCTGTGAAATCTGTTTTCATAGCATCCCTAGTCCATTACCAGTTAAAGAAGCAGAGTCCCAGCCCAGGAATCGATCCCAGGTCCTCCATTTGCCAGTATGTTATCAGGCTGTCCCAAATACCAAAAGAATATATAGTCAGAGAGAGAGAGAGAGAGAGATTTTTTTATTTGATTTTCAAATATATAGATCCCATCCTGTTGCATATATTCAGTTCTCTCAAAAACTTGCTTAGGAGAATCAGAACCATTAGGACTAATGTCTAAATGCAGCCAGGACCCTCAGAGAAAATACTTAAGCTACTAAGTGCTGACTCTGCCCCCTGGAACGCCCTCAAGATAGCTGGCTTTCTGTTCAGCGCTAACGGTGATATCCCGCGGCAATTAGCCAGTTGTGCCGCTGAATATTAGCAGCTAGCCCCAACCAAGCGATTTAACCAGTCAGTAGCCAGCTAAATCCTTTTGAATATCATCAGGCTGGTAGTTTTTAACCCTTTAATATCAAACTAGCAAGAGGGAGGGGGAGGAGGGAGGGTGGTGTGGAATGAATAAGTTTGAGGTAGAGCAAACTGTTGTATAATAACCCATCCCTGTAAAACTGTGGTTCTCAATCCAGTCTTTGGGACACCCCCAGCCAGTTGGGTCTTTAGGATACCCACAATGACATTTGCATACCAAAATAGCAAAGCATGCAAATCTATCTCATGCATAGTCATTGTGGATATCCTGAAAACCCGACTGGCTGGGTGTGCCCTAAGGACTGGCTTCAAAAACACTGCCTTAAAAGGTTGGAGGATCCAGATGTTTGCGTTTGGCTTTGGAGGGGGCTGATGTCATCGGTTGGTTGTTTTTAACATATGTTGACATAGATTGATATTCTTTTTTGAAGTATGTATCTTAGTTTCCTCTTCTGTTTTTATGCTTCTTTAGTTTTAAAGGGATGTGGGTGCTATAAACACCAGTCTGGAAGGAAACAACTGCCTCTCAGTGGTTCTCCTTTACTGAAAAGAAACTGTTTGAAGTGCTGGCTTTAGCTATCTAAAGTTATCTAGACATGAAACATCCAGTGAATGCTGTTAGGTGATTTGAGCATCCTATCATATTGGCACTGACCCTCTAAAAGGGTTAAGAGGTCAACCAGCAGCAAACAAGCAGCTTATCTGAAGTCACAGGACACAAGAGCATTGAGGACTGTTCACCATACATGACAGAAAGGAATACAGAATTTAAAATATCTATAGCTAACTAGCATGCTAAGTTGTAGTTTCATTGTCCTTTATTGTGTAATATTTAAATCAATCATTGGAGTTATTTACTGTGCAAAGTGTCGCACGTGCTCAATTTCACTAAAACCGAACATGCACATGATGAGAGGGAAGCAGGGCAAGCAATGGAAGGAGAGCAGCACTGGAGAAATGCTTCAGCTTGCGGGGTTGGGGACCCCTGCCAGCCAAACCATGAGCCCTGGATCAATTGGGGGGGGGGGGGGGCAGGCCCCTGTGGCACCACATAGCTAAGCCACTGAATCAATGGCTGGTGTAAATGCTTGCACTTAACTGTAATCAGGTGTGTAAATGCTAGGATTCTATAACCCATGTGTGTGTAACTGCCTGACATGCCCCTGAACCGCCCATGCCCCTCCCAGGTCCATGCCTCTTTTGAAGTTGTGCACTCTGGAATTTGAGCACACAGGGCTAGATTCTATATTTGCTGCCTTAAAAATTGGCATTGAAAAAAATATGCCTAGGCGTATTCTATAAACTATGGGTGAAGTGCTTCAGTGTGCGAAGGAAGAGCGGGACTTGGGGGTGATTGTGTCTGACGACCTTAAAGCTTTCAAATGGGTAGAAAAAGCGTCGGCCGAAGCCAGAAGGATGCTTGGGTGCATAAAGAGAGGCATGACCAGCAGGAAAAAGGAGGTGATAGTGCCGTTGTATAAGTCTCTGGTGGTGAAGCCCCATTTGGAGTACTGCGTGCAGTTCTGGAGACTGCACCTACGGAAAGATCAGTGGCGTTCCTAGGGGGGGAGGTGGGTGCAGTCCGCCCCGGGTGCACGCCGCTGGGGGGGGGGGGTGCCACACACCTGTCGGCACCGCTCGTTCTGTGCTCCCTCTGCCCCGGAACAGGTTACTTCCTTTTCCGGGGCAGAGGGAGCATGGAACGAGCGAAGCCAACAGGCGAGCGGCACCCCCCCCCCCCCCAGCAGGTACAAATGCACCTGGGGTGGGGGGTGGGGTGTCGTTTCGCCGGGGGGGGGGGTGCTGCACCTGGGGGGGGGACGCATCGGCGATCCACCCTGGGTGTCAGCCGCCCTAGGAACGCCACTGGGAAAGATATAAACAGGATGGAGTCAGTCCAGAGGGCGGCTACGAAATTAGTAAGAGGTCTTGAATGCAAAAATTATAGGGACAGGCTTATGAACCTGTACATGTATACACTGGAAGAGAGGAGGGATAGAGGAAACATGATAGAAACGTTTAAATATCTCAAGGGCATTTATGTACAGGAAGAGAGCCTTTTCCAAATGAAGGAGAGTTCTGGAATGAGGGGGCATATGACAAAAGATGGAATAGGCTTAGGAGTAACCTAAGGAAGTATTATTTCACAGAAAGGGTGGTGGAGGCGTGGAATGGCCTCCCGGTGGAGGTGGTGGAGTCGAGGACTGTTCCAGAATTTTAAAAGGCATGGGATAAGCATGTGGGATCGCTTAGGAACAGGAAGAATTAGGGGTTACAGAGGATGGGCAGACTGGATGGGTCATTTGGCCTTTAACTGCTGTCATGCTTCTATGTTTCTATGCGTAAAGGTAGGTGCAGTTTATAGAATATGCCTAGTGCCCATCCATGCGACTAAATTTAGTCGCAGATATTAACATTAAGTAAAACTTGGTATAAATGGCTACATCTAAGTTAGGCACAGAGCGGGTGTATTCTGTAACAGTGCGCATAGTTTTTAGAAATGCCCACGACCCACCCATTCCATGCCCATGGCCACACCCCTTTTCCAATCTGCATTTTAGAATTTACATGCATCACTTTACAGAATACACTTGAGTAGAGGAGTGTGGTAACCGTGTTAGTCCACTCTTAAGGTTATCAATAGAAATCAAACAAAATAAAACATGGAAAAGAAAATAAGATGATGCCTTTTTTATTGGACATAACTTAATACATTTCTTGATTAGCTTTCGAAGGTTGCCCTTCTTCCTCAGATCGGAAATAAGCAAAGATTTTGCTTATTTCCGATCTGAGGAAGAAGGGCAACCTTCGAAAGCTAATCAAGAAATGTATTAAGTTATGTCCAATAAAAAAGGTATCATCTTATTTTCTTTTCCATGTTTTATTTTGTTTGATTTCTACAGAAAGGACAGTGACGTGCATAACTCTAATTAGTGTCAACCATGGCCATCTATATCTTATTATTGCTCATTAGCACCAATTATAGGCTCATTATCAAATTAAGTTATGCGCACAACTGATCTTATTCTAATACCTAGATGTGTACTCTATTCGCAAATTTGGGCACTTGACTTTCTAGAATTAGGGGGAGGGGTCTTCCTTCAAATACTGGCCGGTTTGTATCCACCCTTCAATTAATGTCTGGAAAACATACAAACTGGATGGAGTGATCCCTATGAATCTGTATGGTAAAAAGTGCATGCGAAAGCCATGAAACTGTTCCTGGTCTTTTTTCCTCCTCCTTCAGCGTTGCCAGAGCCTGTTCTTTCGTACGGCTGCCCGCTCTTCTGGACAGAGTACAGAGGCTATTGCTACAGATTCTTTCCTTTGAACAAAACGTGGGCAGAGGCTGATTTGTACTGTGCCGAATTTTCCATCGGTACAAAATCTGCTAAATTAGCTTCCATTCACAGGTACGTTTTACAGTAAGATCTTTCTAAGTTATGCTGAAAAATGCAGCTGCTCAGACAATTTACTGCTCTAGAGAGAGAATCATCTGCTGGGATAAAGCCAGGACAATTTCACTATAACTACTTCAGGAATTCCTTTTTAGTAATACACTTTCTGTAACCCTTTCGCCTCGGGATTTGCTCCTTAACTGCAGGTAGAAAGGTCAGGCTTCATTAGGAGGAGTACAATTTCCAAGGCTTTTTGTGCAATAAAGCTGAAATTCCATGAATTATAACCACCTGAAGGCAAACACATACATAGGTTTCGTAGTAAAAAGCAAGGTTACTGTGCCTCGAGATAAGGGAGAGTTAAGAGCTTGCACTATATGCACAGTGCATACAGTATAACTGGTAGATACCAGAGTTTTAAGCAGGAGGCCAAAGAGGCAGGAAAACCAGGAGGCAGGGCCATGTGTTGCCTATTGATTTTCATTCCCTGCAAAGATTTTTCAGTGGCAACTAGAGGAACTGAGCATCATTGTTCTTACCCCTATCACTATAGGAGTATGGCTGGAGCATGAATGTAAGTACAGGAGTGTCATAAGTACATAAGTATTGCCATACTGGGAAAGACCAAAGGCCAGCGTTTTGTGAGATGTCAGATAATCCCATATGGCGTGCCAATACCAGGTTACGCTAGTATTTTATAATGGAATCTAGATGCCCAGATGTCATTGTAGAATAGGTCCTCACCATGTGTCCTTGTGGTGCCTAAAGCCTAAATGGAGGTGGCCAGTTGCACATTGCCCCTGTAGTACAAAGCACTCAACGTTTTATGCACATGTATTCTAACGTGCCGTGGTAATTTTTTTCATCCTGCCAGTTGGGAAGAGAACATCTTTGTATATGATCTCGTTAACAGCAGAATTCCAGGAATACCCACGGATATCTGGACTGGACTGCATGACAGGAGACAGGTGAGGAGGCACCGGCCACAGCAATTCACTCTACGTTATCGCATCTTAAGCATAAAAGTTGATTGATGGGCATTCTTTTAAGGGCCTGCAAAGATTAGGATAAAGGACATCACATCACAACTCATTTAATCTGAACTGTTCTTCTGCTGAGTTATTAATATTTACAAAACCCTACACCGAAGTTGCTTGGAGACACCAATGTTTCACACCACTTAAAGTTGAATTTTTTTTATTCTTATACAGGAGGTATCAAAGTGTTTTCAATCTGCTGCTACCATATGTGTTCTAGAGGAACAACAAATGATACCATCATCAATCTGTTTTATATAAATATCTTTAAAATAATTACTGTGGTAGGTACAGTGTTGGGTTTATCTGGCAACTTTTAATGTCACAGTCATTACAGAAGTGACATTTTAATCGGATTGGGAGGGAAAAGGATTAAGGAACACCTTAGTGTTTGATGGGGTCACATGGGTCTGTTGAATGCCACTGATCAAGTAGTCTGACACCCTGGGTTGTTTTCATAACCGGGGAGACTCTGTATAATTAAAGACAGCCCAGAATGTCAAGTGATGACAGCAAGCCAAGCCCACCAAACAGTCCAGGCTCTAACACCAGCTAGCTTTTCATCTTTACACACTGGACAAAGCAGTATAGTGAAATTGTAAATGGTGGCAGGTAAAGACCAAAACAGCCCATCCAGTCTGGCCATCTGGGTGGTTAAGGGTTGCCACCAATGCTCTCTGCAGGAACACAATTTGAAGAAGCTGCAATTTTCAACATCTAAGAGGTTTTAAAAATACTTTAAGGGGCTACAGACGAAGAGAGCGGAGGAGTGGCCTAGTGGTTAGGGTGGTGGACTTTGGTCCTGAGGAACTGAGTTCGATTCCCACTTCAGGCACAGGCAGCTCCTTGTGACTCTGGGCAAGTCACTGCCCCATGTAAGCTGCATTGAGCCTGCCATGAGTGGGAAAGTGCGGGGTACAAATGTAACAAAAATAAAATAGATACTATTGGAGATTCTACATGGAATGCTGCTACTATTGGAGATTCTACATGGAATGTTGCTATTCCTCTAGCAACATTCCATGTAGAAGGCTGCGCAGGCTTCTGTTTCTGTGAGTCTGATGTCCTGCACATATGTGCAGGACGTCAGACTCGCAGAAGCCTGCGCGGCCACATTGGTGATCTGCAAGGGCCGACTTCTACATGGAATGTTGCTAGTGGAATAGCAACATTCCATGTAGAATCTCAAATAGTAGCAACAGTGGAGGAGTGGCCTAGTGGTTAGGGGGGTGGACTTTGGTCCTGGGGAACTGAAGAAATGAGTTCGATTCCCACTTCAGGCACAGGCAGCTCCTTGTGACTCTGGGCAAGTCACTTAACCCTCCATTGCCCCATGTAAGCTGCATTGAGCCTGCCATGAGTGGGAAAGCGCAGGGTACAAATGTAACAAAAATAAAATAGATACTATTTGAGATTCTACATGGAATGTTATTATTGCTATTCCACTAGCAACATTCCATGTAGAAGCCTGCCCTTGCAGATCAGCCGCGCAGGCTTCTGTTTCTGTGAGTCTGACGTCTGCAGGACGTCAGACTCACAGAAACAGAAGCCTGCACGGACGCGTTGCCGATCTGCAATGGCAAGCTTCTACATTGAATGCTGCTAGTGGAGGAGTGGCCTAGTGGTTAGGGTGGTGGACCTTGGTCCTGAGGAACTGAGTTCAATTCCCACTTCAGGCACGGGCAGCTCCTTGTGACTCTGGGCAAGTCACTTAACCCTCCGTTGCCCCATGTAAGCCGCATTGAGCCTGCCATGAGTGGGAAAGTACCAGGTACAAATGTAACAAAAAAAAGAGAGAGAGAGAGCAATTTTCCAATTGCCTGCATTGTTTGAAAGTCTGTGGGTCCTTTTTACCCGTTGGCTTGGCACTGATTCTGAAAGTGAAAGTGTGTCAGTGCTTTCAGTTTAAAAATTGTGAAAGGAAAACCTGTCTGCAAAGGTTTGTGGATAGCAAAACTCTGTGCATAGCTTTAAAAATCTAAAACTACGCATATTGCAGCAAACCCTACCCTAACCCCATCTCCGGGAGCAAATCCACTGAATTTGGGCGGGTAGGCTATTTTTAAAAATGGTTTTGAGAATTGACAGAACCATCTCCAACAATCTGCAGGCAGAGGGGGGTTGGGAGGACGTTGTCATTGATCAATTATCTTCACTTTGCGTCATTTACTCCCTGCTTTGATGTTGTTGGACAGGAAGGCCAGTTTGAATGGACAGATGGCACACCATTTGACTATAACTACTGGGATGGCAACCAACCTGATGATGGCATCCACTCCATTCCAGATGAGGAGGACTGTGTGGAGATATGGTACAGATATAACAGTGGTAAGTAAACTACGGTAATCTGAAGAAAGCCTTGGCTTGTGGCAGAAATCTTGCAATGAGGATGTGTCTCTTGGGGTCAGTTTTGGCACCTGCCTTATTTAATATTTTTTCTCTCTCCATTAGCATGCTAATTCAGACCCTGGGTCTTCATGCCCATTTTTTATGCAGATGATATCCAGTTGATAATTCCTGGGTTGTTGCTGCACAAACAGCTTTGGATAAACCCCCCCCCCCCCCTGTTTACTAAGCTGCGCTAGCAGCTGCCGCGTGGCAATGACGATAGAGCGCATTCAAAGTGAATGGGTTGGGATGGTATTACCACACCAGCAGCCGCTAGCGTGGCTTTGTAAACAGGGGGATAAGTTAACTAAAATAAGTCAGTGGTTAATAGAGCATAAATTACATCTGAATCCTAGTACATAGGAGACTTTCCCCCTGGTTCTATAAAGATCGCCATAAATTGCATGTGGAAATGTAGGCATGTTCCTGATTTGTTCATGCAATTTAATAAAATAATGAGCCAATTGCTGCAATAATTGGCTTTTTAACAAGCAATTATTGGCACTAATTAGATTTAATTGGGACTAACACGTATATAGCTAGGTGCAGGATCCGCGCCTAAAATTTGCACGCGGTTCAAAAAAAGGGGGCATGGAAATGGGAGGTTCATGGTGGAATGGGAGCATGGTTTCGAGATACATGTGTAAGTACAGAATAATGGTGCTCCAAGCGTAAATTTAGGAGCGGGCATTTTCACCACATTTTTGTTGGTGCAAATGGCCGTGCTGAAATTTATATGTGACTCTGCTTTATTCTATAAACCATTCTGAAACTTATAGAATACCATTTAAGTGGGTATTTTTTATATAGAATCTAACCCTTTCTGGATTGCTAGGACAACAATATCTCCCTCTTTTGTTCCCATGATGATCATCCGACTGATCTTATGCCTATAATTACTTCTCTGGGTAATTTTGGATCAGCAATTAATTTTCTGTTATTATATTTCAAAGATCTAAGGAAGATTCATTCCCTTAAAAGATTTTTGGATATGAAGGCAGCAAATATTTTGATGCATTCTTGGGTGATGACTAGGATTGATTATTGTAACTCTCTACTTGTAGGCTAGGCTGCCCACAATGTCAGATCAAGCAAATTCAATTGATCCAAAACACAGTGATACGATTACTCTATGATACCAAAGGAAATGATCATGTACAGCCTTTTTTATAATAGCAAAATTGGCTGCCTGTTATTTATAAAATTAAATTTAACATCTGGATGATCACACATCATGTTTTTTTTTTATAGTGGAATCCTAGCATACCTTCATAGTTTGCTTATACATTTGTGATCCTTAAGATCAGCTCAAGTCGATTTATTGCAAGTACCATCACATAAGCAATTATAGCTGGATGAATCAAGGCAAACAGCTTTTGGTTTTATCACACTTTAGTTATGGAATTTTCTTCCACTGGAAGTCTGTTTGTAGACTTCCTTTCAGAAATGTAAAATAGTCACTAAGCTTTCAATGTAATTTGATTTTAGGTGATTTGTATCTCACTTGGAGACTTTCTTCTAGGAATTTGAAATAGCTACCAAGATATGGTTAAGCAGTGGTCTATTATATTTCATGATTTATGCTTACCCTTTTGTGTCCCAGATCTTTACAGTTGGGCATTCCCAAAGCAAGGATGTTTTTCTGCCATAACGGAACAAAGCAAAAACGTCCGGGGGTAAAAGTTAAACATTTTGGTCTAGACCTGTTTCAATCTTCAGTAAGTCACAAAAAGGCGCCCTAAATGATCAAATGACCTCTGGCAGGATTAATGCATGGTCCCATTGCTTCCCTAGTGGTCACTAACCCCCTCTCACACCTCAAAGATGTGAATGAAACAGTACTTACCAGCCTCTCTGACAGCTTCAGATGTTCTGGCCAGCCCTATTAGAGTAGCAAGCAGGTCCATGGAGTAGCCTAGTGGTTGGGGTAGTGCATTGTAGAAAAGGGGACCCAGACCCATATTCCACTCTAACTGTTACACTTGTGGTGGAAAGTGTGATCCATCCAAAACCCTATTGTACCCACATATAGGTGACACCTGCAGCCATACGGGCTATAGTAGTGGTGTATAGTTGGGTACAGTAGGTTTTTGGTGGGTTTTGGAGGGCTCACTGTACAATATAAGGGAGTAACAGTGAGATGTATGCCTGGGAGCTTTTATGTGAAGTCCACTGCAGTGCCCTCTAGGGTGCCCCACTGCTCTGTTGAGATATCTGTGTGGCCAGACTGCTAAGAATGCTGCCCCCCCCCCCCCCCATACATTCCAATCACTTGTTTTTGTGCATTTTTCCCTTGCACATATTTTTAATGGTCCAAAAAGATAGACACATTAAGCACAAAAGCATCTAGCAAATGGCCATTTTCAAAACAAAAAGAGAGACCTTTTTCTTATTTGAAAATTGCTATGTTCGCCATTTGATTTTTGGATCATTTCAGCAAAACGTTCAAAAACAAATTTAGACGTTATATTGAAAATGTCCCTCCACATTTTACAGTGTTTTATTTTTGATTGTATACAGCTCTGATGTTTCTTTTGAAGATCAGTATATTAAGAGTCTCATTTTCAAAACACATAGACAACAAAGTTGCATAGATTACTATCCTGCTTATTTTCGAAAGGAGAAAAACGCCCATGTTCGGGAGATGGGCATCCGTTTCCCGTGGGCGGCCAAATCGGTATAATCGAAAGCCGACTTTGGTCGTCTTCAACTGCACTCCGTCGCGGGAACGAATAAAGTTGACAAGGGCGTGTCAGAGGCATGGTGAAGGCGGGACTGGGACGTGGTTATCGGCCGAGCAGAGATGGGCGCGCTCGGCCGATAATGGAAAAAAGAAAGATATTGTTAGCGAGAATTTAGGACACTTTTTTGGACCCTTTTTTCTCATGAACAGGTCCCAAAAAAGTGCCCTGAATGACCAGATGACCACCGGAGGGAATCGGGAATCACCTCCCCAGACTCCCCCAGTGATCACTAACCCCCTCCCACAAAAAAAACCCACTTGCAAAAACCTTATTTCCCAGCCTCTATGCCACCCTCAAATTCCGTACCCACCTCCATAACAGCAGAATGTGTTTGATCCTCTCACAGCCTTTCCCTGGGTCAGATGTGGCTCTTGGGTGCACTGCAGGGTCACATCTGCATTGCATTGTGGTGGGTGTAGGGTATTGGGCTCCGTGATTTCACTAGCTTGTGTTACAGTCTCACGATGTTGGTACTTGGTAGGCTCTTCTCCCATGGTGCTTTTCCCTCTGCTTACTGGGTCAGTGTGTGCCTTGTTTTGTTTCCGGTAGTCCACAAGGTAGTGGCCATTTTTGTAAGTCCATTTTAGATCCATTCGTTTGTTAGCCACGTTACAGAACTTAGTTCTTACCTTGAATGTTGCTGAAAGAGGGCACTGTACACCATTCTGCCAGCTCTGAGCTACTGCTAATCTTAGTACCAGGGAGACTCGTTGCCAGTGGGGCACAACCTCTGATCTGCAGTTAACTGTGAGTAAACGCGGTTATTGAAATAAAGGACGTTTTCAGCGAGATTAGTCTTACGGTGTGAACTGTTGTGCCAAGGTTATACAGCAGCAACAAGTCCTGTCTCTGGAGCACTTTTAGTGGGTAATGTAATGCACTTCAGCCAGGCGGACCCAGGCCCATCCCCCCTACCTGTACCACTTGTGGTGGTAAATGGGAGCCCTCTAACCCCCCCCCCCCAAACCCACTGTACCCACATGTAGGTGCCCCCCTTCACCATTAAGTGCTATGGTAATGGTGTAGAGTTGTGGGGAGTGGGTTTTGGGGCAGATTTGGGGGTCTCAGCACCCAAGGTAAAGGAGCTATGCACCTGGGAGGTAATTTAATGTTTTTTCCTATTTTTTAAAAGTGCCCCCTAGGGTGCCCGGTTGGTGTCCTGGCATGTGAGGGGGACCAGTGCACTACAAATCCTGGCCCCTCCCACGACCCAAAGCCTTGGATTTGGTTGTTTTTGAGCTGGGACGCTTCGGTTTCGATTATCGCTGAAAAACAAAAACGCCCAGCTCAAACAAATGCCCACATCTCAAAAACGCCCACACCCAATGCATTTGCCTGGCACAAACCATATTTGCGAAACTAAAGATAAACGTCCATCTTTTTCGAAAATACGATTCGGCCCACCCCTTCACGGACCCGTTCTCGGAGATGGACGTTCTTACACATGGGCGTTTGCATTCGATTATGCCCCTCCACGTAATTTTGTAATGGCCCTGTTTACTAAGCTGCGCAGTAGGCACACTAGCATTTTTAGCACACGCTAATACTAGAGATACCCATATATTCCTATGGGTGTCTTTAGCATTAGCACATGCTAATTTTTAGCATCACTGAAAATGCTAGCGCACCTTAGTAAACATGGCCCTAAGTCTATGTGCTTTGAAAATGAGCACCTTATAAATGATGCAAATAAATAAATACTACTGAAAAAGATGTGAACTAAATCCATACAAACAAATAAAATGCTGAATGATGTGGATCATTTGTCATAACGTGCTATTTGGAGTTTTAGAGCACAAAGAGGACTTTATGGATTTTTCTTTTCACACGAATAAAATTTTATAAAACTGATTTGCATGTGTAAAAAAATCCTAATGTGTGTAAAAACGTTATTAAAACGAATGTGAGAAATAGACTGAATAAGCATCTGAAAATTAGGAAAAACCATTATAAGAATAGAACCGATACCCCTTACTACCATGGCCACTTAACAAGAAAGTGCTATATCCCCTTGAAAAAAGGAACAATAATTGAAAAGAAAACAGAGAGAAACCATAACCTCCAAACCCAGGACAGTAATATCCTAACCAGAAGACATTTAACTTAAACATTCTTTTTTTTGTAAAAGCAATGGTTTACCCTTTCACGTTTTCTTGGATTTATTTATTGTAGATCTGGTTAATTCAATAAATATTAAGCCAAAAGGTAAAATTGGGGGAAAAAAAGTCAAATAACCCCCCCAATTGTTTTCTGTGTACATCCCTACTGATGGCTATTGGGTAAATTATTTATTTATTTATTTTTTGTTACATTTGTACCTTGCGCTTTCCCACTCATGGCAGGCTCAATGCGGCTTACATGGGGCAATGGAGGGTTAAGTGACTTGCCCAGAGTCACAAGGAGCTGCCTGTGCCTGAAGTGGAAATCGAACTCAGTTCCTCAGTTCCCCAGGACCAAAGTCCACCACCCTAACCACTAACCACTAGGTTTTTCCCCTTGAGGGACATCAGCTCTGTAAGATGCTAGTTCTAAATTCCAGAGCACAAAGACACTGCCTTTGTAATCTGAGACAATTTGATGTCATCCTTTCTGGGTCAGTAATTCAAAAAAAATGTCTTCCTCTGATGAAGAAGCACAGTGTGATTCATTTTCAAAATTTTGGATTCACGGCCCTTTAGGGGGTCCCCCTCTCATTTTTATTTCAATCATGTGTATTTCAGATACAGAACCTGCAATACATTTGCATTGGTTCATAGAAGGGCAGGATATTCCCTTTAGGAGTTATAAATATAATATAATGATTGTTTTTGCAGCCAAGCGGACTCATACTCCTTTTCAGTAGTGATGCAAACTTATAGTTCCCCATAAAAAATATTGTTTTCCTTCTTTCAGCTTTGCGATCCTGGAATGACAACCGATGCAACCAGTCATTCTCATTTGTGTGCAAGATTCCTTCACCAGCAAATGAGTAACCAGAACATTGAAAAATTAGTACCTACTGGAATTATTCACTAAGGAGATCATTTTAGAAGGCTTACCAGTATTTACATGTGGAATTACCAAGTTTACAACGCTTCTAAGTAGTGATTTTAGACGAGCTGTTTGTTACATGTGTATGTCTGCAGCCTGCACGTTTTTCAAACTGGTAACGCTCTGGGACAGGCCTGAAAAGGCATCCCGGCATAATAGCCCTGACAAAATAGCCCCCGACAAAAAAAGCCATGACAAAACAGCCTGTTAACAAAATAGCCCTTGACAAAATGGCCCCTCCCACAAAATAACCCTTAACAAAATAGCCCCCTAGAAAATAATGCAGTGCCATATTCTGGCCAGCCTGATCGGGCCCTTTTATTAGAGGGCTATATTGTGGGCAGGCTGTTATGTCAGGGGCTATTATATCGGGAGCTATTTTTTTTTTTTAGTTACATTTGTACCCTGCGCTTTCCCACTCATGGCAAACTCAATGCGGCTTACATATACAGGTACTTATTTGTACCTGGGGCAATGGAGGGTTATGTGACTTGCCCAGAGTCACAAGGAGCTGCCTGTGCCTGAAGTGGGAATCAAACTCAGTTCCTCAGGACTAGAGTCCACCACCCTAACCACTAGGCCACTCCTCCACTTTTTGTTGGGGCCATTTTGACCGGGTACCACCTGAAAACTATTAAGCAAAGTTAAAACGTGTCTATTTCATGTTATCTAGGTGGCATTTATACCTGCTGTGAGGAACACGTAAGTGTCAGTTAATTATTTCTTTGGACATGGGGTTTGGAAGAGAGATGATAGTGGGGAGCAGTTGTGCTTATGGCATCAAAACCCACCTGAAAATGCAAAACTTAGGGCTCCTTTTACTAAGCTGCAGAAAGCACTAGCGCGTGCTTAACTTAGCTTAACAGGACTTACCGCTGTATGCGCTCAGACATCCTATGGTAAGTTCCCAATCTGCACATGCTACTCATATGATAAAAATATTCTTTGCATGGAGAGGGTGTGTCTAAGGATGGATAGTGGATGTTTCTGAAACTAATCAGTTTGGACAGCTATATTACCGCGCAGTAAGGGGCCCTTTTACAAAGCCGCATAAGGGTCGATGCACATCCATCACGCACCAAATTGATATTACCGCCCGGCTACCGCATGCCCCGGGCAGTAATTCTGAATTTGGCACACACCAAAAACACATGATAGAAAATATTTGCTATTTTCTACCGCATGGCACTTACCCAGTGGTAAACGGCAGTGGGTGTGCACTGCATGCCTACCGCCCGGGTAGCGCGTGAGACTTTACCGCTAAGTGAATGGGTGGCGGTAAGGTCTCAGTCCAAAAATGGATGCGTGCTGCTTTTTATTTCGCTGCACGTCCATTTTCCAGCCCCTTAAAAAAATGGCCCTTTTTCCAGGACACGGTAAAGACTGGCCCAGCGCGCACCCAAAAGATGTGCTCGCGCTGCCGCAGGCCACATTTTGCCGCGGCTTAGTAAAAGACCCCCTAACTGACTACTGTTTGGTTTTTTCAACAGTAGTTTTTTCTCCCCAGTTGGGGAGTGGTTTTCCACTGTTTTTTTTTTCCCAGCAAAGATAGAAGCCTGTGATAAAGAAACTCAATTGGGGTTGGTTAAAAAGTCTACGACTCTCCCCTGAGTAGTTGAGGCTTCATGTTTGTTTAAATTTTGACTCATATGAGGTAAAGTGTATCCTCTTACAGCCTCAAGCTAAACATTTCTGGTAGAGTGGTATTCTATACCTCCACGTGCAAATTTTTGGAATGCCCCTACCACTTCCCCTTTTGAGTTGCATGCTAGGGGATTTAGGTGTGTAGGGTTATCGAATAGCACACAGGATGATGTACGCACAATATAATTAATACCAATTAACTCCAATAATTGATTGGTGACATCAATTTATTGCTAGTTAACGGCTTCTTGTTAGTTAATCAGTTTGCATGCGTGATCAAATTTCGGCGCCTAAATAGAATCCAGGGTAAGTGATTCTGGCACATATTTTATAGAAAAGTGCCGAGCACTTATGCATGTAAATGACATCTCTAATTAGCATTTATGTGTGAAAGTGCAGCAAGTCTATGTGCAAATTGTGCCGAAATTTAGGTGCACCTTTATATGTACTAAACGCATGTGCATAATTTTACCTGGACTGAGCTAAGTCATCATTCTCGGGGTGGTGCTGTGGTGATGGTTAATATTTACAGGCACACTTTCTGAAATATGCAATATCTGGGGAATTCTATACATGGCGACTAAAATTGTGCTTGCAAATCAGTGCGCACTGCTCATTTCTGTGCGCAACTTAATTGATTAATGAGGCAATCAGTGCCAATAATTGCCTGCTAGCAATGTTAATTGGCCTTAATTGGGATTTACGGACATATATATTCTATAATGATCCGCATGTAAATCTTACAGCATGTAAATTCAAAGGGGCCAGGGGCCTTCCAAGGGTGTTTCCAGAATTTACACGCATTGTTACAGAACTGTGGTGCCTTAAGTTAGTTTCCATTTATATACTTTCCGCTGCTATCTAAAGGGTGTGGATCCTTTATACAATAGCGCTCAGTGCTTACATTTTTCAGCACCATTTGTAGAATCTAGTCCTACGTGCTCAAATTAACCCAGGAAATTTATATAAGCCAAAAAGCAGGTATAAATTCCATCTATGCATACTTTAGTTTTGAAAATTCACCTGTATCCACAGAGGGAAACAGGTGCATGAGGAGGGTAATTCTATAACAGGGTAAATTATACAGGCACTGGTAATGGTACCTATTTTAGGGGTCCTTCTACTAAGGTCCACTAACCGCTGTGCAGCCCATTGTATACCTATGAGCTGCATGGCACTTAATCCACACTAATTCATTAGGGTGCATTAAGTCCATTAGTGTACCTTAGTAAAAGGACCCCTTAGGTGCCTACTATTCATTATAGAACCCTAGCAGAAGGGACCAAAAAGTTGCTTATATTTATGGTGTGCTCACTTATACCAGCCATATAGCTGGTGAAAATGCCCACACGTCTATAATTTATACATATACTGATTGGAGCCGACTCTGTGGGTGCTGTGGGTGCTTGAGCTCCCCCAATATTGAGAAAATTGCTTGTATGTGTCCAAGGAGGGGTTATTTTCATTGGGCTTAGCACCCCCAATAATTTTGAAAAGTTGGCTCCTATGCATATACTTGTGTACTTTACCCGAACTCCACCATCTGCATGCCCACTGGCAAATTACACGCCATCAAATCATGGCGCCTAGATTTCCACTAGTTAGCATTCTGTAACAGACCACTGACACACGTAAATTACCAGAATACCGCTTTTTGGCACTTTCTTGCAACCCGAAAGGAGGCAGCTCCTTATAGAATTACCCCCACACTGTCTGTGCCTCCACGCAATTGTACGTACCCTCTAATTGAGTAATGGATGCTTATATAGGATTTTAATTTTCTTCACTTTGCTATCTGAGTCTGGGCTGTAGCCATATCTCAGTCTGCTCCATAGATTCTGTACTGCTGCTCAGACCAAACTTGTATAAGGAGTTAACTGACCATCTGATTAGGCCTTTCATTTAGATAACTATTAGCTCAGACTATTATATTTCATTGAAATGTACCATTTTCGTTATCTTGGATTAGATTTCACGCATATTTTGAGAACTAGTGTGATCTGCAGTGTGCTTTTTTTCTTCTCTAAAAGGGAAAGATGGTTATCTTCCTAAATAGTCATGTACTCTTGTCACACTGTTAATTCTGGAATCTTGCTACCAGTGCCATAGCGAGGGCAGCTGACACCCAGGGCGGGTGCAGCATGGCGCACCCTCCCCCCTCCAGAGTGCACCCCCCCCGGAGCGCGTACTTACGAGGGAAAGCGGCAAGAAATGGGCGGGGGGGGGGCCAAACCACCCCGTGCATGTCACTGGGAGCTGCGTCAGCTCCGCTGGTTCCCTGCTGTCTCTGCTCTGGAACAGGAAGTAACCTGTTCTGGGGCAGAGGGAGCAGGGAAACAGTGGAGCCGACACCCCCCCCCCCAGCGGCATGCACCCGGGGCAGACCGCCCCACCGCCCCCCCCTTCCTACGCCACTGCTTGCTACTATTTGAGATTCTGCAGGTACTTGTGACCTGGATTAGCCACTGTTGGAAGCAGGATACTGGGCTAGATGGACAATTGGTCTGACCCAGTATGGCTATTCTTATGTCTTTTACTTATGAGGAATGTAATTTTCTTGTAAAATGTTTAAAAGTATGTCAAAATAAAGCTTTTAATATCTGGAAGTCTATTACTTTTATCCTTTATTTATAAGGCAATCTAGAAATTTAAAATATCCAAACTCTGTTTAACTGAAAAATCTGTGATTCTTTATTTAGGAATGTTCAAAAACGCACTAGGGGCCCTGTTTACTAAGGTGTATTAGCATTTTTAACATTCCTACAATTAGCGCATGTTCTAATTGTGTATGCGCCTATAAGGATATTGTAGGCATGTACACGGTTAACATGCGTTAAAACCACTAAAGCGCCTATAACGCAGCTTAGTAAACAGGGCCCTAGGTGTCATCTTTCAGGGCTGCCTCGTTGTCTGTTTACGGAGAAGAACCAAAACTTTTTTTATAATCAACCACATTATCATACCGATGGATCTTGATAGCAGAGCGAGTAAGGAAAGAATTGCAGAACAATTTGTATAAATCCTATTTTACCATTTTCAATTCTGGGCTAGATCCATACATTTTATGGAAATACACTATTACTGCTTCTATCTTTCATATAGATATACCTAGATTGAAAATCTGGTTGCTACATAAGTTGAATGGTTTGAGAGATAATGGACCGAATTCTAAAAGGGTGCTCCAAAAAGGGTGTTGGAAAACATTGATGCTAAGTGCAGTTCTATAAAGGGCACATGCCCTTTAAAATATAAATTAACATAAATATAAATTAAAATATGCATCCAGTTTCTCCCATAGAAGCACACAAGTATGGAATGAATTACCAAAATCCATAAAAACAACCCATGACATAATTCATTTCCGTAAATTATTGAAAACCAATCTATTCAAGAAAGCATACCACAAAAACCCATCCTAAATGCCAGTTAACAAAATGTACACTTGGATCTACACAAAACGTAACTTCTTTATTTCCTAATTGCCCATACTAATTTTATCGTGATTTGAAGTTTAATATTCCTGACTGTTCAAGCTAATCTATCACAAATGAAGTTTAATCCAATATCTTTCATTTCTTATTATAAAATGAACTTTCCTTACCTGAATACCTAATCCACTCTGTCTCCTCTACCTTAAACATATATTTCTCTTTTCTGGAACTGGTAATCACCACTACGGAACAATGTAAGCCACATTGAGTCTGCAAATAGGTGGGAAAATGTGGGATACAAATGCTACAAATGAATAAATAAATAGAATCATGTTTAACACTAATTCCTGCACCCTAACTTATGCCTCCTGAAATCGTGTAAATGCTGCTTCCCATATTGGGTATGGTGACCCCATTATTCAGTAACAACATGTGCAACTTTTTGGAACGCCCCTGACATTCCCATGCTCTTCCCATGGCCATGCCCTCTTTTGAGTTGCACACTATGGGGATTTGGGTGCCTGGCATTATCGAATAGTATGCAGGGATATGCACTCTCAAGTTCCAATTGGTGCTAATTACCATCAACAATTGGTTGTTAATATCCAATTATTGCTCATTAATGGCAATAATGACACCCAACACCCAACAGACAGGACTTAACAAGAATCTGGGTTTTCTAGTCCATTATAAACCATAAAATTGTATTTCTCTGTTTACCAACCTCCTCTCACCTACCCACACCCATCCTGTTAGACTATTAATGAAATGCTTTGATGTCCCCATGCATACCTCCTACCCACCCCTACCCTCCCACCCTGTCAGACTGTCAATGTAATGCTTGGATGTCTCACTCACATATACTATCTGCTACCACATTTGCTTATTTCCGATCTGACGAAGAAGGGCAACCTTCGAAAGCTAATCAGGAAATGTATTAAGTTATGTCCAATAAAAAAGGTATCATCTTATTTTCTTTTCCATGTTTTATTTTGTTTGATTTCTATTGACAAGTACAAGGAACTGCAGAAATCAATACGAGAAATCACTAAATGATTCTGGCAGTGGAGCATCCCCTCACTGATAATGCAGTTGTCTGCAATCCCCTTTGGGATGCAAAGAAGATACAACTCAGGAGCAGAACTCAGCCTCTGTTATAATGGTAGCAGTCGCTAAGGCTGTGGAAGTAGTGGGTGGTACACCGGATGGCTGCCCATCCTGCCCACCTCCCTGACAGACTTCTGTGCGAGATCTTATACTGGTATTTGTTGGTCTCATATTTCTTTTTATCTTGATTCTGGATCAATTATTTTGGATTGAAAATACCCAGAATCATGATCTCAAAAAGAGAATCTAAATAACCTAGATTGGACCGTGGCCGTGGATTGCAACCCTTCCAGTGCAAAGTTCACACGGTTTCAAACTTGTCTTCAAAATCGGCTGAAATGCCATTTTGCAAAAGTTATTTCTTACCTGTCAATGGATCTTCAGAAATTGGACTTTTTTTTCTTTTTTTTTTTGCAGGTTGCAATAATATGTTTTATAGGACCAACCTAGAGCTCAGTGAAAGTTGTCTGGCTTATTCTTATATTGTTCCCAGCTGCCTGAATCAAAACACTGCATGAAAAAATGAAAACCCTTTAAAAAATGAAGTCTTCATTCCATGTCAGGGGAAAAGCTTAACTACCAATCTGGGAATCAAAATGTCTTCCAGCCAAAACTCTCTGTCAGTAGCCATAGAAACAAGGCAAGTGTCCAGTTAGTCTTGGAGATGTTACATGTATTGACCTCATTGGAAGGCAATGCGTCCTACAGAGTCTCACATTTTAAGCATCTCTTGAAATACAGAAAGCGAAATTGGCTTGAATGAGCTTTCACTTAGCTTTTCTCTAATTGGTTTCAGTGTCCTCTGTGAGCAGTTTCCAGTGCAGAGCTGTTGCTAGTGTAACTCTTAGTAGGTGGTTATGACTGTTTTGGAGCCAGGGTCCAGTGATTTTCCTAGAAGCAGGACGTATATAGTATAAGAATCATTCACATGCGTCACAGTACATGCTTCCACCCGGAAAATAATTGCACAGCCAACAGTCCATTGAGCAAATCATTGGCATTTGTGTGCAAATGACATTGCGTAATTGGGCCTCTTGTGGATTAACTACACAGTACTAGCAAAATATATAAAAATTAGATAATTTATTTGGCAGTTAAAGCAAAGAAAATTGTTAAGAGTTTCCTTTTTCAATCCAATGGCTTTCTTTAGGACAAATAAGTGTTTGAATGTTTTGGAATGCTTTCATGATCCCTCTTCTCCTCCCCTCCCCCCCCCCCCCCCCCCCCCCCCCCCATCATTATGAAGCTAGTGGGCCTGTTTACTACAGTGCAGTAATTATCTGCACTGTAACAGCCAAAATTAATGTGCCGTAAGGTTGTGTGGTAATTGCTGGAGGCATGACCAGCATGTTCCCTGCATTTATCACACAGAAAAGTTCCTTACTGCACACGAAGGTGTCCTTTTATGAAGGCGTGATAGGCTACCATGCAGGTAGCGCACGCCAAAACAGCACTACCACTGGGTATGTCTTATAGAGAACATTTTTCTTTACTCAGCGTGTAATTCGACTCTGGAATTCGATGCCAGAGAATGTGGTTAAGGTGGTTAGCTTAGCAGAGTTTAAGGAAGGTTTGGATGGCTTCCTGAAGGAAAAGGCCATAGAACGTTATTAAAGGAACGTAGGGAAAAATCCACTATTCCTGGGACAAGCAGTACAAAATGCTTTGCTCCGTGGATCTTGTCGGGTGATTGTGACCTGGATTGGCCACTGTCGGAGACAGGGTGCTGGGCTACATGGACCTTTGGTCTGACCCAGTGTGGCTACTCCCAGGTGCCCATCGGTAGTTTTGATTTTGGCATTTGCCATTTTCTACTGTGGGGGGTGTTCCAAGTGGTAACTGGCAGCACAGCCATATTGGTGCGTGCTGCCCAATTACCGCCAGGTTAGCGTGTGCGTCCTACCCTAGCTGAGATAATATTTAACCATCTCTCTGACCTCATGCGCAACTTTCTTCAAATCAGTCACCTTACTTTCTAACTCTTCTTACTTTCTTACCCATCTATATGTTACAACTTTGCCTTACCCTTCACTAACAATTAAAATGTTCTATTACATATTTTGTTGACATTGCAAGTAGTATACCATACAATATTCAAACTATGGGTTGAAACAATTCCAATATAGTTGTAAATTCAAAATGTACACGTATCCAACACAACTATGCAAATGTCATGCTTTTCATGTCATATATATCCAATCTTAAAAAACCTAGAACCACTCAATCATATCACTCCTACTCACTCAACACACATTCATGACCATCTATTCATTCACTTATTCACATTACTCGAGAACAAATCTACCTATGATTTTGCTGCTATAAAGAGCATAATTAATTAAAGGCACAGTGACCACCAAAATGTGTCCATTTGGTGTGTTTCTCTGACATTGTTGGATCTGCACTGTGTCTTTACTGACACCCCCACCCCTCGTCTCAGGGTACAGCCTTATCTAGTCATGGTTTACCCCCAGTTCATCTCTGAACTTCAATTTGTTTGTTTGTTACATTTGTACCCCATGCTTTCCCACTCATGGCAGGCTCAATGCAGCTTACATGGGGCAATGGAGGGTTAAGTGACTTGCCCAGAGTCACAAGGAGCTGCCTGTGCCTGAAGTAGGAATCGAATTCAGTTCCTCAGGACCAAAGTCCACCACCCACTCCTCCTTCACAGATCAGTGCAGAAGAACCAGGATTGGTTTAGCCTTTCCCTTTTCATATGCAGAGCCATTCTTGGGGGAAAGAGGGGGAGAAATAAAAACGACTGCCCCCTGGCTCTGCATTTCTGGAAACCCTGTGGTAGCCCTGCGCTGATGCCTCACATTGGAAGTGCTTACATGCCAGGACAGAAGCAGCAGGGCCAGGGGGTACAGTTCCCTCTCCCTACTCCTCAGTATCTTGGAGCATCTTGCCCCTGCTCTTCAATTTTTAGAAGGATTAGACCCCCACGCATCCCAAGGTTAACCCTATGGTTGCCCTATCTGTGTAGTATGTCATTAGGATGAAGTGTAGAGGTGTGATCAATGGTTACAGCATTAGCTGGTATTCAGGAGAACTCCTGAGATGCAGAGGAAATGCTCTCTACTACAGACCCTCTGCCTGTTTTGAAGAAAGTCAGTTATCTCCCTAGACTTTGGCTTACAAAATTAAAATTGGTCAACACATAATAACAACACTTTTCTTTTCTCCCCTATGTTCATTGGAATTGTTCATGCAGTGTAGGTGCCAGAACCATTCTCTATTTCTTGCGTTGTAAACCTTGTTGGGATTCTGTGTAGGCAAAAAACAATTTGAATAATTAAAATATGATTGTTTTCTTTTAGAAATGGGGAATGCTTTCATCTTTCCACTTAAAAATGCTTACATTTAATTAATTAGGTTATGCAACTTGGCAGAGGCAGAAGATGTTTTGCATCCTGGTAGTGAATATTTCCATTTTCATCAAATGGAATTAATTTACAATTTAGTTTAAAAAAAAATAATCTAATATTATTTTGTCTTATAATGGAAAATTAAGCAATGCCTCGCAACCAGCAAATAAATGTTTACTACTGAGCAGCCGCCATGCCCCCACTTTCATCAGATTACAGATTAGTCATCGACAATTAAATCTCTTTTTTTTTTTTTTAATTTATCAACATTTTAAATACAGTAGCAAGCAAAGATAGTAGTGCTAGCAAACACCTCCACAAACGAAGGAACAATTGCAAAAAAGAAAAACCACCCAAACTAAAATCCACACGGATTCTTATCAAGAAATTACATACAAAATAAAAAGAAAAATTATTACAAGTCATCCAAAAAGGATCTGGATCCAATTTCAAATGAACTTTATTCCTCTTTATTTATGAGGACCATTAGGGTAACTAGAATAATCACGACTACAAAGTCCAGTGATCAAAGCTCACTGCATGCATAAAATGATATAACTGGAAGGGCCCCCAGGATATTATCTAGTACAGAGCTCCTCAGCCCAGTCCTCGGGGCATACCAAGAATCCCATCGGGTTTTCAGGCTATCCACAATGAATATGCATGAGGTAGATTTGCATACCAAGGAGGAAGTGCATGCAAAGCTATCTCATGCATATTAATTGTGGATATCCAGAAAACCCGATGGGACTTGGTATACCCCGAGGACTGGGTTGAGAAGGCCTGATCCAGTAATTCCTTCCAATTTTCAGGCTCTACTACTCCTGAACCATGCAAAGATAATGAGGCCCTTTTACTAAAATGTATTAAGCCGAATTCAGTAAATGGTGCTGAAAAATAGGGACCAGGAAAACCAGCCCTTAGCGCTATTCTATAAAGCGCGCACATCACCCTTTCTCAGGGCCACTGAAAGACAAAGCCGGGCCCGCCCCCTTCTGGGCATGCCCCATCTCTGGGCAGGCCCACCCTGCCACCGCCCCACTTACTGACTTCTCCTGCTCCTATCACTGTGCACAGCAAACTTCCCCAGGGCCTGGCGCTAGCATTGCTCTCCTGTTCCTGTGCAAGGCAGCGCCACAGAGCAGAGTCCTTCCTTCCTTCCTTCCTGCTGCATCCAAAGAGGCTGTTTGGATGCAGCAGGAAGGAAGTACTCTGCTCTGCAGCGCTGCCATGCACAGGAACAGGAGAGTAATGCTAGCGCCGGGCAGGCCTCCTTTGGAGGCCAGGCCCTGGGGAATTTTGCCCCCCTCTCAGTGGCCCTGCCCTCTACAAAATAGTGCCTAGTGAAGATTCCCATGCCCAACTTTGTGCACATGGACTTACGCCAGCTGAAACCTGGTCTAAATCCTGACACACAAGTTGGAATTCTATAACACTATGTGGATCTTTTGAAAATGCCCCTGACCCCTATGCCCATCCCATGGCCACACCCCTTATGGATTGTGCTATGGGATTTGGTGCCCAGGCTTATAGAACAGCGTGCAGCCAGAAGTACGCAACCCCTAATTGGTGCCAATTAAAATCAATAATTGATTGTTGGCATCCAATTATTATTGTTAATTGGTTTGTTAATCAATTAGGTCATGCGTGCACTTCTGGATCATGCCCAAATTTGAGTGTGGATATTTGGGTGCCCTTTAAAGAATCTGGGGATTACTATGTTGTGATTTAGTGCACAGTAACTAGCACACAACTGTGGTAAGGGGTTTTGCAGTATTTTAGCAGTCACTGCACAGTAAACTGCATTTTAAGTACTTTTTGTGATAGGGGTAGGGCCTGGGTGTGGAAGTGTTATCCAGGTAGTGTGCTTAATTTCCCATGCGCTAACTGGCTAATGCACAGTCAACATGGGACCACTTACCACCTCCAAAACAGGAGGCACTAAGTACTTTTACTTTAGCTGCCAGCAGGTATTGTGTGTTAATGGGAACATTAACATAGGACCTAAATAGAAGGAAGTTAGTTAGGCTCCCATTTGGTGCTGTGTTAAATTTGCAGCTACTTTGCAGTAAAGTCCTGCGTAAAGCAGCAGTAACTGCAAATTTTACAGTAAAAGGGCCCCTCACTGAGGTCCAGCCATGGCCGCAGATCCAGGAGCAGAAGGAGGCTGGAGAGGTGGGAAAAGGAAAGTTTGGGTCTCACTAAAAAAGCTGAGACGCAAATCTTAGCAAGATGAAAGGCAGCAAAATTGGAAGGGAAAAGCTGGAAATCCCTCCTGGTGGAAAAAGTTAATGTGCCTGAAATAATGAGGGTAATTTTATAACAGACACCTACGAAAAGCTCTATTTAAAACACCACCCGAAATGGTAGGAGTACACACAACAGACTCCTGCATACCTTAAAGGGAGCACTGATGTTTGGAAAAAAGCTGAGTAAATGAGGCCCTAAATGTATGATGCAAATTTAAGATGATTTGATTTGAATAGTAATGTGTTTCCAATTTGAGGAGGCTTTCACGCTGTATTAGAATAGGAACTTTCTCCCTGTACTGTACTTTTACATTCTGCAAGCTGCTCTAAGCATTAAGGAGACGGTATATGATGCCACAAGTGTAGGGGTGGCGGAGCCTTTTTAAAATTTTTGCCAGACATGGACATGCAGCAAAATGAAAATTGTCTTTTTAAAATTTTTGCTGAAAATGGATGTGCGGCAAAATGAAAATTGCTGCGCGTCCATTTTGGGTCTGAGACCTTACCCCCAGCCATTGACCTAGCGGTAAAGTCCCTAGCAGTTATCTCATGGTATCACCACTAGGGGGCATCTCCTTACATAGAATTAGTAATACCACAAGACTACCACTAGGGGTCATTGGCACCATTTTGGATTCTGGTGAGGTCTCAGATTGCTCCAGTGTGTGAAGGAAGAGCGGGACTTGGGGGTGATTGTGTCTGACGACCTTAAAGCTTTCAAACAGGTAGAAAAAGCGACAGCCAAAGCCAGAAGGATGCTTGAGTGCATAAAGAGAGGCATGATCAGCAGGAAAAAGGAGGTGGTAGTGCCATTGTATTAGTCTCTGGTGAGGCCTCATTTGGAGTACTGCATGCAGTTCTGGAGACTGCACCTACGGAAAGATATAAACAGGATGGAGTCAGTCCAGAGGGCGGCTACGAAATTAGTAAGTGGTCTGGAATGCAAAAATTATAGGGACAGACTTATGAACCTCAACATGCATATGCTGGAAGAGAGGAGGGAGAGAGAAAACTTTTAAATATCTCAAGCGCATTTATATACAGGAAGAGAGCCTTTTTCAAATGAAGGAGAGCTCTGGAATAAGGGGGCATACGACAAAGTTGAGAGGGAATAGGCTTAGGAGCAACCTGAGGAAGTATTATTTCACAGAAAGGGTGGTGGAGCCGTGGAATGGCCTCCCAATGGAGGTGGTGGAGTCAAGGACTGTTCCAGAGTTTAAAAAGGCATGGGATAAGAATGTGGGATCACTTAGGAAAAGGAAGAATTGGGGGTTACAGAGGATGGGCAGACTGGATGGGTCATATGGCCTTTATCTGCCGTCATGTTTCTATGTTTCTATAACATGCATTAACTGTTATGGTACTTTCATTTACTGATAGCAAAGAAACTTGATAAACTGTTAATGGTCACGTTAATAGCACACATAGCTTAGTAAAGGGCCACTTTAATGGCAAAAACCCTTAGTGAACTAGGCCGTTATCATTCCTTATTCCCCCTGTGTGAGTAAATCGCCACTTTAAGTGTTTTTCACCTGATATTTTCATTAAAAAATGTGAAATGTTCAAATGGTTGGCTTAGTTTCCCCTCACGTACACCGCCTTGAGTGAATTAAGCCACTTTGAGCCTGCAAAGAGGTGGGATAAGGTGGGGTACAAATGCAACAAATAAATAAATAAATTCTTTCAAAAAGGCGGTAAATAAGTCCTGATAAATAAATAAATAAATAATGTTTGGTTTTATCTATTGAAGCTTGCTCCATCTTTGCTCCTGTTTGGCTTCATCATGTGCAGACTTCCTGGGTATCTGGTGTTACATGTTCATAGTTTTATTGTTCACCAGTTTATACATGTTTATTAATAAAACACGTCTTTTCTAAGGCATTTTATTTCTTATATTCCACTTCATACTGTCCCTGGGTAGCACTGCTTTTAGTAGAGTGAGGATTCAAAAGAGCAGATATTACCCCCTCTAGTTTTCTTTCTGAGGCCTGGCAGTTTCCTCCTCTTTCTTCTTGGTTTCCGGCTCAATTGGAACCAGACTCTGTTGGGCTATGATGTCATTAGCCTTCATTAGCAATTATTTGGGTTCATTGATCCTATTTTATATCCCCTTCATGACTCATTTGGCCCAGTTGTTGCAATGACAATCCTGAGCTGGGGTCACACATCAGGGTTCCCTCCCTACAATTGTGGCCCTCAAGTCTAGCCACTGGGTGTTGCTGTTGAGTAACAGCTGGGATGCCCTCTCCTCCAGGGTGTATTGAGTGCTACTTTTATGGCATTCCCTCTACCAGTCGGTATGGAAAATGAATGACCTTATCCAGGTCTTTTGCACAGGATGGTCACCTCAGCCAGTGAAACCCGAACTTCTCCATTAGCAGCCTCATCACAGGAACCTTGGATCAACTACAGAGTGACTTTTTTAGCAAACATGCAAGAAATCACAAGCCTTAATGTATTGAAAAACTGGAAAATCTGTTCTCCAGCTTGTCTTATGCTAGGTGTTAATAAGAGACATCTGGGTGTAGGCTAATAGACTACATTAAGATTTACTTATAATTCTGGCAAGAAATAATCCTTGCAGGCGGCTGAGCTGAGTACCAAAAGTTAGTCTTGAATATTTTTAAAGTTAGGCGATAATCAGGTCAATTGGTTCTCTAGTGAGCAATTCTTTATTATAAGATCTTTCACCATCTAGAGGCCATTAGAAGCAGAATTTCTATTATTTACTTTGAGAAACAGGTCTTATTTCAGCTTTTACTGAATGTCATACGAATCAACAGCTGTTTTAAATGTTAACACACTCATCAGAAACTTCAGTGCATCATTGCTTGCTTATTTCCCAATAACTTCTCAACTACGTTTTGAAAAAGAAAATCTGCTTTGCAGATGAGGAGCACCTGCTGTTATGTAAGCCTTCAACATGCAGTTACGAGACCTGATGATATGTTGCAGGAATTACATCCAATCAGAACTATATAGGTAACAAAAAATTGTAATCTGACGCTGAAAGGGCAGTCAACATCTGCTATCTACGAATTGCTTCTAATGGAGAGAGTGATGAAGCAGATGTGTATATGTACTGCTGTATGGCATTTTGAGTATTGCACAAGGCAGCAAAATACCTTTTGTTGACTTTGTTCGTTCTGACAAGGGTTTACATTGGCTCATACAATATTGTTTAGGAAGGATAGCGCTTCAGCTGTCATTGCTCTGTGCGAGTATGCTGGACCGTTGTCTTTTTCTTCTAAAAGTGCACCTATCATCTTTCTAAAGACTCCTGCGTTTTCAGCACAAGCATTTGTGGCTTATATCAATTAGCCAGGTAACAATGCTCAGTAGGGGAACTACCGCTCAAAAAATCCACAATATCAAACAAGAAAAGAGCGGGTTTGTATGAGTAGGAACCCTGTTCAAAAACAGTGATAAGGAAAAGTGGAAAGGACCTCAGCTAAGTGACATACAGCAATAATGCTGAACAAGTTGTGCTCTACATGAGCGTCACTACAAATCAATCACTGGTCACTTTCTAACCATCCTCCTATGTGCTCGAATTTTGTAACAAACAAATCAAATGTTAAATATCAAATATTAAATATCAAAAGCTACATTGGCCATAATGTTAAACATCACTTAGCTACAAAGCGGTCGCCATCGGGCTTCCCTGCCCAACGGACCCGTTTCACCACCACAGGGCTTCTTCAGGGGCAAACGGGGGGACCCTCAGCATGACCGTACTTTGACAACTGGACAATCTTGCCTAAAATATAAAGCACAATTAATTACATAAGTACATAAGTAATGCCATATTGGGAAAAGACTAAGGGTCCATCGAGCCCAGCATCTTGTCCACGACAGCGGCCAATCCAGGCCAAGGGCACCTGACAAGCTTCCCAAATGTACAAACATTCTATACATGTTATTCCTGGAATTTTGGATTTTTCCAAGTCCGTTTAGTAGCGGTTTATGGACTTGTCCTTTAGGAAACCGTCCAACCCCTTTTTAAACTCTGCTAAGCTAACCGCCTTCACCACATTTTCCGGCAATGAATTCCAGAGTTTAATTACACGTTGGGTGAAGAAACATTTTCTCTGATTTGTTTTAAATTTACTACACTGTAGTTTAATCGCATGCCCCCTAGTCCTAGTATTTTTGGAAAGCGTGAACAGACGCTTCACATCCACCTGTTCCACTCCACTCATTATTTTATATACCTCTATCATGTCTCCCCTCAGCCGTCTCTTCTCCAAGCTGAATAGCCCTAGCCTCCTTAGTCTTTCTTCATAGGGAAGTCGTCCCATCCCCGCTATCATTTTAGTTGCCCTTTGCTGCACCTTTTCCAATTCTACTATATCTTTCTTGAGATGCGGCAACCAGAATTGAACACAATACTCAAGGTGCGGTCGCACCATGGAGCAATACAACGGCATTATAACATCCTCACACCTGTTTTCCATACCTTTCCTAATAATACCCAACATTCTATTCGCTTTCCTAGCCGCAGCAGCACACTGAGCAGAAGGTTTCAGTGTGTTATCGACGACGACACCCAGATCCCTTTCTTGGTCCGTAACTCCTAATGTGGAACCTTGCATGACGTAGCTATAATTCGGGTTCTTTTTTCCCACATGCATCACCTTGCACTTGCTCACATTAAACGTCATCTGCCATTTAGCCGCCCAGTCTCCCAGTCTCGTAAGGTCCTCTTGTAATTTTTCACAATCCTGTCGCGAGTTAACGACTTTGAATAACTTTGTGTCATCAGCAAATTTAATTACCTCGCTAGTTACTCCCATCTCTAAATCATTTATAAATATATTTAAAAGCAGCGGTCCTAGCACAGACCCCTGAGGCACCCCACTAACTACCCTTCTCCATTGTGAATACTGCCCATTTAACCCCACTCTCTGTTTCCTATCCTTTAACCAGTTTTTAATCCACAATAGGACATTTCCTCCTATCCCATGACCCTCCAATTTCCTCTGTAGCCTTTCATGAGGTACCTTGTCAAACGCCTTTTGAAAATCCAGATACACAATATCAACCGGCTCCCCTTTGTCCACATGTTTGTTTACTCCTTCAAAGAATTGAAGTAAATTGGTCAGGCAAGATTTCCCCACACAAAAGCTGTGCTGACTCGGTCTCAGTAATCCATGTCCTCAGATGTGCTCTGTAATTTTGTTTTTAATAATAGCCTCTACCATTTTCCCCGGCACCGACGTCAGACTCAAGGTCTATAATTTTCCGGATCTCCCCTGGAGCCTTTTTAAAAAATGGGCGTTACATTGGCCACCCTCCAATCTTCCGGTACCACGCTCGATTTTAAGGATAAGTTGCATATCACTAGCAGTAGCTCTGCAAGCTCATTTTTCAGTTCTATCAGTACGCTAGGGTGAATACCATCCAGTCCAGGAGATTTGCTACTCTTCAGTTTGCCGAATTGCCCCATTACGTCTTCCAGGTTTACCGTGAAGTCAGTAAGTTTCTCCGACTCGTCCGCTTGAAATACCATTTCCGACACCGGTATCCCACCCAAATCTTCCTGAGTTAACGAGAGCCCACTCAACCCAAACCAAAATTCCAAATACTTACAGACTATCTTCCAGACTACTAACTCTGTGTGTGGAAGCAAAAAATAGCACACACCAGAAGGGCTTCATCCACTTAAATACCTTACTACCCCACCCAGTGCTACCTGCTAAATTGACCTTACAAACCACCTACACACATATCTCAAAACCATCAACCAAACAACAATTGTACCTGTCTTAAACATACATTTCAAATACTTACAGACTACCATCCAAAACACTGACTTTGTGTGAGGAGGCAAAAAGTAGTACACACCAGAAGGGCTTTATCCACTTAAATACCTTACTGCCCCACTTAGTGTTACCTACTTAATTAACCTTAAAGAAACCACCACACACACACATATCTCAAAACCACCAAACAAACAACAAGTGTACCTATCTTCAACACACATGTGCAGATGCAGTTCAACATCAAACATCCACTCTGAGAACTCACAAAAATCACACATTCCACCAGTTACATGACCTGCCCTCATAATCTTCAAAACCACTTGTCATATTAAAAAAACACTGTCCATTCCAACTTGGTGTTTAAACCCTGCGGTTCAAGAGAATGGAGACGAAAAATCCATTTCTATTCCAACTGTAGGAGACGTCTATTCAAATCTCCACCCCGCCCAGTTGGAAGTACCCGATCGAGAACTCTCACAGTGAAATCATTGAAAACATGTGATGCACTAAGGCAATGAGCCACAAGAGGAGCTCCTGTTTTTCTGAGGGCAATACTGGATCTATGTTCATTAACTCGAATGTTCAATGATCTAGTAACAGGATAGATCATAAGGAATGCCAAGCCAAATGCAAAGCGGAGATAAGGAGGGCAAAAAAGGACTTTGAGAAGAAATTAGCGTTGGAAGCAAAAATACATAGTAAAAATTTTTTTAGATACATTAAAAGCAGGAAACCGGCCAAAGAGTCGGTTGGGCCGCTGGACGAAAATGGTGTTAAAGGGGCGATCAAGGAGGACAAAGCCGTAGCGGAGAAATTAAATGAATTCTTTGCTTCGGTCTTCACCGAGGAGGATTTGGGGGGGACACCGGTGCCGGAAAGAATATTTGAAGCGGGGGAGTCGGAGAAACTAAACAAATTCTCTGTAACCTTGGAGGATGTATTGGGTCAGTTCAGCAAGCTGAAGAGTAGTAAATCACCGGGACCTGATGGTATTCATCCCAGAGTATTAATAGAACTAAAAAATGAACTTGCGGAGCTACTGTTAGAAATATGCAATCTGTCCCTAAAATCGAGTGTAGTACCGGAAGACTGGAGGGTAGCCAATGTTACTCCGATTTTTAAGAAGGGTTCCAGAGGAGATCCGGGAAATTATAGACCGGTGAGTCTGACGTCGGTGCCGGGCAAGATGGTGGAGGCTATTATTAAGAATAAAATTGCAGAGCATATACAAAAACATGGACTGATGAGACAAAGTCAGCACGGATTTAGTGAAGGGAAGTCTTGCCTCACCAATCTAATGCATTTTTTTGAGGGGGTAAGCAAACATGTGAACAATGGGGAGCCGGTTGATATTGTATATCTGGATTTTCAGAAGGCGTTTGACAAAGTGCCGCACGAAAGACTCCTGAAGAAATTGCAGAGTCATGGAATCGGAGGTAGGGTATTATTATGGATTAAGAACTGGTTGAAAGATAGGAAGCAGAGAGTAGGATTGCGTGGCCAGTATTCTCAGTGGAGGAGGGTAGTTAGTGGGGTCCCGCAGGGGTCTGTGCTGGGTCCGTTGCTTTTTAATGTATTTATAAATGACCTAGAGATGGGAATAACTAGTGAGGTAATTAAATTCGCCGATGACACAAAATTATTCAGGGTCGTCAAGTCGCAGGAGGAATGTGAACGATTACAGGAGGACCTTGCGAGACTGGGAGAATGGGCGTGCAAGTGGCAGATGAAGTTCAATGTTGACAAGTGCAAAGTGATGCATGTGGGTAAGAGGAACCCGAATTATAGCTACGTCTTGCAAGGTTCCGCGTTAGGAGTTACGGATCAAGAAAGGGATCTGGGTGTCGTCGTCGATGATACGCTGAAACCTTCTGCTCAGTGTGCTGCTGCGGCTAGGAAAGCGAATAGAATGTTGGGTGTTATTAGGAAGGGTATGGAGTCCAGGTGTGCGGATGTTATAATGCCGTTGTATCGCTCCATGGTGCGACCGCACCTGGAGTATTGTGTTCAGTACTGGTCTCCGTATCTCAAAAAAGATATAGTAGAATTGGAAAAGGTACAGCGAAGGGCGACGAAAATGATAGTGGGGATGGGACGACTTTCCTATGAAGAGAGGCTGAGAAGGCTAGGGCTTTTCAGCTTGGAGAAGAGACGGCTGAGGGGAGATATGATAGAAGTGTATAAAATAATGAGTGGAATGGATCGGGTGGATGTGAAGCGACTGTTCACGCTATCCAAAAATACTAGGACTAGAGGGCATGAGTTGAAGCTACAGTGTGGTAAATTTAAAACGAATCGGAGAAAATTTTTCTTCACCCAACGTGTAATTAGACTCTGGAATTCGTTGCCGGAGAACGTGGCACGGGCGGTTAGCTTGACGGAGTTTAAAAAGGGGTTAGATAGATTCCTAAAGGACAAGTCCATAGACCGCTATTAAATGGACTTGGAAAAATTCCGCATTTTTAGGTATAACTTGTCTGGAATGTTTTTACGTTAGGGGAGCGTGCCAGGTGCCCTTGACCTGGATTGGCCACTGTCGGAGACAGGATGCTGGGCTAGATGGACCTTTGGTCTTTCCCAGTATGGCACTACTTATGTACTTATGTACTTATGTACCCACATATATCTTCCCACAAGCACATTGCAGCACATATATGACATGTGTAGAACGGCAATCCGTATGCCAGTGAGAGACATAACATTTTTGGTCTATAGGATTAACAAATCTATCTTCCACAGCAGTTATATCACATGTCATACATCGACCGCAACAGAAGTGACCAAGTGGGACTTGTTCTTGTCTAGTCTCTTCCAACCGGGGTAATTCAGAAGGACTAACCAATTCTTTAATATTTTTACCCCGAGAAAAAGCAACCAATAAGTTCATGTCCTGAAAAACAGGATGGGAGCATAGCACATCCCAATGTTGATGTAGAATTTGTGCCATCTGCTCTCCTTTCACAGTGTGTCTCATCACACCCACCATCTTGTTTATGTCTTCATCTTTTGCTCGTGGGACGAAAAGCATATCTCTGTTGAAATATCGTGCCCTCTTGTACGCAGTCTTCAAAGTACTAAACGGGTAGTTTGTTTGTTACAAAATTCGAGCACATAGGAGGATGGTGAGAAAGTGACCAGTGATTGATTTGTAGTGACGCTCATGTAGAGCACATCTTGTTCAGCATTATTGCTGTATGTCACTTAGCTGAGGTCCTTTCCACTTTTCCTTATCACTGTTTTTGAACAGGGTTCCTACTCATACAAACCCGCTCTTTTCTTGTTTTATATCAATTAGCTACATCTATTAAGACTCCTGAAGCAGGCACTTCACTGAAACATGGTGCCATGTTGAATCTTTTACCCCCTATAGAATAAAGACCATCTTCTATTGAGAACATCTAGACTTCATCATCATTTTTCATTGTGTGGGGGAGCATCCTGTTGCATACACTACTCCTTTTGACTGCCCTTCACAATCGTAGTGTTTTTGTTTTCCCACTTTGGTGGGTGTTTCCCATAGTGCAAGATATGTCACATGACTCAGAAATCAACCAAATTCAGTTAATGTTATCTGCTGTACCACATTCTGTTCTTGTTGGATCAGAAAAGATGATAGCTCATATTTTGGGAAAGCCTTTGTCACTGTCATAATCTGGTAACAGCATATGGATGCGATTTGATGTCTTTTGCCATAGGCCTAATGCTTGTCTTCCTCTGCTGTGAATTATATAGTAACATAGTAACAGATGGCATATAAAGACTAGTTTGGTCCATCTAGTCTACCCACCAAGGTGGCTAGAGTCATAACTTCTGCTCTGCACAAAACAGGTAGGTTACCCCTCTGTGCATTTGTTTAGAACTGTACCTAGTGTTCCGTGCACGTTAAACCCCTCTATGTCTTTTGTTTTACTTTGATCCCATGTTCTTGATAGATAGGGATCCTCTGTATTTATCCCATGCCTTTTTAAAATTCTGTCACTGGTTTTATCCTCACCACCTCCACCGAGAGGGCATTCCAGGCATCCTTGCAGTTTTATTTCATATCCTCTAGCTTTGCAGCTTCCCCATCTTTGAAAAGATTTATTAGATTTAAACATTTGTATCATAACACCCCGTTTCTCCTCTCCTCTAGGGTGTACATATTCAGGTCTTCAAGTCTCTTGTCATACATCTTGTGGAGCAAGACCATACCATTTTGGTCACCTTTCTCTGAACTCCTTCAGGTCGTTTTATACGCTTAATAAAATACCCCACCGACCCAACATAAAAATACTTGGATACCTGTGACACAACGTAACCAAAGACCGTAATGGACATTACCTGACTTTTCCTCCCCCTTTCTAATTTCCCCCCAATTATACCTTTCGAACATGTACCTCATTCTACCACAACATCTCCTTGTGTATTCATTATACATTGTATTTGTTCAGACTGGAACCGGCTAACGCCGTAAACGGAACTGTGTAAGCCACATTGAGCCTGCAAAAAGGTGTGAAAATGTGGGATACAAATGCAACAAATAAATAAATAAAAATACTGCCTCCAAAACTGAATGCAGTACAGCAATTGGTGCCTCACCAATAACTTGTAGAAGAGCATTATCACCTCTTCCACTGTTCCCTCTAAGCTGGGCAGGAATCCTCCAACTGCATTGCTGCCATTGGGAGCTAGTGCTTCAATATGGTAACATCAAGACTGGATTACTGCAATGCACTATTCAATGGTCTGACTACAAAGGGCCTGCATCAGCTCCAGTTGATTCAGAATGCAGCAGCAAGACTCATAGTAGGTGGCAAGCGACGTGATCACATCACACCATTTTTGCAAAAACTTCATTGGCTACCAGTGCAATACAGGGCTAAATTTAAAACTCTATGTCTGATCTTCAAGGTCCTGAAAGGAAATGGCCCCGAGTATCTGAAGAATAGGATGATCCTCCACACACCGCCAAGGACACTAAGGTCCTCCCAAGGACTTTCACTAACTACACCCTCTCCAAAAGACATTACACGATGTGATACCTGCAAGCGAGCCTTCTCCGGAGTAGCCCCCACACTGTGGAATGCATTGCCTGAAAGGCTCCACTTAACACAAGACTATCTGTACTTCAGGAAGCAAGTGAGAGGTTGACTCTTCAACCAAGCCTTTAATGGAAGAAGTAACTAACTTGTTAGTCTCACTCACACACACAAGGATTGACTCGGGCTGCACATACTGCAGCGGGACATGTTTATCCACTTCTAGCCTAACTGAGATAATATTTAACCATCTCTCTGGCCTCATTTGCACCTTTCTTCAAATCAGTCACCTTACTTTCAAATTCTTCTTACTTTCTTACTCATCTATATGTTACAACTTTGCCTTACCCTTCACTACCAATTATAATGTTCTATTACGTATTGTGTTGTCATTGTAAGTAGTATACCATTGTAATTCTAATGTTGTATTACCATGTGGTGTTCAAAATATTCTGCTTCAAACAACTGCAGCTGGTTATAAATCACACTTGTTTATTCTTACTTTTATTAAGTAGTATACCATACCATATTTTGTATTGTTACTTGAATATTTTTACTGCTGTAATTGCATATTGCTCATGTTTGATCTATTCGTACTGTACACACCTTGAGTGAATTCCTTAAAAAAAGCGGTAAATAAATCTAAATAAATATTGTGCTTTCAATCACTAGGGACAGGCAGGTTCCCTGGGTCAGAGTAGATACTAAAAATCAATCACTACTTCTCCAAAGAACGGGAGTCTGCATGTTGACAGCAATCAAAAAGATTGGAAAGCCCATTTACCTGAAACTCACAGATAATAACCCCACCTAATCTGACAAAAGAAAGCTCATCTACTCCCAGACAATGACTCTTTCAATTCTGTCAAGTATGGGTGTATACCACAGCAGATGGCCAGCTAGGAATCCTTATGATGTCATTTAAACATGTGACCAGCCACCATGCTCCATCTCAAAACTAGATAGAACTAGTTTTCAGCTATCCCTGAGTTTTCATTGGATCAAAACACCCCACCTGACTTCAGCCTATTGGCCCAACAAGAAATTATAAAACCTGGAACACAGTCCACCCCCCTCTCTCTTCTCTTCTCCCTGCACCCAGCCTGCTAGATGATCTGCACCTTTCTGGACCTTCACTGAATCTCTCTGGGACAAACCAGGTTCCATTCTCAACAAATCTGCCAAAAAGACTTCTTTTCCAGCAAGGACCTCCATCACTACTCCAACCAGCATCAGAAAGAATTCGTCTGAGCCTCAATCAAAGTGAGTTACTATTAATCCACCCTAATTAACAATTCAGACTTTCTAACAATATTTATCTTGTGGCACATTTCCCTTGTGTAGAAGCCCTAAAAACTGCCTTCTAATAGTATTGCATTACCTGTATTGTAAATAAACATTATTGATAAAAACCTGGTCCTTATGTTCTGAGAACATGTCCTTAAATCTTATACAGTGCTGGTTAATGCAATTACCCCAAATCAAATTTATCCCTTTATCCCCTTTTTTCACAGCCACCATCCATATAGATTTAATCTAGGATAGCTTTTTTTGCTCACGTAAATGAAATTGCTCAACTATATGGATAGTGGCTGAATATCACTGTTATCCATATAGCTGAGTGACACACCCTAGTTCTGCCTCAGCACTGTCTGGTAGTAGTTGGGGGCAAGATCAGGATGTTATATTGGGGGAATGATCTGGAGTGGGTATGGTTGCTGGGGGGGGGGGGAGGGTGAGAAATTGGGGTGTACATGCAGATCAGGAGCAGCAATTTTACCAAGCTGCTTCCACACATGTGGAGTGTAGTAGCTCCACCCCTTCCCCCCCCCCCCACATACAGTTTTCTTAAATCACGGCACCCACAAGACATGGGGAGTCATGGACATTCAGTTCTGCATGTCCATTCATGTATTTTACAAGCAATTCTGGATTTGGTGGAGCCTTTGTAAAATACATGGGAATTTTCCATGACCCAACCTGGACGTCTGAATTCATGACCTTTCTAAAATTGGGCTTCACATGGGTAAACTCAACACGTTGTACGATAAAATGCAATATAACACTGCACATATGAAAATATCCTTCCCCCCCCCCACACACACACACACACTTAGGAATGAAAGTTTCAGATACACAAGCTAATTTTTATCCATTATACTAAAAACCCTTCAAATGTCAAATAAAATCAGCCCATAAATCCAGTCAGCTAAAGAGGTCTCTACAATGGCGAATGCAGCACCAATTTTCATTATCTCAACCCTGGGCAGAGATAGGACGTGCCATAAATAGCTACAGCAAATGAGAGTGTACAGAAATGAGCAAGAGCTAGTCTGGGATATGCCAAACACAAGATAAGAAATGTATGTTATTTCATGCTGTGTCCCTCTTTGAAGGAAAAGGATGGCTTTCAATCTTTGGAAAGCAGAGCTGTGTCTCATCTGCTAAACACCCATTGTTGCTCAGCACGCAAAAGCAGGTTAATGAGTTGTACAGTTTACGCTTGTTGCCATTCGGTTGGCTTATGGAAATCAAACTAGGGAAAGGAAAAGGGATGGGACTTGATATACCGTCTTTCTGCAGTTGCAATCAAAGTGGTTTAGATATTATATACAGATACTTTTATTTTGTGTCTGGGGCAATGGAGGATTAAGTGACTTGCCCAGAGTCACAAGGAGCTGCAGTGAGAATAGAACCTGGTTTCCCTAGTTTACAGGCCACTTTCCTAACCATTAGGCTACCCCCTTCGCTACATCATTTTCTGGCTTTATGGGCACTGAATAATCTTTTTTTTTTAAATGTGTTAAATGACTTTCTAAGATTGAATAAAAACAAAAGAATATAAAAGCAATACCTTTTTATTGGACTTTCAGGAAACATAAAAGGATTCCAGTGAAAGTTTGGGGTGAAAAGGTGGGGGATGCGAGGAGGGAGAGAGATAAATATGTAGTACAATTTCATGATATAGTGCAATAGGAAACTCAGATCTTAGTTAAGATCCTTCTTTTAGTTTCAAAGTGTCTGACCATTTTAACTTCAAAAGTCTTATATCCCTGGATTGTGTTAAAGTTCCCTTTAAGCATCCTGATCATAAGATCATTGCTGCAGTGCTCTGGCCCAAGAAGTGTTCCCCCACGAGGTTACCTTGATTTGCTTTGTGGCGTCTTATATGATCCCTGCGTGAATTGATTCTTGTCTTTAAACAAATTAATAACCCAATTTTATCCATATAAATGGCGATTCTTTAAACTAGGTGCTCACAGTTACGCACACATGTGCAGGGGAATTCTATAAACGTCGCTTAAAATTGCATTTGTGTGTGTAATTTAATTGAGTAATGAGCCTGATAGCACCAATAATTGGGCACTAACAATTAATTATTAGTATTAAGTAGCAACAATTTGGATTTACACAAACATTTTGCTAAGCGCTATTCTATAAAGATGCATGCGTACATTTTTAGCACGCAATGGGAAGGGCATGGCGGGTCAGGGGTGTTCACTAAAGATGCGTGCACTATTATAGAATTCGGTTGGTGTAAATCCTCGCACCTAAAAGTTGGGCATGGATCCTGGTGCTATGCGCTATAATGTTATTTTTTTTAGATTACCTACAGACGTGTTCTATTTCCTGTATGTGTCTCACCAAACTTCTTCATTAGTCTTTAAATGCATAATCTAAAAAATAACAAAAATAGCAAAAAATTACATTTGGACCAGTGACGAGATCAGGATTTTTTTGTTCAGGGTGGCCAGGAAAAAGCGGGCTCAAATGAAATTTATTTATTTATTACATTTGTATCCTGCATTATCCCACCAATTGGTAGGTTCAATGTGGCTTACATGGAACAATAAGAAGGTACAGTGGGGTGGTTACAAGATAAGAAGTGGGGTTAACAATGTCAGGTGGGGTTCACAAATCGATAGGTATAACGATAGGTTCTAGAGCTCTCTCGTGGAAGTAGTAGGTTAGGTGGTCCCTTTATGGGATTCAGTTCAGTTTGCCTGACTCATTGTTGGAGGATTGCAAAGAGAGTTCAAGTGGGATCACGACCAGTCGAGTTGAGTTAGCTTATTATCGAGTTGAGTTAGCTTAAATCCCTTCTGAGGTCCAGAAACACAACAATTTTCTTTTGAATAAGTACCTTAGATGCAAGTTTCTTTTGTTTATTAGGAAGTTATTACGCTAGGAGAGCTTGTGAAGTGTTTGCTGACATAGCCGGTGGTTATCGATTGATAATTATAGAATCTAGTCATATGTGCAGATAGGGTGCACTCTGCATCAATAGAAATACATACCTACTTCCAAAAAGTCCTCTGTTGACATTTACACCTCTTCTGCGGCACTCTTAACTGTGAACTCTCTGCTTGTTTGGACATGAAATTTGGAGGAATGACTCAAAAGCACCTCAAGTGGCAAATTAAAAAAAAAAAAAAAAAAGGAATTTTGGACCTCTGCTCCTTAATTGGTGCCCATTGCACAAGAAGTTTTTAAATTCCACCACTTACACATGTAGCTAGCAAAATTTGCCACTTATAATTTGTTTGCCCAATGAGCATTTGGGCGGGAATAATGTTTGGACTATTTTCTGAGGTCAGGGCTGGGACCAGCAATCCTGAAGGCCGAAAATATATGTATTCAGCACACTCCTCTCATCCAATGTCTGTCTAAGCCAGAAGATGCAATTCCAACCAAAGGTTTGGTTGAACTTGGATGGGGTGTAAATCAATGGGACAACTCCAGCACTAACTATATACAATCAGTAGTAGACTGCAGTAGGACTAAAAACAGTCTTCAGGTGGTCTTCCGTGAACTTTCTGACCTGGTAGAGGTTCAGGAAAAAATGCCCTTAGCAGCTTCTCTCTTTCTTTCTCTCTCTCTCTCTCTCTCTCTCTCTCTCTCTTTCTGGATTCTGGTTCCAGCGAAGGGCTGCTACAACATTGGTGGCTTTCTCAGGGAGCTGGGCTCTTTGAGTCTGTAAGTAGTGAGATCCCTTCCTTGATGGGATCTAAACGACTTGCTGTCCTGGTGCTTCTCCTAGATAGGTGGTTCCACTGTGCCTAACCTTATTTCTCCTTAGAAGGCAGTGTTGGTAGCCTGGTCACCATTCCAAATCTATCTGGAATCAGCACAGCAACAAAATATTTTAGTGCTTCCCTCTTATCGAGTTATTCATTTAGATTCTATGTGTCGGGCAATTTTTACAGTCAAGCCCCTGTGCTTTGAAATGACTTGCCTGGCTTTTTACATTCAGAGATGTCATTCTAGAAGTTCAAGGCTGGTTTGAAAACACATTTTTTTTTTATGAAAGCTTTCGGATCGGACACCCAGGCCTGACTGCTGACCATGGTGGCTTACCATGGGTGCCTGGCCTGGAGCACAGTGGGATGTAGTAAAGATAGTAGGCTTGATGTTTTTGTACTATCTAATATTACTTATTGGATTTGATTAGTTCTTGTGTGGTATGCATTCAACATTTGATTATTACTTTTATTATGTGAACCGCTTAGGAACTTGTATTCGGTGGTATATCAAATATAATAAACTAGAACTTGAGCATGAGTTGGCATTGGCATAGTGACCATTTATGCCATTTAGCAGTCAAAATTGGCTATGCGCATCACTGATAGTATTCTATAAGTTACACACGCAAGTTGGAGACACTCCCATGCCTCTCCCATGCTCCACCTGTATGCACCTCCCCTTGCAGTTACACATGACGGCACTTATGAATTACCTTATACAATAGTGCATAGTGCAGTTGCACTTGTAACATGCCAATTAAAGCATACTCCCATATATAGAATTGCCCTGCTAGCTCTCACCTTTCTTTCCAAGGCAAGTTATAATCACATATATTAATCAACAAAGGAAGTGACTGACATAGTGAGGATGGCAGAGCATTAGCCATCAGGTCATTACTGGTCAAGAATAAAGTCAAACTGTAATTTGGTGTTTATCCTATTCAATAGAGCATACCCCACCGACCCAACATAAAAATACATGGACACCTGCGACACAATGCAACCAAAGAACGTAAAGGACGGACATTAACTGACTCTTCCTCCCCCCCTCCCTCTCTAAGTTCCCCCCAATTGTACCTACCATACATGTACCTTATCTACTACAATATCACCTTGTATTCATTCATACCATGTATTTGTTCAGACCGGAATTGGCTAACACCGTTAACGGTAATATGTAAGCCACATTGAGCCTGCAAAAAGGTGGGAAAATGTGGGATACAAATGCAACAAATAAAATAAATGCCTGTCAAATGTGGTCATCCTAGATAATCATATTTTCATGCATTTTGGGCTTGTCTGAAAGTTCAACGATTCTGGGGACAGGTATTACGTTTTCTGGGGTATTTGTTGGATGTAAAGATTCAAGGGTCCATGGAACAATTACTTTTGGATGTGCCTGGAGCATTTCGTAGCTTAAGAGGGCCTGGATGTTTACTTTGTAGGAAATTGTGCCTGGTGGCCAGGAAAACAATTCTTCAGTATTGGGTGGGGTCGGAGACTCCTGCTTTTTGGTATTGGAGGAACCAGATACATCAACTGATGGCCTGGGAAGCTCGAGATGCGAAAGGCACGTTAAGATGAAGGAAACAGTTTTTCTCTATTTGGGACTCTTATTTAAAAATAATGAGTCCGAGAGGTAGGAGCTTTATTGTTAATAATTTGTAATCCCATCCAGGGTTGTTATAACAAGAGGGGAAGAAGGATAAGTAGCTTGCACTCCGGGTAACTAAGCTTAGGATTTGAGTGGGAGGGTAGGGAGGGAGCGAGGAAGAGGAATGGGGGGAGGGGAATTGACATTTAAAGGCAAGAGGGATTGGGATGGAAGGGAAGGGTAGGGGAGCGGGGGAATAAGGGGAGGGGATTAAAAGTTTGGAAGATAAAAAGTTGTTCTATTAGTTGAATAAGGTCTTGCATTTGGGGAAGTGAGGAGTCTTGTTGATTACCATACAAATTGTTCATTATTAATGTTAGAGCTGCCTGTGACTATAGGAAGAAAGGTAGCTGCATATGTATTAGCAGGGAATATCTGATATTATACAGTGTATGTGTTTTCTTGATTCCTATTAATATTAATAAAAAGATTCAAACATAAATAAAGACCACATTGTCCCAAAAAAAAAAAAAAAAATACCTGCAACAAGGAAAAAGCATCCATTAACTTGAAATTACTGCTGATCCCAAACAGCTAAGAAGTGAAAAGATCCTAAGATAGAAACCTTAAACAGAACATAATAAGGGTCATTACTTATCTAGAAACAGCTTACACAGACAATAGACAAGGATAAAAATTTCCCTGGCTACTGTACCATGACTTGGATAATACAATATTGCTTGCAGTCAAGTGTATATATACTACTTCATACATTTGACCTAGTTATGTCTTTTTCAGTTGATTACATTTCACTGTTGGAAGGCAGAGAAATATCCCACTGCTCCTTTATTGCAGTGCAGAAAAGAAAATCTGTATCAATTTTGCTTGTGGGAAGCAAGCATTATTTGCACCTGTTCATGGTAAAATTTTGCATGCAATTACAGCACTGGGCTGCTGTTGAGAGCAGAGAGCGTATGGTATATGTCTTCATTTCCGTGATTTATTAAACATTGAATCTGAATGCTCATGAAATCACCATGAAGATGTTCAACTGAATCATCATTTCGCAATGAAACCCTGTCTCTAATGTAATAACTGTGCCAATCCCCACGCTAGAAAATAGAAATTGTTTTCTAGCGCTGGGGGCGGGGAGTAGGCACGTCCAGTGGTAATCGGGCAGCACACAGGCATTGCCGTGCCCCACCAACTAAATAGCTGGCGGTAAGGGCTCAGGCGGGAATGGCTGCACGCCGATTGTGAAATTAGCGCACGGCCATCACTGACACAATCTACAACTCTGGAATTTTTGCACCATACTAGAAAGTGACCAGAGTGCACGGCAAACCCAGGCACTAATTCCATCGCCGGCCACTTTCTAGTGTGGCTTGGTAAAAGAACATGGGCTGGCATTGAATAGAATGGTAGAAACACCTATCTCCTCAAATCTAGCGAACCTAGGATCAGTTATTTAACGTATCTACAAACAGTGCCTAGGTATTCCTATATTATGTTCCTGTGTGTTCTTCTACAGGAGGAAAAAGCCTCAACAGACTCCCGACTTAGCTCTAAGGCTATTTAATTCATAGGAGTTCTATCTGTCATCACTGACTTAAAAAACCTCCTTTCCTTTATTGTTTACTAGTAAAAAAGCCCAGTTTCTGATGCAAATGAAACGGGGGGGCTAGCAAGGTTTTCTTCTGTGTGCATGTGGGAGTGTGTGTGTCCCTGCCCTCTGCCCTCTCTCCCCTCCCCCCTCTGAGTCCTTCACTGTTACAGAGAGAGCGATTTGATTTCCTGCTTTGCTGTCCCCTCCCCCCTCTGTCCTTCACTGTTACAGAGAGAGTGATTTGATTTCATGCTTTGCTGTGTTTTTTCCTTCACTGTTTGTGTTACAGAGAGAGCAAGGGCGGGGCAGACATTCATGGGGAAACCAGATATCTCTCCCCCTTCACACTTCCGGCTGGAGGCTTCATAGAACGTTGGTGGTGCCTTTTATATATAGAGATATCAATCCAGAGTCACTTATCTTTGCTTGGACTCCTTGTTGCTCATTCCAACGCTCAGTCTCTATTTGCCACGGCCGACTCTGGTCCAGGTTTCTGAATCCTGGACCAGAGTCGGCCGTGGCAAATAGAGACTGAACATTGGAATGAGCAACAAGGAGTCCAAGCAAAGTGACTCCGGATTGATAAAAACAATAAAGGAAAGGAGGTTTTTTAAGCCAGTGATGACAGATAGAACTCCTATGAATTAAATAGCCTTAGAGCTATGTCGGGAGTCTGTTGAGGCTTTTTCCTCCTATAGAAGAACACACAGGAACATAATATAGGAATACCTAGGTACTGTTTGTAGATACATTGAATATAATGGGTCTAATTTGGCCAACAGCGTTGAATTTTAAAAACACTCACTGCTGTCTGCTAAATATTGACCAGAAAGCATACACCATTGTAGACACTGGCAATTACAGTCAGCTTGAGGGTTTACTCTTTAAAGTTTTCCAGAGAACTGACATGCCAACAACCATAAGCACTAGGATGCCTGGCTTCATTACATTAAATGTAATTATATTTGAGAAAGCCAGACCCCAGAAAATAAGATCACTTCACATTGTCATTTTGATTACCCAGCATACGGCTGAAGGGTTTTTTTTTCTCAAGGTTTAAACCTGAAATGAATCACAGGTCTTATCTTGGTAGTGTAGCCAATTCTGAACAATATTCAGTTCCCTGGCAGTAAGGGAACAGCATCGTCAATTTGCCATAATAATGTATAATATAGACCTGAATGGTCCATCCAGTCTGCCCAACAAGATAAACTCATTTTACACGGTATGTGATACTTTATATGTATACCCGAGTTTGATTTGTCCTTGCCATTCTCAGGGCACAGACTGTAGAAGTCTGCCCAGCACTTGTCTTGTACTAAAAGTTCTGAAGCTAACGTCGAAGCCCCTTAAAATTTACACTCCAGCCCATCCATATCTATTCAGCCACGATCAAGGCGCTGACCGTAGAAGTCCGCCCAGCACTGGTTTTAATCGCCAATTACCGGCGTCGCCACCCAATCTCCGCTAAGATTCCGTGGATCCATTCCTTCTAAACAGGATTCCTTTGTATTCATCTCATGCATGTTTGAATTCTATTACCGTTTTCATCTCCACCACCTCCCGCAGGAGGGCGTTCCACGTATCTACCACCCTTTCCGTGAAAACATACTTTCTGACAGTACTCCTGAGTCTGGCCCCATCCATATTTACTGCACAAAGGTGCAATAAATATGGATGCATTGGTGATGTCACCTGACATTACATTGCTGGGAGTTGTACTGCACGGTTGGATCCAACTGTTAAGAAAGCTAACTAGAACCTTCACTTAATAGTTTCAGGTTCTTCCAGAGACAAGAGCTTTCTCTCCAAAAAAGTGACCACTCCAAATGAAAGTGGGCAGCTACCTCATTTTAAATTGACAGTCTAGACATTTCATTCTAAATCTAAATCACCCATATAGTCTAAGAAACATAAAAGGGAATTCAGGAAAAATATGAAGTGTGCCAATGTATCTCAAAAAACATGCATGGTGCCAGGAACCAATTGTTCAAAGAATGTGAGACATCTTGTTCCTTTCAGAAGCTAGTAGGTTCTGAACCTCATGCCAGGAAAGCTCAATTGTTAATCTGCAATATAAATATATGTACTCTGAATGATACAGACAGAACAGGTAAATCTCTTTGTATTTAAGAGCAAAGTGCTTGGAAAATTCCTTGATGCACAATGAGAGCTGATGATGTGATCAGAATATGGAAGAAAAAAATGCAAGAGCATTACGCTGAGAGTAATGAAAGGCACTGTAGACAGATACCAGCTCAAATTGACTTGCATGAGCAGAGCAGGTCATTGAAGCCAGTGATCAGCAGGTTTTCAGCAGTCTGTACTTCCTGGAGAAGCTTTGCTCCAAAGACAGGGCTTCTCAAACATGTCCTGGTGAGCTCCACCATGAAAACAGTTTACAAGATATGCACAAGGAGATACATTTTTAAAAGAATATTCAGTGCCATATTTTTAATGCTTCCAATAAGTTAGTTTTCTTTTAAAAAAACAACAACCCAGCACATTAATTAATTATATTTATTTTTCTGTTGTAAAGTTCCAAAGGCAGAATTGCATACTATTCTGAGATGTGCGAGTAACTAAGGGCCCTGTTTACTAAGCCACACTGTAGGCACACTACTGTTTTTAATGCATGCTAAAAATTAGCACGTGCTAACATTATATCCCTATGGTTGTTTCTAGTGTTAGTGAGCGCTAATTTTTAGCACATACTAAAAACGTTAGCACACCTTAATAAACAGCAGTGGCGTAGCTACGTGGGGCCTGGGGGGCCTAGGCCCCCATAGATTTGGCCCTGGACCCCCTGCTGATGGCTCTCTCGACCCCCCCCTCCTGCCGCCAACCCACCGTTGCCGTTGCCTACCTTTGTTGGTGGGGGACCCCAACCCCCGCCAGCCGAGGTCCTCTTCTTCCCACAAAAGGCTTCCTTCTGTTTCTGACGTCCTGCACGTACAAGCAGCTGATCTGCAAGGCTTCATTCTGTGAGTCTGATGTCCTGCACGTACAATGTGCAGGACGTCAGAAACAGAAGGAAGCCTTTTGCGAGAAGAAGAGGCCCTTGGCTGGTGGGGGTTGGGGTCGCCCGCCAGCAAAGGTAGGCGATGGCGGGTTGGTGGCGGGAGGGGGGGGGTTGAGAGGGTCATCATCAGGGGGAGGCAAAGTTGTTGGTGGTGGCGGGGTCGGCAATGGCAGGGGGGTCGTCGGCACTGCCGGGGGGGGGGCTAAAATGTGCCCCCTCACCTCGGGCTCTGGACCCCCCTCCTGCCGAAGTCTGGCTATGCCCCTGATAAATAGGCCCAAAATTAGCTAACAAGTCAATTAGCTTGGGTGTAACAATCAATTATTGATGTTAATTGGCAACAATTTGGATTTGCATGCACATCTTGCTAAGCACTATTCTATAAAGATCCACACCCAAATATTATAGGGCCCTTTTACCAAGCTGCGGGAAAAAGGACCTGCGCTGGGACCGTTTTTCCCGCGTGGCAGGACCCTTTTTACTGCAGTGGGTTAAAAAAAGCCCCCAGCACACATGGCCATGCGGTAAGGGACCTCTTACCGCATGGCCATGCAACAGGAAGCCCTTACCGCCACCCATCGAGGTTGCAATAAGGGGTCCCACGCTAACCCGGTGGTAACGCGATGCCTGATTACCGCCAAGCAAGCCGTTTCTGGGGGTTCTCTTGTTCCCCAGGAAATGGCGTGTGCTAGGGGCAGGAATACCGGTGGGGGCCACCTTGGGCCAGCGGTAATCCCGAAAGAGCGAGCGGTAAGCCGCTCTGTAAAAGGGCCCCACTGTGTGCAACTCAAAAGGGGATGTGGCCATGGGAGGGGCATAGGCAGGTCAGGTGTGTTCGTTAAAGATGTTCGCAGTATTACTGAATATGGGGACCCAAGCCTAAATTATGCGCCTGGATTTATACCAGCTTTCAGTTGTTGTACATCCTTGCGCCCAAAGTTTGGCAAAGAAATCATCTCTCAGTGCTTTTTTACAAATGACGTGCAACTCTGAGCACCGTTTATAGAACAACACTCCACTTGGATTTTTTTTACTGAATCTAATCCAATATAAATAACACCGCATAAAACAAATATCCTTAAAACATACTTGCTCACCAAAGGTAAGTGTTTTCTTTTGGGACATCGCAGTATTTTTTCAAAGAATATTTATAATAAAACACAGATTTCTTCTTGACCTGTGATACTATGTAGCCTCATGGAACAAGGATCCCTAGTGGGAATGCCTTCTGAGGTCTTTTTTTCTGTATTTATTTTGATACCGGCATGATTATTTTGAATATACTCATATATACAGTGCCTGAGTAAAAGATGAAAAACTTTGTTTTTGCTATATTCAAAGGATAGTTACTTGTTTCAAAGCAGCACTGGAAAATGGGAACATCCCATAACAATAAACCATAGAGAGCTAAACAAGAACCAAAGAAACTAGATGGAATGTTCCCAAAGCCGTAATAGGTGGGGGGGGGGGGGGGGGGGGGCTATTGAGATTTGATCTAATGCAGGCTGCTTTGTGCAGCTGAAGTTTCCAAGCAGAATTGTTTTACCTATTCAAGTCTCCACTGGGTCAGTGGGAAATAAATCCAACAAGTGAGGTCGTGCAAGCTCATTCCTGGGCTTTAAAGACTCTGAATGTTTTTCATAAGCAGAACTTATGTAATCACCCTACTGCAAAAGGGAATGAGAACAGTACAGGGCAGAAAATACTCTCATATAATTCACTCCTAAAATCTCCTGATTCCCATTAATGTACATCTGTTGGCGTACCTAGAAGTTTCCTTCTGTTTTAATGGAAGGTACTTGTACTCTGCCTTTAAACACTTGCTCAGAGTACATTTTTAAGATTGCCAGGTTTTAATTGAGTTATAATAGTGGTTGGGGTGGTGGACTCTGGTCCTGGGGAACTGGCGAACTGAGTTTGATTCCCAATTCAGGCACAGGCAGCTCCTTGTGACTCTGGGCAAGTCACTTAACCCTCCATTGCCCCATGTAAGCTGCATTGAGCCTGCCATGAGTGGGAAAGCGCAGGGTACAAATGTAACAAAAATAAAATAGATACTATTGGAGATTCTACATGGAATGTTGCTACTATTGAAGATTCTACATGGAATGTTGCTAGCAACATTCCATGTAGAAGGCTGCACAAGCTTCTGTTTCTGTGAGTCTGACGTCCTGTCAGACTCACAGAAGCAGAAGCCTGCGCAGCCACATTGGTGATCTGCAAGGGCCGACTTCTACATGTAGAATCTCAAATAGTAGGAGGAGTGGCCTAGTGGTTAGGGTGGTGGACTTTGGTCCTGGGGAACTAAGTTCAATTCCCACTTCAGGCACAGGCAGCTCCTTGTGACTCTGGGCAAGTCACTTAACCCTCCATTGCCCCAGGTACAAATAAGTACCTGTATATAATATGTAAGCTGCATTGAGCCTGCCATGAGTGGGAAAGCGCGGGGTACAAATGTAACAAAAAATATGGTTCTGAAATGGCCTCTTATGGCATGAAGTCAGGCAAGAGAGAAATTTAAATTAATAAAGGTTTACAAGGCTGTCTTTTAAAGATGAATTTCCAATACAAATTTCAAAAACGATACCCTACCTTTAAAGCAAAAAAGAGTATTAGAAGATTTATTTGAAAATTTTATAACCCACTTAAACCTAAGCAGTTCACAAGAAAACACACAAAATAAGAAAAACATCAAAGACAAAACACAGCCAACATCAATCGAGTCAAACATACTTTAGCCTCCTGACACCCTATCCATATAGCTTAATCTGGATAATGTACATAATGCCAGGGATCTGACAAATGAAATACATTTAAATAAAACCAAAGATGCAATCTGTTCCATTGACAAAAATATGTCCCATACATTGGTACTTCCCTTGTTCTGACCCCTGTCCTTCCAGATCGTAAACTTATTTTCACTATGTGGAATCTGTACAGAATGACATACTGCCATGCATATTTCTCATTTTAAGATTCTAGGAGAAACAGCTGTGAATACAGCTGTTTCTATTTTGCAGTGTACTGACATTTCTGCACTCATCCCCCTGTTTGCACCTTCCCAAGAGAAATTTCTACTCCAGGCAGCCAATGAGGTACAGATTTGTATATGGAAATATCACTTCATTAACAGTCATACTGCAGGCCAGGTGGAACACAGCAATAGTGAATTTAAGAGCACAAGAGTTACCATAATGGGTCAGACTAAACATCCATCTAGCCCAGTAGCCAATCCAGGTCACAGTACCTGGCAGGATCTCGAAATGCAACAAGATTTGATGCTCCTTACCCTCCCCAGGTCTACCATAACAACAGTTTATGGACTCTTTTCCAGAAATTTTTCCAAATCTTTTTTTAAACCCAACGACACTAAGGGCCCTTTTTCAAAGCAGTGGTACCTGTACCACTGCTTTACTGCATGTCATTTCGGCACTACCACGGGGCTACCGACAGTGGCGTAGCCAGGGGGGTGCCAGGGGAGCGGCCGCTCCCCCAAATGGAGTTCTGCCAGTGCTGGCTCCTATTTTTTTTTTCAATGTGTTGCATTGAAAATGTGCTCTGGCACCAGCGGAAGTTTGCTCTCGCTCCCCCCCACGCCGTCAACCTGACTCCGCTTCTGGCTACCGAAGGAGCTCGGTAATAGTGCCTGCCCCCCAGTGCGTGCTATTTCTGGCACTTAAAATTATTTTTTATTTTTTAGCGCCAGAGACTTACACGGTGGTAATCAGACAGCCCCGCACACTGCTTGGTTACCAACATGACGGCACTTAGTAGGTAGTGATAAGGGATCCCCCAGGAAATGGCCATGTGGCAAGTGGTTCACTTACAGCACAGCCATTTTCTTTTTTTTTAAACATTTTACCCACTGTGGTAAAAGGGGGCCTCAGTGCATAGCAAATCTACATGCTGATGCTACCCCAGGGCCCCTTTTACTGCAGCTTTGTAAAAGGGGTCCTAACTGCCTTTGCCTCACCCTCTGGCAATGAGTTCCAGAGCTTAACTATGAACTAAGTAAAAAAAATATTTTCTCCTCTGTCACAAAATGCCTAGCCACCCGCCTGGAGTTACCCCGCAGCCACTTAGAGGGTCTATCTAGCACAGATCAGGTCTGCCAGCACCTGCTGCTCAACCGCCTCTGGGCGAGTTTTCCGCTCTCAAATTATCCCCAGTGATTTCTAGGTTACTGGAGGCCACACTCCAAGTGGTTCCACAGTTCCCAGAAAGCACTCACAAATCCAACACACCCAGGATTTTTTATCAGTCCAGACAGGCAGAGTCAACAAACTAATCAGGTTTATTGTCAGAACTTGAACAGTAAAACAGAAAAAGTGCAATCAGCAAAATAATAACAAAAGTAACTGAAATATGGATCAATTATAACACTAACTACACATCTCTATATTAACTAATTAGTACCTGGGAAGATGACACATAACTGTTTACCGAGCCTCAGCAAACAGATCCTACTCTCTTTTCTTCCTGGCTAAGACTGAAACAAAACCAGTAACTTCTGGGTAACTTCAAACTGCAGGCCAATCAGAGCCCAGAACAACAAGTTAAAAAAAAAAAAAAGCTGGCCACATCATTGCAGGTCTTTTCTCTGTAATAGCTTTAAGCATAAACATTCACCACCTGCTGGCCAAGCTAGAGAAATACACTTCAAGAATTAAGACAGTTTTAGCTTTAAAAAATCCACTGTTCTGTCACATCCTGTCTTATTACTAAGGAAGGAGGAGCAGCAGGGTGCTGGTTGCCAAGATGAAGAACTGATACAGTGAAGCACTGTAAGTACTACTTGGAACACCTGACTCCCATAATGACATTTCTTTATTTTGAAAACACAATATACCAATAATTGCAAAGGGAATCAATGCAATTAAGTGGTTTATATCAGACCATGAATAATAAGCATTTGGAGTTCAAAATGGCCGCCGTGTAGGTCGGACGCATTTTTAGAGCTCCTACAGATTTTCCTTTTTTGCGGGTTTATCCTAGCAAACTTATACAGAGATGCCGAAGAGGAGAGGGAAGGCAGCTGCCGTGGCCCACCAGCACCCGATAACCCCTACCCGAAGCGGCCCACTTGATGTTTTTTTGCAGCGCGCTCAACAAGACGCAAGTACGCCGGTGAGCAGCTCGCTGGGATCATCCGCCGGTGGTGAAGGCGTGCGGGAATCCCTTGAGCTTGAAATATCTTTGAGCCCCGACGCTCGAACACCTCCTCCCCCTCCAACACAATGCGGGTTTGCTCTTCCACAAGCGGCGTCGGTGAATCCTAACCCGGAAAGGGAAATGGACGAAGGTAGACCGAGGGCAAGAGAAGAACATGAAGGAGAGAGGACCGTGCTGACTGGGATACCAACGGAGGGAGAAATTAACCACAATTGGGCTGGACGTTCCCTGCAACAGGAGGTAGGAAGCTTTTCAATTGCTCGATTTCAGTATAAACCTCCCGAAGTTACACTTGACTGTTTATGGAATTTGATAGCAGATCTCGGCAAAGCTCTGCTTCCACAGATACATAAACTTAACAAGATGTCGAAAATGTTGAGGATAAAGTTAAATGCTTAAACACACAGGTGGAAAAACAAGCCAAGGAAATACAGCAGATACAAGAGACTCAAAACGTAATGTTGAAGGATTTAATTAGTTTAAGGAAAAAAGCTGAAAACATGGAAAATTTTACCAGAAATAATAACCTGCGGTTTGTGAATTTTCCGTATTTGCCTAATGTGGCCCCCAGAGAGATTTTAAAAAATTACCTTAAGGAAATTCTTCAAATTGAAGAAGATAATATACCTCCTTTTACCCAAATATTCTATATTCCCTCTGTGACCATAAGGCAGAAACAACAACAACAAGAGAATCAACCCTTAGATGTGTCTACATTATTAGAGACCTCCGATACTGACCAAGCACTGCCAGCCACCTTGGTGGCGACAGTAACTTTATTACCCGATAAGAACTGGCTTTTGAGACTATTTTATAAACATCGTGATAAAGTATTTAAGGGATTAAAGATTAATATTTTCCCAGATGTGTCAAGAGAAACACAGCTACGCCGAAGGAAATTTCTGCAGAAGAAACAAGAAGTGATTAACATGGGAGCCATTTTTTTCCTAAAATTTCCATGCAAATGTTTAGTAACCTACCAACAAGAAAAATTTATCTTTTTTGACCCATCCCAATTGGAGTTGTTTATTACAGCAAGAAAGACTGATGGAACAGTAGTTCCAATTAGTGAAAGCGTTTGAAATAGAATTAAAGCGTCTTAAATGGGTCCGACCCACCATTTGTTAGAGTTTTTTTTCCTGTTAAGCTTCACTTATTGTACACTTTGAACTCCCAGTTTGTGGACTTTTGACTGAGACAAGAAATTATTATGTAAAATGTTTTGCTTTATGAAGTTTTTTTTTCCTTTCTTGATCAGTCTTTCCTGTTACAAGATTGATATGCTTGTATAATTAAAATTCAATAAATAAATAGAATAATAAGCATTTTTTAAAAATAGAAAAGAAATAGTGAAAGGAGAGATGGAGAAGATCAGAGGTATGAAGAGCAAGAAGACAGATCAAGCGAGGTGCTGGGCTACAGCAGGAAGCAAAATGGTGGCGGAGGTTTGAGGGAGCAACCAGGATTTTGAACAGGAGCTGGGAGGGGTCAAAGGCTAGGAAAAATAGTGGTATATGTTTATTGGAATAACCAGATCTTGACCTGCTTTTCAAACCACAGGTAAGAGGGTTCTAGTCTGATATTAAGAGAAAGAGAGTTCCAAAGTTTGGGGCTGATATAACCAAAGGCTGAGTCAAGAGAAATATTAAGCCAAAGACTTGAAAGAAGAGGGAGACATAGAAGAGCTAGCTGCAATGAATGTCGTAAGCAAACTGGAGAATAGGGAATTAAGAGATTGTGAAGGTAAAGCAATACAAAACAAAAACACCACCAGTAAGAAAATCTTATCCAAACATTTAATTTTTTAAACAAGGAGAAAACCCCTCAGAACCTATCGGACCGCAGTCCTAGGTTACAACGTGCCAAAATATTTGGCCGTTGATAGTTTCTATCATGAGGTTTTTTTTAACTTCTCCTCGTTTTATTTTATATTTTTTAAATCGTGCTCAACATTAAAAATAAGGCATCAGATTTATGAATGACTAGTAAAAAAGGCCCATTTCTGACACAAATGAAACGGGCGCTAGCAAGGTTTTCCTCGGAGTGTGTATGTTTCAGAGAGTGTATGTGAGAGTGACTGTGTGTGAGAGCGAGAGTGAGTCTGGGTGAGAGTGTGTCTGTGAGAGAGAGAGAGTGTGTGTGTGAGAATGAGAGTCTGTGCAAGTGCGTATGTGAGACACAGAGTGTGAGAGAGTGTGTGTGAGACACAGACTCTCTGTGAGACTGAGTGTATGAGACCAAGAGAGTGTGTGAGTGACTGTGTGACACATAGAGAGTGAATGTGATACAGTGTGAGACATAGAGTGTGTGAGAGACTGTGTGAGAGTGAGAGAAAGAAAGACATTGACTGAGAGAGAGAGAGTGTGAGAGAGAGAGTGTGTGTGGCAGAGATACCTCCCTCCCTCTCTCTGGTGTCAGGCCCCCCCATCTCTCTCTGGTGTCTGAGTGTTACTGTGCAGGACACTGATCTTTGGCTGTGCTTCAAGGAACTGACCAATCCTATTTAATAGAATGCACCTCCAACATTCTGAAGCCGAGAAACCTCGTGTGGTTGGTCACTTCTGCTTGTGACAAACCCGGAAGTACGTGATGTCAATTCAGAAGATGGATACAGAGAGCAGGAATGCCTCAGCCATGCAGTCAGCTTCAGAATGTTGGAGGTGCGTTTTATTATATAGGATGACTGTGCTCACGCATATAGGTTTAAGTAGAAGCGCCAGATAGTAAGGAGCAACACTTAGCTTAGTCCAACGGCACCACCGTTTCACCTTGTGGCTTCCTCGGGGACTTTGTGCTGCAGATGTTGACTTCTGGTTCTCTTTGAGCGCTGTGTGGCACAGCCTTGTTGAGTCCTGCAGAGAGCTTGCATGTTCCTCACGATTGAAAATTGATAGTGAAACCCCCTACTGGCAGGACTGTTGCTGGAGGACCTTCTGCTCAGCTTAGCAGAAGTCCTCCAGCAACAGTCCTGCCAGTAGGGGGTTTATTAGGCGAAATCAAAGAATGACTCTACACAGCTGTGTTTCTGCGCCGAGGCGCCTTCCTCAGGAGTCTTGTGATATGAGGTAATATCGAGTACCAAACGAGCATATATCAACAAAGCTGCATACGGTGAAATGGGATAACTGTCCGCAATCTGGATAAAACAGGCTCTTACAGGCAGTAAACACGGTCTCGTATTACCTCATATCACAACATTCCTGAGGAAGGCGCCTCGGCGCCGAAACACAGCTGTGTAGAGTCATTCTTTAATTTCACCTAATAAACTGCTTTACATTTTATACGTCTCTCTCACTGATTGGAAAGAGTCTATCCTCCCCACTCCTTCTTTGCTCTACATTTGACTGTTTCTCCGTGGGGATTAGTGCACCTCCACCTTTTCTACATGTACTGAGGCCACCTTTTACCTCCGCAGGATCGGCACCTGACTGGTTAAGTTGCCTCGTAACCGGCTATCCGGTGATGTTTAGCGGGGGATAGCCAGTTATCTCCTGCTGAATTTCACGGTTAGTGGCTAGTGGATAGCCAGTTCTATCGGGCGATATTGTTGGATTATTTGTAGTAAATAATTAGCAGATTTTAGTACACACAGCTTCAGCTTTAGAAATGTTAATTTCTTTCTTCATCTCTCTCTCATTCACCCCTGAATAATTCACTGCTGAGTCACTTTAAAGTTGAAGTAACAAAACATCTGTTTACTCACAGTTTGTAGTTAGATTATAATCAGACAGGCTTATATATACATATTACTATACATTTGTATTATCAGCTCCTTCCATGTGCTTAGATGGTAATGGATGCTCACACCACCATAGATCCTCTCAGGTTAGGAGAGATCATGAGCTCCATGTGCTCCATGTGCTGCATGTGCTGCATCTGCTGCATCTAACCCCCACAGGAAGTTGCATAGCAGTGTGACCTCTCTAAGTAATTCACATCAGAGGTCACAGAGTAATCACAGAGAAATAATAGGTGACAGGCAATGCATGTAAAATACAATTACATTCCAACAAACCCCTTCTCATGCATAACTGTCATGCAATTATTTATTCATACAAAGTCCAAGCTTTATACGCAGATTCACAAAATGTTCTCTGGGTAACGGTTTGGTCATGATGTCAGCTGTCATCTCACTGGTGTGACAATAGTGTAGACTGATGACCCCTTCTTTCACCAACTCTCGCACGTTGTGGTATTTCGTTGCGATGTGCTTGGTGCGTGACTGAACCTTGTCATTCTGTGACAGTCGGATGCAGCTCTGATTATCTTCCATTATCTGGATTGGTCTCTTTTCAGCTATTCCGAAATCCAGCAAAAGTTTTTCAATCCACATCAGTTCTCTGCACGCTTCCGATACGGCCACGTATTCAGCTTCTGTAGAAGACAAACTCACAATACTTTGTTTATGACTGGCCCATGAAATTTGTACATTTCCATACATAAACACATATCCACTTGTGGATTTATAGTCAGAATGATCCCCTGCCCAATCTGAATCACAGTAACATATTAGTTTTGGATTACTATTGGCTGAAATCTTTAATTTACAATCAATGGTACCCTTTAAATACCTTACCATCCTTTTAACTGCAGTCCAATCTGATTTGGTAGGTGAGCTGACCCTTCTGCTCAAAATTCCTACTGCATTTGCTATATCAGCCCTGTATGTGGTAGTTAGATATAAAAGCTTACCTATGGCTGATCTATATTGGATGTTATCTGGTAAAGGTTCTCTTACTGTTTCATCCTTCAGAAAATCAGTGATCATGGGAGTGCTTACAACTTGGGCATCTTGCATACCTAAACTTTCAATAAGCTCATTTATTTTCTGCTTCTGGCTTAGAAGATAAGAACCATCATTTTGTTTCTCAATTTCTATACCAAGATAGTATGACACATTACCCAGTTCTTTTATCTCAACATTGTGGTTTAAACACTTTACAATGTCCTTGTACTCTTGCTCACTTTTGCTTGCAATGAGCAGATCATCAACAAAAGCTAAAATGTATGCATATTGTTCATTTGTGCACCTAGTGTACAAGCATTTATCTGCTTCACCTTGCTTAAATCCCAAATTTGTCAATATTTCATGCAATTTTTCATTCCAACATTTTGCACTTTGCTTTAATCCATAAAGACCTTTGTTTAATTTACACACTAGCTGTCTTTGTTTTGTATTTATGAAACCTGTTGGTTGTTCCATGTACAAGTCTTCAGTTATTTCTCCATGAAGAAATGCTGTTTTCACATCAATGTGTTTGACTTGCATGCCTTTTGAGACTGCAATGCTCAGAAGTGTTCTGATTGTCGTGTGTTTCACTACAGGTGCAAACACTTCATCAAAATCTTCTCCATATTTTTGAAGATATCCCTTTGCGACTAATCTGGCTTTATACCTTTCCACTTTTCCTTGTGCATTCCTTTTTAACTTGAATACCCATTTGCATCCTATAGCTTTCTTGCCAGGAGGTAATTTTGTAAGAATCCAAGTATTATTTTTATCCAATGCATCAATTTCTTCTTGTGCAGCTTTATGCCATTCAGCAGCTTCTTCTGCTGGCATTTTCTCAATCTCATCCCATGTTAAGGGCTCTTGAGCTTCTGCTGACTTTGTTAAGTAAGACAGTCTTGGGGGTGGAACACCTTTGTTTTCCCTGGATGAGCGTCTGACAACAGGTTGGTCTGACCTTTCCGCATCCTCTAAATCTGAGAGTTCTTCTCCAATTGATTCCCCTTCTCCAACTGTACTGTCTTCTTCAATGATCCTTTCTGTGTCTGCTTCCTCTGCCTGTTCCTCGTTAGATACAGGTGAGTTGCTTTCAGACATCTGCCTTGGTATGGCATTTATATACACTGGCATGTCTATTATGGTTCTAGTTTCATATTCTGGATGATAAGGCTCATCTGGGATAATCCAGCCTTTATCAACCCTTTTGTTTTCATCAAAATATGTAACATGTCTTATGCCAACAATGCCAGTTTTCAGATTCAAAATTCTATATCCTTTGTGCCCTGGAGCATAGCCAACTAAAATGCCCCTTTCTGTTGTGGAATCCAGCTTATGCCTTCTTTGCTTTGGTACATGAGCATATGCTGTACTTCCAAATGTTCTTATGTGTGACAGGTTTGGCTTCCTACCATGCCATGTCTCATGTGGTGTGCGCTCAGCGCCTTTAGTTGGCATTCTGTTTTGTAGGTACACTGCTGTGAGAATGGCTTCCCCCCATAGTCTTTTAGGGAGATTGCTATCTGACAGCATACATCTGGTCATTTCCACAAGTGACCTAAATTTTCTCTCTGCAACAGAATTTTGCTCTGGTGTATAAGCTACTGTTGTGATATGCTGAATGCCTTCTTGTTCTAGAAATGTGCGCATGCTTTGTGAAGTGAACTCACCACCATTGTCGGTCTGAAGAACCTTTGGTTTTCTTTCAAATTTATTGCTCACCATGGCTACGTATTTCTTCAGCATGTCTGTGACTTGACTTTTTTCTTTCAGCAAATAGGCCACACAATATCTAGAGAAATCATCCAAGAATATTAGCACAAATCTGTTATTTCCCAATGATGGGATATTAAACGGTCCACATAAGTCACTGTGTATTAAGTCCAGCACTTTATTACTCCTATTTCCTGTGTATGCAGGAAATGAGGGTCTCACACCTTTTTGAGTAACACAGTCTATGCATTTCTCCATTTTACCAGCATCTGCACTTATCTGAATGCCAGTGGCCAGTTGCTTACTGTAAAGATCCTGGATCACCTTAGAATCACGATGTCCCAGGCGGCGGTGCCAGATTTCCAGACTACATTTACCATCATTCTTCCTTACTTGCGCCATATGTGAGGTTTCACCTGAAATGTTCAGCTTATAAACATCATTATGCATAAAAGCTTCAGCATACACTTCATCATTTTTAGAGATTGTGCACTTACTGTTTTCAAAATGAATCGCAAATCCCTTCTTATCTAATGTAGATACACTAAGCATATTGCAAACTGCTTGGGGAATATACAAGACATCACTTACAGGAATTTCTTTAACTTCATTAGACACTTTGCATTTTAAGAATCCAATACCTTTTGCTTGGATCTTAGCAGTCCCTGCGTTTGCAGTTTTAAGAATACCTTCCTCTGGACACATTTCCTGAAAGAAATCCTTACAATTGGTTAAATGGCATGTGCTCCCTGAATCCAAAATCCAAGTACTTTCATTTGAATTATTATTTACCATAGTCAAAGATTTTTCTGCCATTAGAAAGCCCTTGTGTTTATCTTTGTCCTTCATACATTTCCTGGTTTGAAAATTCTTTAGTTCCATTGGCTTAGGTGAGCTAGAGGGAGTGTTTTGTGTTTCCTTACACCATTTAGATACATGTCCCTCCTTTCCACATGAGTAGCAAATCAGCTTGCCCTTGGGTGGAGTTTTCCCATAGCTCCGCCTTCCTCTGTTCTTTGCCAAGAAATTTGTTTCATTTCTCTCTGACTTGCTTTGAGAACACATCTCCTCAGAATCATTTATTATGCATTCCTGCCTTAGTTTTGATGTTGCCTGTTCAAAAGATTGCCCTTCAATGGCCTCATTTACAGACCTAAAAACATCAAACTTCTTTGATAGTGAGGTAAAAAGAAATGCTCTTTTCAATGCATCACATATGGGAATTCCAGAAAGTTCTAACTTTTGAAATGTAGACATAAGATGCATAATGTGATCATTACACTTACTTTTATCCCTTAATTTGGTTTCATTCAACTCTGCCAACCAAATTGGTTGCTGCTTTGCATATGTAGTTGCATACATAGTTCTCAGTTTATATAAAATGTCCTTTGGTGTATCTTTTCCCTCCACTAATATGGCTTGTTTCTCTGAGAGAGCTTCCAAAAGCATGCACTTCACATAATAGTTTGCATTGTCCCATTCAGCCATATTTTCAGCTGTTCTGTCTTGGTCTAAGCATATATTTAATCCTTTTGCTCGAAGGAGACATATGAATCTTAGTTCCCACTGCTGATAATTAAACTCAGTTAATCTAGGCACCTTGAGAGAATAGAACAATAGTGAATTTCTTCCCTCAGCCATTTTCTTAGCCTTCTGTCTGCTGTGTGGGGGGAGAGAGAGACAGACTGAATCTTTCCTTTAAAACTTAAGAGAAAAATGTGGCCTTTTTTTCTGCCTGGTAATATTTCTCTTCTTTTTCAATTCCTGGCCCCTGGGCCCATAACCCTTTTGTTGGATTATTTGTAGTAAATAATTAGCAGATTTTAGTACACACAGCTTCAGCTTTAGAAATGTTAATTTCTTTCTTCATCTCTCTCTCATTCACCCCTGAATAATTCACTGCTGAGTCACTTTAAAGTTGAAGTAACAAAACATCTGTTTACTCACAGTTTGTAGTTAGATTATAATCAGACAGGCTTATATATACATATTACTATACATTTGTATTATCAGCTCCTTCCATGTGCTTAGATGGTAATGGATGCTCACACCACCATAGATCCTCTCAGGTTAGGAGAGATCATGAGCTCCATGTGCTCCATGTGCTGCATGTGCTGCATCTGCTGCATCTAACCCCCACAGGAAGTTGCATAGCAGTGTGACCTCTCTAAGTAATTCACATCAGAGGTCACAGAGTAATCACAGAGAAATAATAGGTGACAGGCAATGCATGTAAAATACAATTACATTCCAACAGATATAACCAGCTAGCTGCCGATTTTCAGCCCCCTCTTTAGACGCTATATTTGGCCACATGAATACATGGGATATCTTTGGCTGGTTTGAATATAGCCAGCTAAGTCTGAATATTGACTTAGCCGGTTATGTACAAACTAGCCAAAAATAAACCAGATATTCAATGCCACAGGCCACCAGAAATGGCCCGGCATTGATTATCGGGGTTTAGTGCTGGCAGCAGGAGTTTGCCGGGCTGACTCCCGCAATCTGAATATCTGCCACATTATGTTTATGTTTATTAAGCGAACTTGATATACTGCAATTAACTGTCCAGGGGATCAATGCGCTTTACAAAAGAAAATATAAAAACAATAAGAAAGAGCGAAAAGGAACGCCATTTACAATAGGATAGTTAAAAATCAAACATAAAGTGCGTTACATAATAATGCATGCAAATCAGCTCATTGTTATGCAAATGTAATATCACAGCTTGTGGTGAACAACTCCTTGAAAAATACTTCCCCTGTCGCTCCTGCCCCTTTGCTGGTACCAGGTTCAAATTGATGTCTATCCAGGAAAACCTTAGCTCTCCAAACACAGAACAGAATAGGACCTAATTTGGCGTGGGGAAAGAACCAAGAAAAAGACACATTGAGTTTCAAAATGAGCCATTTAGGACTGGGGGTTATGAGGAAATAACGTCTCCTCCCTCCCCCGGTGTATTTCTATGGGCCAGGTAGTTTGAACAGCTGCAGCTATTTTTTTTTTTGTTACATTTGTACCCACACTTTTCCACTCATGGCAGGCTCAATGCGGCTTACATGGGGCAATGGCAGGTTAAGTGACTTGCCCAGAGTCACAAGGAGCTGCCTGTGCCTGAAGTGGGAATCGAACTCAGTTCCTCAGGACCAAAGTCCACCACCCTAACTGTTGGATTATTTGTAGTAAATAATCAGCAGATTTTAGTACACACAGCTTCAGCTTTAGAAATGTTAATTTCTTTCTTCATCTCTCTCTCATTCACCCCTGAATAATTCACTGCTGAGTCACTTTAAAGTTGAAGTAACAAAACATCTGTTTACTCACAGTTTGTAGTTAGATTATAATCAGACAGGCTTATATATACATATTACTATACATTTGTATTATCAGCTCCTTCCATGTGCTTAGATGGTAATGGATGCTCACACCACCATAGATCCTCTCAGGTTAGGAGAGATCATGAGCTCCATGTGCTCCATGTGCTGCATGTGCTGCATCTAACCCCCACAGGAAGTTGCATAGCTGTGTGACCTCTCTAAGTAATTCACATCAGAGGTCACAGAGTAATCACAGAGAAATAATAGGTGACAGGCAATGCATGTAAAATACAATACATTCCAACAAACCCCTTCTCATGCATAACTGTCATGCAATTATTTATTCATACAAAGTCCAAGCTTTATACGCAGATTCACAAAATGTTCTCTGGGTAACGGTTTGGTCATGATGTCAGCTGTCATCTCACTGGTGTGACAATAGTGTAGACTGATGACCCCTTCTTTCACCAACTCTCGCACGTTGTGGTATTTCGTTGCGATGTGCTTGGTGCGTGACTGAACCTTGTCATTCTGTGACAGTCGGATGCAGCTCTGATTATCTTCCATTATCTGGATTGGTCTCTGTTCAGCTATTCCAAAATCCAGCAAAAGTTTTTCAATCCACATCAGTTCTCTGCACGCTTCCGATACAGCCACATATTCAGCTTCTGTAGAAGACAAACTCACAATACTTTGTTTATGACTGGCCCATGAAATTTGTACATTTCCATACATAAACACATATCCACTTGTGGATTTATAATCAGAATGATCCCCTGCCCAATCTGAATCACAGTAACATATTAGTTTTGGATTACTATTGGCTGAAATCTTTAATTTACAATCAATGGTACCCTTTAAATACCTTACCATCCTTTTAACTGCAGTCCAATCTGATTTGGTAGGTGAGCTGACCCTTCTGCTCAAAATTCCTACTGCATTTGCTATATCAGCCCTGTATGTGGTAGCTAGATATAAAAGCTTACCTATGGCTGATCTATATTGGATGTTATCTGGTAAAGGTTCTCTTACTGTTTCATCCTTCAGAAAATCAGTGATCATGGGAGTGCTTACAACTTGGGCATCTTGCATACCTAAACTTTCAATAAGCTCATTTATTTTCTGCTTCTGGCTTAGAAGATAAGAGCCATCATTTTGTTTCTCAATTTCTATACCAAGATAGTATGACACATTACCAAGTTCTTTTATCTCAACATTGTGGTTTAAACACTTTACAATGTCCTTGTACTCTTGCTCACTTTTGCTTGCAATGAGCAGATCATCAACAAAAGCTAAAATGTATGCATATTGTCCATTTGTGCACCTAGTGTACAAGCATTTATCTGCTTCACCTTGCTTAAATCCTAAATTTGTCAATATTTCATGCAATTTATCATTCCAACATTTTGCACTTTGCTTTAATCCATAAAGACCTTTGTTTAATTTACACACTAGCTGTCTTTGTTTTGTATTTATGAAACCTGTTGGTTGTTCCATGTACAAGTCTTCAGTTATATCTCCGTGAAGAAACGCTGTTTTCACATCAATGTGTTTGACTTGCATGCCTTTTGAGACTGCAATGCTCAGAAGTGTTCTGATTGTCGTGTGTTTCACTACAGGTGCAAACACTTCATCAAAATCTTCTCCATATTTTTGAAGATATCCCTTTGCCACTAATCTGGCTTTATACCTTTCCACTTTTCCTTGTGCATTCCTTTTTAACTTGAATACCCATTTGCATCCTATAGCTTTCTTGCCAGGAGGTAATTTTGTAAGAATCCAAGTATTATTTTTATCCAATGCATCAATTTCTTCTTGTGCAGCTTTATGCCATTCAGCAGCTTCTTCTGCTGGCATTTTCTCAATCTCATCCCATGTTAAGGGCTCTTGAGCTTCTGCTGACTTTGTTAGGTAAGACAGTCTTGGGGGTGGAACACCTTTGTTTTCCCTGGATGAGCGTCTGACAACAGGTTGGTCTGACCTTTCTGCATCCTCTAAATCTGAGAGTCCTTCTCCAATTGATTCCCCTTCTCCAACTGTACTGTCTTCTTCAATGATCCTTTCTGTGTCTGCTTCCTCTGCCTGTTCCTCGTTAGATACAGGTGAGTTGCTTTCAGACATCTGCCTTGGTATGGCATTTATATACACTGGCATGTCTATTATGGTTCTAGTTTCATATTCTGGATGATAAGGCTCATCTGGGATAATCCAGCCTTTATCAACCCTTTTGTTTTCATCAAAATATGTAACATGTCTTATGCCAACAATGCCAGTTTTCAGATTCAAAATTCTATATCCTTTGTGTCCTGGAGCATAGCCAACTAAAATGCCCCTTTCTGTTGTGGAATCCAGCTTATGCCTTCTTTGCTTTGGTATATGAGCATATGCTGTACTTCCAAATGTTCTTATGTGTGACAGGTTTGGCTTCCTACCATGCCATGTCTCATGTGGTGTGCGCTCAGCGCCTTTAGTTGGCATTCTGTTTTGTAGGTACACTGCTGTGAGAATGGCTTCCCCCCATAGTCTTTTAGGGAGATTGCTATCTGACAGCATACATCTGGTCATTTCCACAAGTGACCTAAATTTTCTCTCTGCAACAGAATTTTGCTCTGGTGTATAAGCTACTGTTGTGATATGCTGAATGCCTTCTTGTTCTAGAAATGTGCGCATGCTTTGTGAAGTGAACTCACCACCATTGTCGGTCTGAAGAACCTTTGGTTTTCTTTCAAATTTATTGCTCACCATGGCTACGTATTTCTTCAGTATGTCTGTGACTTGACTTTTTTCTTTCAGCAAATAGGCCACACAGTATCTAGAGAAATCATCCAAGAATATTAGCACAAATCTGTTATTTCCCAATGATGGGATATTAAACGGTCCACATAAGTCACTGTGTATTAAGTCCAGCACTTTATTACTCCTATTTCCTGTGTATGCAGGAAATGAGGGTCTTACACCTTTTTGAGTAACACAGTCTATGCATTTCTCCATTTTACCAGCATCTGCACTTATCTGAATGCCGGTGGCCAGTTGCTTACTGTAAAGATCCTGGATCACCTTAGAATCACGATGTCCCAGGCGGCGGTGCCAGATTTCCAGACTACATTTACCATCATTCTTCCTTACTTGCGCCATATGTGAGGCTTCACCTGAAATGCTCAGTTTATAAACATCATTATGCATAAAAGCTTCAGCATACACTTCATCATTTTTAGAGATTGTGCACTTACTATTTTCAAAATGAATCACAAATCCCTTCTTATCTAATGTAGATACACTAAGCATATTGCAAACTGCTTGGGGAATATACAAGACATCACTTACAGGAATTTCTTTAACTTCATTAGACACTTTGCATTTTAAGAATCCAATACCTTTTGCTTGGATCTTAGCAGTCCCTGCGTTTGCAGTTTTAAGAATACCTTCCTCTGGACACATTTCCTGAAAGAAATCCTTACAATTGGTTAAATGGCATGTGCTCCCTGAATCCAAAATCCAAGTACTTTCATTTGAATTATTATTTACCATAGTCAAAGATTTTTCTGCCATTAGAAAGCCCTTGTGTTTATCTTTGTCCTTCATACATTTCCTGGTTTGAAAATTCTTTAGTTCCATTGGCTTAGGTGAGCTAGAGGGAGTGTTTTGTGTTTCCTTACACCATTTAGATACATGTCCCTCCTTTCCACATGAGTAGCAAATCAGCTTGCCCTTGGGTGGAGTTTTCCCATAGCTCCGCCTTCCTCTGTTCTTTGCCAAGAAATTTGTTTCATTTCTCTCTGACTGACTTTGAGAACACATCTCCTCAGAATCATTTATTATGCATTCCTGCCTTAGTTTTGATGTTGTCTGTTCAAAAGATTGCCCTTCAATGGCCTCATTTACAGACCTAAAAACATCAAACTTCTTTGATAGTGAGGTAAAAAGAAATGCTCTTTTCAATGCATCACACATGGGAATTCCAGAAAGTTCTAGCTTTTGAAATGAAGACATAAGATGCATAATGTGATCATTACATTTACTTTTATCCCTTAATTTGGTTTCATTCAACTCTGCTAACCAAATTGGTTGCTGCTTTGCATATGTAGTTGCATACATAGTTCTTAGTTTATATAAAATGTCCTTTGGTGTATCTTTTCCCTCCACTAATATGGCTTGTTTCTCTGAGAGAGCTTCCAAAAGCATGCACTTCACATAATAGTTTGCATTGTCCCATTCAGCCATATTTTCAGCTGTTCTGTCTTGATCTAAGCATATATTTAATCTTTTTGCTCGAAGGAGACATATGAATCTTAATTCCCACTGCCGATAATTAAACTCAGTTAATTTAGGCACCTTGAGAGAATAGAAAAATGGTGAATTTCTTCCCTCAGCCATTTTCTTAGCCTTCTGTCTGCTGTGTGGGGGGGAGAGAGAGACAGACTGAATCTTTCCTTTAAAACTTAAGAGAAAAATGTGGCCTTTTTTTCTGCCTGGTAATATTTCTCTTCTTTTTCAATTCCTGAGCCCTGGGCCCATAACCCTTTTGTTGGATTATTTGTAGTAAATAATCAGCAGATTTTAGTACACACAGCTTCAGCTTTAGAAATGTTAATTTCTTTCTTCATCTCTCTCTCATTCACCCCTGAATAATTCACTGCTGAGTCACTTTAAAGTTGAAGTAACAAAACATCTGTTTACTCACAGTTTGTAGTTAGATTATAATCAGACAGGCTTATATATACATATTACTATACATTTGTATTATCAGCTCCTTCCATGTGCTTAGATGGTAATGGATGCTCACACCACCATAGATCCTCTCAGGTTAGGAGAGATCATGAGCTCCATGTGCTCCATGTGCTGCATGTGCTGCATCTAACCCCCACAGGAAGTTGCATAGCTGTGTGACCTCTCTAAGTAATTCACATCAGAGGTCACAGAGTAATCACAGAGAAATAATAGGTGACAGGCAATGCATGTAAAATACAATACATTCCAACACTAACCACTAGGCCACTCCTCCACTGTTGCTACTATTTGAGATTCTACATGGAATGTTGCTATTCCACTAGCAACATTCCATGTAGAAGTCGGCCCTTGCAGATCACCAATGTGGCCGCGCAGGCTTCTGCGAGTCTGATTTCCTGCACGTACGTGCAGGACGTCAGACTCACAGAAACAGAAGCCTGCGCAGCCTTCTACATGGAATGTTGCTAGTGGAATAGCAACATTCCATGTAAAATCTCCAATAGTATCTATTTTATTTTTGTTACATTTGTACCCTGCACTTTCCCACTCATGGCAGGCTCAATGCGGCTTACATGGGGCAATGGAGAGTTAAGTGACTTGCCCAGAGTCACAAGGAGCTGCCTGTGCCGGGAATTGAACTCAGTTCCTCAGTTTCCCAGGACCAAAGTCCACCATCCTAACCATTAGGCCACTCCTCCCACGGAGTTTGGGAAATGCCATTCAAACCACCTACCCTCCCTCCTCCTGGTTAGAGACATGCACAGGGCCAACACCAAACTACCTGTCTAGTTTTCTCTAGTGTGGGCAGATTGTTCTTCATTGCCCCCGAATGAAACTAGGGTGTACCTTTCAGGGGCGTAGCCAGACAACAGATTTTGGGTGGGCCTAAGCAAGAAGTGGGTGGGCACTGTAGGATGAAAATAAGTAATTAGGGCAATAATTATTCACAGGGAAATACCCCTACAGCACCAAGTTTTCTCCCCCCCCCCCCCCCCCCACCAAAACAAAATTCTCAAGCTGGCGGGAAAACGCTTCTTTGCACCTTGGCAGTCTTCAGCAGACATGCACTGAAAACTGAGCATGTGCAGGTGCCGGTATTGTGGAGAGTAGTGTTTTCGTTACCATCAGGGGGAAGTCTTCAGCTGGCAGAGCTTGGGATCCCTACCAGCTACCGCTAGATGTGTGCTATTGTTGGGTGGGCCTGAAGTTGCCCTAAGTGGGTGGACCCTGGCTCACCCAGGCCCACCTATAGCTACACCACTGTTACTTTTATTGGAAATGAAACAGGACATTTCAACAAAATTTTCTGCATTGCTTCATTTTACTGGGAAATTTGAAAAAAAAAAACCATATTTTGTCTCTCATTTCATTTTGTTTTTATTTTAAGCAGGCACTAACCCTGGCCTACGCCTCCCCCCCCCCCCCCCCCCCCCCCCCCGAATCCTTCCTTTCCCTAATACCAAAATGAAAAACTTAGTAGCCTGCTGGGCCTTACACCACTCCCTTCCTCCATATGCCTTGTTACTGCCTTGCGGGATCCATATTTCAAAATAGCAGCTAGTGACAAAGCAGCATTTTCAATGTCTTTCGCTTTCGCTTCACTATAGCTCACCAGGAAAACCTGCTCCCATGGCAGTAAATCAATGTTGCTAGCCCAGGGCAATTAAAGATGTGCCAAATGACCTGCAAATAATATAGACAGATAAGAGTGAAAAGAGCAGACGATGCAGATAGGGTATACTAGCTTCTCTGCACTGCAGTAACAAGATTATATCAGATGCTTTTCCATCTGTTTCTGCTCTCAGCCTCCTCCCAGCCATGAAACTGTCAGAAGAGCAGGTGCGAAAAGCAGAGCAGCCACATGGGCACTCCTCATTATAGAAGAACATCAGCTTATTCGATCTCCTGATATCCCAGACTAGCATCGCCACCCTTCTTGTGGTTGGAAAAAGGCTGTTTCTCCTGCTATGAGAAAAAACAGATGCTAAGAAGGGGGAACTTCAGTGCAAATATTAGAATGCTATGATCTTGAGCCATCCTGGGGATTCAGGCTCCACAGAGCAGTGTATATCTACATGGGTACCTGGCATTTTGGGCCTATGTTTGTACTTTGTTAAATGCGAAGAGGATCCTGCTGAGTCTGAAGACAATGAAGCACTTAGCACTGTAGGAAATACAGTAATCATACAGGACTATATTTTACATTGTTGCAAGATGTCATTATCCAATTTTAGCTCTGCCTCTGTAATTTGGATGCCAGTTATAAAAGAGCTTTCTTTTCTTTCAGGTTCTTAAGCACCATAGCATTCCGTTTCTAATTAGAGTGGTGAATATTGTCACTGATTGCCAACGGGTCCGCCCTGCAGAACGTTAAAATGCCGGGCTGCAGGTGGGCTACCTTATCAGGTGGAAAGAGTTACTGTAAAATAAACAAATAATGCTCAAAAATGATAAAAGAAACTAAAAAAATTATGCCTTTCAGGCAGCCATTTTGTATGTGTTCCAATGACGCTGATCATGTCATTGGAATGGGGGAGGGCTAAGGAGCCATACAAATGTATTGGAACAGTTCAAAAATGCATATAAAAACCTATTCCCATAGAAAAACACTTAATAAATAAATTATCCAATTAAAAATTGCTGTTAAAGATGGTCATGCACATGAAACATTCAATAAATATATAAATAATGCTGCATCTTAAAAGCACAAATTAATAAAATCATAAATACAGAACCTAATAAAATCATAAATACAGAATGGTCTTAAAGTTATACTAAAACCATACAACATACCGCCCTTTCTGATGTCATTTCCTGTTTCCTGTCTGGTGAGACTCAACCAATGGAAGCCTGAGGGGCCAGCTCAGGCAGCAATAATGAATCACTGCAGGCACAGGGGATGCCTGTAAGGTACACCAAGGAGGGACGGGGTTCAGCAATGAGCAGGCAGATGCCGGGATGCTGCGGAGGAGAGATGTTGATGTGGGCTAGGTGAAAAAAAAAACAATAATTTTTTTTATATCTCCCGGGGGTGAGAGCAGGGCATGGCATGGAAGGGCCCATCTAAGTTAACTCTAGGCCCATCCAAAATATTGGTTATGGCTACACCACTGGCCCATGTCCCTCCCATGGCTATGCCCCTTTCTTAGATATATGCTATGGGAGTTGAGCTGCCTTATAGAATAGCACGCAGCCAGATGTGAATGCATATTTTAATGAGTGCCAATTGACATCAATAATTGGCTCCTGGCACCCAATTATTGATGGCTAATGTCAATTTCAATGGAAGGTTTGTATACCGCCATATCCCCTTTCGGGTTCAACGCATTTCAAAAAAACTTAAGAGCTTGTTAACCAATTAATTTGCACACACATCTCAACACTGCACCCAAATCTGAGTACCATCTACAGAATCTGAAGGTTTGTCAGTTGTCGATAACAATGTATGCACTCTTTGGAGACATGAGATAGCCATGGGGAAGCCATAAGTGCTCGACTTTACTTTATTTTTGTAAAGCTGCTTTATAGCACCTCATGAGAATCAGTGAAGGTTTTTATGAACTAAATAAATTTTGAAGTTAGCATTGATATTGTCAATATATTTAAAAAAACCTTTTTTGCAAAAAAGAGCAACATTGCTAAAATCTTTTTGGAAATAAATTTGAAAATAAATTAAAAGTTAAAATAATTCTTTCCAAGCAAGATTTTTATGACCAGTGATGAACACCACGCCCCCAGTTAAAGCCGCCGAAAACTGAAAGTAAGCGGTCGGGCATTTTGAGGTCTTTTCCTTGTTTTTTAGAAATATTTTGTTAAAATCAAACATCATATTTCCATATAAATTTTATTGGATTCCTCTTTATATGTTTGGTGACCTTGTATCCTGGAGTCCTGTATGGCGATCTTCCTACTATTGTTCACTCTTTGGAGAAGACATGAGATAGCCATGGGGAAGCCACTGCTTGCCCTGGGATTGGTAGCAAGGCATATTGTTACTATTTGGAATTTTGCCAGGTTCTTGTGACCTGGATACTCACTGTTGGAAACAGGATACTGGGCTAAATGGACCATTGGTCTGACCCAGTATGACTATTCTTATATTCCTATATGGAAAGAAGGTACACTATTTCAGAAAGAGGGCACACTGTTTTCCCAATAGGGCACACATGCGAGCACAAGTTTGCACTTGCACAATAATTCACACATGTGCAATAGTTCGTGCATGCACTATTGGGAAAGACTGCACCCTTTTTCCTAGTGTGTCCTCTTTCCAGTCTTTATAAATCATAAAATCAGCGGGGGTTAATAGAATACAACAATCACTATTCCAGCACTACAACATCTAACACATTTTTTTCAAAATCGTACAGACAACTCCTAAGTTTTCTTCACAAACTTCAGTGGTGACTAGTTTCACACGTGGGATCAATACCCAGTGATTCACCACATTTTTTTGTTACTTAGGTTTTTTAAAGATAAGTAACAAAAAACATTTTTCGAAAAATATTTTCAAAAATAATGAGTAGAATTAAAAAAGCAATATCTTTGTGAAACCGATGAAGAATGCAGTGAATCACTGGGTAGTGATCCCACGTGTGAAAAGAGTCACCACTGAGGTTTCTGAAGAAAACTTAGGAGCTGTCTGTATGATTTTGAAAAAAAAAATGTGTTAGAAGTTGTAGCACTGGGATAGTGATAGTTGTACTCTTTCCAAACAGTGCACACTATTTTCAAAGAGTGCGCACTACTTATCATCAAACAACAAAACACAAAATGTCATATTTTTCTGCTAATTTTCATTTGGGAACAACATGCAACAATGTAGAATATTTCACTGAGTTTTCCTATGGAAACCAACATGTAATTTTAACCTGATTGGAAGGACAATTTTTCAGAGAGTCAATTTACCTGGGTAAGTCACTATTGACCTGGGTAAATTTCTATTTACATGCTTAACTAAAAAAAAAAAAAGGAAAAATTTAATATAATTGCAACTGTTTATTAGAGTATCAATTAAACCAAAAGGAAAAAAAATGGAAGGGAAAAAAAACCGAGTGCTCAAATAACAGTAAGCCTCACGATGCCTGAAATGATTCACCACAACACCCGGAAGAAATAAACACTCCAATAATATCACATAAAAGAAAAGAGGAAAAAGTGATAAAAAATGTAAACAAATTACTTATAAAGAAGTACAGCAGCAAAATAGGAGAGGAGAAAATTCTCTCACTCCATCTCAAACCTAGAACAATGTGGTATTATTTTGCTATTTCACACAATAACAGAATGCATAAATAATTTCCTTCAATTCATGGAATAAAAATTGCCCCACAGAAGAAAGTAGGGGAAGACCAATTTGATTGTATCTTAAAAATGTAATGCAATATAAAATCATTGGCAACAATAAAATAGCAAGTTAATAGGTCCAGATTTGTGCAGTATACCATAAAAATAAGTATGTGTAACATAAATCTAAGGAACCCTTCTGCCAAGCTATGGTAAAAGAGACCCTGCGGTAGTGTCAGCAAGCAGGTTTACCGCATGCCGAGGCTCCCTCTTACCGCTGCCGGAAAAAGGCTTTAAAAAAAAAAAGGAAATGGCCGTGTGTTAAGTTAAACACTTGCTGTGCGGTCGATTCCTAGAAGAGCCTGTACTGCCTCAGGGCTCCTGCAGTAGCCTGACGGTAACAAGGCAGCATGTGGTGCTGTCCGATTATTACCACTGGGCATGCCCCAAGTGCTTGAAAATGCAAAAATATTTTCCAGCACCAAGATGGCATGCGCCAAGAGCCTGGCAGTAGAGTCAAGTTGCCCACAGTTGGCTTGGCGTGCTTTCGTAAAAGGGCCACTAAGTCTGTAGATCCAGATTCATCCCTGTGCAGTTTATCTCTTTTACCAACCGTAATCTCATTATGAAAACTTTCAATATGATTATTCACATAACGTAAGACAGAATTAAAATCTTTATCAATGTTCTATAACAAATCAATGTTTTCTTCATAGTTTCACTCTTCTTTTTTTTTTTATATTTTTATTAAGGTTTTTACAAACTTCAAACACATGCTGATAGCAACAGTTTAACCATTCTCCAAATGACCTATCCCCCCTGCCCCCCCCCCCACCCACAACTATTGCTATTAACCGGAATCTTTACATAATACATCTTTACTCTATAGCCAGATCAAGGAGCTGTCAATAATCTGGGCGCATCCAAGTCCACACCATCAGCTAGTCTCCATGTTGCATATTTGTCCCATTGTTTATAGAATTGTGCAATCCGCCCACTCTTCTTTTTGACAGCCTCTGCAACTAAGATTATGAGGTCTAAAGAACACTTGTTCAAAATAGTGCACCATTGATCGAAAAAGTCTTGATCATCTAAATATATGGTTGGTGCTCTTAAAATCCTCAAACCTCTTGGAACCTCTTTGACCGACAATATAGTAACATTGTTGCAAAATGTAGGTCATTGCGGACAATACTCTTTTTCAAGGCAATGAGTTCATACTATTTTTCTACTAGATCATCCTCTGTTGACAAATTATGTGTGTCATGTAGAAGCTGATGCAGTCGATCTTCTGGGAAACTGAGTACATTGTCCAATGGTTGGAATGTCATGGTCCGTCTAACTCCAGCAAAAAAGAAATTAGGATATAGGAAAAAAGAGCAACAATTGCCCCCACATTGCTCTGGCAGCTGAACTGTTCCCAACCATCATTTGAACAAGAACAATGTTGCACAGATGAGGAATTAGAAACAAGGTTCAAAGCTTTCTTAGCGCTGTTAATATTATAATATACTAGTAAAAAAGGCCCGTTTCTCACACAAATGAAACGGGCACTAGCAAGGTTATCATGTAAAGGTGATTATGTTTCTAAGGGAACCGTTAGGAGGTGAGTTGTGGTGCAAGTTCCACACTCACCCACTTCCCGCCACCCTGCTGGTTACGATGGAGTTTGAGCGGCGCAGGAGTGGCACAAGTTCCTGCCTCGCGGCCATTCTGAGTTTGACACGGCGCTCATTAACACGTACAGCGTACGGGCTCTGCGTTCCATGCAGCAACACAGCTAGAGGTAAGACTAGTGTGCATCGTGCACACCTCCTTCCAACACAACCACTTCTGCATCATGTTTATTTGCAAATAGGGCTGGTCTTCAGCAAGCAACCTGTGACTTTTTGCAGGGCTTGCTCAATGGTAGGTTCACCCTGCCTTCTTGGACACAGTGAAGGAGTTTGCTTAATTCTGGGACCTAGGACCTACAGACTTCCTTATGCTACTTCTGGAGAGATGAAGTTTGGGAGAAGGCCATGAATGAAAATCCCAGAGGGAGAGGGAGAGGTAGGGCAGAGAAAAAGTGAATGTGACTTAGGGGGGAGGGGAATTATAAAAGTACAAGGGGATCCATTGGCTCCATAAATATGTGTTTGCCTAAGACCCAATGGTGTTAATCCACTCTCCAGAGGGTAAGACTATCAAATAGCAAATCTTTCTACATCTGTTTACTGTAAATTAGAAAATTTTATACACACTTTCTGTTTTGCTTACTAATCTCATGCAAAAGGAAATAAAATGTGAGCTATTTGAAACCAGATAACCTACAACTGGTTTCAAATATACCTCAAAAAAAGACAACCTATGCACACAGGCTATAGATCCTAACATTAGCTCAGACGAATGCAAAAGAAAGGAAGTGAGTTTCAAATGTAATCATCTGAATGTCAATCATCTAAGAGCAGACAGTAGTCCATGCCAGAACTTGCTTGCCTTGCAGCAAAACTAAAGAGCTGGATTATTGTCATCATCCGTTACTAACCCTTTGATTTCCCACAATTCATCTGAGGCCAGACCTTAGACTGCACAAAATAGCTGTTATTATTAAAGTGAGGTATCCTATCTAAAGGCAGCCATAGCATTGATTTACAGCTGTTTTATTTATTCATGTATTTATGTGTATGTTCATGTTATTTACAGAAGTCATTATCCACGATTAACAACATTTTTGCTAACAGCTACACTACTAACGCATTTTTACGTCATTCAGCTGGCAAAAAGGAAAGCATTGTGCTTCCTTTCTGTGTTCTGATTTTGTCTAGTTCTTGAGGTAGTATTGGTCTGCGTTGGGTCCATGTGTAAATACGTTCAGCCACAAAGCGAAAAAGAAAAAGAACCCCTACGTAAAAAGCTATGTCCAAGGAAAGTAGAGGTGGACCACAGACCTCCAGCAGATGGAATGTTGCTTGCAAAAAGAGTTTATTATGGAAGCACCTGATATAAGAAGACCCGACACGGAAGCGTGCTTCGGCAGTAACCCACCTGCTTCAGGGGTTGTATTCTCTATAAACATGAGAAAGAATATAAAACATAATAAGATCCATACATCAAAAATAACTTAAAAGATACCATGTTATATATATATATATATATATATATATATATATATATATCAAACATATAAATTGCAAGTGACCGGCACCAGCAAATGCGCAGTAGAGACCGAACGCTGCGAGTTGTAGAAGTCCAAGCCCCGCCTCCACCAGCAGTACAGCCCAATAGGGAGGAGGAATGGATGTGGAAATCGGAGGAGGAGGGAGCAGGAAGGGAAGGAGGGGGGCGGAACTGAGGGAAACAGACGCAGCAATGGAGATGGGGGGGAGGGCAGGGGAGAGAGCAGGGTTGGTGGGGGTTGGTGGGGGGAGGCCAAGGCCATGGGAAAATAAAAAAACTTGCCCGTTGTTACGGGCTTAACGGCTAGTATATATATATATTTGGATTTGTCTCATACCTTTTCAGTAGTATCTGAAGGTGAGTTACATTCAGGTCCACTGGGTGGATAGATAGATAGATAGATAGATAGATAGATAGATAGATAGATAGATAGATAGATAGATAGATAGATAGATAGATAGATAGATAGATAGATAGATAGATAGATAGAAGAAAACCACATGACAAAAACCTCCTGTAAAAATAATGTACCAAATTCCTATATATGGTGCCTGAAATATCAGCACCGAAAAACCACGCGCTTAGCATTATTCTATAAACTATGCTTACCCCACCGATCCAACGTAAATCCCTACACCCAGCAACACAACATATCCAATGATCGTACTGGACAATACCCTTCGACCCACATGATGTCTGATACACAATTACCTCATTCAACCACAATATAACCTTGTTATTTGTTATCAACCAACTGGCGAACGCCTTTACGGTACTATGTAAGCCACATTGAGCCTGCAAATAGGTGGGAAAATGTGGGGTACAAATGTAACAAATAAACAAAGTTATGTGCATTTTAGAGAATATGCATATGTGCTGTTCTTGCACCTAAAATGTAGGCACATCCATTTAGGCCACTGAAAGCCAGGCCTAAATAACTGCACCTAACTTAGACACAGATCAGGTGTATTTCAATACAGTGCACATATTTTTTTGAACACCCACAACCCATGCATTCCACACCCATGGCCACACCCCCTTTTCGGCTATGCACATTAGAATTTAAGGGCACCACGTTATAGAATATACTATGGGCATAGCCAGACCTTGAGGTGGGAGGGGGCCTGAGCCCAAGTTGAAGGAGCACATTTTGGTCCGCCTCCCTGCCACCGCCTTGTATGATGATATGTCTTGGTAGAGAAGGTGAATAACAAGAAAGTGGCCTTGCAACGTCTGCATGCATGCACAAGAGCTGCAGTCAGTTCTCAACTGTTTCGGTACACATATTTTCTTTTGCTCTTTCACAGCAGTCAGCACTTTGTAGTCGTCAACCCTTTTTCAAAGAAATTAGCATAACTCAGCGTTTATCTAACTTTCTGTGGCCATGACCGCAATTGCGAGGTCACAGAAAGCACGTGACCCACTGGAGATGCAGACTGATGACCTATCAATGGATGGCCCATCCAGGTTGTGACCTCAAACATGAGTTTCATGACTGCATTTGGGGTCGCAACCCACAATTTGGGAAGCCCTGGCATAAGCAGTTGACTTGGGCATGTGAAAGTGTACTAAATGTAACACTAGTTCAACTGAATGAAACCAACCACCACATAAGAATGTGAGAAATAAAATAAAGCAATAAAGGAAAGGTTCTTGTGAAAAGATCAATAGATCTCAGATCTAGGCAAATACACTGTTCTGAGGATGAGCCGTAGACAATGAAGGCCTGAGGTGCTGTGAATCAGAGCTCATTACAGCTATCAACTGTAGTCTTCTGCAGAGATCAGAAACGAATGGCAAAATAACTGAAAACCAGACCTTCTGTATATATATGTAATTAGATTCCATTTTGATTGTCTTACCAGTCACCACACTTCAAGTGTCTCTGTCTTTCTTGCTTAAAAAAATGAGTCAGTGGTCTATGTAGGACTAATTCCAACCATAAGCACCCTCTTCCACATCATCTAAAAGCTTTCCAATAGCTTTATTTCTAATTGTGATAATATATCTCAGGCATTTTGTAGTCCTGCGAAAGACAACTGGTAAAGAACTGTCATGCTTATCAACGTTTTCTGACTCATCCTATGTCTTACAGCAGATTATTAACATGAGAGTGCTTTTACCAAGCTATGGGAAAAAGAGCCCTGGGCTAGCAGCGGGGGCCGTTTTTCCTGCACGCCAGGGCCTTTTTTACCGCAGCGGGTAAAAAGCTCCCAGACAAACATGGCCATGTGGTAAAAGAACTCTTACCACATGGCTCTGTGGCGGGGAGCCCTTACCATCACCCACTGAGGTGGCGATAAGGGTAGCCTGACGATAACCAGTGATACCCAATTACTGCCAGGTTTCAGCCGCGTAAGCCATTTCCAGGGGTTTTCTATTTCCCCCGGAAATGGGCCAAACTACCGCCAGTAGCCGCGTTGGGCCGGCGGTAGTCCTGATTTAGCGTTTGGTAAGCCCACGTTGGACTTATCAACACTTTGTAAAACATAGAAACATAGAAACATGACGGCAGATAACGGCCATATGACCCATTCAGTCTGCCCATCCTCTGTAACCCCTAATTCTTCCTGCTCCTAAGCGATCCCACATGCTTATCCCATGCCTTTTAAAATTCTGGAACAGTCCTCAACTCCACAACCTCCACCGGGAGGCCATTCCACACCTCCACCACCCTTTCTGTGAAATAGTACTTCCTTAGATTACTCCTAAGCCTATTCCCTCTTAACTTTGTCATATGCCCCCTCATTCCAGAGCATTCCTTCATTTGAAAAAGGCTCTCTTCCAGTAATAAATGCCCTTGAGATATTTAAACGTCTCTATCATGTCTCCTCTCTCCCTCCTCTATTCCATAAGCTTGTTCCTATAATTTTTGTATTCAAGACCACTTACTAATTTCGTAGCCGCCCTCTGGACCAACTCCATCCTGTTTATATCTTTCCGTAGGTGCCAGAACTGCAAGCAGTACTCCAAATGAGGCCTCACCAGAGACTTATACAACGGCACTATCACCTCCTTTTTCCTGCTGGTCATGCCTCTCTTTATGCACCCAAGCATCCTTCTGGCTTTGACCGTCGCTTTTTCTACCTGCTTGGAAGCTTTCAGGTCCTCAGACACAATCACCCCCAAGTCCCGCTCTTCCTTCGCACACTGAAGCACTTCACCCCCTATACTGTACCGTTCCCTCGGATTCTTGCGACCCAAGTGCATGACCCTGCATTTTTTGGGATTAAACCTTAGTTGCCAAATATCGGTCCATTCCTCCAGTTTTGCTAGGTCCTTCCTCATGTCATTCACACCCTCCAGGGTGTCCACCCTGTTGCAGAGTTTAGTATCATCCGCAAAGAGACAAACCTTACCAGACAGCCCTTCCGCAATATCGCTCACAAAGATTTTAAAAAGAGCCGGCCCTAGGACCGATCCCTGCAGTACTCCACTGACGACATCCTTTTCTTCAGAGCAGGCTCCATTTACCACTACCCTCTGTCTCTACCATTCAACCAATTTTTAACCCAATCCGTTACTCTAGGTCCCATACCGAGGGCACTTAATTTATTTATCAGTCCCCTGTGTGGAACCATGTCAAAGGCTTTGCTGAAATCCAAGTATACCACATCAAGCGCCCCTCCCACATCCAACTGTTTGGTCACCCAGTCGAAGACGACAGTCAGATTTGTCTGACACGACCTGCCACTAGTGAAGCCATGCTGCCTCGGGTCCCACATTCCATTTAGTTCAAGAAATCTCACAATCCTCCTCTTTAGAAGCATTTCCATTAGCTTACTCACCACCGAGGTCAGACTGACAGGTCTATAATTATTTCCACTCTTGTGCAAAGGAACCACATCCACCCTTCTCCAACACTTCTCCAGTCCACCAGGACCACTCCAGTTTCTAAGGAAGCATTGAAGAGGTCCATCAGCGGAGCCGACAGAACTTCTCTGAGTTCCTTAAGCACCCTCGGGTGTATCCCATCAGGCCCCCATAGCTCTGTCTACTTTTAGTTTGGCAAGCTCCTCATGAACACAGTCCTCCGTAAACGGGTCTTGGTCTACCGTACATCCATCCCCTTTAGCCTTTGTTTTCTGCAGCCCTACCCCCGGTCTTTCATTCGTGAACATAGAGCTAAAATAATTGTTCAGCAGTTCAGCTTTATCCTTATCATCTTCCACATATTTCTCTCCCTCAGCTTTGAGCCTCACAATGCTATTATGGCACTTCCTCTTGTCACTTACATATCTGAAAAAGGTCTTATCACCCAATTTTACCGTATTAGCTATCTTTTCCTCCATTTGCCGCTTCGCTTTCCTAATAGCTTTTCCAGCTTCTCTTCGCTTATTTAGGTATTCTCTCCTGTCTTCATCTTTCTGAGTCGTCTTATAACGTGCAAAGGCTAGCCTCCTTACCCTTATCTTTTCAGCTACTACATTCGAGTACCAGAGAGGCCTTCTTTTCCTCTTACTTTTATGTAATTTTCTAACATAAAGGTTAGTTGCCTTTAATACAGCTCCTTTCAGTCTTGTCCATTGCTGTTCTACATCCTTCAGCTGTTCCCATCCCGCTAACTTCCTTGAGAAATTCCCCCATCTCGGCAAAATTAGTTCCTTTGAAATCCAGGACCTTCAATCTCTGACCCCCGTGGTCTCTAGCAATACTGGTCTGGAAGAGTTTGAACTTGTTAGATCTCAGATACTCAACATCACTCTGTATTTGTAAACACCGGAATCTGCAAACGCACCTCCGGCACTATGTAAGCCACATTGAGCCTGCAAATAGGTGGGGAAATGTGGGATACAAATGCAACAAAATAAATAAATAAAATAAACAGACTCAAGCTTGGATACAACCTAGATTAGGGCACCCATGGAGACCAGGTGTTGTAGGCTGCAGAAAGCAATGGCAAATCTCTGTAGAGAAAGGTCACAGGTACTCCAGTGGGGCTGAGATCACCTTATTATTGAGACCCATGGAAAAAACAATTAGAAAATAGGAAAAACAAACAACTGGCATTCGTGTACATCTTCTGTAATTCCTTTATTAGAACAGCCTTTTCTGAAGCTGGTGTAGCATCAATGAAAGCAATGGGGATGAAGTCAAGAATCAAATTATTAATGACTTGGGTAAAAACTCTAACTTGTTTTTATCATTATACCCAGCTTCGTCTAGTAATTACTGTCATTTCTTTTTCTAACTTGCAGGTTTGTTTTGACATAGCAGTTGCTTCTGAATCAGCACAGTTCCGCCAGGCTTGTTTCAGTACATTATCTGAATTATCAGTATTTGTACTGTGTACAAAAGACAATATCACCCATTCATGGCTAGACAGGGAAATGCTTAGTAATTATTAAACATATTTTTAGACAGATTTTGCTCCAGCAATAGTGTCTGCCGTGGAAGGCCTATCTGTCTGTCTGCTTTTCCACCCACATTCATATTAGTTCATACAATCAATAAAAAAATACATGAAATAAAAGGTATTACGCTAAACTTAATGGAAAATTATATCCAAAAGAATTAAGAAAAAATCCAATCCATTTAAGGCTGGACTCAGTAAATGGCGCTCAAAGTTTGGTGCATCCAAATGGCAGATGAAGTTTAATGTGAGCAAGTGCAAAGTGATGCATGTGGGAAAGAGGAACCCAAACTACAGCTACGTGATGCAAGGTTCCACATTAGGAGTCACTGACCAGGAAAGGGTTCTAGGTGTCATCATTGACGATATGTTGAAACCCTCTGCTCAGTGTGCGGCGATGGCTAAGAAAGCAAATAGAATATTAGGTATTATTAGGAAAAGAATGGAAAACAAAAATGAGGACATTATATTGCTTTTGTATCACTCCATGGTGCAACCGCACCTTGAATATTGTGTGCATTTCTGGTCACCGTATCTTAAAAAAGATATAGAGGGGCATAATCGAAAGGGATGCCCAAGTTTTGTTGAGGACATCCTCGCAAAACATCCCGATAGAGGGGCGGGGAAATCCGTATTATCGAAACAAGATGGACATCCATCTTTCGTTTCGATAATACGGTTGGGGACACCCAAATCTTGAAATTTTGGTCGTCCTTAGAGATGGTCATTCCTAGACTTGGTCATTTCTGATTTTCGGCGATAATGGAAACCGAGGATGCCCTTCTCAGAAATGACCAAATGCAAGCCCTTTGGTCGTGGGAGGAGCCAGCATTTGTAGTGCACTGGTCCCCTTGACATGCCAGGACACTAACCGAGTACCCTAGGGTGCACTGCAGTGGACTTCATAAATGCTCCCAGGAACATAGCTCCCTTACCTTGTCTGCTGAGCCCCCCAAACCCCCCCTAAAACCCACGACCCACAGCTGTACACTACTACCATAGCCCTTACGGGTGAAGGGGGGCACCTAGATGTGGGTACAGTGGGTTTTGGGGAGCAGCCACACAGCTGTCGGCTGTGCCGGTTCCCTGCTCCCTCTGCCCTGGAACAAGAAGTAACGTCAGAGGGAGCAGGGAACCAGCGGAACTCACAGCCACGCGGCTGCGCTCTGCATGTCCCCTGCAGCGTGCACCCGGGGCAGACTGCCCCCACCGCCCCACCTTCGGTATGCCACTGACTTCGGAACTACCACTGGCCCAACGCAGGTGCTGGAGGTAGTTCTACCCCCAGCATGCAACAGTTAATCGGGCAGCAATGGGTTAGCGTAGGAACCCTTACCGCCACTTCAATGGGTGGCGGTAAGTGCTCCCCCCACATAGCCACATGGATCTTACCGCATGGCCATTTATTTTTCGGCCTTTATAGCCACTGTGGTAAAAAGGGCCTCAGCGCGAGGCCAAAACTACTGCCACCGCTAGTGCAGGGCCCCTTTTTATCACAGCTTAGTAAAAGGGCCCCTAACTGAATAGCACGTGCTTAGCGCGCGAGCCCAGTAGGAGCTCACATACTAATGGGAAAATTAATGGATGGTTATTAATGAGGAAAATAGAAAATAGGCCGTAGCGCATGGGAAGACCCCCGTAAGGGTGTGCTAAGGTCACTTTTTAATGCAAGTTGGAAAAAGGGCCCCTTAGTGAAGAAGACCTTTAGAAAACAGCGATACATTATTTATTTATTTATTTATTTATTTATTTATTCGTTACATTTGTATCCCACATTTCCCCACCTATTTGCAGGCTCAATGTGGCTTACATAGTACCGTAAAGGCAATCGCCAAGTCCGGTAGGGAACAAATACAATTAGATGTTAGGATGGAATAGAGTAGATAAGATTCAGGCAACTTAGGGGGGGGTAGAGGATAGGAGGGGTAAGATAATGTCCAATACGATCTTTGGTGTTGATATGTTGCAGGGTTGAGGCATTTATGTTGGGTCTTTAGGGTACACCTTTCCGAACAGGTAGGTCTTTAGTGATTTTCTGAATTGTAGATGGTTACATAAGTACATTGTAGACTGTTTTCACAGCTTGTGGCAGTGCATTCCACAGTCGTGTACTTATGTAGGAAAAGTTGGGCACATAGGTTGTCTTGTATTTAATTCCTTTGCAATTTGGGTAGTGGAGATTCAGGTTAAGTCCGTGATGAACTGGTTCTATTTCTAGTTGGGAAATCAATCAGGTCAGTCATGTAACCTGGGACTTCACCATAGATGATCTTGTGGACCAGGGTGCAGGTTTTGAAGGTGATGCGTTCTCTGATCGGAAGCCAGTGCAATGCTCTGACACAGAATCCTTTTGAAAAGCCAGTAAAGTGTGTAATTCTCAAAAGGTTGCCCAAAATTAGGCATCTACAGTGTGAATTCCGTAATGACAATTACACTAGTCATACATCTAACATTAGATTTATCAGGTCTTACTGGGAACTACAACAACTACATATGATAGTTCAAGCTGTTATTATATCTACATTGGATTACTGTAATTGCACATTGCTGGGACTGCCAGAGATTCAGTTGGCCAGACTTCAGATTTTTACAAAATGCAGCAGATAAGATGCTCTTAGGGGATTCCACATGGGATAGCTCAACACCATTTTTGATTACACTACATTGGCTGCCTATTTGAGTGAGGATAATGTTTAAAGTGCTTTTGTTTGTTTTTAAATATCTCCATGGATTAGCCCCATTTTAATTGGCTCATTAGCTGATAGTTTACATTCCAAGAACCAATGGAAAGTTATCCTTCCGTCGGCCAAGGAATTTCATTTAGTTTCTTGGAGGAAAAAAATGTATAGTGAGTAGTGGCCCTATGCTGTGGAATGACATCCTTATATTTGCGCTCGCCATAGACGGTCGGTAGCCCAACTGTTTGGGGAGGCTAAAGGGGGCGGAGCTTACCTCCATACGCTCCGTGGCAGCGACGTCAATGAAGAAAAAGACTACAGGCTCGCCGCCAGCTTCTCCCTTCTCTCTGCACACAGTGTCCCGTGATGCATTTCCTGTTTCCGCGAGAGCAGAGAGAAGGGAGAAGCTGGCGGCGAGCCTGTAGTCTTTTTCTTCATTGACGTCGCTGCCACGGAAATAAAAGATGAAAATGCGCGGGGCGGGAGGGTGGGCTCCACAACAAGCGGAAGTCGACAAGCCTCTTATACGAGGCACCTATGGCGCTCGCAGTAACAATATAAGAGGTGTCGTCCTGACTTGAAGACTTGGTTAGTTAAGAAATTTTATAATCTATAATATTAAATGCATATAATTTTATCTCACTCTGGGTTACGGATATTTTGGATTGTAATTTCTAATTTGCAAGGCAAAGTTATTCATCAGTCATTATTTTTTCTATGTATTTCATCTTTATTTGTTTCCCATCTTGAGCTATGTCAATGGTTAAGCGGGTTATAAATGTGCTATTATATTTAATTTAATTGCTCTACCTCTCTAAGTCACTGATATTCAGAAGCACTTAACTAAATAGGGCCGCTGTGGCACTCTGCACTTAGTGCCAGGGCGATCCAGGGGTCAAGTCTGGGCGGACTTGGAGGTTATCCAGGTGTCATTTAGATACCTAGGTATTATTATTGATTCGTCTTTATCTTTTAATGAGCAAATTTCAGATGTGACAAAGAAATCTTTTTATCAATTACGTAAATTACACTCGATCAGAAATTCCTTAGCTAAATCAACCCTGCGTACTTTAACCTATGCCTATATTCTATCACGTTTAGATTATTGTAATATAGTGTATACAGGTCTTTCAACACTTAATTTAAAACGCCTATAGATGATACAAAATACAGCAGCTCGTATCATCTGTAGAGCATCAAAATATGATCGGATTACTCCATTACTATATCAATTGCACTGGTTACCAATGGAAGCAAGGTTAAAATTTAAAGTTTTGACACTAGCACACAAAGCTTTTTTTTCACTCAGTCCATCATATCTGTCTAACCTTATTATCCAACTCGGACACTTCGGTCATTGACAGATAATAGACTTGTAATTCCTTCTCCATCTAAAGCTAGATGGGAATCAACACGGACATTGGCATTCTTCTTTCAAGCACCATCTCTTTGGAACTGTCTTCCTAAAGAACTTAGGCTTGAGGATTAAACCTAAATAAGAGGTGGTAAGGGCTCTGGGAGTAAATGGCCACACGCCAATGTACTGACTTAGCACACGGCCGTTTACTCCCATTTTGGGGGAAAAAAAAACCTTTTACCCACTGGGGTAAAAGGGGGCCTTGGTATGGCAACACCAACTTGGGCCCCCTTTTATCGCAGTTTGATAAAAGGACCCCTAAGTGACTTGCCCAGAATCACAAGGAGCTGCAATGGGGAAAAAAATGACATACCTTTAATCGTGCAATTAATCATTATTAAATTTTTAATCAAAATGCAGCCCTAATTTTAATGCTTTGTTTAGACTTGTAAACCACATTTTATCAGGTAACTGGCAAACACAGTATAGAAATCGTTTGTTAATTTAAATTAAATGATTCCAGTTGTTAATTCTGTCCTTTTAATTTCTCCATGTTTAAGCAGGGTCCTGTGATTCTGCTTCTTTCAACTAATCATGACTACAAATTCCAGAATGCAAAGGAAAATATACTGTCACAGCTTGATTGATTTGTCTTTGATGACTAGAAGCCATCTGGTAGCCATATTGCTCTCTGAACTAATAAACTAGAAAAATGTGGAACTTCATTAAATATTAGCCATCTTAAGCATGATTATTATTTGATCTTTCAAGGTCATGTGCAAATTAGCTTGTCTTAATTATTATCTGCTCTGTCCAAAGAAAATATCAAAGAATTCAGAGGAAGAAAGATAATTTAGTGAAATTAGCTTTCAGAATCATATTTTACTGACATACTATAAAATTTAGTCTTGATAGCACATGTACAATTAATGTATAGGTAGCCTATCGAATATCCATGCCATATCTGCATGATGATTAGTTTGTAGACTCTACACAAATTAGTGCTTCCTCATTAAGCTTTTACCATGCTGTGTGAAAAAGTGGCCGGCGCTGGTGTCGGCATGTGGGTTTTCCGCACACTGTGGCCACTTTTAGCGCAGTGGTAAAATGGCTGCCATGCTATATTTTTTTGTAATGGCCGTGAACTAATTTCCCCATTACCGCGTGGACATTACCGTGGGAGCCTTTACCACTACCTATTTAGAAGGTGGTAAGGGCTCCTACGCTACTCCCTCACTAATCAGGTAGCTCACAGTAATGTGCTCAAAGTACTCAACTAGCGCAGGCACACCTACTCTTTTCCCATGGGCACACCTCCCGCACTGGAAAATAAAAAGGGCACTACCTAAGGATGTCTCAGCAGGTTCCACGGTTGTGCCCTTGTAGTGTGTATGGTTAGGCCTACCACGCCTTAGTAAAAGGGCCCCTAAATTGAGTATACACAATTTTTTTTTTTCCTTCTAGCTGAGCCCTCTTGTTGAAAACCTATATAAAATTCAGCCTGGGAAATAGGGCTGGTTGTCAGTGCTGAGGACAGGGGTAGGGAAGCATCTAGACCCAGGAAGGGAGACAACAGAATTCTAGGAGAGAAAAATCTTAGGAAAAGCTCTTTGGAGTGCTTGATTGAAGAATGGTTGCTTTTGGGGTGACTTGCTTTACTTTTGAAATGACGTTCTTTTCAATCTTTGATTTTTTATTGTTGTAGACCACTCTGACCTTTTTGCAAAAAAAGGTGGTATATCAAATTGTTTTAAACTATTAAACTATCTGCTAAGAAATGAGAAGATGTAGAGGAGGTGAAGGAGAAGCAATTTGTAGAGCAGGCAGATGTCGGCATCGTGCTGGAGCTGTGCCACTCATCCAATATGATTGTTGTCATGAAACGCCTAGCTACCCACCTGGGGATACCCCGTGGTCACTTAGAGGGTCTATCCCCAGCACAGCTCAGGTCTGCCTGCACCTGCCACTTGTGCTCTACACTAGCACCCTCCTTCCACTGACTGGGTCACAACGGCCTCTGGGCGAGTCTCCCGCTCTCCAATTATCCCCAGTGATTTCTAGGTTACTGGAGCCACACACCCAGTGGTCCCACAGTTCCCAGAAAGCACTCACAGGCCCAAGACAGTAACCACCAGGATTCTTTATCAGTCCAGACAAACAGGGCAAACAAACAATTATGTTTATTCTTTTTAAAAATATTGAACAGTGGAACAAAATAGTGCAATTGGCAAACAAAAACAGGAAACTGAAATATGGATCAATTATAACTAACTAAACACTTGCATACTTCTTAGAAAGTACCTGGGGAGATCAGGATATATATCTGTTCACAGAGCTTCAGCAAAGATATTTCTCTCTCTCTCTCTTCTCCCAGGCTAGAACTGAAACAACAGCTAGTACAGGCACTTCCTATTATCTGTGTGCCAACTAAAAGAAAGAGAAGTCAGTCCTCTATAACAGCTTTAAGCATAAACATGCACCAACTGCTGGCCAAACTAGAGAAATACCCTTCAGAATTAATTTAGGCAGGAAAATATCCAATACATTTTACAGGCTTAAAACACACTGGTTTTTTTTTTTCACAAGTGTCTCATATCCCTGCACAATATTCAGCCTGAAGAGTCTGCAAGGATGAGTAGTTAAAGGAATGGAGGAGCAACCCAGTATCCTGGGTTCAATTCCCACTGTAGCTCCTTGTGACCTTAGGCAAACAGCTTAACCTTCCATAGCCTCACAGACAAAAACCAAGATTGTGAGCCCTCTAGAGGACAGAAAAAGTATCTGCTTATAATATGTGATTGTTCTCCACCTTGAACTTGATGGTTAAGCAGATTATAAATGCCAAAATTAACAATCATGCTTTTGATTTACCACCAGCTCACAATCTAAGTTTTTGTGCTTGGAAAATGAATGATGAGATCTGAAACAAAAGGTAAATAGGCCAGTTCTTGTACATTCATTCCAAGGACCCTGGTATCCAAATATCTATCCTGTAGTGTTAGGGCCAGGGCTGGTCTTTACTCCATTGGTGCCTTGTGAAGATGATCTGAAGATACAGTATAGGGAGTGTTGGGGAGTGGGGTCCTGTAGAACTGAGAATAGAGAATGGCATGAGGACAAAGTTTGTCCCCATCCCCACCCTGTCCCCACAGGCTCTGTCCCCATCCCCGCCCCATCCCTGTGGGCTCTGTCCCCGACCTCTCCCTGTCCCGGCAGGCTCTGTCCTCATCTGCAGAAGCTTCGAACACTTATGATTTTATATTTAAATCTTTTTATGCAAATATAAAAAGGAACAATATTCTGTATAATTGATGTTTATAAATCATAAATAGAAAACAATAATAACAATGAGCAACTGAAATACCCTCCCCCCAACCACCCTCTACATTTTCAACCTCAACAATTTATACTGTTCCAAGGAACCCTAATCTATCCTGTTAAAATGTCCAGGGGGACAAAATATAACCCGCTCTGTATGCCCTAACAGTGGAGAAGTATGCTCTGTGAAGCACTGTTATGATTTTTTGTTAACTTATATTTATTGAAATGTTTCAAATATATATGCAAGCATCAATTTGCATATACAAATTTTGATAGGGAAGGAGAGAGAACCATAAAAAGGAAAATGAATATCATTCAAGGATAACAAAAATACTCAATATTCCCCCCCCCCCCCCCAATCACATTAGACCTCAAATCTAAAAGAGGGCAGAGAACAAAAACTGTGGAGTAATCATAAAGACGAAATAGACAAGGCAAAGCTTAATGTTACAACCTTTCCTATTCATTTCCAGCCTCTAACAAAGGTATTGGATCTGCCAGTGGAATGGAAGCTTTTTTTGAATCAAGAAAAGATCTTGACTGCGCTGGAGCATAGAAAAGATATTTAACCCAAGCAAAATATATCAAACATTTACAGGGATATCTAAGGAAAAATGTAACCCCAAGAGACAAACGGGCCCTTTTACTAAACCATGCCACAAAATGGCCTGTGCTGGTGTAGGCATGTGTTTTGGACGTGCACAGACCCATTTTTCAGTGCACCTGGGAAAAAGGCCTATTTTTTTTGTGGCTGAAAATGGACGTGTGGCAAAATTAAAACCAGTGCATGTCCATTTTCTTCCTGAGACCTTACCACCACCCATTGACTTGGCGGTAAGGTCTCACTCGCTAACTGGGCGGTACGCGTCAGCACGCGTAAACTGCCAATTACCGCTGGGTAAACGCCACGTAGTAGAAACGAGAAAAAAATTTCTACCGTGTGTTTTGGACATGCGTCAAAAAAAGGAATTACCACCCAGGGTGTGCGGTATCCAGGCAGTAGTTCCAATTTGATGCACATTGGACACGCGGAGGCACCTACTTGCCTTAGTAAAAGGGCCCCAAAGCTTCTTGTCTCATGGAAAGATAAAGCTTGCATTGCTCCTGTGTTGTACGGGAAACATCAGGGTATATCCAAAGTCTCTGTCCCCATCTGGCTTTCTGTCCTCCCTCCCCCCTCTCCCTCCTCCATTCTTTAGGCAGCATCCTTTACTTTCTCTCCTCCTAATTAACAATATGCCTCTTTCTCTCTTTGCCCCTGCCCAATACTTCCCTCTCTCTATCTCCACCCTCTACCCCTCTATCTTACCTACCTACCTTCCTGACAAACCCTCCCTCAGTTATATTGGTGAACAGGTCTCCTCCCCTTCTCTCTTTTTCAGAAGATGGAATGGACTTTGTCAGCTACTTGGGCTTCCTCTTGTCTTCAGCAGTTGGCATCTGGTGGCTGGCAGCATGGATTCCTTAAAGGACACCAGGAATCCTCCTCTTTTCAAAACTTGCGGGTTGTCCCTTCCTGGCTGTTGATTTTATGATGTACAAGATCAACAGCCCTGAAGTGCCTGCCCACGAATTCTGAACATGTTTGCAGGGTTTCACAAGTGTGTGGACAAGTGTGTGGGCAGAGAGGAGCTGTGCGCCTGGCTTATGCAGAATATTGGTAGGTGAGCACTGCTTATACATAAGAACATAAGAATAGTCATAATGGTCAGACCAATGGTCCATCTAAACCAGTATTCTGCTTCTAACAGTGGCCAATCCAGGTCACAAGTACCTGGCAGAAACCCAATTAGTAACAACATTCCATGCTACCAATCCCGGGGCAAGCAGTGGCTTCCCCCATGTCCATCTCATTAACAGACTATGGGCTTTTCCTCCAGGAACTTATCCAAACCTTTTTTAAACCCTGCTATGCTAACTGCTGTTACCACACCCTGTAAATCAGCTCTGTGAACATATGTCATGAATATTCTCTCCTTCAAAGCAGACTTAATCGAGTGTCCCTCTGGTCAGAGTTGAAAGTCATTGGCGTATATTTTTGCTATGGAAATATCCTTCTGTTATAAATGAAGTGTGCCATCAAATCGTGGGGCGCCAAGCCATGCTGAGAGGCTTTCTACTTTGCTGATTTGCCTTCCTGCTCACTAGAATGGGAATTACATAGCTCATGGATTAATCACAGTCAGCACCCAGCACGCCACCAACTGAAATCTTGTATAACAAATTCAGCTCACCCAACGTGTAATTAGACTCTGGAATTCATTGCCGGAGAACGTGGTACGGGCGGTTAGCTTGACGGAGTTTAAAAAGGGGTTAGATAGATTCCTAAAGGACAAGTCCATAGACCGCTATTAAATGGACTGGAAAAATTCCTCATTTTTAGGTACAACTTGTCTGGAATGTTTTTACGTTTGGGGAGCGTGCCAGGTGCCCTTGACCTGGATTGGCCACTGTCGGTGACAGGATGCTGGGCTAGATGGACCTTTGGTCTTTCCCAGTATGGCACTACTTATGTACTTATGTACTTATGACTCTGTCTACCTAACAGCAGGAACCAGATGTGCTCAACTGGCCTGCAGTGCCTCTGCTTCTGTATTAAGCTTCTATTAAGAATGGCTAATACTGATGAATGTGAATAATACTGATTTAGAAAATCTTTCCATTTCAGTTATTTACGATAAGTGCATTTATTTCAGCTAAAGACTAGGGTTTAGCCCGAATACCAACACTCATGGACTGGAGATAGGCAAAGTATCAAATGGAGTGGAATGGGTTTGTCACACTTTATTTTATTTATTTATTTGTTGCATTTGTATCCCACATTTTCCCACCTATTTGCAGGCTCAATGTGGCTTACATTATGCCGCAGTGGCGCTCGCCATTTCCGGAGTGAGAAAAACAAAGTTCATACATGATAGAGTAAATTATAGAGTAAGTTAGACAGTAACTTATAGGGTAAGTTAAACAATCAAATATAGAAAGAAAATTTCAGCATGAGAGATAGCGTGGTAGTGCGTTAACGTTCATTAGTGTCAGAGTGGCTGAAACAATCATGTGTAGAGAGTTCGGTTTTGTCAAGTTTTGATAAGGGTCGCTGGACATGGGTGGCTAGAGGGGGGCAGGGGAGAGAGGAGGGTCGCTGGACATGGGTGGCTGCTGGGGGACAGGGGGTCGCTGGACATGGGTGGCTGCAAGGGGGGCAAGGGAGAGAGGAGGGTCACTGGACATGGGTGGCAGGAGGGGGGCAGGGGAGAGAGGAGGTTCGCTGGATATGGGTGGCTGCAGTGGGCGCAGGGGGAGAGGAAGGTCGCTGGACATGGGTGGCTGCAGGGGAGCCGAGGAAAACCTTGCTAGCACCCGTTTCATTTGTGTCAGAAATGGGCCTTTTTTACTAGTTTCGTTTTCTAGTATTTAGGATGGATCCTTGTGGTATGCCTTTTTGAGCAGGTTAGATTTTGTGGGTGGAGCAGTTTGTATGGTGGTGAGGCAGTTGTGGATTGAAAGAATAGTACAGGAGTATGTGAACCGCACGGACTCAAATTTAGGAGCACCACACAGCAGAGAGAGGGCAACTGGATGAATCAGAACTGAGGGTGGAAGCGGCAGAGGCCCAAGAACAAGAGAAGGAGCCTCTGGTAGGCTGGTGGGACACTTGCAGGGGCATAGTTTTCGGAGTGGTGGGGCCCTGGCTGCCCTATTTTATTTATTTATTGGATTTATTAACCTCCTTTATGAAGAGATTCACCCAAGGTGATGTAGAGTGGGTACAGTTTAACATAAAACTTACAATATTGTTGTCCCCATCCCCGCGGTTACTACTGGTCCCCGACCCCCATTATCATTCTCTAATTGGTGCCTAAAAAAGTGCTAAGCATTATTCTATAAATGGCGATCAAAGTTAGGCACCGTTTATAGAATAGCACTAGGTGCCGGGAGCCATTACTACATTTAGGTGAGATCATTTACACCAACAAAACCTTAGTGTAAATCCCCGCGTCTAAATTAGGTGTGGATTCCCCTTATTCTATAACAATGCGCCTCAACTGCAGGAAAGCCCTTTTCCACCCTCCCTTGGTCATGCTCCCTCTTTTGATCCACACATAAAAGTTACGTGTGGCTCTGGGTGGGTAAATTTACACATGTAGAATTTAATGATTGTTAGGGCCCAATTATCAGCACTAATTGTCTCATTAGTCAATTAAATTGTGCATGCAAATTGGGCGTGCACCCAAATTTGGTTGTGCAGTTTAAAGTGCTTGTACATAATGGACCTATCTAGGCCCTTCCAAAAACAGGTCAAGAGGCCTGTAGCTGACAGCCAAAGCTAAAAATCATATCCTCTGTGTGACCCAGAGGCTCATGAGCTCTTGCTGACAGGCTTGCAGAAAGAGGAACAAGAAGCAGTGAAGAATGTGGTTAGGGGCTTTTTGCAGTTTACATGTCTGGTAACATAGAAAAATGGTTGCTGGCGAAATGGACTCTGATGTAGCAAGTGGAAAATGCTAATTGGTATGATGTTGCTTTAGACCTTTCTAATAATCTTGATCAGTGGTCGAAACTGTTTAGCAACGTATGAGCAACATTTAAGCCACAATTGAGCCTGCAAATAGGTGGGAAAATGTGGGATACAAATGCAGCAAAGAAATAAATACTAATGCTAGCAAACTGTTTGAGCTATATGATGATAGAAAAAAGTATAAAACCTGAGAGTCAGTTTCACTTATTTGGAGAAGTGCTTAGAGATTGCATCTGTGTGCAGCCTTTGTATCTCCCATGAGAAAAGCATTATAGACTGTCTATCTTTCTAGCTTGGTAAGTACATAAAGCACAATTTTCTCATCATTGCGCATAGCCTCCAATTCTTCTCTCCCCAACTATGTGAGTGTGTGGAACATTCAATTGGATTAGGGGGAGCAAAAGAATTTACATGCTGTTTATAGAATTTGGGAGAAAATGGCCAATTTTTTATTTTTTTGTGTGTAATGGTCAGGCACCAATGTTGCCATTAGCCTGCAGCCATTTAAAAAATTACCACGTAAGCACTTATCACCACCCATTTTGTAGGTGGTAAGGACTCACACGCTATCCGTACACTAATCAGTTATCATGCCCCAATGTAGATGCACTAAGAGGCCATTTTACTAAGGCAAGGCATGTAGGTGCCTACACACATCCAACACATGTCAAATTGGAACTACCAAGAAAGCACAAAGGCAGATGGTCTGCAAACTCCAAGATGGAAAATGTACGAAGCAGAGCGTTAAAAGACAAAATGTAGTTTATCAATAAAAAACAAATTAAAAAATATATATACACACAAATAGCCCATGCTATTTGTGTGTATATATATATTTTAATTTGTTTTTTATTAATAAACTACATTTTGTCTTTTAATGCTCTGCTTCGTACATTTTCCAAATTGGAACTACTACCCAGGCAGTAATTTCATTTTTGACACACGTGCAAAACACACAGTAGAAAATATTTTCTATTTTCTACTACGTGGCACTTACCCGGTGGCAAATGCCTGTTTATGCATGCTGATGCTTACTATCCAGTTAGCACATGAGACCGTACCGCTATGACAATAAGTGGCAGTAAGGTCTCAGGCCAAAAATGGATGAACGCTGGTTTTAATTTTGCCACACGTCCATTTTCAGCCACAAAGACGGCCATTTTTCTAGGCACACTGAAAAATGGACTTGCGCACATCCAAAACACATGTCTACACCAGCGCTGACCATTTTTCAGCACACCTTCGTAAAAGGGCCCCAGCTGCTTAGAACAGGAACGCTCACTCTCCACTCCCCGACACACCCTCTAAAAAAATTTAAAATAATCTTAGTCCGTGTTTCGTGCACGTATATTTGGCAGTAACCAGTTTTCATACGTGTTCTTGTGGTCTGTTTATGGATGCAAACCTGAATTTATGAATTATTTTTATGGATACTCTGTGATTTTCTTTTGACCTTTACGACTACAGCTCTGCATCCTTATGATGAGTAGAGATGGCATTGTTTTTCTAATTAATCCAGCATATACATGAATGTAGTACTGAATCTCATTTTATAATGACTTATGACATGCTCTCCTAGTTAGATTTTCTCTGTCGGCTATGAAACAATTACTTCTGGAGGAAAGGCTCTCATGACACCTGTCAGAATATCTTCTCTTGTACTCTGCAATTAATTTCCTAACTTATGTGTTAATTAACACGAGGCATAAACTAAATTAGAAATAAGTGTATATTCTCAGCTGCTTAGGCCTGTAGAAAATATAGAGGGCTGATATTCAGTGGGACCAATCTGATGTAAGTTATCCCAATAACTTATCTGGTTAATTTTAACTAGGCTATTTTTAAAAAACTTAAGAATCCTTTGACTAAGATATGATAAAAATAGGTCTTGGTACACCCGTATGCGAGTCTTTCCCATGCGCTACCATGGGTGTAACCCCCCCCCCCCCCCCCCCCCGATTGTCTATTTTCCATTAATGGTCATGCACTAATGTTACCATTAGCACGTGGTCATCCTATATAATAATTCTCACCTCCAACGTTCTGACTTGCTACCTGGGAACGTGGCTCATTCTGAGTTGGTCTGCTAGGCTCCGTAGATCAGGCTAACATCACCGTAGCCATTATGATGTCAACTTCAGAACCCAGGGGGAAAAAAAACATGCCTCACAGCTGATCCATATCCAGAGGAGGGTTGCTGGACATGGGTGGCTGAAGGGGGGGCAGGGGAGAGAGGAGGGTCACTGGACATGGGTGGCTGCAGGGGGGCAGGGGAGAGATGAGGGTCGCTGGACATGGGTGGCTAGAGGGGGGCAGGGGAGAGAGGAGGGTCGCTGGACATGGGTGGCTGCAGGGGGGCAGGGGAGAGAGGAGGGTCGCTGGACATGGGGGGCTGCAGGGGGGGTAGGGGAGAGATGAGGGTCGCTGGACATGGGTGGCTGCAGGGGGGCAGGGGAGAGATGAGGGTCGCTGGACATGGGTGGCTAGAGGGGGGCAGGGGAGAGAGGAGGGTCGCTGGACATGGGTGGCTGCAGGGGGGCAGGGGGTCGCTGGACATGGGTGGCTGCAAGGGGGGCAGGGGAGAGAGGAGGGTCACTGGATATGGGTGGCAGGAGGGGGGCAGGGGAGAGAGGAGGTTCGCTGGACATGGGTGGCTGCAGTGGGCGCAGGGGGAGAGGAGGGTCGCTGGACATGGGTGGGTGCAGGGGAGCCGAGGAAAACCTTGCTAGCACCCGTTTCATTTGTGTCAGAAATGGGCCTTTTTTACTAGTTTAAAATAATTACCATAAGACCACTTATTGTCACCTATTTTGTAGGTGGTTTGGGCTCTTGTGTTATCTATGTGCTAATCAATTAGCACATGGTAATGTAGCTGCACTAACTGGTTAGCAAAGGAACACTCACTCTACCACTCTGCACCCCTGACACCCCCTCAAAAACATAAGAAATCATTTTTAGCTTGGGCAGGATGCCTTGGTGCATCCTGCAGTGACCTGTTTTTCCATGTACTAACCCCTGGATTCTATATAGCGTGCCTAGAGGGAGCTGGTGTGGACGGTTGAAGAGCAGCTTTCAACTCCTTCTGCAGCCTGCTATTTCGACTTGGCCTGTCCGGCCGCTCTCATCTCATCCTGCCTCACACGGTTCTGCTCGTGGCATGCTTCTTTTTCCTGGTCTGGATTGGGTATCGCATCTGCCCCTCTTTTGGATTGCCTTGCTGGAAGCTGTTCTAGCCACTCAGCACTGATTGTAGCACTTCTTGTCTTGGGGTTGGAGTGGACGGTTGCCACTATTCAATCACAATGAGTCAAAACCTTCTCAACTGTCGGAGTTTAGCACACGCAGCCAAAAGAGGTTCATCCTACTCCTAGGCTTCAACATATCACCTGAAGTCCTTCCTACCAACATATTTACGGACCATTTTTAGACTCTTTTCACCTTTCCTTATTATCTATTTTCTCTGTTTCTTTGATTCTATCTAATTTAATTGTAACTGTATCTCCTCTGATCTGGCAATAGCCTATCAGTGTATTGTAAGCCACTTTTGTGCCTGCAAAACTGTGGGAAAACCGTGGGGTATAAATGTACAAAAATAAATAAATAAATAAATAGAGATCCGCACCGAAATCTAGGCATATTCTATAACTATGTGCATAACTTAATAGACTTAACAAGCTAATTAGCCCTAATAACAGCAATTAACAAGCAATAATGAGCGCTAATTGGCAATAATTAGAATTTACGTGCACAACTTGCTAACTTACTACTCGCTCAAGCACAAAGGGGCATGGTTATGGGCGGGGAACTAGGTGTTTCGTGGGCATTCTGAGACTTACGTGTGTAGTTATAGAATATGGCCCAGTGCGCGTAAATCTTCGCGCTGGGATTTACGCCACATTTTCATCGGTGTAAATGGAGGCATGTAGTTTTTATCCCTGGGATATCAACTAAGCATATTCTATATACTGTGCCTAAATCTAGGTACCGCTTATAGTATATGCATAGTCAGCAATGTTTTCCGCACAAATTCTTTAGGCGCCATATATAGAATCCTCCCCCTAAGTCCATGTTAAAGCGTAGCGCACCTTAGTAGAAGGAAGTAAGAGGCTTTAGATATAGCCAATTAAATTTAGTGGCCTAGTGGTTAGGGTAGTGGACTCTGGTCCTGGGGAACTGAGTTCAATTCCTACTTCAGGCACGGGCAGCTCCTTGTGACTCTGGGCAAGTCACTTAACCCTCCATTGCCCCATGTAAGCCGCATTGAGCCTGCCATGAGTGGGAAAGCACAGGGTACAAATGTAACAAAAATAAAATAGATACTATTGGAGATTCTACATGGAATGTTGCTACTATTGGAGATTCTACATGGAATGTTGCTATTCCACTAGCAACATTCCATGTAGAAGGCTGCGCGGGCTTCTGTTTCTGTGAGTCTGATGTCCTGCATGTATGTGCAGGACGTCAGACTCACAGAAGCAGAAGCCTGCGCGGCCACATTGGTGATCTGCAAGGGACGACTTCTAGTGGAATAGCAACATTCCATGTAGAATCACCAATAGTAGCAATGGAGGAGTGGCCTAGGGGTGGTGGACTTTGGTCCTGAGGAACTGAGTTCAATTCCCACTTCAGGCACAGGCAGCTCCTTGTGACTCTGGGCAAGTCACTTAACCCTCCATTGCCCCAGGTACAAATAAGTACCTGTATATGTAAACCGTATTGAGCCTGCCATGAGTGGGAAAGCGCAGGGTACAAATGCGACAAATTAAAAAAAAAAAACTTTATCTAGTTAATTTTATAATAGGCATTTTTCTGATCAGATTTAACCAGTTAATTCTATGTAAGCACCATCAAGCCAAGTTTTCCCTGTTGACTCCTGAATGTATCACCACTAGGCTACACCGACCCAACCCCATGCTTTCACCATCTGACAGGAAGCTGCTCACCCTTTTCCTTCAGATAAAGCATAATTCACACATAGTTGCTGGCCCTTATTTGATAAAGATGCTCTTAGCACAGTAGCGCCATTTAAATTTCACACTTAGAAACTGTGTCAAATCAGACGCTTTCTTCAAAGCTTGTATCAATTTGTCAGATTTAATCATTAACATCAGCAATCTTCACAGTTGTTCTGCATTAACTAATGAACCCAAACATTGGAATACACAGCATTTATGTTTAACTCCTCTTTATTCACATTTCAACCAAAATTAAGCAGTACAAACACATGTATATGTGTACGTCAGTATAACATCCTACTCTACTACCCTCAATCTCCCCCTCCCTTTTCTTTACCTACCCTCACCCGCCCACCCCCCCTTTAGAGTGTCAAAGTAAACATGTCCATCAAGCATTATTCAAGTGTGCACTTAGGCCCAGATGCACAAAACTTTAACAACCCTTTACCGACCATTTTGCGAAGAAATCGCCAACCGTTTCATGTACTAAAGCCCATTTTTCGAGGACCGTAGCAGCTAACGAAAATGGAATGCAGATGAGCAATCAGTGTAGAAACCCTTTTCAAATGACATGCACTAACCTTTTCCGATTGGTTTAACGAAGGACAACGCCGAGAAATCTAACAACAATTCTGCTCCGTGCTGCTGGCTGCAATGTGCAATGTGTCCCAGAAATTCGCCCAAGTTTTTTCCAGGCATTTGCCCTCTTTGGAGGAGAAGTCTACGACCCTACAGCGCTCCAACCTCAGTAGTTCAATCATATGCATCCGCCATACGCCGACATACAAAGCATTTAAATGCATGTAGCTAGAGACTTAACTTTGCGCATAAAGATCACTTTTTTCCAGATCTGAAGGCTGATGCTCTCCAGTAATTTTAGTGGCAAGATGCATTATTATGCTGATGTCATGATCAGAAAAAAGATTGCTGCATTATAATACAGCTAATCATCATGACTCAAACCAAGCAACCCTTGTCAATGGTTCGGAAGGGTGTAAGACATGATGCATATGAAATCACAGCAAGGGAATTGGGGAAACAGATCTGTACGGTTAATCCAAAACGCAGAAAGAAGAGGAGTAAGGGATGACCAAATAACCTCCAGCAGACAGATGAGTAAGATGTAGTTCTTTATTGAGCAAGCACATATAAAGGACCCAACACCAAATAAAGGAGATCACTTTTTAGATATTACCCTGATATGCTTCATTTGGCTTATATACATTAGTCGCTGCTTTTTTTTTTTAACTATAATGAATAGTAAATGCCATCAGGGTTTATTTTCAGTTACACTTAGCCACAGATGCCACATATGTGTTTTTATATGTTTATATTTGTATTACTATCCTGCTTATAATCGAACGAGAAAAACGACCAAGTTCCGACCTAAATCGGGAGATGGGCGTTTTTCTCACAAAAACAAATAAAGCGGTATAATCGAAAGCCGAACTTTGGACGCTTTCAACTGCACTCCGTCGCGGATGCGGACAAAGTTGACGGGGGCGTGTCGGAGGCGTGGTGAAGGCGGAACTGGGGCGTGGTTATCACCCGAACAGAGATGGGCGCCTTTCGCCAATAATGGATGCGTTTGTAGCTAGAATTTAGGGCACTTTTCCTGGACCCTGTTTTTTTACGAATAAGGCCCCAAAAAGTGCCCTAAATGACCAGATGACCCCCAGAGGGAGTCGGGGATGACCTCCCCTGACTCCCCCAGTGGTCACTAACCCCCTCCCACCACAACAAAATGATGTTTCACAACTTTTTATTTTCACCCTCAAATGTCATACCCTCCTCCCAAGCAGCAGTATGCAGGTCCCTGGAGCAGTTGTTAGGGGGTGCAGTGGACGTCAGGCAGGTGGACCCAGGCCCATCCCCCCCCTACCTGTTACAATTGTGCTGCTTAATCTTATTAGTCGTCCAAGCCCCCAAACCCACTGTACCCACATGTAGGTGCCCCCCTTCACCTCTTAGGGCTATAGTAATGGTGTAGACTTGTGGGCAGTGGGTTTTGAGGGGGATTTGGGGGGCTCAACACCCAAGGGAAGGGTGCTATGCACCTGGGAGCTCTTTTACCTTTTTTTTTGTTTTTGTAAAAGTGCCCCCTAGGGTGCCCGGTTGGTGTCCTGGCATGTGAGGGGGACCAGTGCACTATGAATCCTGGCCCCTCCCACGAACAAATGCCTTGGATTTATTCGTTTTTGAGCTGGGCGATTTCATTTTCCATTATCGCTGAAAAGCAAAAACGCCCAGCTCACACCTTGGCGAATAAAACATGGGCGTCTATTTTTTTTTGAAAATACGGTTCACTCCGCCCCTTCACGGACCCGTTCTCGGAGATAAACGCCCATGGAGATAGGCGTTTCTGTTCGATTATGCCCCTCTATTTGTCTTATTCTCAGTTTAATGATGCATTTTTCATTTGATGTTTATAAGCATAAGCATAAGCACTGCCACGCTGGGAAAAGACCAAAGGTCCATCAAGCCCAGCTCTCTGTCTTTGACAGCGACCAATCCAGGCCCCAAGAACCTGGCAAAAAACCCAAAATTTAATAATGATCAATGGACATTTCCTTCAGAAATCTGTCCAGACCCCCTTTAAACTCAGCAAGGCCAGCTGCCGTCACTACCTTCTCTGGCAATGAGTTCCAGAGTCTAACTACGCGCTGAGTAAAGAAAAACTTTCTCCGATTTGTTTTAAACCTACCACATTCTAATTTCATCTTGTGTCCCCTGGTTCTATTATTGTTGTTAGAAAGCGTAAACAAACGCTTCACATCTGTCCGCTCTATCCTGCTCATTATTTTGTAAACCTCTATCATATCACCTCTCAGCCGCCTTCTCTCCAGGCTAAAGAGTCCTAGCCATCTTAACCTCTCCTCATAGGGTAGTCGTCCCATCCCTTTTATCATTTTTGTCGCCCTTCTCTGCACCTTCTCCAATTCCTTTATATCTTTTTTGAGATGAGGCGACCAGAACTGAACACAATACTCCAGGTGCGGTCGCACCACGGAGCGATATAACGGCATTATAACATCCTCATGCTTGGTTTCCATCCCTTTTCTAATAATACTCAACATTCTGTTCGCCTTCTTAGCCGCCGCAGCACATTGAGCTGAAAATTTCAACGTCCTATCCACGATGACTCCCAGATCCCTTTCTTGGTCTGTAACTGCTAACACGGAACCTTGCATAACATAGCTGTAATTCGGGTTCCTCCTTCCCACATGCATCACTTTGCACTTGTCAACGTTGAACTTCATCTGCCATTTGGACGCCAAATCCCCCAGTCTCATGAGGTCTTCTTGTAATTTTTCACACTCCTCCCGTGACGAGATGACCCTGGATAATTTTGTGTCATCTGCGAATTTAATCTCGAGGTCATTTATAAATATGTTAAAAAGCAGCGGTCCCAACACAGACCTCTGAGGGACCCCACTAACCACCCTTCTCCATCGAGAATAATGGCCATTTAACCCTACTCTCTGCTTCCTATCCTTTAACCAGCTCTTAATCCATAATAATGCACTGCCTCCAATCCCATGACTCTCCAGTTTCCTTTGGAGTCTTTCATGCGGCACTTTGTCAAACGCCTTCTGAAAATCTAGATATACAATATCCACCGGCTCCCCTTTGTCCACATGTTTGTTCACCCCCTCGAAAAAATGCAGTCGATTTGTGAGGCAAGACTTCCCTTCACTAAAACCGTGCTGACTTTGTCTCAGTAGCCCATGCTTTTGTATGTGCTCTGTAATTTTATTCTTAATAATAGCCTCCACCATTTTTCCCGGCACCGACGGTCTATAATTTCCCAGATTGCCTCTGGAACCCTTTTTAAAAATCGGCGTTACATTGGCCACCCTCCAATCTTCCGGTACCAAACCTGTTTTTAGGGATAAATTGCGTATTACTAACAGTAGCTCCACAAGTTCATTTTTCAGCTCTATTAATACTCTGGGATGAATACCATCCGGTCCTGGTGATTTACTACTTTTCAGTTTGCAGAACTGCCCCATTACATCCTCCAAGTTTACAGTGAAATCATTTAGTCTTTCTGACTCGTCCACTTCAAACACCTTTTCCGGCACCGGTATCCCTCCCAAATCCTCCTTGGTGAAGACCGAAGCAAAGAATTCATTCAATTTCTCCGCTACAGCTTTGTCTTCCCTGATCGCCCCTTTAACACCATAGTCGTCCAGCGGCCCTACCGATTCTTTAGCCGGCTTCCTGCTTTTAATATACCTAAAAAAATTTTTGCTATGTGTTTTTGCTTCTAATGCTAACTTTTTTTCAAAGTCCTTCTTAGCCCTCCTTATCTCCTTTTTGCATTCGGTTTGACATTCCTTATGTTTTATCTTATTGTCTTCAGTCTGTTCCCTTCTCTATTTTCTGAAGGATTGTTTTTTGGCTCTAATAGCTTCCTTTACCTTACCATTTAGCCACTCCGGCTGACGTTTGGTCTTTTTTCCTCTTTTTCTAATACGTGGAATATATTTGTCCTGTACTTCTAGGATGGTGTTTTTGAACAGCATCCACACCTGATTCAAGTTTTTTATCCTTTCAGCTGCTCCCTTCAGTCTTTTTTTCACCGTTCTTCTCATTTTATCGTAATCTCCTTTTCTAAAGTTAAATGCTACTGTATTTGATTTCCTGAGTTCACTTACTTTGCAGCCAATATCAAAATCGATCATATTATGATCACTGTTATCAAGCGGCCCTCGCACCGTTACCCCCTGCACCAGATCATGAGCTCCACTAATGATTAAGTCTAGTATTTTTCCTTCTCTTGTCGGCTCCTGAACCAGCTGTTCCATGAAGTCGTCCTTGATCTGTATAGGTTTTTTATGCCTGTTTTTACATCATTAGATTATTGATGTATATATATATATTTTATATATGTCTATACTTATTTGTTTTTGTTTCTTTTCTACATACTGTATGTGACCCCTGAGGCAGGCGGTTTCTTCTGCTGTGACACGGTCACGTGTCGGGTCCTTTATATGGTGCTTACTCAATATGAACTATATCTTACTCATCTATCTGCTGGAGGTTATTTGGTCGTCCCTTGCTCCTCTTTTTTTCTGCATATGAAAAGCAAACACAAATCCAGTTTTGCTGTAAGTTCTATGCTTAAGAAGAAAGAGGAAAATAATAAGAACAAAAGGACCAATTTTTCTCTCTGCATGTTTGTTTCTCATGGATTTTTTTTTTCTTTTTAGGTACCTGAGAATGGCCTCAGCTGCCTCTAATTGATTTCTGCTTCTAAGACTTGACTGGTGAAGAGGCCGAAAGGATTTGAAGATTGATTGCTCTTTCTTGAGAAGAGATGAAACTAACAACTCTTAATTAAGGAGTTTGGAAGTCAAGAACTTTAATGTTCAAGTTTTTAAAAAACAGGAAAATCAGAGCCTCCTTTCTACGGTGAATTAACCAGTTAACATGCATTGAGTTAAAAGTGTGGAAAGGTATTGTAGAAAGAACATCCAATTCAGAATAAGGACGTCCAGGTCAGCACCTCTCTGGTGGTGCTTCTGCTTTAGAACAGGATCTGCTGACGTAAAATCTATTGTAAAATACATCAGAAATGGACCTCCCTATGCTGGTGACATCCAACATGAATGTCCATTCTACAAAAACTGAAATAACCTAATATAAATGGAGCAAACAAGGGACATGGACATCATTGTGGATTAGAGCATTGAGCTAAGACGCAGGGGACACTGGTTCAAATACCACTGCAGCTCTCCTTGAATTTTTTTTGTGAGCCCTCCAGGCAGTGGCGTAGCCACAGGTGGGCCTGGGTGGGCCGGGGCCCATCCACTTAGGGCTCAGGCCCACCCAACATCAACACATATTTAGTGCTAGCTAGTGGGGATCCCAAGTTTGCCAGCTGAAGACCTCCCCCTGATGGTGCTGAAAACACTGCTTTCCACTTCAGCAGTCTAGGTTTCCTAAGCTGCTGATATTGGCCTCATCACATTGGTGGGGGGTGGGGGGGGGGGAGGAGAACACTTGGTGCCCACCCACTTCTTGACTAGGCCCACCCAAAATCTGCTGTCTGGCTACGCCCCTGCCTCCAGGGACAGAAAAATACCTACTGTACCTGAAGTACACTGCTTCAATAGCCTTCAGATTTCCAGATGGTATATAAGAAATCTGCAAGCCTGAAGGCTATTTAAGTGTTGTACATTTAGGTGCAGTAGGTATTTTTCTGTCCCTGCAGGGCTCACAATTTTTAAAAAGGGTCTCCTTGTTCTCAGCCTGCTGCTCTAACCGTTAGGCTACTCCTCCACTTTATGTGGAGGTCTATTAAGAAGTTAGTTTTCAAAAAACATTTAGTACTATGAATGTCCATAGTTTCCAAAGCTGTCAAAGAGCCCAGTATCCCTTGCCATTCAGAAGAGAGGAAGGGACAGCAACTACTGGGGGGATTAAGGGGGTGACTTCCCCTAATCTCTCTGCTCCTCAATCAGAGCAAATTTCTGTAACCTGGATGTGCTGGGTATCAGATCTAAATACCAACGTCCATCTTTTTGGACATAGACTTCTCTTCTGAGTTGGATGACCAACTTTTCCCTAGTCACACCCAAAACATGCCCAAACACGCCCCCTTGCCATAAGGACATACTACAGTTTTCGACATCCATATCATGGCTTTATAAAATCAGGGTTTGGACATCTTTGTAATATGAATGTCTAAATGCTGGTTTTCAGATATCCAGAACACAACTAGAGCTTCTAAAATAAGGGTCAGAGCTAATAAATAGGCCATATTGGGGCTTGTGTTATGTAAAGTGTGTCAAATCACACATTAGCAAATGAGACCCTAGGTTTGATGTTATTGAATATAAAATATAAAACAATACTGAAGGTGAGCACACTGAAAAGCAATTTATTATGGAGCAGTTTCAGCTACAGACACTATGGACCTTCTTTTAGAAGTTCTAATCATGTTTTAGGCATCCCTAAACCAGCATTTAAATGTCCATATGGCTTGGATGTTTAAATCTTAATTCTAGAAAGCCAGAATACAGATGTCTAAAGCCACAGTAGGTCCATATGGCAAGAGAATGTGGTCTGGACATGTTTTGGGTGGACTAGGAAGGGGCTAAAATATGGACATCCAATCCCCATTTTGGAAGAGGAACAGACTGCTATGTCTAAAAAGATGGATGTTGGCATGTAGACCTGCTTCCCCAGATGTTTAGTTGTCAGAAAATGATTGAGCGGCGCTCCACTGTAGGGATTAAGGGATGTCACTCCCTTAATATCCTAGTGGTTGCTGCCCACCCCCCACCCCCAAAAGTGAACCTAGCATGGTATATCGGGCTCTGTGACACCTTTCATAGCTATGGACATTCATGGTGCTCAAATGGTTGACATAAATGTTCATGTCCCAGCACATGGACATCTATATGGTCATTTCATACCATGATAAACCAACAGAAGTAGAGGCTGACCAACAGACAAAGCCTGTTGTCCCATTTCATACCATGGACATTCATGTGCTGTCACATTGGTGTCCATGTCCATGTTTTGTCCCATTCATATTTAGATGTTTTCAGTTTTTAAAATGGATATTCATGTTGGATGTAACCAGCGCACGGATGTCCATTTCTCTAAGTATTTTAGAACAGGCTCTATTTTGGCAGATCCTGTTCTAATGTACAAGCACCGCCAGTGCCATATCAACCTGGACATCTATATTCTGAGTTGGAGATCCTTTCTAAAATGCTGTTCTATGGCACATTCGGTGCGTTTTTTCTAGTGAAAAAGGTGCCGGTACTCAAATGCGAGGCCACCCTTCAGGGGTGGGGTGATCATTGAGGGACCCACCCCACAGTAGCCAGGCCTCCTGCAACCAGTCACAGAATCTATGACAAGGCAGAATTGAGATTGTACTCACTATTCAGCCAATGAGTGTTCCAAACCTCAGTCTGGTGTTCCAGCTGCCTCTCTGGGCATTCCAAGCCTCATTCTGGTGCTCCAACTGCCTCTCTCTATATGTTCCAAGCCTCATTCTGGTGTTCCATTTGCCTCGCTCAGTACATTCCAAGCCTCATTCTGGAGTCACCAGAGATTTTGACTACACTCGTGGGAATCCCACGGCAACTTCTTCCATACCATTCCTGCAATCCCCATTCCCTTGCAGCTCTTTACTTCAGGCTCACCCACCACCACCACCACCACCACTCTCTGCAGGTTATCTGGAAGCATAGGAGCCAACTCTGTGGGTGCTATGGGTGCTTGAGCACCCCCAATATTGAGAAAATTCCTTCTATGTGTCCAGGGAAGGGTTATTTCCACTGGGTTTAGCACCCCCAATAATTTTGAAAAGTTGGCTCCTATGTCTGGAAGGGAAGAGCTGGAGTGGAATACTTCTGAAGCTCTGGTGTCTGGGAAGACATGGTAAACTACATTCTAGGCTGTTTCCCCAGAAATTAAGCCCTGTTTTCTCCTGGCCAGTTTCATCACTTCTACCTCCTCTACATTTCCCAGTTCCTCATGGGATCCATTTTATTTGAGTTCATTTCCTATTCTGATATATATCCACAGACCTTTCCTGCCTTCTTAGCTAGAGTTTGGTCCTTTACAGCTTTAGCATGTTCCTTTGTGTTACCTGACTCTGCTGAGTTCCAGTTGCTCTTCAGGCCTTGATTCCATATTGTGATGCTCCTATTGTCTAACCCTGATTTCCCACCTTGCTCTTGGTATAGACTACCCTCGTCTCAAAAGTGGCACTCCTGCTGTGAGTGTGTTCAGTTGTACCTTTTAGCAGCAATGAAAAAGCAACATAGAAACCAGCAGGATAAATATGCCAAGTTTAGATTACCCCACAATGAAGTTAAAATCAATTTGGGAGTGCTCTTTTCTATATAAAAGTGTGTCAAAGTATGGAAAGGGAAATGGGACTTGATATACAGCCTTTCTGAGGTTTTTGCAACTATATTCAAAACAGTTTACATATATTCAGGTACTTATTTTGTACCAGGGACAATGGAGGGTTAAGTGACTTGCCCAGAGTCACAAGGAGCTGAAGTGGGAATTGAACTCAGTTCCCCAGGATCAATGTCCACTGCATTAACCACTAGGCTACTCCTCCACTAGCAACATTCCATGTAGAAGCCTGCCCTTGCAGATCAGCAATGCGGCCACGCAGGCTTCTGTTTCTGTGAGTCTGACGTCACTCACAGAAACAGAAGCCTGCGCGGCCGCGTTGCTGATCTGCAAGGGCAGGCTTCTACAAGGAACGTTGCTAGTGGAATACCAACATTAACATTCCATGTAGAACCTCAAATAGTAACAACAGAATCTTAAAGAGTAGCAACGTTCCATGTAGAATCTCAAATAGGGAAAGGGAAATGGGACTTGATATACCACCTTTCTGAGGTTTTTGCAACTGCATTCAAAGCAGTTTACATATATATTCAGGTACTTATTGTCTACCAGGGGCAATGGAGGGTTAAGTGACTTGCCCAGAGTCAAACGGAGCTGCAGTGGGAATCAAACCCAGTTCCCCAGAATCAGCATTCGCTGCACTAACCACTAGGCTACTCATTGGATTACTTTGTATTCATTATTTAGTAAAGCTTTAAAAACCTACTTGTTCCTGATTCATTGATTTTCTGAAATATTTCTAACTTGTTGCTACTATATTTTGCATGTGCTTTATTGCTAATGATGTAGTTTCCTTCTGCTGTGAAGTTAATCGTTTGTAATCAGCTTTGCAACTTTGGTTAAAGTGGAATGTAAATGATGTAATACAATACAATTTATTATATTCAAAAAAATTTAAATAACATAGATACAGATCTCACAGACCAAATGTTTGGACTATTAAATGAATATCCTATGGGGAACAAAATGAAACTGGGAAAAAAATAAGAAAGAGGGAAAACAAGAAAAAACAATCAAAAAAGACTATGATACCAGGGCAAATCTCTGGAAAAAAACTCTGAAGCACAACCTAAGTATCAAATCAAAAACCTTATAAAGGTTGTAGCCTCCTGCTTGCCCTACTCTATACCACTATGGCATTTCTAGAGCAGACCCAGAAGGGGATATGCTATACCGCCTTTGTTAACGAGCAGTTGAAAGCGGTATACAATAATCATAAAACAATAATCAAAGAAAGAAAACGGTGGATAGGAATGCTCGTGAGGGGGTAGATGTGCTTGGGGGATCTTGGTGAGGGCTTTTTTTCTGGATGGGGGCTCTTTTGGATGGAGGATGCTCTTGGGGGGGAGACTTTAGGAGCGAGGTTCTTCTATGGGGCTTCTTCTGAGGAGGGCTCTTTGAGAGGGGAATGCTGTTGTTGGGGAGGGTCTTCAGGAGAAGGTGGATGCTTTGGAAGGGCATCAGGAACAGGATGAATATTCTTAGGGCATCTTCAGGAGGGGATAGGTGCTCTGAAGGAACATCAGGAGGAGTGTGGATGCTCTTTGTGGGGAGTCTTCAGGAGGGGGGTTCTTCCAGGGGTCTTTTCAGGAGAGTGATGCCTACTTTTCTTTATAGAATAGGCTTAAAATAGGCACCCTGACCAATGGCTATAGTAGGTGCTTTGTTATAGAAGGTTTCTTGTTATAGAAAGAACTATATACCATATTCTAAATGACAGACATGCAATTATTATTATTTTAAAAAAACTGGGTACAGTTATCAGTATCACACAAGTCTTGCATCACAAGTCTCCAAATGAATGTTATCCTTAGCCTTATTTATGAGCTCTAAGAGAATCATTAAGACCAGTTTGCTCAGCATCCAGTGAACGCGCTTTATTAGATGACGTTTCCACAGTAACGAATGAGTCTACCCAACAATCAGGTATTAGCTACAACACAGAAAACACCAGGCATCGCTGCAGGCAGGCACCAGCAAATTACAGTATCTTGTATACACAAAAGAAATCAATAAAAGGCCACTGATTCTCAGACGTAATATATCCTGATGGTTTAAGGCAGTCAATTAGATGTGTAGACTATAGGAGCAAGCATTGAAAAGAGAGGGTGACAAAATGGCTGCACTGAATGATGGTAATCAGCAGAGATGTACAGATACGTTTTTGTTTTGTTTAGTTTTTCAGGTGGTTTATAGGATTTTGTTTGTTTGTTTTCTTATTTTAGGGGCAAAGTCATCAAGAGTTCCCCTATTGTACAAATAATGCATAATATTACTCAGCAGCATGCCCTATTGCAGTGGCGTTCCTGGCCTGGATGGCACCCGGGGCGGATCGCCGATGCGCCCCACCCCGGGTGCAGTGTGCCCCCCCCCCCCGCTAAATGACACCTCCCCCCCGGGGTCCACGCCGCTGGGGGGGGGTGCTGCGGCGCGTGCCTGCTCCGAGTTCGTTAACTTCACTCGTTCGCTGCAGCTCCCTCTGCCCCGGAACAGGGGCAGAGGGAGCTGCAGCGAACGAGCAAAGTTAGCGAACTCGGAGCAGGCATGCACCGCAGCATCCCCCAGTGCCATGCACCCGGGGCGGATCGCCCCCACCGCCCCCCCCTTGGTACGCCACTGCCCTATTGCTCTAGGTCACATTATTCTTTAATACTGCTACTGATAAATAGTGCACACTATTGATAACACAGGAAAACAGCAAAATGGGGGGGGGAGAGGGTTTCTTGTCATTAGAGGTTAAAAATCTTCACGACCCCAGCTGCAAGGGACTCAAGTATAAATCAATCCATGGATCCAGCTTCTCCTATATAAGCACGCAACTATGGAGCGCACTACCAAAAGCCATAAAGACAGCACACGACCACCTCAACTTCGGGAAATCACTAAAGACCGACCTGTTCGAGAAGGCATACCTTGCTGATCCAACTTAAGTGCCTGGATTCAGCAACACAACGAAACCATAACCTGCAACAAACATTATATAACTCTTCTTCTCTCGATTCTATTATGTGTCTGTAACACGTACATCTCATTCTCTACCACATCACTCTGTATTTGTTTCATCACCGGAGGCGGCTTACGCCTCATGGTGCTATGTAAGCCACATTGAGCCTGCAAATAGGTGGGAAAATGTGGGGTACAAATGCAACAAATAAATAAATAAAAATGATTAAAATCTCCCATGTTTTTCAAACAAATGCACAACCTCAGAATTCAGAAAAAAAGAACTACTGGTTTCACCCCGGTGGGTTCAAGTGGCCCTGACAGGCTTCATTCTCTATTCTAAGTTTGCAGCATCTGTACTGGGAACAAGACACTGCCTGAACCATTGATCTGCAAAACAGCAAAAGTAGAGGCTGACAAATGCGCAAACCAATAGGGAGATGATATCAAAAACCAGTTTATTCAGAATAGTCATATCAAGGACCCGACACGGTCCGTGTTTCGGTGCCACATGGTGTTTGCTGATCGGTTGGCTGTTCTTTTGTTCTCTCTGTGGATTAACTTGCATACCTAAAGGAATTATTCAAGCCTATCAGCTTCTTCTCAGAGAAAGTTGATTGTGACCCCTGAGGTAGGCGCTTTGGTGCCGAAACACGGACCGTGTCGGGTCCTTGATATGAATATTCTGAATAAACTGGTTTTTGATATTATCTCCCTATTGGTTTGCGCATTTGTCAGCCTCTACTTTTGCTGTTTTGCTTTGACTTTGGAGGCTCCTCCTGTCTTCTTGGATTTGAACCATTGATCTGACCAGGAAGCAGCTACACCTGAAAATAATGAAACCCTTTCTGTAAGTCAGTCTAATATTTTTTTCTAGAGCTGTTCTTTATATCCTACTGCTTTTAAACTATGCATTGTGTATATAAATAGAGTAAAATATAGGTAACCAGACTGAGTGATTTTAATAACATAAAAGAGTTCAGAACCCTAATCATGAAAAGAATCTTTGAAGTCAAGGTGTCTCCTAGGGACATTTCATATATTTTTTTTAAATATTTAGTTTAGCTACATTTACAATTTTTACATTTTAAGATTTTATTGTGAAAAAAAGCTGAAAAAGTTGCATTTTCAAACTGTTGGGTATTGTCATTACTTTTTAGCACCTTAGGCTTCTTTTTTCACATTTCAATTAGTTCTAGGCTCCCAGGGTTTACGTATTGAAGAAAGGCAAAAAAAAGAATGAAAGAAAGAAAAGTGAAAGAGTCAGGAAATATTATATATGTCTAGGAAAAATAGATTTTAGCAAAAAGAGGCACTGCATGTCTTTTCTTCTAAAGTATTCAATTCCCAGTTATGCAACCTTTCTTGCAGAAGCCATTAAACCCTGGCAATCGTGGCCTTCACTAGAAATGGAGAAAATGTTCATGACCCTAATTAGCAAATCCCCACTAGGACGAACAGTTACCTGGATAATGGACAGGAACAAAATTTCATCTGTCTCTGTGATTCACGGCAGGTAATAGTCAACATCAAACAATTAAAATCAAAGATCAGAATAATCCAGAATGTGCCTTTGTTTTTGACCCCTCTCTAACCTTTGACATGTTCCGCAATCCACTATTGTTTTAAAAGATTTCGTAGATTAGATTAACTGCATGTTTATAGTGCTATTCTTTCCCAGATATAGGAAAAAGGTCAGTGAATGCAGACTTTCAGCAATAAGTTTCTTCAGGTTCTCCATGATTGTACTTGGTTAGTGTGGTTTTGGTACTCAGCATCAATGGCACTCACTCAGCTATAGAGTAGCAATAAAATGCTCAACTGGAATAGCTCATATGTATATGGAAATAAGATCCATAAACAAGTCAACAGAGTCAAAACTGCAAAAAAAAAACAAACAATAGAAAGGATGTGCTACAAATAACTCCAACTGATTGTGAATTTGTGAGAATTCGTGTGAGAATTTGTGATTGAGATTAGTGTTAAAGAATGTATCCATCATATATGTCCATAAACGGCATTTATTGACTGTAGCAGCTCAGTTCTGTCCGAACAGTTTTGCCAGCATGGAATCATACTGTGAAACCTTAGTCGAAATCCTTGCAAAAAGGTCCCGATTGAGGGGTAGCAGCTGTGTCTCTATATAGACCTTCCTTCCAAATTTCCAGAATCATTGCTAAAGTCTTTTTACACATAAAGACATGTGAACCACTCTGGCTTCACCTTTTTGGGAGAAAGGTGGTATAAAAGTCAAAAATAGAATAGAAATAAGGGTTACAATAGGATAGCAGAAGCCAACGCTTGACAAATCCCTCACTGGCAGCCCTGTACCCTCTGGTCTCAGCCTATGAGAAGCATCTACACCGCTGTATCCTTTCCGTTTAAATCAGAAGATAGAGTGCAACAGCCCAAAACAGCTCCATGACTACAAAGGAAATTCCACTAGGACAGTTAAAATAGCACTTTATGCTCATTACGTCCACAGAGGAGTACCGTATTTCAAACTGGATAACTTCTAAGATTGTTACATTAAAGTGCTGCTTAAATGAGGAAAATCCGCCTTCCAAGAGCATTTAAGTTACCAATCTATTTACCATCTCCTAGGTTCTGTATTTTTAGGTTTTCTAAGGGGGTCATTTACTAACTGTTAATGTGTACTAAGTCTATTAAAACCTGTTATTTGCTGCAGGGCCCTATAGCAAATAATGCAGACGAGCAACTTTAGCAGGGAAATTATCAATGCGGGCTTACTGTTAAGACAGGTTATTTAACCACAAGTTGTGCTATTTTAGCACAGGTCCTGTTTTATGCAATGAGACCTAGTTACTAATAACCTAAGTTAACAATAAAATAACCTTTCTTAACAGTAGCCCACATTCATAACTTCACATCTTAATTATGAACTTAATTATGAACTGGCCAACTTCCGTAAACTACTAAAGACTCATCTCTTTGAAAAGATATACCACAAAGATCAAAACATGTAAAATCTCCAAATACACCCAGAAACGTCGTAACGCGTCTAATGTCTTACAATGTCTCTGCTACGCCACTATCTTGCATTTCTAATGTCTGACAATGTTTTCTTTAATACCACTATCTTGTATTTCTAAGGTCTAATAATGTCTTCTGTAATACCACTATCTTGTACTTCATGACCATGTAACCCAAAATCCTTCTGTAAAACCAAATGTATATCCTCTTCTCATTTCCAGTATCCATGATGTGTTGTAAGCCACATTGAGCCTGCAAAGAGGTGGGAAAACGTGGGATACAAATGCAATAAATAAATAAAAATTAAAGAAAAAAGAAATGTCTCTAGAAATCAAAATCACCGTTATATGTAATAAAAGTGAGCTAGGTATAGGGCAGTCAAGCCATTGTGACATCACTAATGATGTTGGTTCTTAGGCATTGGTGGAATGAGGCATTATGACATCACAATATCAGCTCTGGTTTCATGCTATTTCAGCACAGGTCCCATTTTATGCAATGAGACCTAGTTACCAATAACCTGGGTTAATGGTAGCCCATGCTGATAAATTTCTCCCTTAATTAAAGAAAAAAGAAATGTCCCTAGAAATCAAAATCACTGCTATATGTAATAAAAGTGAGCTAGGTATAGGCAATCAAGCCATTGTGACATCACTAATGAGGTTGGCTCTTAGGCATTGGTGGAATGAAGCATTATGACATCACAATAGCAGATCTGGTTACCAGAGACTGAAACCCTTCACGTTAAGACGTGTTATTTTACCACTAACTCATGATGAGACCTAGTAACTAAGTACAGCCCGGTTAACAGTAAAATAACACATCTTAACAATAGCCCCCATTGATAGCTTCCCTCCTAAGTGCATATTAACCGTTAGTAAATGACCCCTCCCCCCCCCCAATTCATTCTTCAAAACTGGGGCACCATCAAGATTAACTGTGGTTAATCTTACCTGTTTGCAGAAATTATTCTGGCTACGGTAACATGTATGGCTACACTTGGGGGGGATGGGGTTTATTTGTTTATGATGTGTAAAAGGTGGATAGTCAAACAAAAGGGCAAAAAGCATGCTGTTAGTCTTGTTTCAGTACCTGTGCCTCCAAAGCATCTCACTTCTCAAATAGCACTCTTCCACTGATATATACTTATAAAACCTTGCTGAGATGTGTAGAGGCATTAAAAAATGCTCATTTTGTTCAGTTTCCATGTTGTTTCTGATTTTTTTGTTTTTACACTTTGATTTTGTTTGATTTTTAAATTTTCATTCATGGGGCTATTTTGTTGATAATGTACACTATCGCTCAGTAGCACACACTATTTATCAATAGATACACTATTGCTTGCTCTTGAGTGATAGTGTGTATTATTAATGAAAAAACAAAGGGCCCGATGTTCTAAGCAATTTAAAGTGGACGGGAGAGGCTCCTGCCTGCTTAAATTGTTTGAGGCCACCCAACCACCGATATCCAGCAGCACTTAACTGGGCAGTGCCGCTGAATATCAGCTCTGACTGGGTACTTTTAATGTGAGTAGGTCATGGGCAGTACAGGGGTTGGAGTCGAGGAGGAGCCTGCAGTTATGTGAGTGACGACACACCCACCTAGCTAACTGTGAGAATCGAAGCTGTCCCAATTTCACCAGTTTGCTAAGCAGACCCCGGCTGAACATTTTTTGTTCTGCAAGCCTTCCCATTACCCCACAGAATGACCCCCCCCCCCCCATCTTCCTTCCACCCACCTGATATAGACCCTGTCATTCTAATTCCCCTCCCTCTGATCCTCCTCTCACCCACCCACCCACCCAAAAAGACCCCGTCCTTCCAATCCCCCCTCCCCTGACATCCCCTCCCCCCGGCACAGCTTGAACCCACCTCCTGGTCCTGATAGGTCCCCCTGAGCAGTCATATTGCTGTAGTAGCCGCTAGGAGCAGAAGCAAGTGGGCTTCACTCCTGCCCTCATTGGACCACCAGGGATGCCTATCAGGACTGAGAGGGGGGTCCGAGCTATGCCGGGGGAGGGGAGATCGGCAGGAGGCGGTCTATTTTGGGTGGGTAGATGGGAGGGGATCCGGTCATTCTGTGGAGTAATGGGAAGAGGTTATGCTGGTCTGGCCGATATTCAGCCGGGGCCCAGATACTTGTCTTTTGCAGGGCCTGGCTGAATATCGGCTGGGACCTGCATAAGCTCCAGCAGCTAGAAAAACAAAAATTAGGCCTTCAGTACCAGTGCCTGCATATGGCCTGGCACTGAATATCTGGGGCTGATTTAGCCAGCGATGGTGTTTATAAAAACACTGACCGCTGCCAGTTGAAGATCAGCGGGAACTTGTTCAGAAAACAGTATGAAATGACATGGGAAATGTCCCTTCAAATAGGGGAGGAGTGGCCTAGTGGTTAGGGTGGTGGACTTTGGTCCTGAGGAACTGAGTTCAATTCCCACTTCAGGCACAGGCAGCTCCTTGTGACTGGGCAAGTCACTTAACCCTCCATTGCCTCAGGTACAAATAAGTACCTGTATACAATATGTAAGCCACATTGAGCCTGCCATGAGTGGGAAAGCACAGGGTACAAATGTAACAAAAATAAATAAAATGCACATCTCTAGAGAACAGTAAAATGCATGCATTTACTCCACTTCCTGAAATTAAGCTCATATTCCAGAGACTGTTTTGTATTGCTTCAAATGGTACCTTTATTAGAGTAGATCCTTTATTCTAAACTAACTAAACTAAACTAAAAGTAATGACCTTGCAGGTTCTAGGCAGTTTATAATTAATAAGAAACCAGCACAAGTGGAAAATTACAATCAATGACAACACAACTAAATAATTAAAATGTCAGTCACTCAAACAACCATGTTTCAAGGACCTTTCTATTTTAACAAATTTTTATTGATGATCAAAACACCGTTAAAAATTCCAATATTTAACAGAATGAACAGCAAAAACCCGTCCAACATAAGCAGGGCAGTGCATCGTATCATCAAAGGTTTTACAATTTTCTCCCCTCCCCTCAATTGGACCTTTAAACTATCTTTTAGCCCGGACAAGCCAGATAAAAAGAGTCCGCATATAAGAACAATACTCATGTTGTTTTGTATCAATCATCTTGCAGTTGTATACAGGCCCTCCTCCCACCCTCCCCTTTTTCATGGGTTTTGCAAACTTTTGACACTGTTTGGGATTAGATGTTACCCGAGAGCCTCGGAACTCCGCTCTGTGGCTTCCTCCTCCTAGCCTAGCATCACGTGATCCTCAAGGACCTTTCTAAAACACATAAGATTGTTAGAAAATCTGACAAATATAGGAAAATCATTCCAAAATTAGGCACCTATAAAAGGGAATAAGGATTGAAACATTCTTTTATATCTAACTGCTTTAAAAGAGGGCAGATGCAAAACGAATCAATTTCTCAATTTTATAATAGATGCAGAAGATGGAAAGGGTATCAATGATAACATATACCCTCATGCAAGACTATGAAGTATCTTAATATCATGGTGAAAGCTTTAAAATAAATCCTGGTGTCTACTTCTGCCTTTGCCTCTGAGACAGGAGTAACCTTCTGGAGGTCTCCTGGAGGGTGCTACTAAATAAGTGTTAGGCATAATAAATGTTTATTCAAATTGTCAAAGAAGCCAATCAGTAATTATTGAAATATCAACAAATATAATCCCAATAGAGTATAATATGTAGCGAATAAAAACAGAGTTTTCCCAGGGAGCTGTCAATATGTCCTCCTGCTAGTTTAGGCACATTGAGGCTCACCATCCTCACTTCTGTTTCCTCTTAAATACTTTTTCTTCTTTTCTTCATTATCTTAATTATAATTATCCTTCCTACCTAATGAATATGCATCTTTCCAGAATACTCTGTTTCCTGTTATGATGAATCCATTTTCTATCACGTTCCATCAACTTCTATCATTTATTCCCTCAAATTCTTTGACAGTCATATAAAGCATAAGTTTTCATTAGATAATGGTTAAAGCTACCATGTTACTGCCCCCACCCTCTTGCTGAGCCTACAATTTTACCCATACCCACTTACTTCTCCTTTTGATTGTTTATCTGGATACTGCAGGTGTCCTTAGTTGTTGACCAGCAACTTATCACAAGTTAGCATAGGCCAAATGTCAAACCACAAACTTCTAGCTATCTTGCAATTTCATGGCTGCTCCCAGCTCAGAAAATGCAATATAGCTATACTAAAATAAAAAAACTAGAAATATGGAGGTTTTGCACCTTTCCATGGCCTCTGTGATATACACTGGCAAGAATCGGGAGCCAATGTGCTTTAATTAACAGTGGAGTAACTCTGTCAAATTTCTTTGCTGCATAGACCAGAAGAACTGACACATTTTGTAACGTTTGCCGTTCCTTCAGAATGAACTGCAAACAACCAGCCAGAAGCACATTACGATAATCTAGTCGATAAATCAATCTACTCAATAAATCAACATGCAAATGTCTTTTAATTAAGGATTAAGTATGTTTGCAAACCCAAAGGCAGTTCAGAAACTTTATGGCACACTTTCTCTTGAATATGCCCAACTGGTAACTCTCTTTGTATGCGTGGCGCACACTGAAACAGAGTGACATGAACAGCGGGTATGATTACAAAGCAGGAATTTGCTCTCTGAAAACCTGTGATTAATAGAATTGCTGCAGATCTGGAAGCAAAACAAGCCTCTTCAGAGCGAATAAAAGAGCTGATATTAATCCAGGAATGATGTGTAGAATTATTGGCTCCGAACTCTTAGAACTAATGTGCATTCCTGACAGGAACAAACAGCAGCGTAGCTTAAATGTATAGTATTTTGACAGCTGCTGTGATGGTAAGGAGTTGTTTACAGCTAATTAGTAATTATCTTTTATGTTCTGGAAGCCCTCTCTTTTGCAAAAATAAATCATGAGCCAGTATTTGAAAGGCTATGGGGCTCATTTTCAAAACAAAAGAACGCCCAAAAAAACATCATAAGGTGGCAGGACATTTTTCTGTCAAAAATGTCAAGTTTCAATTTTCAACACCCCAATCTTAGATGTAATGCTCCACAGTGTGTTCAAATTTCAAAGGGTGTGGGTATGTGGGGGGGGGGGGGGGGGTGGAGCCTGGGCAACACATGGGTGGCACCAAAAGATAGACATATTTCTGCAACAATGGAACAAAATGAAAACGTTTAGGGCCAAAATTATGATGTTTTTGGCTAGACCTGTTTCAATCAAGACTAGGTGAGAAAAGGTGCCCTAAATGACCAAATGACCACTGGTGGGTTTAAGGCACAACCCCCCTTACTCCCCCAGTGGTCACTGACCCCCCTTCCAGCCCCCTAAGATGTGACAGTGACAGTACATACCAGGCTCTATGACAGCTTCAGATATGATGGCCATTCCTATTAGAGAATCAAGCAGGTCTCAGGAGTAGCCTAATGGTCAATGAAGTGGACTACTGATGCCTCTACCCCAAAGCTGAGAAACTGCAACTACTGTGTTCACAGAGGCCAAGCTCAACTTGTAACCTTGAAGAGTTTGTGTTTTGACCAGGCCAGCCGTATGTACCTGCTATAGACTGTGCTGGTAACTCTGGATCCAGGGACCAGGCCAGAGACCAGTAAGAGTTGCTGCTGAACTGAGAGACATTCATGTATACTCTGGGCCTGCAGGAGCAGGACACCTGAGGACACTGTTATTTTTACAGAACTAGCTTGGAGCCCTTACAGACACCTTCAATAAATATTATTTGCTTCCCCCGTAATTTGTTGAGTGTGTGTGTGGCTTGTCTTACCTGGATCCATGGCCTGCCCTCGCTCACGTTTTTTTTTTTTGTTACATTTGTACCCTGCGCTTTCCCACTCATGGCAGGCTCAATGCGGCTTACATGGGACAATGGAGGATTAAGTGACTTGCCCAGAGTCACAAGGAGCTGCCTGTGCCTGAAGTGGGAATCAAACTCAGTTCTTCAGTTCCCCAGGACCAAAGTCCACCCCCCTAACCACTAGGCCACTCCTCCACTGTTGCTACTATTTGAGATTCTACATGGAATGTTGCTATTCCACTAGCAACATTCCATGTAGAAGTTGGCCCTTGCAGATCACCAATGTGGCCGCGCAGGCTTCTGCTTCTGTGAGTCTGACGTCCTGCACATACGTGCAGGACGTCAGACTCACAGAAAAAGAAGCCTGCGCAGCCTTCTACATGGAATGTTGCTAGTGGAATAGCAACATTCCATGTAGAATCTCCAATAGTAGCAACATTCCACCTAGAATCTCCAATAGTAGCAACATTCCATGTAGAATCTCCAATAGTATCTATTTTATTTTTGTTACATTTGTACCCCGCGCTTTCCCACTCATGGCAGGCTCAATGCGGCTTACATGGGGCAATGGAGGGTTAAGTGACTTGCCCAGAGTCACAAGGAGCTGCCTGTGCCTGAAGTGGGAATCGAACTCAGTTCCTCAGTTACCCAGGACTTTTTACCCTTTTTTTTTTAAGAGGAAGTTAAAAGCTTTACTTTATTCTAAGGCCTTCAGTTAACTCTCATATGGTTCCTCAATGGCACTCTGGACCATTATAACCAGAAAGTGGAGAGGGAGCCAATAGTGTGAGCATGTAACACTGCAATATTCCCAAATATGAGAGTGAATTAGTGGTACATTAAACTGAGATGACACAGAATAAGCAGATAATAATTTGCCATTTAAAAACAATTGTGATAATGACCAAAGACCATTTGCTTTCCACATACATTTTCATATTGAACTGCAGCAGTCACATCAATCATAGTGGAGTGCCATTTTCTAAGTGACCTTTATTTTTCTTTTTTCTTGGTTTCACTGCACCTCTTGATGTCTCCTGAATATTGCTGGATTCTTGGAGATGCAGAGCAGACGTGGTTAATGTATAGGTAAAGTGAGCCCACAGACCTGCCATGTCTTCTGCCTGAGAATGATAAACCTTTGACAGTTTTGAAAGCCTTAGGCCCAAGGGATAGTTGCCAACCAGCTGTTTAATTAAGGGATGCCAGTAGCTGGCAGACCTTTTCAAACTGGCAATATAATTGCCAGTAATCTGCATTTCCAGCAGTAGACAAGCCCCATGCCTCTCGCCCTTTCCACATGGCTACAATGCTTCTCCAGGCCCCTTCAGTCCAGACCTCCTGGACAAGACCTCCACTCTCCAGCTCATCTTTCCAAAGCTACTGGAACTGCTGCTGACTATGAGGCATGTGTATTACAGGGCGTTAAGCTCTTATTGTGTGCTAACAAAAGTACCACATGACGGCATTAAGGCATTCTGCAGTAACAGATCTGTTAGAAAGTGCAGTAGGGAATTTTTCTGGGAGGTGTGAAATGAGAGTGGAAACATTATCCTGCTAGCACATTCTAAGTAATGCATGCTAACCCCCGGATTTTATATAGATCGCTCAAATTTGTGCACCCAAATGTAGGTGCAGAGCCCAGATGCACACATGAACTAATTAGTCAATTGGGCACTAACAACCAATTATTGGAGTTAATTAGAATTAATTGGCATTCATTTGGATTTACCCGCTCATCTGCCTAGATGCTATTCTATAACACTGTGCACCCAAACTGACTCATGCAGAATCCAAAATGGGGTGCGGTCATGGGAGGGGCATGGGCGGGTCAGGAGAGTTCCAAATATTTAGTCACAGTGTTATAGAATACCAGGGTTACACGCCCAACTTGCATACCAGGATTTCCACTAGGTTTCAGCTGGCATAAATCCTCACATAAGCCCAGAGCAGTCTTTATGGAACAGGGCTAAGCATGGATTTTTTCCCGGTACCTAAATTTGAGTGCCATTTACTGAATCTGACCCTAACTGGATAACAAATAAGTAAATACTGGATCAAATAGCTCTTCCTACATAGGAGTCACTAACCCCCAGATTCTATATGTAGCACCAAGATTTGTGCACCCACATTTTTTTGCATGCCCAAGATGTGAGCACAAACTAATTGAGTAATGAGCATTTAACACTCAGTAATTGGGTGCTTACAACCGATTATTGAAGTTAATTGGGACTCATTAACATTTGCGTGTGCATCTGGCTATGTACTATACTATAAAGCATGACGTCTAACTCTACTAGCGCACAACACATAAGGAGGCATGGCTATGGGCGTATCAGGGGCACTACAACAAGATGCATGTTTAGTTATAGAATACTGCCTCAGTACATCTAATTCAAGCACCAGCATTTAAACCAGGTTTCAGCAGACGTAAGTCTAATGCCTAAAGTTAGGCGCTGGAATCAGCACTATCCCCCTAATTCTGTAAAAGTCGCCAAAAACTGTACACGTAAATTTGGGCATGTGCCCAATTTAATTAAATAAGGAGCTAATTAGTGCCAATAGTTGGCTTTTTAACAAGCAATTATTGGCAATAATTAAATGTACTTGAATTTTACATGTGTAAATTTAGGCATGGGATTCATGCCTACACTTTTCACGTGATCTGAAAAAGGAGGCATGGAAATGAGAGGGTCATGGGTGGACGGGGGCATTCCTAAAATTAAGGTACATTGTTATAGCATAACAGGGATATGCGCCTAATGTAGGCGCGTACATCTGCACCACATTTCAGCTGGTGCAAATGGCGCCTAAAGCACTATTCCAGTGGTTCCCAAACCTGGTCCTGCTGGCACCCCAGCCAGCCAGGTTTTCAGGATATCCACAATGAATATTCATGAGAGAGATTTCCATGTACTGCCTCCACTGCATGCAAATCTCTCTCATGAATATTCATTGTGGAAATCCTGAAAACCTGACTGGCTGGGGTGCCTCCAGGACCGGGTTTGGGAACCACTGAGCTATTCTATAAACTGCATCTACCTTTACATGTGGTTTATAGAATAGTGCTTTTTTGTTGCCAATTTATTTAGCCCCATATATAGAATCTAGCCCTATGCGCTAATCTAGAAAAGACATGCACCCTTTACAGAATAGTGTTTAACACCTATTTTATACTGTGCCCATTTCTGAGTGCCATTTTTCGAATTCCCCCCAAGTTCTTCTGCATTTATTTATTAGGATTTATTTACCGCCTTTTTGAAGGAATTCACTCAAGGGGATGTACAGTAATCACTCCTGATCTTACCCTTCCGGTCTCTGAGAGTCCAAAAATACTTGGTGTAATTGTTGATCGTAACTTATCACTCGTGAATCAAACAAATTCCACCACCAAGAAAATATTCTTCTCTCTATGGAAACTAAAACAGATAAAACCTTATTTCCCCAGAGAAATATTTCGTAACCTAGTTCAATCACTGGTATTAAGCCACCTAAACTACTGTAATGGAATATACGAAGGATGCAAAGAACAACTTCTAAAGAAACTCCAAACCGCCCAGAATACAGCAGCCAAATTAATCTATGGAAAATCAAAATTTGACAGTTCTAGACCCCTTCGTGAGAAACTACACTGGCTTCCAGTAAAGGAACGAATTACTTTTAAAATTTGCACCCTGATCCATAAAATTCTTTATGGTGAAGCCCCAGGTTACATGGATACCCTTATCAATCTGCCATCTAGGAATTCTTGCAGATCACCCCGTTCATATTTAAACCTACATTATCCTACCTGTAATGGTCTCAAATATAAATCCACATACGCTTCCACCTTTTCCTTTATTAGCACTCAACTATGGAATGCATTACCTAAATCTGTGAAAATCATTCATGATCATCTGAACTTCAGAAAATCTCTTAAAACCAGCTTATTTGGAAAGGCTTACCCTAATGGACCCATCTCAAATCCATAATTCTTGGAACACAACTAATTTATGGACCCGATGGACTCTATTACCCTCCCCCTCTGTTTCCTCGTCCCTTGTAATTACTATCCTTCCTATTCACCTTACTATACTTCGTTTGTTTGTTTACCGGATTGGCGATTGCCTTTACGGACTGATGTTAGCCACATTGAGCCTGCCAATGGGTGGGAAAATGTGGGGTACAAATGTTATAAATAAATAAATAAAACATAAGCTGTAGACAATTACAGCAGTAAAAATATTCAAATAACAATACAAAGTACGGCATAGTATACTACTTGAAAACTAAAAAAAATCCAAAAAAAAAGCTGAAGAGCAAAATGTTCACAGAAACTAATCAAAAACATAGATTTGCTCTAAAAGTGACTCTAACTCGATATATAGAAGATCTAAATAATTTTTAACAAAATGAAACCTCAACAGCCTGGGGTACCTACATCGATGGTCAACCTCAAACAGCTTTTATTTTTCCTAAATTATTCCGAACCTAACTGCAAGGAAAACAGCTCCCTAATGGAGAAAAAAATCTGTGCAGCCAAAAAACAGTGGAAAAATTGTATCTTCCAAACACTATGATATATTGGGTCAGAGTCAATATCGTGTAGAGAAAGATCCAAACCTTCCAAAAAAAATGCAGTATTTGCACAGAGAAAACTCTATTCACTTAACTTAGCCACCCGGGTGGTAACAACGATCTTCCCAATCATCAGATGTCCAACTGGGGCTCACTTCAAGTATTTCAACTGTAGCACCTTGCATTATCCTCAACAGAGGGACCCTCATTTCGTATCTGTTTCAGGGGCACTACTTACAATGTCAACACAATACGTAATAAAACATTTTAATAGACTGTGTAGGGTATAAGCAAAGATGGAACATGAAGAGGTAAGAGAGTAAGAGGAGATAGAAAATAACAGGACTAATTTAAAGAAAATTGCACGTGAGATCAGAAATTAAATCCTAGCAGTTACCATGAGCAAATGACTACATTTGCACATGATCTGCATGGAAAATACCCTAAAAAAATAAAAACATTAGATTTGCTGCTAAAACACTCTAAAATCCATGTTAAGTCCAAATCCCATTGCTCTTTAGTAAACATGCCCTTATGGTAGTAGTTTGTGAATGAAAAAAAGGACTAAATCAATAACAGGCTTATTTTCGAAAGAGAAGGGCGCCCATCTTTCGACACAAATCAGGAGATGGGTGTCCCTCTCCCAGGGTTGCCCAAATCGGCATAATCAAAAGCCGGTTTTGGGCATCCTCAACTGCTTTCTGTCACGGGGATGACCAAAGTTCACAGGGGTGTGTCGGAAGCATAGCGAAGGCGGGACTGGAGCGTGCCTAACACATGGGCATCTTCGACCGATAATGGAAAAAAGAAGGGCGTCCCTGACGAGCACTTGGGTGACTTTACGTGGTCCATTTTTTCTTATGACCAAGCCTCAAAAAGGTGTCCGAACTGACCAGATGACCACCGGATGGAATCGGGGATGATCTCCCCTTACACCCCCAGTGGTCACTAACCCCCTCCCACCCTCAAATAAAACTTTTAAAATATTTTTTGCCAGCCTCAAATGTCATGCCCAGCTCTATGACAGCAGTATGCAGGTCCCTGGAGCAGTTTTAGTGGGTACTGCATTGCACTTCAGGCAGGCAGACCCAGACCCATCCCCCCCCCCCCACCTGATATACTTGTGATGGTAAATGTGAGCCCTCCAAAACCCACCACAAGCCCACTGTACCCACATCTAGGTGCCCCCCTTCATCCGTATGGGCTATGGTAGTGGTGTACAGTTGTGGGGAGTGGGGTTGGGGGGCTCAGCACCCAAGGTAAGGGAGCTATGCACCTCGGAGCAATTTCTGAAGTTCATCTCTAAGGACGACCATCTCTAAGGTCAACCTAAATTTCACGATTTGGGCGTCCCCGACCATATTATCGAAACGAAAGATGGACGCCCATCTTGTTTCGATAATATTGGTTTTCCTGCCCCTTCACCGGGACGTCCTGCAAGAACGTCCTCAGGAAAGCTTGGGCGCCCCTTTCAATTATGCCCCCCCTAAGTAATCACATGCTGCATAATAGTCACTCCTTGGTTCTGTGTGGGAGATAGGGCCAGTGAGCCCCTGCAGTTCCCCCAAGCTATTTGAAGCGAACTTGGAGGAATGACAGTCTTGCAAATGAGGGAGGTCCCCAGGTGGGATGTAAGAGTAAATATGACTGCAGAAAGAAAAGGAGTGAACGGGAATCCATGTTAGGGGCCACATTTGTATGTTTGCCTGGGGAGATGTTTCAGTAGAATGTATTTAAACATAAAGTGGAGAAGTAACCTGAGAACCTGGGGAACCAGGTTCAATTCCCAATGCAGCTCTTTGTGACTTGCGGCAAGTCGGTTAACTCTCCATTGCCCCGGTACAAAATAAGTACCTGAATATATGTAAACCGCTTTGAATGTAGTTGCAAAAAACCTCAGACAGACGGTATATCAAGCCCCATTTCCCTTTCCCTATTGGAGATTCTACATGGAATGTTGCTACTATTGGAGATTCTGTTGCTACTGTTTGAGATTCTACATGGAATGTTGCTATTCTACTAGCAACATTCCATGTAGAAGCCTGCCCTTGCAGATCAGCAACGCAGCCGCGCAGGCTTCTGTTTCTGTGAGTCTGAAGTCCTGCACATACGTGCAGGACGTCAGACTCACAGAAACAGAAGCCTGCGCGGCCGCGTTGCTGATCTGCAAGGGCAGGCTTCTGCATGGAACGTTGCTAGTGGAGGAGTAGCCTAGTGGTTAGTGCAGCGGACTCTGATTCTGGGGAACTGAGTTCAATTCCCACTGCAACTCCTTGTCACTCTGGGCTAGTCACTTAACCCTCTGTTGCCCCAAGTACAAAATAAGTAAACTGCTTTGATTGCAACCACAGAAAGAGATATATCAAGTCCCACCCCCTTCCCTTACTATATGTAAACCTGGCATTCTGCAGTTACAGTATTTTACAGATGTCTCATAGACCACACCAACTCATCCCCTGTGGAGACAGCTGCTCACTTACAGCTCCTTAACTAACCTAATTCTTAATGAAGTCTCAGAACAGCAGTCTGAGTGAAAACACTTTAAACAAGTCCCTAACACCTAAGAGGTATATCAAATTCCTCCTTTAGTTGAATCAACCTATTAGAGCTGCTAGTGTTCCTCTCTTCCCACTGCAATACAGTATGTGAGCTGAAACACGGGTTTTCTCGAAGGTACAGCATGTGCAACTCTTAAAAGGTCCTGTGCTGCCATCTCTTGTTTGGCAGATCAGAAAGTCTGTAAAAAGCTCTCTAGCTCTGTCTCCATCTACAGAGGTCCCTTCTTCATATGTGGAATATGAAAGTTCTTTTTATTTCTAAAACACATATTTATAGCACAACAATTGAAACTGGAAATGCTAAAAGGGAAACAAATTAACTACGCTAAGCTATGCTATATATTGATTCTAGCCCGCATGTACCTGAACCATATACCGTGGATTACAATAAAAAGATAAGAAAGTAGACAAACAAAATCCAGGAATTGCATATATCAAAACAATAGAAAACAATTAATTTGGAATAAAAATATTTTTCAAATAACCGAGCTTTTTAAGTTTTTTGGAATATCAAATAGTTGTGATTAATTCGGATTCCCAAAAGTAACGCTCAATTAGCATTTGGCATTTGAATATTCCCTTAAGCCATGGTGTGGTTCGCCATAGCTGGTTAAGTGCTAAATATCGGCCTTAACCAGCTATGCTTTAGCTGACTCCTCAAACCCGGAAATTCAATGTCGAAGCCTGGACAAAGCTTGGCATAACACTGGCAGCAGTCAGCAAAATGCCAAGCACCACCCAGGGCCCACTTTTACCACTGGGCAAAAGGGGCAGCTTCTCTGGGCCCCTGCATACAGGGGGGTCCATCTACCCAATGGTAAATTTATCCCCAAATCTGATCTCTCTATCTCCCAACCCCCATGTGGCCTGCATCTCTCCCTCACCTTTCCTTCTCCCTCTCCAGAGTCTTCCGTATCTCTCTTCCATTGCCAGTGATTAGGACAGCGTGCTTCCAGCCAGATCATCGTTTATCGTTTATTTATTTACTATACCGTTTCTAATTGCATTGACAAAACAGAATGGTTTACATCTTAAAAATAACATATTATATTTTAAAAAAACAAAACATATAAGAAATCCATTAATTTGATAGAAAAGCACAGCAAACTAAAACATCCATTCTAAGAAATATAACAATGGACAATCATTCATAACAAACTGTATAAACAGGCATATTATTTGTTACTACATATTCATTCTGTCTGTTTTTCCCCTTTCATCCCAGATTATTATCGAACGTATCCTGAAACAGATATGTTTTCAAAAGTTTGTGAAACTGAACATAGGACTCTTCCAATCTAATAATTTTAGGAAGACAGTTCCAAAGAGAGGGAGCTAGAAAAAAGAAAGCTGAGTTTCTAGTAGATTCCCATCTAGCCTTTTGTAGTGGTGGAATTACTAATCTATTACCTGTTAGTGATCGAAGTGTTCGTGTAGGAGAATATGGTATGGTAAGATTAGCTAAATATGATGGAGTCAATGAATGAGTGGCTTTATGTGTCAGAGTAAGAATTTTAAATTTGATTCTGGCTTCAACTGGAAGCCAATGAAGATGATATAGGAGAGGTGTAATCCTATCATATTTTGAGGCCCTGCAAATAATACGAGCTGCAGTATTCTGTATCATCTGTAGCCGTTTTATACTGATCTTAGTAAGTCCTGCATAGATGGCATTGCAGTAGTCCAGACTACTCTCTGCAGGGTCCCGCATACGCAGAAACAGGAAGTTGCATCAGAGTAGGCGGAACCCTGCATAAAGAAAGCTCTGACACCAGCCATAAGCACTCTGTTTTAATTGCTGCTGGCAATGGAAGAAAGGTATGCAAGATCGTGGGGTGGAGGAAAGAAGGGAGAGACCGGATTGGAGAAGTAGGAGGAGAAATGCCAGGCATGGGGGGAGGCAGGGGAGAGAGAGGGAGAGATATTGGCCCTGGGGTGATGGGGAAGGGGAAGAAGGAAACAAGATGGGGATAGCTGAATACAGAAAGAGACATGGACATAGAGAAGAGATACTGGGCAGGGATCATAGCAAAAGGGATATAGAGGGATATTGCTGGAGAGGGAAGGAATAGGAACAGTGGGAATGTGAGGGAGTGGGTTGTATATGGTCGGGTTCCCATAGGATCACTCCCTCACTGAGACTGAGAGTGAGCCACCTTAAGGTAGGTAGAGTTACACCACCTGAGTCAGAAGGGCGGAGTTCAGGCAGGGAAGTGGTTAAATGCCCTGAGGTAGAAGTCCTGAATCAAGAAGTCTTCAAGGGAGTAGCATCTGAGGCTACAGTACCTGAAAGAGGTGACAGGGGAAGCAAGTAGCCAGAGCCCAGTAGTTTCCCCAGGGTGGAAAACTACGTTTAATTTTTTATTTGCATGAAGTCTTTATTAACAGGTTAAACATACAATAACAGGAAAAAGAGTAGAGCAGTTTGCCACATAATGGATAAATTCTCTTATATGGCAGACTGGGCCCCAGGGAATTAGTTTTGCTTTTTTTTTAAATTCTGATTAAACAGGGGGAGGGGTTCCATTAGACACCATGGAAACAGTGTTAAGGAAGGAAGGAGAGTGGGAGCCCATTAGTCCTGTCCAGGGATGGGGGGGGGGAGGCTATTTGGTGCCCATCTCATTGTGGGAGTGGGGAAATTCTTTAATTTCAAGGAGAGAGGGGTCAGTCGGGCAGAAGCGGAGGGAGATCAGGGGCTTTGCAGACCAGTGGCACTTTTTTTTTTTTTTGTTACCCTCTCTGTCAGTGCCTGAGACAATTGCAGCCTGGGCACTGACAGGAAGGGTGACATTTGGTAATGAGTTGGGGCTTACTGCCATGATTTCAACACAGCAGTAATTTGCATACTCGTTGATTGATTATTGCATCCCACAGCAATGTTTTTGTTTTTTTTACTGGAACTCCGAGAGGGAGGGGGCAGTAAACTCATTCTGAAAGAATTTAAAAGATTTGGATAAGTGTAAATGAGTTTAGACATAAATTAAACATACACAATTAAATTAACTCTTTGGAAACTACACATTTCATTAGTTCTAGTACACTGTGCTGGCCTGTAAATTCTGGCTTAGGACATGTGAGACTTAAAAAACTTTGCAGACGAACATCAAACACACAATTCTATTTCTCCAATAAATTTTGCCAAGGGCAAATAATTGGAGAAACTCATTCGAAATTACAGTCGACTATGAACTGCTATACAGACAGACGCAGTGAGGAAAGAGCTAGCCATCTCCCAAAAGGTACATTTAGAGAAAGAGAACAAGGAAATAGCAGAGATATTAATTAATCGGCATCTGTCTTTACAAAAAGAGAGAGGGTGGACATTGCCTCATTGAAAAAAATCCAATTTGCAAGGATTAGAGTGCAGATATTAGGGAAGTAATTAATCATCTTTTAGAGGTCAGAAGTTCTTACTTATAAAATAGAGAAAGACAGAACGAGAAAGACAATGAGCAGCAAAATTGGACAGAATGCATACAAAGGTCCAGTAGAAATGGAGAGAAAAAGTGAAAGAATCAAGATAAATATGTTTAAAATAATATTTTTAAGACTACAGGATTGCATTTCATTTGGAAGTGCATAGAAACAAACAAAAAGGACATCAGGATGATTTATTTATTTATTGCATTTGTATCCCACATTTTCCCACCTCTTTGCAGGCTCAATGTGGCTTACAATACATCATGAATAGTGGAGATATATATGAAATAAACATTTAGTATTACAGAAGGATCTTGGGTAACATGATAAAGATAAAGCATGATTATTAATATAACAAGCAAATAGTAAAGACAATTCTGGATCTATGTGAAGGAGTTCATATTTGTTGGTCTTTGTGGTATGCCTTGTTAAAGAGATGGGCCTTCAATAGTTTGCGGAAGTTAGTTAGTTCATAGATCGATTTTAAGTTGCGCGTTCCAGAATTGTGTGCTCAAGTAGGAAAAGGCATTAGTTTGTATTTTAGCCCTTTGCAGTTGGGGAAATGAAGGTTGAGGTATGTGCGGGATGATGTCTTAGCATTCCTAGGTGGTAAGTCTATCAGGTCTGACATGTAGGCTGGGGCATCTCCATGAATGATTTTGTGGACCAGAGTACTTATTTTGAACGTGATGCGTTCTTTAAGAGGGAGCCAATGCAGCTTTTCTCGTAGGGGTTTAGCACTCTCATATAATAAAATCCAAAAAAATAGAAATATCCACTTGCTGAAAAATGACTCAGTTAAAGGGGAAAAGGCCTCAAAGAGCTCCGAGATCAGAAATTAATCTCACGGGTTCTCTTCATCATAGGCCAAAAAAAACCCCAAATGCCACAGATCTAGAGGAAAATTTTAACCCTTGGTCAAAAAACAACAATACGTAGTCTATGTGTAGATCATTACTGGAGCATAGTGAGAACTACTGCAGCATAGCGGGCTATCCAATGTGTACAATTCCACTTATCTTTGTCAGGTAGTGTTCATTGGGTGCTGCTCTCCGCTGTGCGGGCCTTCACTTGCTGCCCTGAGCCGACGATGGCCAGCGTTTTGCTGCTTCTTCAGGGTCTCAGGATGGAACACTAGCCCAGCTCTCCACGGCAGCGTACTACAATAAAAACATTATAAATAAAACACTATAATAACAGCATTACACATTCACACAGGGTTTCAGAAGTAGCACAAAACTGGGGTTTGTGCAATTTGAAATGCCTGCCGCTCAGTGGCGTAGCCACAGGTGGGCCTAGGTGGGCCGGGGTCCACCCACTTTGGACTCGGTCCCACCCAGAATTGTGACACTCTTGCTGCGGCTGGTGGGGAACCTCAAACCTTGCCAGCTGAAGATTTTGTCTCCTTGAGCAGCCAGTGCTCATCCAAATGTCAGAGGCAGATGCACTAAACCTTAATGAGTATTTAACAACCCTCCAACCAGGAAATTTTGATCCACTGCATGCACCAAAGGGCTTTTACCGACGAAGCTAGCAGCTAACAAAAACGGAATGCAGATGAGGGATTCTCTACAAACCCTATTGAAATGACATGCACTAAACTTTTCCGATTCGTTTAACGCACGAAAACACTGTGAAATCTAACGAGAGGTCTGTACCTCTCGTTAGGGCTGTCTGCTACAAGTTTACAAGTGAAATCTATTTAAAAAAATAACTAGGGGGGCGAAAACGCGCGTCAGGGGCGTCCTTTATTGACGCCCCAGGTCGCCGCTGCTCCCCTCTCCCTCAGCACCAAAAAAGAAAAGAAAAAAAATCGGGAGGGGGCAAGGGCACTCGTCTTGAGCATCCTGTATGGACGCCTTGCCGGTACTCAAATGCCAGGCCACCCTTCAGAGATGGGGGTGATCGCTGAGGGACCCACCCCACAATAGCCAGGACCCCTGCAACCAGTCACAGAATCTATGACAAGGCAGAATTGGTGTGTAGAGCCTGAGCTCTTTCATTAAAACTTGAACACCATGGCTCAATTTTAGCAGACAATGGAAAAGGTGCCGGTACTCAGTACCCCCAAGTAACCCCTCAAAAAAAGCCCTGAGTATGAGGGCAAAAGGGGGTAGACTCAGGAGTAATCCAGGAAAATATTTCTTTTTGCGCAGGGTGGTAGATGCATTGAATAACCTCTCAGTGGAGATAGTGTGGTTGAGGATGATATCTGAATTAGAAAAGGCGTGGGACCAGTACAGAAGATCTCTGACATTTTTCTCTGTTTCTAGTAATCATCCCATTTCATAACTTTAAGAGCACAGTACACCAATGCTTCCTTAAAAGCACAGAGCTTAGCAGTACATTTTCAATCCAGTGCTAATAGATAATGCTGCTTCACAGCACCCTATGGAGGCACAAGGCAGCAGACATAGACCATAGAGGGAGGGAGCACTGATTGCAGAGTTGTGAGGAATGCCTGATGGCTGGGTGACATCAAAGGATTTATGCTGAAACAAATGGGCCCAATCATTTAGGATGGGAAGGAAAAATGGGGGGAAATCCCCAGGTGGCTGCAAATAAAGGCTTATGGTGCCAAAGCCAACAGAGGCTGCCTTTAATTGAGATGGAAGCCCAAAGTTGCTGGAGAAAAAGTGTTATTTTATTTTTTGTATTTATTTGGATTTTGCTCACACCTTTTTCAGTAGTAGCTCAAGGTGAGTTACATCAGGTACTCTGGATATTTCTCTGTCCCAGGAGGGTTTACAATCTAAGTTTGTACCTGAGGCAATGGAGGGTTAAGTGACTTGCCCAAGATCAACTACCCCAACTTGACATTTCGTCCTTTAGATTGTAAGCTCTTCTGAGCAGGGACCGTCCTTATTTGTTAATTTGTACAGTGCTGCGTAACCCTAGTAGCGCTCTAGAAATGTTAAGTAGTAGTACTAGATCACAAGGAGCAGCAGTGGGATTAGAAAGTAATGGGAGCTAGATGGCTGCAATCAAGCTCCAGCCTGGATGTACACCAGCCTCAAGCAGAAGAAAACCAGGACTACAGCTGTTTCTTCTGCCCCAGTAGCCACTAGTTTTTCTGGCTCAGGGTCAATGCTGTTTCTTCCTGCCCCAGTGGCTGTTATTGTTTCTGGCCTAATCATTGCTGCCTTTTCAGGCTACTGCTCCTCCCTGTCTCAGCTCTGGCTCCTCCAGCAGGCTCCAGATGCCTACTTAAGCGCTTGGTTGTTTTCCAGCCCTGCAAGGCAAGCTACTTCTGCTCCCAGTCACTATTTCGAGGTGCCGACCCAGCTGGATTCTCTTGTTCAAAAATCTTCCTAACTCCAGAATATTCTTGTTACCTGATGTAAATAAAGCATGGTGATTTGTTTTCTTCAGCATTTGATACATGAATTATATCAGAAGCATTCAGTTCTACAGCAGGCAGAGCACAGCATTCTCAGTCAGTGTCTGTTCAGCAGGCAGAAACACTACGTTAGACCAGATTTTGCCATTTCGATGATGCATTTCATCTTGCTTGATATTCATCTATTTTTAGTATTGGCTCCAAAATGATTCTCCTCTGGGATTCAGTTGCCTAGCAGCCACCTCTTGGCTCATGTGATTAGTTTGGAAGCAGGTGGCTATTGATGTATTTCTGTGCAGATTACCTGGCATTTTCCAACAAGTGACTGTTCAAAACACAAGTGACTTTGAAGACTGACTTTGCATGGGGATTGTGAACTCACAGTCTGAGTTTAACATAAAGTAAACGATGAAATATTTGGTGCATTCTAGAATAGTTTTCTTCTTTCACTGAACCATACTCGTTAGATGTTTGTTTATTTATTTATTTCTAGCATTTGTATCCCACATTTTCCCACCAATTTGCAGGCTCAATGTGGCTTACATTTGCCGTAATGGTGGTTGCCATTTCCGGGTAACAGAATTACAAATGGTGTTGCATTAAGGTGCGTACATACATAGTAACATAGATGGAACATAACCAGGGCTTTTTTGTGGGGGTACTCGGGGCTACTGAGTACCGGCACCTTTTCCAGTGTCTGCTCTGATCTGAGGAAGAAGGGCAACCTTCGAAAGCTAATCAAGAAATGTATTAAGTTATGTCCAATAAAAAAGGTATCATCTTATTTTCTTTTACATGTTTTATTTTGTTTGATTTCTATTGATAACCAGTGTCTGCTAAAATTGACCCATGGTCTCCAAGTTTTAATGAAAGAGCTCAGGTTCTACACACCAATTCTGCCTTGTCATAGGTTCTGTCACTGGTTGCAGGGGGGCCTGGCTATTGTGATCACCCCACCCCTGAAGGGTGGCCTGGCATTTGAGTACCGGCACCTTTTTTGCTAGAAAAATTGTACTGAACATAACATACATGGAACAGTTCACGGTCTATATATATACCATGTGCGTACATACATGGTAAAGAAGAATACATTATGGTATTGCATGCAGGTTCCTGAGTGATAACTGGATTATAACATACATTAGGTCATCGACTATGGAGAGACCATATTCAACATAAGGACTGAAGTGATAGTGCTTGTTCACTAATAGCCAAGAGGTTAATCAGTCAAGTGATAAGATTTTGGTTGTGTCTAGGTCGTGTATAATCTTATTATTTAGTACTTAAGATGGATGTTTATGGTATGCCTTCTTGAACAGATCTGTTTTCAGTAGTCTTCAGAAGATAGTTAGGTCTTGCGTTGTTTTTATGTTTTAGCTCTTGAATGGTAGACAAAAAATGTGCTATGTTAGTCTAATAAAAAAGATATCACCTTACATTCTTAGTTTGTTATGTATTCATTCAAGAGGATTAACACACCAACCACACTACTTCATCCTAAAAGTACTGTGACCTGCACAATAGCACTAGATTTCTACAAAGATAATCATACTTGGTTATTAGAATTATTGTTCTCCTTATTGGTTTGATTCCTGTTTTTCTTTTTTTTTTCCTTTTACCAAATCTATGATGCCATTTTACTAAAGGCACTGACGAGCACACCCCCACCCAGAAACCCACCAACATTACTGCCCATATTAAAATAAAAAAAAGTTTATATTTAATGTAGGCATGTCTCTGGGTGGTGGGCTCTAAACTGCCCAGGACTTTAAAAAAGAAAAGGTTTTATATTTAATGCTGGTATGCTTCGTTCCGTGTGTGTGTGTGGGGGGGGGGGGGGTCATTGCTTCCCTGGCTTAGAGGGAACATTGGAGAGGCATTTTCGACATGACATCTAAATCCAATTTTGGACATTTTGCTGAAAACGTCCAAAAATCAAGTACATAAGTAATGCCACACTGGGAAAAGACCAAAGGTCCATCGAGCCCAGCATCCTGTCCACAACAGCGGCCAATCCAGGCCAAGGGCACCTGGCAAGCTTCCCAAACGTACAAACATTCTATACATGTTATTCCTGGAATTGTGGATTTTTCCCAAATCCATTTAGTAGCGGTTTATGGACTTGTCCTTTAGGAAACCGTCTAACCCCTTTTTAAACTCTGCCACACTAACCGCCTTCACCACATTCTCCGGCAATGAATTCCAGAGTTTAATTACGCGTTGGGTGAAGAAAGTTTTCTCTGATTTGTTTTAAATTTACTACACTTTAGTTTCATCGCATGCCCCCTAATCCTAGTATTTTTGGAAAGCGTGAACAGGCGCTTCACATCCACCTGTTCCACTCCACTCATTATTTTATAAAGCTCTATCTTGTCTCCCCTCAGCGGTCTCTTCTCCAAGCTGAAAAGCCCTAGCCTCCTTAGTCTTTCTTCATAGGGAACTCGTCCCATCCCCGCTATCATTTTAGTCACCCTTCGCTGCACCTTTTCCAATTCCATTATATCTTTCTTGAGATGCGGCAACCATCTCCTAGATGTTTTGTGCTCAGTGCATTTTTCTTTTGTGACCATTTTTGGAAAAAAAAAATCCAAGCGAAAAATTCACGAAAAAAAGTCATTGGCATGTATGTGAGGCCAGTATTCTTAGTAGATTGGCCAGACAGACATCCCAGCAGAGCAGTGGGGCACCCTAGGGGACACTGCAGTGAACTTCACCATTACTACTACTACTACTACTTAACATTTCTAAAGCGCTACTAGGGTTACGCAGCGCTGTACAATCCCTCCTCTCAGTACCCTTCTCCACCACTGCCAACTCCAGGCTCCGCCCATTCTGCCTTGCCTCACCCTATGCCTGGAACAACCTTCCTGAGCCCTTACGTCAAGCCCCCTCCCTACCCGTCTTCAAGTCTCTGCTTAAAGCCCACCTCTTCAATGCTGCCTTCAGCACCTAACTCTTACCTTCAGGATATCCAGACTGCCCCAATTTGACTGCCCCTATCGAATTGACTACTCACTTGTCCTTTAGATTTGACTACTCACTTGTCCTTTAGATTGTAAGCTCTTTGAGCAGGGCCTGTCCTTTTATGTTAAATTGTACATTACACCCTATATTGTATGGTGAGCTGTACAGTAGGTATTTGGTGGGCTCACACTTTCCACCACAAGTGAACTAGTTAGAGTGGTATATGGGCAGGGGGGGTGGTCATGCCTTAATCCCTCCATTGGACATTTAGGACATCTTTTTGTTGCTTTAGTCATGATTTACACAGGTCTAGACCAGGGGTAGGCAACTCCGGTCCTCGAGAGCCGCAGGCAGGTCAGGTTTTCAGGATATCCACAATGAATATGCAGGAGATAGATCTGCAAGCACTGCCTCCATGGTATGCAAATCTATCTCATGCATATTCATTGTGGATATCCTGAAAACCTGACCTGCCTGCAGCTCTCGAGGACTGGAGTTGCCTACCCCTGGTCTAGACCAAAACGTCTTTTAGCCCTGAACATTTTTGCTTTATTCTATTATGGCAAAAAATGTTATCTCACACAGTCTCTTTATAAAGAGGTAAAATGACTTCAGATCCCTGGTGCTACTTCAATCATTAGCAGCACCGCTCCGCTCTGCCGCTGGTTCTTTAACATTCCGCACTGGAATGTTAAAGAACCAGCGGCAGAGCGGAGCGGTGCTGCTAATAATTGATTGAAGTAGCACCGGGGATCTGAAGTCATTTTACCTCTTCATAAAGAGACTCTGTGAGATAACATTGTTTGCCATTGAGTTATTAGACGTTTGAATTCATATAGCAAACACAAGGTTGTTTAAATTTATTCTATTATGCCAAAAAATGTCCAAATCCTACCCCAATATACTCCCTTGTGGTTTGGACACACTGCATAGAAAAATGTCTTAAAAACAGGTTTTGAAAATAGCAATTTGGATGTTTTGGCAAAAAAAAAAAAAAAGTCCATCTGCCGTTTTGTGCCACTTTTTGGACGTTTTTCTATTTTGAAAATGAGCCCCTCTAGCTGATGAATAAAACCCTTGTTTGCAGCTCTTTAAGGAATGGTGTCATGAACCCCATATCTAGAATATTCCCACAAGGACTGCTGTTCAATTTAGTAAGAAATTATATTCCTCAGGCAGTCAGCACTAGTATTCATTCACAATAGGGCTCCCACCAGGTAAGAAAGCATTGCTTTCAGTTGGAAAAGCAGAGCATTTGCAACAGACCTGTCAAACTGATAAAAGCAAATTGATGGATTTCTTAACTTCAAATATTTTGATAAGTATGCTACCAAGCATATTCTAACCTTGCAGATTTACAGTCAAACATTATTATACTGAACTTTCAGCTCTAATCTACATTCCTGTCTTCCCTTGACTTTCTGTGAAAATGGATCTCCATGTAATTGCAGTGCCTTTGCTTTGTTTAATGTCACCACGAAATGTAACACAGTCAATGTAACAATGTTTAATATATACAGCCAGGAGCTGAAAGTCTGCAGCAGCTCAATGCTCAGTATGAACCAGGGAGTACTCTAGATTTCGAAATATTCTGGGATTACTTTAAGGCCCTCATTTTACAAGGTCTATTTGGGTTTAACACATGCATAAACCAACACGTATATGTTTACCTTCCATAAACGTCCAAGTTCCCATTTAACAAAGCCTGGGATATGCAGGTATTAGACCCAAGTATGTGCAGATGGCAATTTGACATGTCTAGCGCATTTGATAAGGTCAACCATGACATTTTACTAAATCTCCTTGATTACTATGGAATTGGCGGAAATATACTCAGATGGATTAAAGGTTTCTTATCCTTTAGATCCTACCAAGTAAAATCAAATTCAAACATATCATCTTCCTGGAAAGCAGTTTGCGGAGTCCCTCAGGGTTCACCACTATCACCAACACTCATCAACATAATGATGATTCCACTGGCCAAATCCTTATCCAATTTAGGCCTTAACCCATTTATTTATGCTGATGATGTTACAATTTATATACCTTTCAGACACGATTTGACAGAAATCACAATACAATTAAGATTGGTTTGAACGCAATGGATGCTTGGGCAAACTCATTCCAACTGAAACTAAATTCTGAAAAGACTCATTGTCTTATCCTTTCATCTCAACACAATAAGTATAAACCTTCAACCTTAAACATCCCAAACCACTCTCTCCCAATCTCGGATAGCCTAAAACTGCTTGGCGTCATAATTGACCGCAATCTGACACTTGAAAGTCAAGTAAATTCCACTACAAAGAAAATGTTCCACTCAATGTGGAAACTTAAACCTATAAAACAATTCTTCCCACGAGACGTATTACGCAACCTAATGCAATCAATGGTATTAAACCATTTAGATTACTGCAATGGAATTTATGCAGGTTGTAAAGAACAACTAACAAAGAAACTTCAGACCGCACAGAATACAGCAGCCAGACTGATATTCGGAAAACCAAAATTTGAAAGTGCCAAACCCCATCGCGAAAAACTGCATTGGCTTCCCACCAAGGGACGTATTGCCTTCAAGGTTTGCACTCTTGTCCACAGGATTATTTACGGTGAAGTCCCTGAATACATGTTGGACCTCATAAAACTACCACCCAGAAACAGTACCAGCCTATCCCGAACTTCCTTAAATCTGCATTATCCAGACTGCAATGGACTTAGATAAAAATCAACTTATGCGTCCAGCTTTTCTTACATAAGTACACAACTGTGGAACACTTTGCCCAAAACCATGAGGTCTATCCATAACCATCTTAACTTCAGGAAACTACTGAAAACCAACTTGTTTAAGAAGGCCTACCCCCCTGACCCAAATTAACTTTCCACTTCCTGCGACAAAGCAAAATATGGGCCGTACTAGACTTTATACTTATGTTTCTTGCATGCTTACTACTATACCATGTATTTGTATTATTGAACCGGAGCCTACCTCTACTGTATTGTGTAAGCCACATTGAGCCTGCAACTAAGTGGGAAAATGTGGGATATAAATGTGTTAAATAAATGAATAAATAAATAAAAGAGTGTGGCCAGGACATGTTTTGGGCAGGACAAGGGCCTGGCAAGATCATAGACATTTAACCCCCAAATTCTATAAATGGCTCTCAAAATTTGCACGTGCAATTTAACTAACAAGCCAGTTAGTGCCAATAATCGGAAACTTACAATTATTGGCTCTAATTGATAACAATTTGAATTTATACGTGCATCTTCTTAGTAGGTATTCTATAAAGGTGTGAAACTAAAATTGTAAGCGTGCATCTGAAAAGAGGGTGCAATCATGGGAGGGGCATGGGCAGGTCAGGAGCGTTCACTTCAGATGCGTGCAGCATTATCGAATACGGGAGATCCGCACCTAATTTAGGCATGACAATTTACACCAGGTTTCACTTATTGTAAATCCTCACACCCAGCTAAGCGCTGTTCTATAAATATTGCCCAACATGGAGTGCTCTTCATGGAATAGTGCTCAATGCTAATTTTTTTTATGGCACCCAAATTTGGGCACCATTTACTGAATTTAGCCCTAACCCCCCCCCTCCCCCGATTTTTAGTGCTATTAAGCCGGTCAGCAACAGTTGCTGACCACTTAAATAGTGTTTAACTGGCTAACTGTGAATATTCAGCGAAGACAATCAGTTGTCTCCTGCTGAATATTCACAGCCGGTTAAACACTATTTCAGGGGTCAGCAACCAATTAACTAGCACTAAAAATCAGGGGGGGGGGGGGTTAGGACTAAATTCAGCAAATGGTGCCCAGATTTGGATAAACAAAAAAAACAGCACCACGGGCCTTTAAAAATGAAACACAGTTCTTTAATGAATGAGCCTTGACAAAAAGACCCGACACGGGCCGTGTTTCGGTGACTAGCACCTGCGTCAGGGGTCACAGTGATGACGTAGAAAACTTGGGGAATAACTCGAATATATTCCTCTACAATATATTATTCCTTACCCCACGTCTCATGTAGTAAAAGCTACAAAGCACCAAGGCACTTTCACTTTCTGTATCCATTTTGATACAGAAAGTGAAAGTGCCTTGGTGCTTTGTAGCTTTTACTACATGAGACGTGGGGTAAGGAATAATATATTGTAGAGGAATATATTCGAGTTATTCCCCAAGTTTTCCACGTCATCACTGTGACCCCTGACGCAGGTGCTAGTCACCGAAACACGGCCCGTGTCGGGTCTTTTTGTCAAGGCTCATTCATTAAAGAACTGTGTTCCATTTTTAAAGGCCCGTGGTGCTGTTTTTTTTGTTTGGACTTTAGTTTGTACTTTGTTCCCTCTCTTTTGTTTTATGCCCAGATTTGGATGCCATAAAAAAATTAGCATTGAGCACTATTCCATGAAGAGCATTCCAAGTTGGGCAATATTTATAGAATAGCGCTTAGCTGGGCACAAGGATTTACACCAAGCGAAACCTGGATTCTATTTAGCATGCCTAGAGATCCGTGCCGAAATCAGCATGGATTCTATAACAATGCATATAACTTAAGAAGCATAACAAGCTCATGAGTGCTGATAACAGCACTTAACAAGCAATTACATAGTAACATAGTAGATGACGGCAGAGAAAAACCTGTACGGTCCATCCAGTCTGCCCACAAGATAAACTCATATGTGCTACTTTATCTGTATACCTGACCTTGATTTGTATCTGCCATTTTCAGGGCACAGATCGTAGAAGTCTGCCCCGCCTCCCACCACTGGCTCTGCCACCCAATCTCCGCTAAGCTTCTGAGGATCCATTCCTTCTGAACAGGATTCCTTTATGTTTATCCCACGTGTTTTTGAATTCCGTTACCATTTTCATCTCCACCACCTCCCGCAGGGAGCATTAATTGGCACTGAATAGAATTTAGGCACACAAGTCACTAAGAGTATTCTGTAACGATATGCGCCAAACTTCTAATGTGTACAAGCAAAAAGGGGCATGGTTATGGGTGGGGAAAGGGGCATTTCATGGGTGTTCCAAAATGTATGCACCTAAAAGGGATTTATGCCGTGTTTTCATTGGTATAAATGGATGTGAATAGATTTAGGCGTTGAAATATCAATTAAGTGTATTCTATAATCGGTGCCTAAATCTAGGTGCCGATGATAGAATACGCTTAGTCAGCATTGATTTCAGTGCCGATTTTTTTTTAGGCGCCATATATATAGAATCTCCCTCATAGTGGCTAACCGGCTCTATTACATGATACAGCTTGTTAGCCCCAATATTTAGCACCGGGTTTAGCGGTTAAATAGGAACATATAAATAGCAGTCCTATCTTTAACCACTAGGAACTTAACCAGTTAGCGCCAAATATCAGCTTAATAGATTAAGTTCCAGTGGCCAGAAATTTATTTATTTATAACATTTATACCCCGCATTTTCCCATCCATTGGCAGGCTCAATGTGGCTAACATCAGTCCATATAGGCAATCGCCAATCCGGAAAACAAACAGACAAAGTATAGTAAGGTGAATAGGAAGGATATGAGCAGAGACTTGCTGACCTGAACATGTATACCCTGGAGGAAAGGAGGAACAGGGGTGATATGATACAGACATTCAAATACTAGAAAGGTATTAATCCGCAAAAAAATCTTTTCCGGAGATGGGAAGGCGGTAGAACGAGAGGACATGAAATGAGATTGAAGGGGGGCAGACTCAAAAAAGATGTCAGGAAGTATTTTTTCACGGAGAGGGTGGTGGATGCTTGGAATGCCCTCCTGCGGGAGGTGGTGGAGATGAAAACGGTAACGGAATTCAAACATGCGTGGGATATGCATAAAGGAATCCTATGCAGTAGGAATGGATCCTCAGAAGCTTAGCCGAAATTGGGTGGTGGAGCAGGTGGGGGAAGAGAGGTTGGTGGTTGGGAGGCGAGGATAGTGGAGGGCAGACTTGTACGGTCTGTGCCCTGAAAAAGGCAGGTACAAATCAAGGTAAGGTATACACATATGAGTTTATCTTGTTGGGCAGACTGGATGGACCATGCAGGTCTTTTTCTGCCGTCATCTACTATGTTACTATGTTACTATGATAGTAATTACAAGGGACGAGGGAAAAGAGGGAAGGGTAATAGAGTCCATGAGGTCCATAAATTAGCCATGTTCTAGGAATTATAGATTTAGGACGGGTCCATTATGGTAAGCCTTTCCAAATAAGCTGGAAATGAAATGAAATAAACCAGAAATTCAATGCCAATAGCTGGATGTGGCACAGCATTACATTTCTAGATTCAGCAGCGGGCTTTAACCATACTCCCCACCACCGGCTAAATATTGATCCCTAAACATTGATATCCTAAAAGATCCGCATTGGGTGTTACACTTGCTCCCAAATACATTTAGAATTTATAGACCAGCTGGAGGGATTAGAGGGGGCCTGCTTCCTTAATACCTCAGTGATTTTTGGACCTCCCCAAATGCCAAACTGGCAACATTAACAGGTCACTGTGTTAGTGTCTAATATCGCAAAGATAACCAGTTATGTGCTGGAACACAACAGGTTTCTTTGCATCTTAGAAACATAACCGGTTATGTGACAGCACATACTTGATTAAGTACCGGCTTTCTAAATGTCTATATTCTACACCATTTCATACATAAACTGTTGCACATATGTATAAGAATATTTCCAACTCAAAATTGTGCTCAATTATTTTTATACTCTTGTAGTGTATCCACAATGGACTTAAAACATTTTTTGGAGGAAAAGACCTCAGAAGCCCTCGGTGCTCAGTGCCAAGATAATGCCAGTCTAATATGACAGATGGCACACGGGTACAAGAAGGAAGCAGTGCGGTTCCCTTGAAAAAGCTGGAGGGCGAAATGGGTCCCCATTGGGAGCGCTGTATTAATATAAGCGGCTGATGTTGAATGCCTAAAAAGAGAAGTCTTGAGTTTGTTATTTTCAATGCAAAATTAATTACAAAATTGAAACATTTCAGTAGAATACAAGCAAGATAATAGAAATATGGAGGTTTTTCTGACCTGTGATTAAGCAAGCTGCCCATCAAGTGCTAGAATTGTCTGTGCTTTTGCACTGAGCACCAAGGGCTTCTGAGGTCTTTGCCTCCAAAAAATTGTTTAAGTCCACTGTGGATACACTACAAGCGTGTAAAAATAATTGAGCACAGTTTTGAGTTGGATATATTCTATACCAGCCATTCCCAACCCAGTCCTCGGCGCACACCTAGTCCTGATGGGACTAGATGTGCCCTGAGGACAGGGTTGGGAATGGCTATTCTATACATTTATTTTTCCGAAATGGATGTTTATGCTACTCATACTCAGTGAATAAATGTCCATTTCTCTGCATTTTACAATTGACTCTACATCAGCAAATTCTTTTGTACAATACAACTGAAATGGGAGATGTCCTGATTAGGACATCTCAATTCTGACTTCTCCATCCTTTCTAAAATGGGGCTGAGGGGTGATGGCCCAGGGTGCATGGCTACCCTGCTCATTGCTGAGAGGGTCGTGGTTTATAGATTATTTTATTATTATTTGTTACATTTATATCCCACATTTTCCCACCTTTTGAAGGCTCAATGTTGCTTACATCTAACCGTTAATGGTGTTAGACGATTACGGTCTGAACAAATACATGGTATGAATGAATACAAAGTGATATTGTGGGAGAAAGAGGTACATGTAAGGTAGGTACAGTTGGGGGGAACTTAGTGAGGAAAAGGGGGAAGAAGAGACAGGTAATATTCGTTACGGTCTTTGGTTATATTGTGTCGCAAGTGTCCTGGTATTTTTATGTTGGGTTGGTGGGGTATGCTCTTCTGAACAGGTCTGTCTTTAGTGCTTTCCGAAAATTTAGGTGGTCAAGTGTAGTTTTTACTGCTTTTAGCAATGCGTTCTACTATGCCTAGCAGCCATGCCTGCACTTAAGGTGCATCCATTTGTGTCAAATAAAATGGTGTAAATACCAGCATCTAACTTAGGCGTGGAGCAAGTGTATTCTATAACCGTGCAAGTAAATTTTCAGAACACCCACAGCCCGCCCATTCCATGCCCCCTGGACACGCCCCTTTTGGCAGTGTACATTAGAATTTATGCATAAATTCTAATTAATGCCCATTAGTATCAATAATTGCTTGTTATGAGGCAATGATCTGGGCTGATTGGCTTGTTAAGTAATTAAATTGGTTTATGGTAATTTCGGTCACACTATATAGAATCCGGGGGTTTGTGAACATCTCTGGGAAAATGTGACTAAAGTAGAAGATAAAAAATGTCAAGAATGGTCGATTTTTCATGTCATGAGTCCATAAGCAATTTGCAAAAGTTACGTGTTTGAACTTCACTTTTTTTTTTTAACACATAAAAGAATGAGGTTTGGACTGTTTTATTACAAATTGTTTGCTCTAACAGAATTCATTACAACCTCATATTTTGTTCCTGGTGACTTTAGTCACCTTTTCCCAGAGAGAGTCACATATATGGACAGCAATCTTGTGTTTGTCTCAGGTGTTCCAGCTGTATCACCAGTTCATCAGTGAAAATCTTGATGTTGAAAAACATACATTATGTTAAGACAAGGGAGGATGCTTGTTCTGCTGCTGGTCCATTAATGTGGAATGAATTGCCTGTGCATTTACAGCTATGTAATAATATTTCTCAGTTTAAAAAATATTTGAAGACACGTCTCTTTTGAAAGCTTATCAACATGGCTAAATGATTTGCTGCTTGTAGCAGCATTGTTACGATATAGCTTCAGTATTTGGAGGAAGGCATGTTTAGATATATGTGGTTTGGTATGTTGGAGATATTATGTATGTTTCTATTGTAATTTGCTAGGCTACAGGAAGACTATAAATGTTAAATAAATGCTGCTGAAAATCTAGGAATGAGCTGGTCAGTGCAATTTAACCAGGTAGGTCCTTTATAAAGAGATTCATCCAAGGCAGTGTACAACAGGTATATATTAACAACACAACAATAGTCAAATAACCAAATGTCCATGTAATACAAAGAAAATGGTGCAATGTTGGAAACAAATTAAATCGTACATTACAACAGCACAGTAGAACATTCATATAAAGAAAAACATACAGTAAATGTCAACAGAATAGAAATGATATACCACAGTATGTAGCATGGTAGAACATTCATATAGAACAGATATGATGTTCACAATTTTATTACAGCTTTATTTCATTTAGAAAAAACTCATTTGTTCATTAATACCTTTCAAGTTTTTAAATGTCCACATCATATATCCTTTGTTCCTCATTGCTTTTATTGTATTCACATTTCGGTCCTCAAGTCTCATTTCATATATCTTCTGGTGCAGATCCCACACTATTTGCGTTGCTTTCCTTTAGACTGCTTTAGCTTCTTTATCCTTACTGACATACAGCTTCCAAAACTGAACGGTGTTCCAAATGATCCTTTGCCATTAACCTGTACAGAGATATTGTCACCTCTGTTCTTCTGGTTATCCTTCTCTTTGCAGCCTAGCATCCCTCTGGCTGTGGCCACTGTCTTACCACATTATTTTGCTGTGTTGAATTAATCATATACTATCACCCAAGGTCTCTCTCCTGGTCCATGCACATCTGCTTTTCCCTTCCATTTCACACCAACTCTTTGGCAATATCCACTACTACTACTACTACTACTTATCATTTCTAAAGCACTGCTAGACGTATGCAGCGCTGTACACTTGAACATGAAGAGACAGTCCCTGCTCGACAGAGCTTACAATCTACTCCAGGTGTTTGTGGCTACCTCTGATATGCCTCAGTGGTGTGCTTATAAAGGGAGAAAAGCAGGAAATTCAGTCATGGGAAATGGGGTGAACATCTAATTGTATGTCAAGAGATAATAGCTAAGCCTGGAAAAACAAGTTTATAAATGCAGTAAGATAAAAGCAAGACTATCTCATCTAGTTCCTTCTGATATGGGGCTCTACGTGTTCCTGAATTCTTCCAGTTTTCTTCTTTCTTAGCTCCTAGTAGGCTTATCTGTCCAAACTAGCTGGCAAATCCCTACCCACAAGCTAAATGATTGCTGCAGAGTATAGTGATCCTTTTTGATGATGTGATCTGTCACGTACTGTAATTAAATCAAGTCATTTTATTTGGTTTTAAGAAACACAGATATTATGGCGTGTACTGGTTTCTACAGCAAACAATGTTTTCCGTTTGGCTGTGACTCTGCAATAATGTTACTCAGAAAGTGATAATGCTGGGCCATCTACTGACCTTCAGAGGAACTACACTGGCATTTTCAAAAGCCAAAGAGCTGAGGGGTTTCTCTCATTCTGAGTTTATGGGACAGAAGATTAGCACAGTTGATCCGCACTTAATAGTTGTTCACTGTGGAAATAGCAAAACAGTTGCAAAGTGCTCTTGCTGTATTTAAAACTGTCATGCTGCCATCAGTTTACTTCCTGACCTTTCCTTCCTTTGGCTGAAAATGGCATGTTTTTCTGTACTGACAAAATAAGTGTGTGTAAAGCTTGAGATAAATTTTTGGGCCCTTTTACAAAGCTGTGGTAAGCTTACCGCAGCAAAAAAAAAAGGTGTACTGTGGAGCTTACTGTGGTGTCCAAAAGTAATTGTGCCATGTATGTGAAAATGCAGAGTACTACTACTACTACTACTTGACATTTCTAAAGCACTACTAGGGTTATGCAGAGCTGTACAATTTAACATAGAAGGACAGTCCCTGCTCAAAGGAGCTTACAATCTAAAGGACAAATGTACAGTCAGTCAAATAGGGGAAGTCTAGATCACCACTATCGCTGATAGTATTCAACCATGATGAAACCACTCACCAAATCTCTTGCAAAACAAGGACTTAACCCATTCCTATACACAAATGACATTACAATCTACATCCCTTTCAAATAGAATCCTACCGAAATCACCAAGGAAATAACAAACAGTCTAAACATCATAGAATCTTGGGCAACAGCTTTCAAACTCAAACTCAACAAAATGCCTTATCCTCGCCTCCTAGTACAACAATGACCACCATGCTACCATCAATGCCCTAGACTCACCCCTCCCAATCTCGAACAAACTGAAAATCCTAGGCATAACTACAGACCACAGCCTATCTCTAGAACACCAAGCTAAAATTATGACAAAGAAAATGTTCCACACAATATGGAAACTTAAACGCATAAAATCATACTTCCTTAGAGATATCTTCCGCAACATGATCCAAACAATGGTGCTAGCCCACGTAGACTACTGCAATGGCATCTACGCAGGTTGCAAAGAACAAATCACAAGAAAACTACAGACAGCACAAAAAATGGCAGCAAGACTTATCTATGGGAAATCATGCATCGAAAGTGTGAAACCCCTCCTTCAAACCCTGCACTGGTTACCAATAAATGCGTGCATAACCTTCAAATTATGCACAATCATACACAGAATTATCTACGGACTGGCACCAGAATACATGACCGAACTAATTGATCTACCAATCAGAAACTTGATGGAAACAGCAAGATCATATTTAACATTCCACTATCCCAGTTGTAAGGGACTGAAATACAAAATATTATATGCCTCCAGCTTCTCATTTATAGGCACCCAACTCTGGAACTCTCTACCAAAAGACCTGAAACGCATAATGAACTACTTAAACTTCCAGAAAAACCTAAAAACACATCTTTTCAAGACGTTCCTCCCCACTACTCCTACATAACCTCAAACCCACTGCAACATCCTCATATATCTTCAGACAATGGCAAATCAGCGCAAACCTAACCCTTAGCTTACTCCACTCACTTCCACCATACTAATCATAAATATAGCCTGGGCCATATCTGTTGCTTGTAATAAGTGATACTCTTAAACCAATCTGAATCACTGTAATCATCTGCCTTGTTGTAACGACACTCGTCAATCAAACTGAAACTCTGTAATTGTATGTCCTGTTGTATGTAAGCCACATTGGACCTACCATTAGGTGGAAAAATGTGGGATACAAATGCAATAAATAAATAAAATACCCATGTGCTAAAAAATGTATTTTTTGGTGCAGGGGACATGTCTAGGGAGCAGAGCGTGGGCATGTTGTGTGCTAATTGGTTAGCACAGCTACTTTGCCGATTAGCACATGCTTAGCGCGTAAGCCCTAATGGGTGGCAGTAAGGCTCATATGCTAATCTATTTTAATGGCCACAGGTTAATGGCACATTTAGCACATGTGATGCACAAAAATCTACCTGTTTTAAATAACTTTATTTTTTTTTATTTTTAGGGGACCTCAGTTTGGGGGATTAAGCAAACCAGTTTGTTCTACTATTGCTTAAGTAACCCCAGCTCGTCACTGGTCCGCTTAAACTAGCATGAATCCAAATAGTTTATAACATTTTTTTTGCTTTTATCTTAAGCTTATGTAGTAATATAGTACTTAGCTTATTCAGCTAGAGTAGTTAAAAACCCTCTGAAGCCAACACTACTGTGGCTGAAAAAGCTAAGTACTATATTGGGTAGCACACGGTAATTTTATTTGTTTATTACATTTGTATCCCACATTTTCCCACCTATTTGTAGGCTCAATGTGGCTTACATAGTACCAGAGAGGCCTTTGCAGGCTCCGGTGTAAACAAATACTTGGTAAGATCAAGTTCATGTGGCACAGTCACATTAGGGAATCGGAGAATGGTTTATGTTATGTCCATTACGTGCTTTAGTTTGGTTGTGTTGCAGAGATTAGACATTTAAGTTGGATCAGTAGGGTATGCCTTTTTAAACAGGTTGGTTTTTAGTGATTTCCGGAAGTTTGGGTGGTCGTACGTCGTTTTTCAAGGCTTTTGGTAATGCATTCCACAGTTGTGTGCTTATGTAGGAAAACCTTGATGCGTAAGTTGTTTTGTATTTAAGTCCTTTGCAGCTTGGGTAGTGCAGATTTAGATAAGATCGTGTTGATTCGGATGTATTTCTAATTTTTTTTTGTTACATTTGTATCCCGCGCTTTCCCACTCATGGCAGGCTCAATGCAGTTTACATATTGTATACAGGTACTTATTTGTACCTGGGGCAATGGAGGGTTAACTGACTTGCTCAGAGTCACAAGGAGCTGCCTGTGCCTGAAGTGGGAATCAAACTCAGTTCCTCAGGACCAAAGTCCACCACCCTAACCACTAGGGTCATGTAACTCGGGGCTTCTCTGTAGATGATTTTGTGAACCAGGGTGCAGATTTTGAAGGCGATGCGTTCTTTGATTGGGAGCCAGTGTAGTTTTTCGCGGAGGGGTTTTGTGCTTTCAAATCGCATTTTACCAAATATAAGCCTAGCTGCCATGTTTTGAGCGGTCTGAAGTTTCTTTAAGGTTTGTTCTTTACATCCCGCATAAATTCCATTGCAGTAATCTAAGTGGCTTAGTACCATTGATTGTATCAGATTGCGAAATGTTTCCCTCAGGAACAATTGCTTCATGCGTTTGAGTTTCCACATTGAGTGGAACATTTTCTTTGTTGTGGATGCCACTTGGCTCTGTAGTGTTAAGTTACGGTCCATTGCAATGCCGAGGATTTTCAAGCTGTCTGAGATAGGAAGGGTATGATCTGGGGTGTTGATACTTGTGGGGATGTCCGCGCTGTGTTGGGATGAGAGGATAAGACAATGAGTTTTTTCTTTATTGAGTTTTAGTTGAAATGCATTTGCCCATGAATCCATGATGTTCAGGCCGAGCTTGATTTCGTTGATTTCTGTCAGTTTGGTTTTGTAAGGAATGTATATTGTGACGTCATCTGCATATATGAAAGGGTTAATGCCATGGTTGGATAAAGACTTGGCAAGTGGGGTCATCATTAAGTTGAATAGGATCGGTGATAGCAGCGATCCTTGCGGTACTCCACAGTCTGCTTTCCATGGTGATGATATGTTTGAATTTGATTTTACTTGATATGTTCTTGTGGTTAGGAAGCCCTTGATCCAGTTAAGTATGTTTCCACCAATTCCAAACTTATCTAGTAATCTTATTAATATATTATGGTTTACCATGTTGAATGCACTAGAAATGTCAAATTGGAGAAGGATGTTTTTCCCTGTTGCTATTTCCTGCTTGAATTTGGCTAGAAGAGTAATACTGTTTCCGTGCTGTGGAGGGGGCGAAAGCCTGACTGTGATTCGTGTAATATTGAGAATTTATGTAATCTATAAGTTGTTTGGTTACCATGCTTTCCATCAGTTTGACCACCAATGGGATAGATGTTACTGGATGGTAGTTAATGATTTCATTTGGTTTTTTCTTGGTATCTTTTGGTATTAGGGTGAGTAGGATAATGTGCCCACGTTACCCAATTAGCACAGACATGCCTACTCTACACCCCCAAAATATAGCAAAAAGCACCAAGAGCCTTCAGAGATGGGACACAGTTCGTTATTAATAAAAATCAATTTTCCAATGTGGACCCGACACAGGCCGTGTTTCGGTGCACAGCACCTGCCTCAAGGGTCGAGTATCTTCAAAGAACAAGCTTCCTAACAGATAGGGAATCCGTTTGGTTAAGAAGTAGCAAAAAAAAACATAAGGCCCCTTCATTTCTTTTTTTTTTTGCTCTTTCAATAAGGATCATGAATCAGAGAGTATATAGAATAAACAATGTATTATATAGACTACGACACTTATGAATATACTACAAACCAATACCTGACATGGCCATGTTTCATCCTTGAATGGGTTGTATCGGGGCACAAAATCAAATGGTATATATGGACTGGTTTCACTAATTTGGTAAACATTGCTCTTTTCAATCTGTAGACTGAGGCAGAGCACCCACACTCTATCCTGGCACTAGCTGGATAATGCTGGGGTGGTGTGTAAGAATTTTAAGTGCCACTGAAAATTCATGGATAGAGGGTTTGTATGTTTAGCAACCACCAGTAATCCCCTAATTCTATAACAGTCGCCAAAAAATTGTGTGCACAATTTGTGCATGTCATTTAATTGAATAACAAGGCAATTAGCACCAATTGGCGTTAAAAAGAGTGGCCTAGTGGTTAGGGTGGTGGACTTTGGTCCTGGGGAACTGAGGAACTGAGTTCAATTCCCGGCACAGGCAGCTCCTTGTGACTCTGGGCAAGTCACTTAACCCTCCATTGCCCCATGTAAGCCGCATTGAGCCTGCCATGAGTGGGAAAGCGCAGGGTACAAATGTAACTAAAAAAAACCAAGCAATTATTGGCACTAATTAGATTTGATTGGCATTTACATGCTATAATTTATGCGCAATTAGAAAAGGGGGCATGGGCGTAATGGAGGTGTTCCTAAAATTAACGCAGTTGTTATAGAATAACAGGGATATTCGCGTTTCAGTTGGTGCAAATGGCTGCGCCTAAAGTTAGGTACAATTCCAATTTTTTTGGCACCATATATAGAATCTTGTTTGGTCAGCTATATGTATTGCTTTTAGAGGCACATATACTCTGTAGAAACAATGTGTGAAGGTGTTGAGGAAGAACTGCTTGTGGGTAACACATGCTTAGCACAGCAAAAAAAGGCCTTACTGTGGGGCATTATCAGAAATCCCATGGTAATTTTATAATCCGCATGCATTTCCCATGCTCTAAAAAATAGATTTCAATTTTTAGTGCTGGAGCAGGTCACGGCGGAGAGTAGATGTGCTCTGCACCAATCGGTTAGCACAGCTACATTGCCATGTACTAACCAATTAGCACAAGATTAGAGAGTGAGCCCTTGCCGCCTACAAAATTAATGGTGGTAGGGCTCATGCGCTAATGGTCACACACTAATGGGAAAATTAACATGTGGCCATTAATTTAAAAAAAGAAATAGAACAGCGGCCATTTTACCCATGTGGTAAAAATGGCCGTAGCGAGTGGGAATGACCTGCATAAGGACATGCTAAAAGGCAGCTCTTTACTGCAGTTTGGTAAAAGGGCCCCTTTGGGATTAGAACAGTGTTTTTTTACATTTTGAGTTAAAACTCAATTTAGTAGTGTGAGAAACAGTGGGTTTCTAAGCCTGAAAACTATATTATTTCATGAAATGTATTTCTAATTGGCCAGCAGAAGGTGCTTGTTTTGAGTTTTAAAGCTGTTGCAGAGAAAGACTTTCTCTTTTCCAGTTTAAGCTTGCAGTACCATTGGGCAGCTACTTTCAAAATTGATGCTCTGGGCTCTGATTGGCCCTGAATTTCAAATCTAGCCTGAAGTTACTGGATTTTCCCCAGTCTCAGCCAGGGAGCAGAGAGAGAAAGATCTCTTTACTGAGGCCCTGTGAGCAGTTATATTTTATAGCCTGTGAGCAGCTATATTTCCTGAACTCCCAACTCTGCTGTCCTGGACTGACTACGAATCCTGGTTTGTGTTTTTGGGTCTATGGGTGCTTTCTTGGAATTGTGGGACCCCTGGAGTGTCATCCCAGTATCCTAGAAATCACCAGGGAATAACTTGAGAGTGGAAGACTCATCCAGAGGCAAGTAGGACCAAGTCGGCAGGAGGAGGGTGCTAGTGTACAGCATAAGCGGCAGGTGCAGGCAGGCCTGAGTAGTCCTGGGGACAGACCCTCTAGGTGGCTGTGGGGTTAACTCCAAAGTAGGTGCTAGGTGTTTTGTGACAAGTAGTAACAGTTAGTAAACAGTGAGAGAGATTCTTTTATAGGTCAAAACAACTGTGAGGGGTCTGATTCTGGAATCTTCATGAGCATCTCTATAGGTTTCAGAAAAGCATCATACATACTCTGTCATGTGAACACACTACATTTTTTTATAAATTTTTATTTCATAACATTCAAGAGATGCTATATATCTGTCAATATGCAGTAAGAGAAACAGTAGCCAGTACAGCATATCAACAGTACATAAGTATTGCCACACTGGGACAGACCAAAGGTCCATCAACCCCAGCATCCTGTTTCCAACAGTTAGCAATCCAATTGGAAAAGAAAGGTATTTATACATCTCAATATTTTGGAGGAGTAATTAAATGGTTACGGTATATTGATGATATACTGTTGATATGGCAAGGCACTGAATTGGAATTAAAAATGTTTTGCAAGAATTAAAAGAGATTAGTGACCATATCAAGTTTGTGCATCATATAGGGGACGGTGAAGTTAATTTTTTAGATATGAATATTCGTTGGGAGAATAATAGATTTCAGACCCGATTGTATCGTAAAAATACTGACCGGAATAGCATGCTTCATTACCGTAGCCATCATCCAAAAGCATTATAGTATTCCTACAAGTCAATTGTTACAAGTATGTAGAGCGTGTAGCTCTAGGAAATAATTCTGTGTTCAGACGGAACAGATGATCAGTAGGTTCCGGGTTCGAGGCTACCCCCATAAAGTTTTGAAAAAGGCAGCCAAACGAGTATTTAATTATCATCCAGAATGGGAACAATAGGGTTAATGGATGTAAGCCTTTAACGTGTGTTTTACCTTTTACTAGAGCATCTAATGACATTATAAGCATTATTCGTCGTTATTAGCCCATGTTAAGTATTCATCCTGCATTTAATGTTACACCCCGGTTTGCTTTCTCTAGGGGTATGAATATAGGTGAACAACTGGCCAAGAGAAGATGTAATCGTGACATTCCTTTGGTGAATAGTGGCCATCATAGATGTAATCGATGCACGTATTGCCAGTATGCTATGGAAGTTACTCAAATCCAAATTCCTCATTCTAGGAAAGTGCATTATCTTTATGAGAACACAAATTGTAATACTGCAAATTGTATATATGGGGTGACCTGCCCTTGTGGTTTGTGGTATATTGGCTTGACATCTCGGAGGATAAAATTGCGAATTTCTCAACGTTTAAGCAATATACGAACAGCCCGTTTGGAAGCTCCTATTATAGCCCATTGGTTAGAAATGCAACACAATCTAAAGGAGTTTTGGTTTGTTGTTCTTGATTGTGTTAAATTAGAGAGAGGTGGTAATATGCCTCAGGCATTACTTAGGAAGGAGCAGCGCTACATATTCCAATGGAATACGGTAGACCCAGCTGGACTCAATAAAGAGATTGAGTGGTTAAACCTCTAGGATATTTAACCTCTGTGTTAGCCTGTCACCATCTATGCATTTGGGAGAGCAGTTTGAGCTCACCATCGCATTGCTGGTATTCGACTACCTCACCACCTGGATGAGAGTTTTTAATAATGATGTATATTAGGTAGGATTATAGTTAAACCAGTTATTGTGTTTAGAACTCAAGACCCCTGATGACGCTTTTATAGCGAAACATGAGCATGTCGGGTCCTGGTCATATGGTGGAATACTATAAGGATATGAGAGAGTGAAACTTTAAAAAGAAGTGTAACAACGATTTCAAAAAATATATATCTGGAATAATAGACATTGCTAACAGTGAAGACGGGCATCCTGGATGTTTATGACTGTCACCATCATTGATTGCTCATGACTTATCACTGACACCATAATGGTCTGTTGGAGGAAAGGTTATTATTATTTCACAAGTTGGTGACTTTGATTCATTGAATGTGATTTGAAGAAAGGTTGCTCTTGTGGGAGATTTTAGAGCACTGGACTTACAAGTGACTAAAGAGCTATGATCACATATTGATGAAAAATATCGCCAGATATGTTATTTGTGTATTGAAACAGTATCTTGGAGAACTGTGTGTGATTTTAAATGTATTGGTGAATGTGAGTATGTATGGATTGGTTTGACGTAACTACGGGTTAAGGGAATGGATTTAATTTTAGGAAGATTGTATTGATTTATTAATAAAGAATATTTTTTAAATGTTAAATGGTTACTAGTGAGCAATTTGTAGTATAATGTGTAACCAATTATAGAGTTTAGACCTAGATTGAATTTGTGATTCCAATTTCTTTTGGAGTCTTTCATGAGGTACTTTGTCAAATGCCTTTTGAAAATCCAGATACACAATATCAATCGGCTCGCCTTTATCCACGTTTGTTCACCTCTTCAAGGAAATGTAATAGATTGGTGATGCAAATCCGTGTTGGCTTTGTCTCATTAATCCAAGCTTTTGAATATGCTCTGTAATTTTGTTCTTTATAATAGTCTTTTTGGCCGGCACCGACGTCAGGCTCACCGGTCTATAACTTCCCGGATCCCCTCTGCAGCCTTTTTTAAATATCAGTGTTACATGGGCTACCCTCCAATCTTCTAGTACCACGCTCGATTTTAAAGATAAGTTACATATTACTAACAATAGTTCCGCCAGTTCATTTTTCAATTCTATCAGCACTCTGGGATGAATACCATCCGGTCTAGATTTGCTACTCTTCAATTTGTCAAATTGCGCCATTACATCTTCCAGGTTTATAGAGATTTCATTCAGTTTCTCTGACTCGTCAGCTTCAAATACCATTTCTGGCACCGGTATCTCTCCCAAATCTTCCTCGGTGAAGACCGAAGCAAAGAATTCATTTAATCTCTCCACTACAGTTTTGTCTTCCCTGATTGCCCCTTTTACCCCTCAGTCATCTAGCAGTCCAACAGATTCTTTTGCCGGCGTCTTGCTTTTTATATACCTGAAAAAAAATTTTACTATGTATTTTTTCAAAGTCCCTCTTTGCCTTCCTTATCAGACACAGTATAGTCATATCACAGAACAGTAAAAGGTGCTCATAACCACCCCGACTCTTCTCTGTCTTATCTGCTCCATACCTTACAGTACTTGAAAATTTTCCTTTCATAGTATATTTAATTTTCTCCAGCACATCAATTCATAGAGTGGTGTCCTGCAGCTTACAATGCAAGGAGTTGTTATCCACATGCCTAAAAGGGTTATAACTCTTAGTTCTTACAGTATCAATCAACATATCATCAGTTCCAAGGGAAATGGACATCCACAAGAATCATGGATTTCCTGCTCAGCCTCTCAGCAGAAACCTGTCACAGAAGGACAGAACCACCACATGTGCAGGTGAGACTCCAACTGCCCACAGTCCTACCAAAATAGCAACAGCTATCTATAAGTACAGTGCAGGAGTCAGACCGTAAGTGCCACTTTTTTCCAACAAATAGAGATCAAAGCTCCAAATCTTCCAGTCTGTCAAATAAAGTGTTCAGTGACGTTCGGTGTTCTATTAAAATTAATACTGATCTCAAGTCATTAGGGATATAAACAGTTTAAAGTATGTTGTCCTTTTTTTTCTTCAATTTTCTTGGAAAAGAATAATTCCTTTGATGTATAGTAAATTTCTAAAGACTAAAAAAAATTTTGATAGGGAAAAAGGATAGGATTTGATATACTGCCTTTCTGTGGTTACAATCAAAGCGGTATACATATTATATATGAGAGCTTATTTTGACCCTGGGGCAGTGGAGGGTTAACTGACTTGCTCAGAGGAACAGGGAACTACAGTGGGAACTGAACTCATTTCTCCTTGTTCTCAGGCCACTGTACTAACCATTATCCTACTCCTCCACTCCTAATACTAATCAGAATTAAATTAAAAGATAAAAGATGATGCCTCTGTTGTTTTGTTCCATAATATGACCTCACCTTGAGTACTGTGTTCAATTCTGTCACCATATCTCAAAAAAAGATATAGTGGAATTAGAAAAAGTTCAAAGAAAAGCAACCAAAATGATAAAGGGGATGGAATTCCTCCCATATGAGGAAAAAATAAAGAGGTTAGGGTTCTTCAGCTTGGAAAAGAAATGGATAAGGGGGGATATGATTGAGGTCTACAAAATCCTGAGTGTGGAAGAACAGGTAAAAGTGAATTGATATTTTACTCTTAGAAAAAGTACAAAGACCAGGGGACACTCAACGAAATTACACGGAAATACTTTTAAAACAAATATGAAGAAAATGGTGGAACCATGCCCCTTTTCTCAACAATGAAACGGACCCTAGGAAGGCTGTGATGTAAGCTTTTTTTTTCTCTCTCCCCTGCCCTGCCCTCCCCTCCATGTCCAGCAATTCTTTCCTTCCCTCCCCTCCATGTCCAGTGATTCTCCCCTGCCCTCCCATCCGTGTCCCGTGATTTTCTCCTTTACTGTTCTCCCATCCCATCCATCAATTCTCCTCTGCCCCGCCCTCCCCTTCCTCCCCTCGATGTCCCGCGATTCTCTCCTCCCCTCAATTTGTACCTGAACATTCTCTGGCTGGCTGGCACTGACTTCCGTTCCGTTCGTAATATCCCTCCTGACATCAGCTCTTCTCTAGCGTTCCCTTGCCTCTCACTGTTCTGCCCTCTCACGTCATTACATCTTGATGCGAGGGCGGGACAGTGAGGGGGAATGGAATGCTGGAGGCTGGCTGACGTCAGATGTTACGAACCCAGCCAGCCATGGAACGTTGGAGGTGCAAATTATTATATAGGATATTTGCTACTAATTGGGTTTCTGCCAGGTATTTGTGACCTGGATTAGCTACTGTTGGAAGCAGGATACTGGGCTAGATGGACCATTGGTCTGACCCAATATGGCTATTCTTATATGTGGCAGTAAGGGCTTCTTATGTACGCTTTAGGTTCCTATTCCCCAGATTAGACCGTTGCTGTAGCATTAGAAGAGCTCTCCCATTTAAGTTACTGGTTCATCAAATTCAGACTGAGCACAAGAGATTTTCACTGCGTCCATCATTGTTCATGGAAGAATGATTTTGTCCACCTCAGACATTGAATAAAAAAAAATTGCCCCTTTGTCTGACGGTGAAGATATTGATTCACTTTAATCTTTTTTTTTTTTAACACATTACCTTTAGAAAGTCCATTTACCTCTGTGCTTCTCAGCCATTTCAACTATTTTCTTTCCCCCTTATTACCAGAGGAAAGGATAAGTCAGCTGAGCTTGCCCCACCAGGTGTTTTACAGGACACTTGAGCTGTCGGATACTGTTTCTGGTCTCCATGTACACAGTCCTGGGTCACAATCCACTCATAGTTTATTTGTGACCGCTTGAGTACCTCTCTCCGGACAAGAGTCGTCACACTGCTAGAGTCTACTAGTGCTTGTTCAAGCTCCACTTGTAATACACAACTTTTATTTCCTTGGGACAGCTTCCACAAAATTACAATCATGAATAGCTGTCAAGTTCACATCCGACATCTTCCGCTATATCTTGGCAGTATCTTGCTAAATGCCCTTTTCCCCCACACCTGAAACAGGTGGGGGAGTATGGTTCCTGTAACCAGGGTACAGGGCCAGGGTATATTTGCAAGGATAAGTACTTCCATTGCTCCAACCCCTTCCTTGAACACCCCTAGCTAGAAGGTGGTCTTTGAACACTCAGATTGTATGGTCCAGGTTTCTCCTGTCTCCTCACAGGGTTTCAGGTCACTTCTTCTCCTTGCAGGGTTCTGACTGTGGCTGCGTTTCATAGAAGGCCTCAGCTGCTTCTAACGCACTTTCTGGGGTCAGTTTGGGGAGCTGCTGCACCCACTGCTTCATAGGCCATGGTAATCCCTCCAGAAACCGCTCCAGGAGGATAGTTCTTGCGATCTCTGGGCCCGATTTCTCTTCTGGTCGCAGCCACTTCCAGGCAGACTCCCATTACAAATTCCATTGTAATCCAATGATCTGTTATGGAGTGAAAGTGAAGAAGAGAGGGAAAATGTGAATAAAGGTGAGCCAGTTGATTTAGTGTATCTGGATTTTCAGAAAACTTTTGACAAAGTTCCTCATGAGAGACTCCTGAGAAAATTAAAAAATCATAGGATAGGAGGCAATGTCCTTCTGTGGATTAGGAATTGATTATTGGACAGAAAACAGGGAAAGGTTAAATGACCATTTTTTCTCAATGGAAGAAAGTGAATGGTGGAGTGCTGCAGGGATCTGTACTGGGACCAGTGCTATTTAAAATATTTATAAATGATCTGGAAAATGGAATAACAAGTGAGGTGATTACATTTGCAAATGACACAAAACTATTCAAAGTTGTCAAAATGCATGCGGGTTGTGAAAAATTGCCGGAAGACCTTAGGCAACTGGAAGACTGGGCATCCAAATGGCAGATGAAACTTAAAATGGACAAATTCAAAGTGATGCATATTGGGAAGAATAATCCGAATCACAGTTACCTGATGCTAGGGTCCACCTTATGAGTCAGCACTTAAGAAAAAGATCTAGGTATCATTGTAGACAATACACTGAAATCTTCTGACCAGTGTGCAGCAGTGGCCATAAAAGCAAACAGGATGCTAGGAATTATTAGGAAAGGGATGCAAAATAAGACCAAGAATATTATAATGCCTCTGTATCACTCTATGGTGCGACCTCACCTTGAGTATTGCATTTAATTCTGGTCGCTGTATCTCAAAACACATACAGTGGAATTAGAAAAGGTTCAAAGAAGAACAACCAAAATGATAAAGGGGATGGAATGCCTGCCATATGAGGACAGGCTAAAGAGGTTAGGGCTCTTCAGTTTGGAAAAGAGACGGCAGAGGGGGGATATGATTGAGGTTTATAAAATCCAGAGGTGTAGAATGGGTAGAAGTGAATCAATTTTTCACTCTTTCAAAACGCAAAAAGAAATTGCATGGAAATACTTTTAAAACATATAGGAGGAAATATTTTTTCACTCAAAGAATAGTTAAGCTCTGGAACTTGCTGCAGGAGATGGGATAACAGCGGTTAACGTATCTGGGTTTAAAAAAAACATTGTACAAGTCCCTGGAGGCAAAGTCCATAGTCTGTTATTGAGATGGACATGGGGGGAAACCACTGCTTGCCCTGGGATTGGTAGCATGGAATGTTGATACTATTTGGGTTTCTGCCAGGTATTTGTGACCTGGATTGGCCACTGTTGGAAACAGGATACTGGGCTAGATGAACCGTTAGTCTGACCCAGTATGGCTATTCTTATGCTGGCCTAACAATCTGAATACACTCCTTGCTGTCCTCAATGTCTGCCCAGACTGCAAGCTTGTGTTTCAACAAAGTTTTTCCCACTAGAGGTATGGAAATGGAAATGGGACTTGATATACCACTTTTCTGAGGTTTTTGCAACTACATTCAAAGTGGTTTACATAGTATATTCAGGTACTTATTTTGCACCAGGGGCAATGGAGGGTTAAGTGACTTGCCCAGAGTCACAAGGAGCAGCAGTGGGAATCGAACTCAGTTCCCCAGGATCCGAGTCCACTGCACTAACCACTAGGCTACTCCTCGTATGGGAAAGGGAAAGGGAAATGGGACTTGATATACCGCCTTTCTGTGGTATTTTGCAACTACATTCAAAGCGCATATATACAGGTACTTATTTTGTACCTGGGGCAATGGAGGGTTAAGTGACTTGCCCACAGTCACAAGGAGCTGCAGTGGGAATTGAACCCAGTTCTCCAGGATCAAAGTCCGCTGCACTAACCACTAGGCTACTCCACATGAGGATACGCATACAGACCTGTCCCACAATTGAGGAGAAAGGCATTTGACGCTAGCCTGTTGTGGGTCTGAAGCCTGGAACAGAACTGAGGGACCTTGTGGTTGATCTGAATGGCAAAAAGATCCACCAAGATCAGAAGATCTTGTGGGCTATGCCCATATTGAGAGACCACTCATGAGACTGCATCATCCTGCTCAGTCTGTCGGCCAGGGTACTGTTATTGCCCAACAGATAAGTAACTTGAAGGAACATGCCATGCTAGTGAGCCCAATGCTACATCCAGTCTCCTGACACAGAGGGCATGATCTGATGCCCCCCTGCTTGTTGCTGTAATATATTGCAACCTGGTTGTCTGTTTGGATGAAAACAATTTTGTAAGATGGCCAATCTCTGAAAGTCTTTAGAGCATTCCAGATTGCCCGGAGCTCCAGGAAATTGGTCTGAAGATTCGTTTCCTGGGAAGACCAAGCTGCTTGAGTGTTGAAGCCCATCTATACAGGCTCCCCATCCCAGGAGAGATGCATCCATCATCAGCACTTTTTGTGGCTGAGGAATTTGGAATGGAAGTCCCAGAGTCAAACTAGTTTAAATGGTCCATCACTGAAGGGAGCGTACAAGCTCTGGGAACACTCAAATGACATTCTCTAGACTCCCGGTAGCTTGATACCACTGAGAAGCTAGGGTCTATTGAGCTGATCTCATGTGAAGTTGTGTCATGGGTGTGACGTACACTGTGGAAACCATATGGCCTAACAATCTCAACATCTGCTGAGAGGCTTGAACCTTGGAAGCAAGTGCGACTAGATTGTCTGCTCTCGTGTCCGGGAGGTAGGCTCGAACCATCTGAGTACTGAGCAGGGCTCCGATGAACTCCACTCACTGGACAGGGCAAAGATGGGACTTGGGGGTAGTTTAAAACAAACCTTAGTAGCTCGAGCACACGAAAAGCCATCCGCATGGACTCCTCAGCTCCATCTGGAGAGGTGTTCTTCACCAGCCAATCATCGACATATGGGAACACATGGCCTCTCAGTCTGCGTAGCGATGCTGCAACTACTGCTAGACATTTGGTGAAGGCCCTGAGAGCTGAAGCAACACCAAAAGGCAACATGCGGTACTGAAAGTGATGTGTTCTCAGACGAAACCGAAGATACTTCCGGTGGGCTGGAAGTATCTAGATGTGAATATATGCATCCTTTAAGTCCAGAGAACATAGTCAATCATTTTTCTGAATCACTGGGAGAAGGGTGTCTAGGGAAACCATCCTGAACTTTTCTCGGACTAGGAATCTGTTCAGGGCCCTTAGGTCTAGGATGGGAAGCATCCCCCCAGTTTTCTTCTGCACAAGGAAGTACCCGGAATAGAATCCCTGCCCTTCTTCCTCTGGTGGAAAGGGTTTGACAACATGGGCCTTCAGAAGGGCGAAGAGTTCCTCTGCAAGTACCTGCCTGTGCTGAGAGCTAAATGAATGAGCTCTCAGTGGGCAATTTGGAGGTCTGAGATGCCAACTGAAGAACCTACCGGTCAGAGGTTATAAGAGGCCACCTTTGTTGAAAAAATTTTAACTTTCTCCCAAATGGCAAGTCATCCAGGACAAACACTTTTACTGCGGCTATGCTCTGCTTGTCCCTTGCTTTGCCTGGGAAGCAGCAGGGGCCTTAGGCGCATACTGTTGACGGGAACAAGCGTGCTGGGGTTGAGCCTGAGTAGGCTGGCGAACCAAGGAGTTGTACCTATGCCTAGGATAGTAGTAGGAACTCGGATTGTAGTAGGAACTCCTCCTTGGTTTGTCAAAAGTCCTCCTAGCTGACGATGTTGATGCAGAAGGCGTCAGGCGGGAGACAGAAGAGATGATATCAGTGTGTTTTTTGATTTGGTCAACAACCTCCTCAACCTTCTCTCCAAAAAGGTTATCCCCCTGGCAAAGGGGCATCCGCCAACCTCTGCTGAACAGAATGTTCCAAGTCAGAAACACGCAGCCATGAAAGTATGTGCATTGCTATACTTTGAGCAGAGTGTTGATCAAAAGTGTTGTAAGTGCCCCTGGCCAAGAGCTTTTGAAATGCCTTCTGCTGTTTGACCAACTGGCAAAAAGGCTCGGCCTGCTCCAGAGGGAGCATCTCAACCAAGTCCGACTGCTGACACACTGAGTTTCGTAAATACACGCTTGTGAAAAGCTGGTACGATTGTATACGGGAAATGAGCATTGAAGCCTGGTACATCTTCCTCCCAAAAGAATCCAGGGTTCTAGCTTCTCTGCCTGGGGCACAGAGGCATAGTCCCTGGAACTCATGGGTCTTTTGAGAGCGGATTCCACCACCATGGAATTGTGAGGCAACTGAGGCCTATCAAAACCAGGCGCACTGTAGAGCCGAAACTGGGTGTCAATCTATTTGGGCATGACAGGAACCGACAGAGGGGACTCCCAGTTCCTGATGAGGACTTCCCTGACTACCTCATGGAGAGGTGCAGTCACAGCCTCCTTAAAAGGAGATATGTAGTCCAGGACCTCGAGCATCTTGGCCCTGGGCTCATCCTCCACTTCCAAAGGAAATGGAATGGCATCCGCCATTTCCTTAACAAAAGATGGATATGAAAGGCTCTCCGGAGGAGACTTTCTTCTTTCAGGTCGAGATCCCATAAGTGCTCCTCTTCTGTGTTGGACAGTATCTCCCTATGGGATTGCCAAGACCGTACCTGCCTCGGAACCATGACCTCAAGAGCAGCGTTGAGAAGTCGACTCCTGCCTGGACTCCAGCAAAAGCTTCCTCCACTGACATTGAGGGAGTGCTGGCTTGGGTGGCAGTCAACACAGAGACCGTAAGTTTTTTTTGTTTTTTTTTGTTACATTTGTACCCCGCGCTTTCCCACTCATGGCAGGCTCAATGCGACTTACATATTGTATACAGGTACTTATTTGTACCAGGAGCAATGGAGGGTTAAGTGACTTGCCCAGAGTCACAAGGAGCTGGCTGTGCCTGAAGTGGGAATCAAACTCAGTTCCTCAGTTCCCCAGGACCAAAGTCCACCACCCTAACCACTAGGCCACTCCTCCACTACAAGTTGCGCTGGCGTCCGCACTGCAGGCTGAGAGCCAGGCAGGCCACAAAGGGAGGCAGGGCAGGCGCAAGCACCCTCAATACCAGTGTACACTATTGCATGAGGCCATCCAGAAGCTCAGGGAGCAAGGCCTGGATGTGCTCATCGAGGGCTGACATTGGGAAAAGTTGGGCTGCTGGTTGAGGCGCAGGTTACAGAACCACTGGGGTCGATGCAGGAGTGGGATCTCGGCTGCTAGGCGCATCAGTACCTCCTGTATGGAGGAGGTGCGGTCCTCCCGGTGAAGACGCTTCTCGGGTGCCAATCCCTTCAACACCCCGGAGTTCCTGGCACCATGTGTTGCAGGTGACCGATGACAATGCTTCTTGGCCTTCGCCCAATGCATGTCACCAAGGCTCCTCTGTGCCGACGAGGACAATGTCAAATCCTCATGTCACCTCAGGGTCAGGTCTGACGATGGATGGTCCTGGGGGGCCTGCACAGCAGGACGCTTCGAGACAGGTGGAGACCCATTCAATGCTTCGTTGCTCCCAGTGTCTAAGGGTGTAGAAGCAGCCATGGTTACCGACACTCCTGATGCCGGTGCGACGCTCAACGTCGATGCTGACACCTCTGACCTCGATCAGACTTGGCTTCAAAAATTCTCTTTTGTTGAGTCTCTCGGGAAAGCTGGGTCCTCTTCTTCATGCGAAGACAGAGAACACAGTTAGCAGGGCTATGGTCGGGCCCAATACACTGCAGACACCAAGAATGGGTGTCCTTTCCCGAGATAGTCCAACTGCACCAGGTACAGCGCTTGAAGCCGCTGGGGATTTTCATGCACGGAAAAACTGTCGGCTAAATTAAATGACGCGATGGTGCCTGAAAAAGGGGCAAGGCATGGTAAAAAGTAAAGGGAAAGACCCGGCTGCAGTTAAGACTTGAAAGCAGCCTAATGACGATGAATGGCGAATTGGCATCACCCACTTGTGAGAATATAGAAGCCTGCTTGTCCTCGGAGAAAACACTGAAACGAAAAAGTTCCACTTTGGTCTCATCAGATCACAAAATTCTACTATTACTAATCATTTCAATAGCACTACCAGACATACGTGGCAATCTACAGACACATATAAGAGTCAGTCCCTGCTTAACAGATCTTACAGTCCAATCAAGACAAAAATGTAAAAGGGTGTGAAGACTTTTACAAGGCTGTACTAAGAAGAGATATCATATCAAGCTATATAAAAATTATAATTCAGAAATCATTGGGAGTTAAGTCAAAGTTATCTAGAGAAAATTTCTGTATTTATTTATTTAAATAACAAGATGGATAATGCTGTTCTGAACCTTAACACATGGTAAAACTTGGTGGTGGTCTGACACATAAATAAGTGGTTGTCACTGAAGGGAAGATGCACAGAACTCTGGCGCTATAGGGAACAGTGCCAGAAAATACCGGCTCTCACAATGAGAAACAAATAGTGACCGATGCTTAACACTAACAGCATGCAAATTATATACACACGATGAATATTAAGAATTGGTCAGTAGAAGGCTCAAAACATTCTTGGCGCATGCCCACAAGAGTTGTGCTTTTGTGTGCATGTCCAGTGAATGGGAGGAGGGGGCTCCCAATGAGCTTCAGAGTCCTGGGCTCAGCCCAAACATCTCCTCTTCCAGACGGTAGGAACAGGGCTGTTTGCTCAAACACTGTGCTAGGAGATGAGAGACTAATATGCACAGATAGGGAGAGGGACCTCGAGGTGATAGCATCTGAGGATCTGAAGGTGACAAAACAGTGTGACAAGGCAGTGGCCGTAGCCAGGATACTAGGCTGAGAGGCATAACTACTAGGAGAGAGGTGTAACAAGAAGAAAAGAGGCGTTCATGCCCCTGTACAAGTCGGTGGTGAGGCCCCACTTGGAGTATTGGGTTCAGTTACAGAGACCATATTGCTAAGGATGTAAGAAGACTTGTAACGGTCCAGAGGAAGGTAACAAAAATGGTATGGGGCTTGGGCCAAAAGACGTATGAGAAGAGACTCAAAAGACCTGAATATGCATACCCTAGAGGAGAGGAGGGATGTGGAGATATAATACAGACATTTAAATACTTGAAAGGTATTAATATAGAAACAAATATTTTCCAGAGAAGGGAAAATGGTAAAACTAGAGGACATGAATTGAGGTTGTGGGGTGGTAGACTTAGGAATAATGTCAGGAAATTCTTTTTCACAGAGAGGGTGGTCGATGCCTGGAATGCCCTCCTGAGAGAGGTGGTGGAGAAAAAAATCATGATGGAATTCAAAAAGGCATGGGATGAACACAGAGAATCTCTAATTAGAAAATGAATGGTATTAAAAAAAAAAAACTTAAAAGGTTGCATTTCTGTTTGATGCAGAGTGGCACTTTAGATGGCGACTCTTGCTGTGAAGAACTAAGGCTAGTGCTGGCAGGCTTGTATGGTCTGAGTCTCATATATGGCAATTTGGTTTAGGATGGGCTGGAGAGGGCTTCAATGGAAACTCCAGTAACTTGGAATGTGAGGACAGCGCAGGGGCGTAGCCAGACAACAGATTTTGGGTAGGCATAGGCAAGAAGTGGGTGGGCACCAAGTGTTCTCCCCCCCCCCCCCAAACCACCACTAAAAAAAATCTCAGCTAGCAGAAAAATGCTTCTTTCCACCTTGGCAGTCTGCAGCAGGCATGCGCTGAAAACTGAGCATGCGCAGGTGCCAGTACCGTGGAGAGTAGCATCTCCATTACCATCAGGGGGAAGTCTTCAGCTGGCAGAGCTTGGGATCTGCACCATCTACTGCTAAACATGTGCTACTGTTGGGTGGGCCTGAGCCCTAAGTCGGTGGGCCCTGGCCCATCCAGGCCCACCTGTGGCTACGCCACTGGGACAGCGGTGGGCAAACTTTTACGGTCTGTGTCCCACAATTTACAAGACAGATTTGGATAGGTTGGAGCGGGCTTCGACAGCAACTCCAGTAGTTGGAACATAAGGACAGAGCCAGCTGGACTTCTACGATCTATGTCCCAGAAACACCAAAGAAAAGCCATGATCAAGTATAAAATATCATGCCCATTGTTGATTTAATCTTGAATAGATAATGAATGTGGGGGATGGACCATTGAAGTCTTTATCTGCCATCACTTACTATGTTGTTATGAATGTGACTGTTGGGCAGACTGGATGGACCATTCAGGTCTTTATCTGCCATATGCACATAAATGACAAATTCAGCTACATACTATTCAGTTAAGTACACCCATTCATACTTTGCGGGTGGGTGGAGTCTAGGCTGAACATGGCCAGGACACACAATTACATGCCTATCTCCCCTCCCCAATCTAGGCAGTAGGCACAACCATTTACACCTTGAAAGTGCTTACACCTAGGCATATATGCACCCAGCTACAACTGCATTCTATACAGGAAAGTAGACGCCCCTTTATAGAATTGTCCTTTAAAGGGTCAATAAAAGTAAAACAAAAAAAAAAAGTTTGCAGGCAGGTATGCTCTCTTCCTGCAAAAGGTCCAGGCAAAGCCCGGGCCTGCGTTAAGGGGTGATCCATAGATAAACGAGGCCAGATTGAGTCAGTCTGGGTTTTCCTTCTACAATGGAAGTAAAACCCAGACTGTCTCAATCTGGCCATCTTTTCCTGCAGTCCCCGTCCCCAAGCTTGCTTCCAGCTGCAGAAGGCATAGCTCACAGATAGACTTGGGGGGGGGGGGGGGGGATCCTGAATATCAAACACCAGCTCATCCTCAACTCGAGTACTGAATGAAAGACAGTCTCGACTTCTTTGCGAGCTCGGGTAGCGTCGCTTTAACCAAAATTCTTGTAGTACCCGACGCTTGGAAACAGCTTCTCGCGGCGGACCAGCAAAACGCTAGCTCATACTCTCCATCTGAACCCCGGTCCCCAGCAGGCCTAGTACGCATCTAAAGGCAAGCAAAGCAAGCAACCGAGCTCGCGGCCACTATCCCAGCATGCCTTTCTGCAGCGGGTGGCAGGAGCAGAGAGACTGCACGGAAGAGGCAGCTGGCCGCTGAGGGGAGACGGAAGTTCTGTCTGTGTCTTTGGCGAGCGCGACTGAAGACCATAAAAACTCCCAGGATTCCCTTCTTACCCTCCTCCTGCTCCCCTTCTCCCGTCAGTCTTCACGAATGTTTTTTTTTGTTTGTTTTTAATGTAAATTTCTAAGCAGAATTATTTCCGTGTATGGTTTCTGACTCTCAGGTTTGGGTACTGGCCATGCCGTCTCGGAGAAGGTAATGAGCCGCAGAACCCCCGGGTCTCGGCTGAGCGGGAGCACCAAACAGTATCACAGGAACTGGAATGACTGGCAACCCAGGTGGGTTGCGTTTTCCTGCTGAATGTGGGGGGGGGGTGAAGGGGAAAGGCCTAGGCCTCGAGCTGTGTGGCCGGAGCAAATAAAGGCGGATGCTTGGAGGCCGCAAGGCGATGGAGGGGCGACTTGCTTCCTGGGTATTGCTGTATCCCAAAGGGGGATCTTATATGCCGGCGTTACGCCACTGCTTCAGGCCGAATTGAGGGTGACTGCAATTGATTTCGGCGATTAAAATGCCCCCCCCCCCCCCGTTCCATAGGAAGTGGCTGGGTGTTTTTAGCCACTAATTTAAGGCCTACTCGGGTTTTTACAGAGTGGGTGGAATTGGAAACGCATTGGCCTTTCACTTCCAGGAGAAATGTTCTCAAAATCGAGCCCCCTTCTTCCAAAAACCAAACTAATATATCTGTTGTCGTGTTGGTGGGAAAGTTCTCATTGGTTTGCTTTTTTTTTTTAACGTATGGTTTTGTTTTATCATGGAAAAGGAAGGTAGCCTTAATTTTGGATGCCAGTATCGACTTATTTTAGTTATAAATTTTTTCTTCAGATCTGTGCAGGTGCACCTTCTGTATTTGTCAGAAGATGTAAAATGTGTTTTAATATAAATCGTGATCAGATTGAGGCGCCTAGTCTATGACCGATTAGTTTACATTTGGAGTGGATTTGTGGCGAGACAAGAGGCCGCATGGTGTTATTTTAACAGGCTTGTAAAGGTATCGCTAAAACTTAATTTACCTTATAAATTTTAAGCTTGTGCGTTTTGTCTTTCAAAGTTCGTGCTAATGAAGATACGATCACATAAAAAGAAGTAGCTGTTCAAATGACGTGTCTCACAAAACTGACTTTATTTGCCAGCTTTGGCCTGCAAATCACCAGTGAGTTTGAGATACTTTCTCTTACGTCAGGAAAGTGCACATCCATAGTACAGTAAAGTTATAATTGAAGAGTTTTGTTTTGACGTTTTAAGCAGTTAGTATCTTGCTGTGTTATAGTTTGCCATCCAAATAGCTAATATTGGTTTCTGTACTTGAAAATGTCACTTTCAGATTGAGTTGAAATATTGTATTACTTCTCTATAAACAGACATACCCAGGTTGCTTAAAGTACAAATTTTGCTTTGAGTAAAGGGGAATTGATCTAAAGAATTATACAATGGACTTACATATGATAGATTTTAACCTGTTAATATACCAATAAGTCATGTATGCCATCATTTTGTGTGTATTTTATTTTCAGCTTTTTTTTGTATTGCATGAGGATTTTTTTTCCCTATTCTGTAAGATTTATGAAGGCACACTTGTGCCTTTTTACCCTGTACAAGAGATCTAAAGGCTCATTTTCAAAACACATAGACTTACAAAGTTCCATAGGTTACTATGGGGGGGCTCATTTTCACAGCACTAAGACTTACAAAGTTGCATAGGCTACTACCTAGTGCACCTGAATTAACTCACCTTGAGCTGCTACTGAAAAGGGTGTTAGCAAAATGCAAGATAAGATAAATATGTAACTTTGTAAGTTTTGGAGATACGCCTCTGTGCAACCTTGTAAGGCTGTGTGTTGAAAATGAGCACCTTAGCGTTTAGTCATGGGAGTTGTACAATTTTTATATGTACTGTAGTAGTAAAACTGCATCCATTGCATACTGTGCAAGCTTTTAGAAGTAGATATATGAAGTATTACTATATGCTTTTGATTAACTGTTATGTGTTAAATTAAGTTTGCAGGGTTTTTTTTCCTGTAGCTCAGTGTATTTGTTACCTTTCATCATTTATGGAAAGGCAGGCCTGAATCTTGATTCTCTCCTATTGATTAGTGTTACAAATGCAATCTTTCTCATACACTTTCATAAAAAAAATCAGATGAGTTGTATCCTATTTTCACTTTTTTTTTTTAAGTAGCTGTGTTGGTAAACAGAAATAAAAAAGAAAAGAAGATACCTTTTTTATTGGACTAAATACATTTTTTGATTAGCTTTCATTTAATACAACTGTATTTGGCATGGGGATTCCCTTCATTGTGGTGAGAAAAAAAAACAGGAAAACAAATCTGAGTCTTATAAAAGTAATCAAAATGTTCATTCATTGCATCAGTTTTAGGCAAAATAAAGTGCCACTCTTTATGGTACTAGAGTTTTTAAAGTGTGTAATAATGTATGATTACTCCAATTAGGCTGTGTATAAGTGTTCATGGAAAGTGCAGAGGGACATAAAAGACCTTCACAAATTTAGCAGTCCTTTTACTAAGCTGTGCTAAAAAGTGGCCGGCGGTAGTTATAGTTCGTGGGTTTCTGGTGCATTTTGGCCACTTTTAGCATTGCTTGAAAATGGCCAGATTTAAATGTATTTCTATTAATGGCCATACACTAATTTCCAAATTAGTGTGCGGCCATTGACTGACGCCCTTACCACCTCCTATTTAATAGGTGGTAAGAGCTCACGTGCTACTTGTGCAGTTCTCTGGCAACGTTCTGCAATGTGCCCGCGCGTCCTGATTAGCATCAGGAACACCTACTCCTTGCCTCTTGCACTAAAAAATAAGATTATTTTCTAGTTCTGGAAACAGTGTGCGGCAAAACCAAAACTACCGCAGGGTTTCTGCCACGCCCGGTGGTACTGCTGTCTTGCCGTGCAATAGCCAGTGCCGTACCTTGGTACCCTTAAACTGATCCTGGTAAAGTTCATTTTGACCACTTTATTTTGATGCATAGAAGGTGCAGCTTTGCTATAAAGTAGCATGTTTTGATGAGATGCTTTTGACATATGTATAAAACTGTCATGATACATTTTTGGCTTTGACATTTATGATAATTCATTACAGTTGACCTGTATACTTGGCTCAAAGCCCAGAGAGGTACAGTCCACTTAAAATATAGCCAGGATTATCAGTTACTGGGCAGACAAGAGATTTTGTAAGAAAGAATGATGGGTTAATCTACCAGGAGCTAAAACAGTTGACTAATTTTGATATTCCCTTCCTGTTTCCAACTTTTTGTGTGGTGAATTAGCATAGAGGAAACGGTCACTTTTGAGGAGCAAATAGAAAAGTGGGTTAAAATTCGGTTGTTTAAAGTATTATTGTACACTGTTGTTGATCACCTATGGAATGAGAAGGCAGTATATACATTTTTATAAATAAACACCTATAAGAGACTTTAACACAAGATATTGTTTTGAAAACTAATGCAGAAAGATAAAATTATGTAGTTGTCATTGTTTTGGATGTATTTGACCTATAAACTTAAACTTACTTAGAGTTGGGTCCACCTGTGCACTTTGACACATCAGGCAGCAAGTATTCTCTAGTGTGTATGATTGGCCAGTTGGCACTCAAATACTGAAGATCAAGAATGTGCAATGATAGGTCCTTTTTTTTTCTCTTACCACCTGTTGATTTCCATTGCATTGTGATTTTTTGTATGTCGATAATTATCTGGGAAGATGGGACTGAGAATCAGCAATTAAAAGACCAAGATCACGCAAGTTGGTGGTCAAGCCTGTACACAAATAATTAACTTCACCTATCTTGGCAGCATTATGTCCAGTGATGGTACTGCTGAGAGGGAGGCTTGTCAAGGTAGCATCAGTATTTCAGCGGATACATCAAATAAGGGCAAGAACAATCAACACTGATGAAAATTAGCTCTACAAAGCTATTCTCCTCCTGCTAATTGCAATCTGCTTGAAAAGCATGGAAAATTACTTCAGAGAAAATGAAAACTGAATGTATTCCATCAATGGTGTCTGCAAATAATTCTTGGCATCACCTATCCTGACCATATTACTAATGAGAAGATTCTGAGAAGTGACTTGAAAGTTGCAAGGTATTATAACTGAGTGAAGGGTCCTGCTAGCCAGTTTAGTACCAGTTCCAAAGTGGAGTGTTGCTGGCAGTCCCTTTTTTTTTTTTTTTTAGAATCCAGAACTTGTGCAGCCTGGATCAAACAGTTGTTTGGTTAGATTTCTTCCAGTTGGGAAGAGGCTGATGTAAACTCTTCATCCGTTGCTGGCCTCTGAAGCTCCAATGCAGACCTGAAAATATGTCGTGGCAAAGCTGCTATTGTGCCATTAACTGGGGGGGGGGGGGGGGGAAGAAACACAAAACTTTCAATCAAAATTATTTTTTGCCTGTACGGGCATGAGGTCTAAGGGATGCTTTTACTAAGCTGTGGTAAAATGTGGCCTTAGCATGCCTTACGCGGGTCTTTCCCACATGCCAAGGCCAGTTTTACCGCAGCCAGAAAATGGCCAATTTTTCCAATTAACAACCAACAGGTTAGGGTAGGAAAACCTCCACAGTGTAAACCAACAGCCAAGATAAAGAAGTGGGGGTGGATCACATACAAGTCTGGTGCTAAATAAAGTTACTTCAACCCATCTTTGGCTGACAAGATTACTTGGTCCACCCCCACTCCTTTGTTTTGGCAATTTTTCCAATTAACAGCCATGTGCTAATGTTGCCTTTAGTGCATTAACAAAAATTAGAGCTCATGTACTAATCAGCATGGGGTAATGTGGCTGTGCTTACTAATTCGTGCTGTCATGCCCTCTTACAGCCCCAGATGCTCAAACCCCCCCCCCCCCCCCCCCAAAGAAACATTTGTGATTCTTTTTTTTTTTTTTAGAGTGTGGTTTGTGTGCACACAGTGGAATTTTATTGTAGGACCCCTCAGCACGTTCTGCAGTAAGCGAGCACTAACACTTACCGTAGCTTAAGCACACAGGGGTCCTTTTACTGCCTTAGTAGAAATGATATTGGTTAATTTTTTTAAATTCTCCACACACATGTTAATTCTCAGATTCTTCATTTAAAAATTACATGAAGGGACCAATATTTTGTATTGTGAATTATATTTTTTTCTCAGTATCATTGCCACCAGTTTCTGGTAGTTTGGTAGAGAGATTAATAATGAGATGTGAGGATTATGACTTTCTTGAGTTTATCCGGAAGTTAACTATTTTGTGCTTGCTTACCAATGCATGAGGATCATACTTGTAGTACCTAGATTTTTTAAATTACTTCTGGACATAGATGGATGATTTTTTTTTTTCATCCATTGTAGAAATATTGTCCCACTTATTAGTGTTACTGACAAGGAATATTCCTAATTTGTCGTCATTTAACAAATAAAACATTTTTTTTCCGTCGGAACAGACACTGTTGGTGTTGCACCTTTTAAAAATTATATACTTGATTTGAGCAGCTACTATGTTTAGCAGAAGCATGGCAGCAGGTAACTTTGCCTTAAGTCTTGCAGCCTTCATCAGAAGAGCTATGAATGTATTCTGTACTTAATTAGTGCTGTATTCTAAAGTAAAAGATAAGGGTACAACCAGGGTTGCCAGTTACATAGTAACATAGAGGATGACGGCAGAGAAAGACCTGTACGGTCCATCCAGTCTGCCCAACAAGATAAACTTGTATTTGCTACTTTATGTGTATAGCTGACCTTGATTTGTAACTGCCATTTGCCCCGCCTCCCACCACCGGCTCTGCCACCCAATTTCCGCTAAGCTTCTGAGGATCCATTCTTTCTGAACAGGATTTCTTTGTTTATCCCACACATTTTTGAATTCTGTTACCACCTCCCGCAGGAGGGCATTCCAAGTATCCACCACTCTCTCCGTGAAAAAATACTTGCTGATATTTTTCTTGTCTGCCCCCCTTCAATCTCATTTCATGTCCTCTAGTTCTACCGTCTTCCCATCTACGGAAAAGGTTTGTTTGCGGATTAATACCTTTCAAATATTTGAACATCTGTATCACATCACCCCTGTTTCTCCTTTCCTCCAGGGTATACATGTTCAGGTCAGCAAGTCTCTCCTCATACGTCTTGTAACGCAAATCCCATACCATTTTTGTAGCTTTTCTTTGCACCGCTTCAATTCTTTTTACATCCTTAGCAAGATACGGCCTCCAAAACTGAACACAGTACTCCAGGTGGGGCCTCGCCAACGACTTATACAGGGGCATCAACACCTCCTTTCTTCTTGCTGGTCACACCTCTCTCTATACAGCCTAGCATCTTTTTGATAGTCGGACAGATATTTTACAAGTAACCTAATGCAGGCCTTTAAAAATTTTCATTAAATCTAGGAGCCAGTGTCTGAGACCTTTCTCACTTCTTTTCCACCCTTCCAAAATTGTCCCCAGTGAATTTTTTTTTTTTGGAGGGGTGGAATCCCCTCCCAGATTAGCAGTACCTCCTTTAGAAATTGACTTAGCAAGATTTTTTCCCCCCAGTTTTGTGCCTTTGGGCAAAGAAACTTTAGTAAATCAGTTCATTAAGGTGCCTCTGCTAATCAGCTGCAAAGCTTTAATATTCTTTCTTCCCAAAGCATGCTGTCAGCTGTCACCCTCTAGATAGGTGAAGCAAAGAGGCAATTGCCTCTTTGTTTTGTTTTGCCTATCGCCATAGCCTGGGTCACCATCAGTTTCTCTCTCATACACCCTTCCCATCCTTCATCCAGTCTATCTGTGTCTCTCTTGCCTTCCCTGTGTCTCTCTCATGTGCCCCTTGCTGTCTCAGACTTCTTCTGTCACACTGCACAGCGATTGGGCTCTGCATATACTTGAGCTGCATGATGCAGAAAGTTGGAAGTCTCACTGTGTCAAATCCCTTCCTGAACCCCCTGCACTGTGCAGCGCAAGTATATGCAGAGCCAATCTCCATGCAGGGGGAGAGGAGTTTGAGGCAGTGCTGAGGAATGCCCCCCCCCCCCCAAAACAAAAAACAAAACCTAAGGAAGTATGAAATCCCGGGTGCCAGGATGAAATTTCTAGGTGCCATGGTGAATTGGCGCCTGGGATTTGTTGAGCCCTTGCCTAATGTATTTATATATGTTTTACAGGTGATACACTATTCATCCCTTTGTACATAAAGACATAGCCTTTATTTGAATTTGGCACATGGTTTTTTTAGTAGTAGCTTAAGGTAAGCCAGATTCAAGTAGATGCATTGCTGTTTCTGGTGGTCTTTGTGTGTGTTGAACCCTGGCCTCCTCTTTCACTCCAGAGTAGTTCAGCTGTACACAGACACTGTGGTCATACTAGAGATGGGGCCCAGTTGCTCATGATTTACTGACACATTTCTTTAAATGTGTGACTGTTTTTGTGACTGTAAGAAAAAATAAATTCCTGGTGCCTGGCAACCTTGGCTGTAGAAAACTAGGGCATGGATTCTTAGTCTCTTCATGGACCTAGGGGTTTGGCAAAGATCAAGTGCTGTGTCTAGAAGGGTTATTGGTTCTGCTAGCTTCCCTTTCGTTTATCACGTTGTTACCAAAATGGTCCTTAGGTATATGCTAAACAGAGAAACACTGAAACAAACAGTCCACTTTGAATAATGTTAGCGTTTTTGAAGACGTGGAGGCTAATTTTCAAAGCACATAGTCTTACAACGTTATATAGATTACAATGTAACTTTATAAGTATGGGTGCTTTGAAAATGAGTGCCTTAGCATGTTATACAGCATTAATATAAATGCTATTCTTTATATCTTCATATAGTAAAAAGAAAAACTGATCCAAATGAAGAAAAGAGGAAAAAGCACATATGCTGGCTGCTGATGGAGTACCAGATGTACTCCATGTATATATCAAAAAAATTTCAACTCCAAAATGTAAAAAAAAACAATGTTGTCTTATCTATTACCCATAGTGGCTAATAAAAATTAATCATACCCCCTCCCACTGTCAGCAGCGTGATCCAGCATCTCTCCTTGTGTCAACCTCCAGTTTACCATCTCAATCCCCCCCCCCCCCCCCCCGTGTACCTTCAAACTTGTCTTCTATAGTGCAGCAATACTTAGGCTGCCTATGACCTGCTCCTGAGTGCTCTTTCTGACATGTCCTGCCCATGCAGAAACAGGAAGTTGGATCAGAGGCAACATTCCAGAGCAAGACCACAGGCTTCACTACCACTGCTTTATAGAAAACAAGTTTGAAGGTATACAGCATAGTAACATAGTAGATGACGGCAGAAAAAGACCTGCACGGTCCATCCAGTCTGCCCAACAAGATAAACTCACATGTGCCATTTTTTTGTGTATACCTTACCTTAATTTGTACCTGTCTATTTCAGGGCACAGACCGTATAAGTCTGCCCAGCACTATCCCCGCCTCCCAACCACCAGCTCCACCTCTCACCACCGGCTCTGGCACAGACCGTATAAGTCTGCCCAGCACTATCCCCGCCTCCCAACCACCAGCCCTGCCTCCCACCACCGGCTAAGCTTCTGGGGATCCCTTCCTTCTGAGCTGTGAAGTGGAGGCTGTGAAACTCAGCGCTGTTCTGTAAGGGTGTGTGTATAAGCGGAATAGGGCTGGATTCAATAAATGGCGCCCAAAGGTAAATGCTATTAATATCTGTGTTTAAGTGCCAGTTCTATAAAGGTCGCTTAGCATGGTGGTGGAAGGTGAATTGAGATGTCAAACAGGTTGGCAGACGAAGGGGAGGGAGATTTAAACTGCATCACGCATCGGGGGTGGGAGAGAGAAACATTGTATGGGGGGAAAGGATGGAGGGGAAGCAGTGTTGGACATGGAGGGAGAGAGGGCTGGAGAGGAGCCTTCACTTATTCATGGGTCACAGCATTTTTGGCCATTTTTAGTCTCAAAACAGAGTATATATGGTATGTCAGAGAGTATTTATTGGCAGAGCAAGAGGTAGCAATGCAGCATGCCTCCAGAAGGTAGCACGGCAATGAAAGGCACTGCTGCGAGGACAGCATCTACTGATAGAAGGGTTTTTGCAATATTAATGTTCATTAGTGGTTCAAGAGAGAAGCATTTAGAGCCATATATCTTGTTTTTGCAGCTCTCTGATACCTGTATTCTATAGACAGCATTGTCGTGAGACTGAAATCTCGCAGTAAATGAAGTCTGGGAGAAAGTGTTGAAGGTGGCATAGAGAGAGACATTGACTCATAGGGGACAGGCTTGGAGGTTGAGAGAGTTGTACAGAATGTTTTATAAACTGGTAAAAGATGTAGACTAGGTTGATTTTCAGAACCATTTACTTGGGTGAGTTGCAGTTTTATCTGGGTTAATTGGTCGTACTAAAGTTTGCCCTTCTAATTGGCTAAAAGTGTTTGTAGGCTTCTATAATGTGCCCACTTTTAGCTGGGTTAAAAATGTTATGGGGTGTATTTGGGTCAGGGGAGGAAGACAGCATTAACTCCTCAGCCCTTTAGCACCTGCATACACAGCTATGTGAAGTATGCTTCCTGTTTTGGGGGATTTTTCCCCAAAGAGGAGCTACCTGAATAGAATCCTCTGAAAATTAACAATGAAATACACACAATTTCATTGTGTATGTACTTAACAAGTAGGTGGCCTACTGAGGATTGCCCCTTTATAGTGTTTTGAACTGTGGAAATAAAACCAAATTGGATCTTGAATGTCACCAGCTCTGAGTTGTAATTCCTATGTTCCCTGGAGTACAGAATGATGCAGACAATCAAAACAATTTTATATTTTCATGAGATTGATACTGCTAAACTTTTTTTAATCAGCTAGATTCTTCAAAATATGCCCTATTGATATTTCTAGGCCTCATTTATAGCCCAAGTCTAATTCTATATGGTATTAAAATGAATAGTGCACCTTAATGACTAAATCCCTGTCCTTAAAGTCTTATTTCCAAGTATTCTGTGTTCAACATAACAGTTCATAATAGTATACTTAAATTTATAGTAGGAGATATGATTAAACTGATGGGACCTTCAAAACTTTAAATGCAATAAATGTTATAAAGAATAGAAAAATATTTGGGAAATCTTAATTTTTTGTAGTTACTTAAGATCAACATGTCAGCTTTGCTGTAACTAGAAATTCTTTTTAGATGCATATATCTGTTTATGAATTTTGTAGAACTGACAGTGCATCAGCCGACCAAGACAATTTAAAATATTCTGCATCCAGAGAACGGGGCAGTTCTGCCTCTTATGGATTACACCATTCAAATTCAGCTGTGTTTTCTCGACAAAGGCATGATGATATCAGAGTCCACGTTAATGTACAGAATGAAGAAGAAGGTACAAGGCTTTTATGTTTGTATTTAGAAAGGTAGTGATAAAAATACAGTATACACTAGGGTTACATAAACTTTGTAGTAAATTCTGTGCCATTGATAGGTGAAGCTTGAAGGGAGCAAGGACACTTCAGATGTAAACTTATTTTGTCACTAGGTTTTGAAACATGATGATTCAGCTTTGTCAGAAATTCATTGATATTTTTCATAGCTTCAGTTTTATAACTTACTAATCATAGTAAAAGTATACAGCTTTTTTCTAATATATATATTAGGGCTGTATTTCTGAAGTAGGCTCTGAAAACTCTAAGGGCCCTGTTGACTAAGGTGCGTTAGTGTTTTTAGCGTGCCTACACTTAGCGCGCGCTAATCATGTAGGCCCATACATGGTTAATGCGCGTATTACGCTGTTTAATAAACAGGGCCCTAAGGTTGTTTATAGCTATTCTGCATGCTGCTTTAGAGTCTTTAATTTGTAATTTTTCAATTTGTATTTTGTATTTCTTATCTTTTCATTACTTACTAAAAATGTTTAGGGCTGCATTTTGATTAAAATTTGTAATTGCGATTAAAGATATGTTCCCCCTTTCCCCAAGCTACAAGAAGCTGGGGGGGGGGGATAACATAAATTTAATCTGTTACAAATTTTAATCAAAATGTGGCTCTACTATATATGTAATGACGTGCTTCAACTTTTTTACTGCTTGAGACGGTGGTGTATAATTTCTGAAGTTCACAATGGGGTTCATATATTTGAAATTTTTGTAATAAAGGCTCAATTTGAGATTTTTATTACCTGTTTTGTCAATTTTTTGTAGTTATTTTGGAATCCATCATTTTACGAACCAACTAGTAAAAAAGGCCCGTTTCTGACACAAATGAAACGGGCGCTAGCAAGGTTTTCCTCGGAGTGTGTATGTTTCAGAGAGTGTATGTGAGAGTGACTGTGTGTGAGAGAGAGAGAGAGTCTGTGAGAGTGAGTGTGTGCAAGTGCATATGTGAGAGAGTGTGAGAGAGAGAGTGTGTGTGAGACATAGACTGAGTGTATGAGACCAAGAGAGTGTGTGAGTGACTATGTGACACTGAGAGTGAATGTGATACAGTGTGTGTGAGAGAGAGAAAGAAAGACATTGACTGTGAGAGAGAGTGTGTGTGACAGAGATACCTCCCCCCACCCTCTCTGGTGTCAGGCCCCCCTCCCTCTCTCTCTCTAGTGTCTGAGCATTACTGTGCAGGACGCTGAGCTCTGGCTGTGCTTCAAGGAACTGACCAATCCTATTTAATAGAATGCACCTCCAACATTCTGAAGCCGAGAAACCTCGTGTGGTTGGTCACTTCTGCTTGTGACGAACCCGGAAGAACGTGATGTCAATTCAGGAGATGGATACAGAGAGCAGGAATGCCTCAGCCATGCAGTCAGCTTCAGAATGTTGGAGGAGAGTTTTTTATTATATAGGATTATGTAACCAGTTATTTATATTTGTGTATCTCATCTATGTAAGAAGACCATTTACTGTTATCTAACATAACTATACTCCACCTAGAGCTTAACGGTTAAGCGGACTGTAAATGCCCAGATTAAATTAATGGTTTAAAATATATGAATGATAAGTTAATAGCTTTTATCTTGATTATCCTGTGGCAGGTCCAAATAAAAGTTCTACCAGCTTATGTTCAGTGCTATGTAGAGCAAATATTATTGTTCAGTCTCATATTGTGTTATACTTCTGGACTGTTTTCTGCTATATGTAATATAAGTAGTATGTTCCATTGTGTCAGGCATTTGAAGGGTAGTGCTGTGCATTAACATAGTACAGTATGCTTAGTACATTTTCCTTAGGCTATCGTGCGTTCCATGATTCATTTTAAGTATCAGTAGAAAGTTACTTCACTGTAAGTTGAAATGTTTTTTATTGACTATATATTTAATATAGTTCATGCTTTTAGCTGGTACATTTAGTAGTAAACAATATTGAAAACTTGTTTTCCAAAGTGAAACTATTATTTCTGTCTTTTAAATGGTATTATGTTCTCCAAAATGATTGAATAGCACTTCATTTTCATGGTAATCTAGTTTGAACATGGTGTAATGCAAACAATTGGGTGTAGTGGAAAGCTATGATTTCTTATTACTTGATAGGGGATTATTCTTTTTGTTAGTAGCAGATAAAATGTACTACTTTTCAAGTTGTATCTATAATGCAACTGAGTGGCATTATATATGTTTCATTTCCTACAGATGGGTACAATGCCAATGGAGGATCTGGTGAAAATGCTTATGGTCGGAAGTCGTTGGGGCAAGAGCTGAGGGTTAACAATGTGACCCCTGATTTCACCAGTATTCAGCATGGAAATCGTGCATTAGCAGTGAAAGACATGAGGAAATCCCAGGGTAAAGGAGTTTGGATTTTTTTGCAAGTTTGCACATAGCTCATAGCTGTGTTGTCAGGGAGGCATGAAACTGAAGCAGCATTGACCTTCCTGCCTAGCTACTTGGTGGCTCTGATCTCCTTTTCAAGTTACCTCAGATTTTGTTTTTTTTGTGTGTTACTGGCAGTATTGAATCATCCAGTAGATAGAACAGTTAACTCTGCTTCCACAGCATGCTAACTTTAGGGAAGACACTTGGCAGTACTCCAATGTGCTTTCAGATAGTTAACTGCTACAGGTTTCAGCCAAGTGTCTTCCCTAAAGTTTGTTTATGAACATGTAAATTCTGCTGCATACCTCATCAGAGGCTTGAGACAAGGGCACAAAATATTATTGTAAGACTGTTCAAGGAATAAGAACAGTCCTACTGGATCAGATCAAAAGGACTTGGGATTCTGTTTTCAGCAGTGGCCGATCCAGGTCACAGGTACTTGGCAGGATCCCAAAAAGTAGATAGAAAATCCATGTTGCTCACCACATGTTTACCTTGTTAGTAACTTCAGACCTTTTTGTCAGAGGACAAGCAGACCATATTCTCACATGTGGGCGATGTCATCCACATTGCCCGGTGTGGCGCTTAAACAAGCAAATACAGCTTTAAGAACACGCACAGTGACACCACTGCGGATACAAGAGTGCCTGCCGGCTGCGAGTGTGCAGGACCATCGGTCTTTCCATTTCTGCAGTGAGGAGAGAACATGATTGTCCCACGTTCATCATATAGCATCTGGTGTGTAAGCTTCTTTTTTTTTTTTTTTTGGTGGTGTGCCCTTCATGGGGGGGGGGGGGGGGGGGGGGTTTGCCCTTTTTTTTTTTTTCTTTGTTTGGATTTTTTTCTCAACTTTTAAGTTTTCTTAGTTTTTACTGCACTCGGTAGGCCCTCTTAGGGCTGAGCTCTGGTCAGGCTCTATTTTTCTGGTGCTTGCTCCTTTTTTCGGTCACCATCGAGCTATTTGATTTGACCACGACTGTTTTCCCTTCCATGTAATCGAAAGTTCCCAGTGACTAAGCGCTGTAGCCAGTGCAGTAGGGCCATCTCTGGAAAGGGCACTCATTCTTGGTGTCTTCAGTGTTTGGGGCCTAAACATATCCCTTCTAGCTGTGTTCTTTGCCTTTGTATGAAGAGAAGAACCCAGCTGGCCAGAGAGTGAGAGAGAGAGAAATGTTTGGAGCCTGATCCTAAACCTTGTCGTTGGTGTTGGCATCGATGTCGGGAGTTGCATCATCCAACGTGGCTGAGAGACCTGTCTCAGACACTGGACGTGGATGTGCATCGAATGGGTCTCCACTTGTTTTGTTGCTGACCACTATGCAGGGTCCTCTGAACAGGTCAGCATTGGACCTGACCCCGAGGTGACATGGGAATTTCGATTGACGTCCTTGTTGGCACTGAGGAGCATCAATGACTAGCATCGGGCAAAGGCCAAAAAGCATCTGCATCGATTCCTTTGACGCAAGTTGCCGGGAGCTCCGGGGCACTGATGGATTCGGTCCCCGAGAAGTGTCTGTGCTAGGAGGACCACTCGCTCTCCTCCATATAGGAGGTTCCGATCTTAACCCCTGCAGTTCAGCAGTTTATCTCTGAATCGACACCCCAGCTTTTCCCAATGGCCCCCCTCGATGAGCGCATCCGGGCCATGCTCCCTGAGTTCTTGGCGGGGGGTTTTACAACAGTGTGCATCGGCATCTGGGGTGCTTACATCAGTCGTGCCTCTTGCTGCTCGTAAGGCCCTCAGCCTGCAATGAGGTCTCAGATGCCGGTGTTAAGTGCAGCACTGGTGTTGACAGCCACCTGTGTTGGCACACCCTCGATGTCTGTGGAGGAAGCTTCACCGTAGTCGAGGATTGAACCGATACCTTAACATGGACATGGTTTCTCAGTCGTGGTCCTCCCATGAGGAATTTTTTGCCGACACCAATGAGCAATACTCATGGGAATCTAATGAGGATCCACAGTACTTCTCAGAGTAGTCCTCATATGATATCCCATCTGACCCCTCCCCTCCAGAGGAAAGGAGGAAGTCTCCACCTGAGTACCTTTCCTTCCCAGGTTTTGTGTAGGAAATAGCAGTTGCTATTCCCATTAGTTTGGAGACGAAGGACAAGCTCAGGGCTGAGATGTTCGAGGTTATGAACTACAAATCTCCTCCTAGAGAGCCTGTGATGGTCCCTGTTCACCGGATTGTGAAAGATGTTAAGGTGAACTGGGTATCCCTCTGTCAGTCCCTGTCTTGCCCAAAAAGATACACCATGTATCTGATCCAGAGCTCCCCAGGTTTTAACGTGCCTCTGTTGCCTCATAATTCCTTGGTGGTGGAATCCTCTCTCAAAAGAGCTAGGAGTTTTAGAGGCTATATTTCGGTGCCCCCTGGCAGAGAAGCTAGAACCCTGGATTCTTTGGCGCAGAAGATGTATTGGGCATCTACGCTCATCTCCTGTATTCAGTGTTACCAGCTCTACACTAGCCTATACTTGCAGAACTTGGTGCATAGTATGCTTGATTTGGCGGATTCTCTCACACAGGAACAGGCCAAATCTCTTTGACAGTGGAAGACATGTAGAAAGGTTTTGGTTAGGGGCCTATGACACCTTTGATGTGGAGTCCAGGATATCTGCCCAGAGTATAGCGATGTGCAGACTTTTATGGCTTGGACCTGACAGTCCAGCAGAGGTTGGTAGATGACACTTGCTGGGGAGATAATTGTTTTGGAGACAAGGTGGAAGTCGCTGACCTAATCAAGAAACACACTGACACCATTGACACTCTCGCCCGCTGGACATCATCTGCACCTTCCTTCCTCATCTAGGAGGTTTTTGGGCAAGTCGAAGAAGAAGTCTCTACTACTCTCGGAGACATAGGTACGTTCCTCACCAGCCCAGCCAGCTCCCCAGTCAAAGCTGTGGACAAGCTTTAGACTGACTCCAGCAGAGCATAGCTGCAGTTGGTGACTGTCCCGGACAACCTACCAGTCAGAGGGAGGCTAATCCCCCCCCCCCCCCCCCAACCAAGTAAGGTGGCCCCTTGGAACCTCCAACCGGTGGGTTCGCCAAATAGTCCCTCGGTTACACCCTGCATTGGTGTAGACCACCACTAAATTGCCCACTGAGAGCATCTCACTTCAGCTCTCATCACAAGCAAGTACTTGCAGAGGAATTCTCTGCCCTTCTAAAGGCCCATTCAGTCGAGCCCATTCCACCAGGAGAAGAAGGGCTGGGATTCTATTCTAGATTCTTCCTTGTGTCTAAGAAAACAGTGTGTTGGGGGGGGGGGGGGTGCATCCCATCCTAGACCTAAGGGCCCTGAACAAATTCCTGGTTAAAAGTTCAGGATGGTTTCTCTGGGCACCCTTCTCACCGTGTTTCAGGAACACAATTGGCTATGCTTTCTGGACTTTAAAAAGAATGATTACACTCTCATCTCAATACTTCCAGGTCATGGAAAGTGTCTTTGGTTTCGGCTGGGGACACATCACTTCCAGTACCACATGTTGCCTTTTGGCCTCTCGCCGCTCCCAGAGTGTTTACGAAGTGTCTTGTAGTAGTTGCAGCGTTTCTATTGAACTACCCCAAGTCCCAAGTCACATTCAGCAATTTGGAGTTCATTGAAGCCCTGCTATATACGCAGCAGGCATGGACTTTACTCCCTGTGCCAAGGGCAAACACTCATGTTGCTTTTGCAACTCTGATCTGAGCCAGCCAGCAGGTCACAGCTCAAAAGATGTTGAGGTTGTTGGGCCACATGACCTCTACTGTCCATGTCACGCCCGTAGCATGTCTTCACATGAGAACTGCCCAGTGGAACCTAGCTTCCCATTGGTGCCAATCCTCAGGGAACCTGTCATCTGAGTAACCCCTCAGTTGATTCAGTTTCTTCTTTAGTGGACAATTTGGTCCAGTTTGACTGTGGGACTTCCATTCCAAATTACTCAGCCCCAGAAGGTGCTGATGATGGATTCAACCCGCCTGGGAAGGGGAGGTTATATAGATGGGCTTCACACTCGGGTTGCTCGGTCAGCTCAGGAATCTGATCTTCAGTTCAACTTCCTGGAGCTATTGGCAAAGATTGGCTGTCCAACCAATTGTACACTTGTTGAAACAGACAATCAGGTTACAATGTACCACACCACCAAGCAGGGGATGTCCAGCATGAGATGCTCCTCAAGGCCACTTATCTGGCAGGCAAATCCAACAGCATGGCCGACAAACTGAGAAAGGGTCATGCATCCGCACAAGTGGTTGTTCAACATGGGCGTTGTCCACGAGATCTTCCGAATGTGGGGCACCCCCTCAGTGGATCTCTCTGCCACTCAATTCAGTCACAGAGCCCCTCAGTTCTGTTCTAGGCCCACGACATACTAGCATCGGATGCCTTCATGCTTCATTGGGGTACTGGTCTTCTGTATCCTCCCAGCTCTCTTGTGGGGAAGACTGCTGAAGACCGAAACCATGATCCTGATCATGCCATACTGTCCCAGGCAGTTCTGGTTCTCTTCTTCTGGAGTTGTTCTCCGGAAGAACCATGTTTTCTGACCCTTATCATGCAGAACGAGGGATCTTTTCTGCATCCCAATCTCCAGTCTCTGGCCTTCAAAGCCTGCTTCCTTGCATCTTCCTGAGGGTGTCTCCAGGGTCTTGCTGGCTTTCAGGAAAGATTCCACTAAGAGGTGTTATTCTTTCAAATGGAAGAGGTTTGCCTTCTGGTGTGAGGGCAAGGTCCCCCTTTCTTGCCCTTCATAGACCCTTCTTGAATACCTTCTACACCTTTTTGAGTTTGGTCTCAAGACCAGCTCTGTAAGGGTTCACTTTAGTTCAGTTAGTGCTTATTGCTGGGTAGAGGGTTGACCCATCTCTGGACAGCCTCTAGTTGTTCACTTCTTGAGAGTTTTGCTTTTGACAAAGCCCTCCGCTTGTGTCATGGGCCCTCAACGTCATCCTCACCCAGGTGATGAAAGCTCCTTTTGAGCCGTTGGATTCCTGTCATCTTGAGTACTTGACCTGGAAGGTCTTTTGGTGGCTGCTATTTCAACTTGCAAGGTCAGTGATCTTCATGCCCTAGTGGTGGATCCACCTTACACTAAACATCATCATACGGTGCATGCAGAGAACTACTCTTAAGTCCCTGCCTAAGGTTGTGTCCGAGTTCCATCTGAGCCAGTCGATCGTTGATCCAACATTCTTTCTCAAATTTCATGCCTATCCTGGCAGAAGTGCACTGCAAGCGATCATTGGACCCCTACAGACCACCCACCTTTTTGTTTCTTTTAATCCCAACAAGATGGGGGTTGCCTTCGGGGAAACGCACAAATGCACGATTTCCACTGACTGGCAGATTGCATTTCATTCACTTTATTTCCAGGCTGGGCTGAACTCTTGAGAGTTAGCTCAAGGTTCACAATGTCTGAGTCATAGCTGCGTCGGTCACCCTCTTGAGGTCAGCCTCCGAAATGGTCAGACAGTTTTGCAGAATTTGTTTGGGACCTAGATTCCAACTCTACTCCCTAGGCCCATTTTGTTCTGTTCTAGGCTGCACTCTCACACAGTTCTATGTAATTTCAGGTTGATTACTATTTTGCCCTCACCACTGTGAGGTCCAATTGACCACTAGTGGTTTTCGGTGAACTTGGTAGCTAGGGATTCCTACATTTGAGAATATGGCCTGCTTGTCCTTGGAGAATGCAAAGATATTTACCTGTAGCAGGTATTCTCTGAGGGCAGCAGTTCATTCATTCTTACATACTTTCCCACCTCCCCTTGGAGTTGTTTTCAGTGCTATGTTATTATATTGATGCCCACCACAAGAGTGCGGGACCGAGAAGGCAATAGCACATTCACGGTGGGGACACTGCGTATGTTCTTAAAGCTGTATTAACATGTTCGCGCTCCACACCTGGCGATGTGGATGGTGTCGCTTACATGCGAGGATGAATGACGTGCTGTCCTTGGAGAATACCTGCTGCAGGTAAGTATCTTCGCTTTTAATCCTAGCTATACTAACTGCTTTTACCACACCCTCTGATAGTGAATTATTAAGGTTAATTGTGCATTTAGTGGAAAAAACACTTGGGTTTGTTTTTAAATGTGCTGTTTAGTAACTTCATGGTGAGTCCCCTAGTCTTTGAACTTTCAGAAAGTTTAAACTGCTGGCTTGTGTTTTTCACATTCCATTGCACTCATGATTTTATAGCCATCTCATTTCTTTGAGATGCGGTGACTAGAACTACACACAGTACTCATAATGCAGACACAGTAAGGGAGACTATCTTCCTCAAGGAACATGGGTTAAACGGAAACTTCTATGAGCCAGACTTTTTTTTTTCTTTTGACTTAGTTGTATTTTTTTTGTTAGTGGATAGTTTTTGATGCCTTTCCTTTTTACATTTTTGTAATCTTCTCTTGCCATGCATGTTTCCTCTCACAAGTACTGTCTGCATTTCTTCCCATTACTCTTTAGTATTCTCCTGACCTTTTCCAATTTCAGCTTTGTTTTGTGTCCAGTCAATCGTCCCTCACCCTTACTTTCCATCTTTCTATGCATTTTCTTCCCTGTTTCTTTCTTACATGGCCCGAGCCTAAAGGAAAGATCATCGGTTCTTTCCCAGGTTATGCCAACATTGGTGTATGTTCACATTCTGAATTTTTGGGCTGCTGACCTGGAGATTTTCCAGCTTCACTTCTAGTACTGATTTTGAGCTACTTGCTTCCCCACTCTCTCCTATTTTTGGATGTGACTCTTCATATAGCATGGCTGTTACACTAGGGATTCGTGGCAGCTTGAAGACTATTAAAGTGCATTATTTTGTGTCGCTTATCTACTGGTTGGGCCTTTCCTCCTTTTCATCAGATCAGCATGCATCACCTCTGTGACCTGCCCATACCAGACAAACTTTAATCCCAGATTCCCTCTGTTGCAGCACATAGTACTATAGCCTGAGCCATGCAGTCAGAACATATGTCTTTGTAACATATTGGGTGGGAGTGGATTATATTGGTTAGTCTGTGAAATGATTGTTGATCCCTTGAGGGTATTTGTTACCCACTGTGAGTTATCGATGGATTGACAGACTAAATTTCCCAAGGAGGTTTTGCTAAATGTCAAATCTAATTCTCAACAAAAGTGAATTATCTATACTATCTGTGAGCAGTGTGCCTGCTTTGAGTGGATAAATTGTTTTACATTTTCAGTCCTGCACACTGATTGATTGTTTTTCAGAGCGATCATTGTCTTATTCTGATGAGTCTCGACTGTCAAATCTTCTTCGGAGGATTGCCCGGGAAGACGACAGAGACCGAAGACTGGCTACAGTAAAGCAGCTGAAAGAATTTATTCAGCAGTCAGACAACAAACTGGTTAGTAGTGTAAGATGTTTTTTATTTTTACTTTTGAACACTTAACGTGGATTGTTGTGCAGCTTTTAAATGAGTAAATGCGAAAATATTGATATTCATTTATATCCAGACTTGAGCATGGCTATATGCCCCCCCCTTTACTCTTAGCGACTGTATTGTCACTTTAGTTGATGATTAAAGACCAAATTCTATCAAAATCTGTGTTTAAAACAGCCTTCACAGTTAACTAATTGATCTAGTTTTCAATCTCAGTAGAAAGTAAGGATAATCAAGAATGAGAGATAAATGTGTTGATTTGATGATCTGTTTAGGAAAAGCGGATGGTAGGGAATCCCTATTTTGAAGAACAGCCTCCCATTGTCAACCTTGAAATCATTATTGAAAGTGCCTTTTTTTCCCCCCTAATTACAGGTTCTGGTTAAACAGCTAGATAATATTCTGACTGCCATACACGATGTACTTAATGAAAGGTAAGCTTAGAAAAACTAAATTTGTAGTAACTATATTTCTCCAAGGACAGGCAGAATAGATAATCCTCATGTATGGTGACATCTGATGGCGTCCACATAGGAAACACATTAGCGCTTTTCCTGAACATTTGAGGATCTCTCACCAAGCTTATATGCCTTTGTCTTTTTTAACGTGCTTTCCTCCAAGTAACCATCATGATTTTTCTTGGCTTTTTTTTTTTTTTTTTTTGTGGCGTGTAAGTCCTATTGCTCTCGTGTGGTCTTTTCCCAATAGAATCTCTACGTAGATTTTGCTATATATTTTTTTTTCTTTCTTTTTATCAGCTCAATATAGGCCCAATGGCAGCAAAAGGGTGTTCCCAGTGCATCAGGACCAGCAAACTTGTTTTACAACTTACTAACAGTAGCTAGCTATCTGGGATAGAAAAAATGAAACAATAAAAAAAAATTGTTGTTGAAACACCTCATATGGCTTATTGCCTTTTTTTTTAAGTTAAAAATGAAAAAGTGGTTTATGATTTAATTAAAATGTTTATACATTTATTAAAGTATTACAAGGACATGATATAAAAAAAGGCCTGTTATAACAAATTAAGGGCCCTGTTTACTAAGGCGCGTTGGTGTTTTTAATGCGCCTGCAATTAGCGCGTGTGCTAACCGTGTAGGTGCCTGTAGGGATATTGTAGTCGCGTACATGGTTAACGTGTGTTAAAGGTGTTAATGCGCCTATAACTCTGCTTAGTAAACAGGGCCCTAAAGCTTAATTGAGGTGTTCTTCCATAAGACACAGTAAGAGGGCAAGAAAGTGTAAATAGACCTATGTAAAATACAATGAAGAAAGTGGATTCTGCAAACAGAGTGCCAGCAAATACGTTGAGAAGCAGGGATGGGAGGTAAGAAGCTAGCAGTCAGGTGATTTATACATATATTTTATTTCTTGCTAGTAAATGTTTAACTGCCTTAGCTTAAAATGAAACTTTTGTATCAATACAGCAGCAAATTGCTCCAAGAATTGCGACAGGAGGGAGCGTACTGCCTTGGCCTGCTTTGTGCTTCTCTGAGCTATGAAGCTGAGAAGATCTTTAAATGGATTTTTAGCAAATTTAACTCTTCTTCTAAAGATGAAGTAAAACTTCTTTATTTGTGTGCCACCTACAAAGCACTGGAGACTGTGGGAGAAAAGAAAGCCTTTTCATCAGTAATGCAGGTGAGAGTGAAGATAGAAGTGTGCATCTATCTGTATTGAGACAGGTGTGAATTGAGCAATTTTCATAACAAGTGTTGTGCACTTCCTGCGGTTGAGACTTCTGCAAGTGAAAAGCAAGCCTAGATTCTCAGAACCTAACGCCGGCCTTTGAGCTGACGTTCGAGTGCGCAGTATGTTCAGAGAGACTCTAGCGCAGGACACCACGTGGGTGGCAAATGCTACCGCAAATGTAGTCGTATAAATGGTAATGAGTAATTAACTGTTCCCTCACAGTGCTAAAAGAACATGGCACAAACAAAGCCGCCCTAACACCAGTCAGAGCTGGCTTTAGGGTGTCTAAAGAGATTTCTCATTGGCCCATGGCTTCACTGGTACAACTCCTGGCCCCAGGTTCTCTCCTCAATTCCAAAATGACAACCTTGCCATTGCTCAGCAGTAGCGCCAGGTACCAAGGGGGCAGAGCACCTGCCTGATGTGTTTGTAAGAGCTGCGCTGACAGATCAGGGCTGGAAATAGCACCATGATGCTGGCACCAAAGACGTAGTAGTGGACTTTGAATTGGAACCTGGGACCTGTGCATGCAAGAGTTACTGTGGGGCAAATGTGAGCACTTAATCTTTTGACCGAGCATGCGCACAAGATCTGTGCTTACTACACAGCTCTTCTGCGCGTGTTCCAGGCACGTTCTTCCCTCTTAAATTCCCAATGTTCAGTGCTAGCAGCGCACATATAATTTGCATGCTATTAGTGTTGAGCATCGGATAGGTTTTTTTTTTTTCTGCACTGCTCCAGTATTTCCTGGCACTGTTCCCTACAACGCTGGAGTTCTGAGAATCAGCCCTCTAGTGATTTGAAGTATTTTAAGTCCATGAAGAGTGAAAGCTTCAGAGTTGAAATACAGTATTTTCCATCAACAAGCAAGATTCAGGGCTAGCCACGCAGTACCATGAGTTGAACGTGAAAGTAATAGGCTGAGAAATTCAGAAAGGGTTTCAGCGCAGGTGTTGACTTGCATGGAAACCATAACCACACATTGCATTAAAAGATGTATCATAATGAGGTCATTACCAATTCTGCAGCCATGCAGGAACATTGCGAGAAACCTTGTGCCAGTTTCAGGGCAGCAAAGAAGGGTTGGTTGAGTGAAGTGGGTGTCTAGTAGCACCCTCTCTCTCCCCCCAACCTGACCACCCTGCCCCAGATAACTTTCTGCAAAGGTCCTTAATAGTCTAATGGTCCCCCCCCCCCCCTTACCTCCCCTGTCCTTGCTCATAAAATAAGAAAAAAATATTCCCCGGTAGTTTAATAGCCACCCTCCCAACCCAGCCCCTGAAAAATCATCCCTGGTGTCTAGTGGCACCCCCTCATTCCCTCCCCCAACCAAGTTCCTGGTGTCTGGTGGGTCCCCTTGCTCAGGTCCCCCCCCCCCCCCCCCCGACCCCATACCTTAAGAGACAGGAGCCATGCCCATTTGTTCCTATCTCTGGCTCTTCCATTTTTCTCTGTTGCCCAAGGAGGGATTTAAATTAGAACTTTAAAATGCAGGATGAAAAGGGGGTCCTGAGCAGCTATTTTGGAGCTCCCCTGCTTTGTTTAATAGAATTTTATTAGCAGAACATTGTTCCTTTGGACATATATGTAGTTTGTTATTAATAGCTGTTCTTTTTATTAATTTGTGAATGTGATCCATTTTCACCTACTTTCATCTGCCCATCTATCACACCTAGTAGCAGGCTACCTAAATTACTTTTTCCTCAGCAATCCTCCAGACCGTTCAAGATGCTTGGGTTATGCACTCCTACCAGCAGAGGGAGACTGAGAACACTAAAACTTCTTATACAAGTAGCCTGTGCAGACCTTCTCCTAACCAGTATTTTCTCAGTCTCAGCAGAGGGTAGATGTGTGCAGCCTATGCAGTGTACTCAGTCTGGTAGGCCCGTTTCTAGGTTGGGTTGTAAATGTTAGAGAACCCACACTTGGATCTCTATTACAGGGTGTAAGTCCTAAGGGGCTTCTTATTCCCTTTGGGGTGTCACACCCGGGTGGCCGGGTCCCTCCCCCTGTGCTCTTCCTCTGGAGGACTGCTTGACCTCCGCTACAGACCTCGTTCTGTACCCTTGAGGCGTTTAGGCATCAGCAACGAGGTTTAAAAAATAAATACATTTAAAAAATAAACATTTTTAAAAGGCGGCTATTTTGGCCGTTATTGTGGCAGTCCAGAGGTAAAACGTAACATAGTAGATGGCGACAGGTAAAAACCTTTATGGTCCATCCAGTCTGTCCAACAAGATAAACTCATAGTATAAGGTATGATGTGATACTACATATGTATACTTGATCTTGGTTTGTCCTTGCCTTTTTCAGGGCACAGACCATATAAGTCTGGCACTGGCCTTGTTCTCCAGCTTCTGAAGTTGTTCTCGAAGCCCCACTCCAGCCCATCCAAATCTGTCCAGAAAACAATGGACACCTTTTAAGCATCAACTAAAACTGTTTCTTATTAAATTTGAAAATACTTCTATTTCAGCTTGAAAGTGAAATTACATCAGTCCAGTGCTTACCAGATTTATTAGCTTTAATGGTGTTTTGTTCTAACTTTGTTTATACAAATGTTTTCTTCTATCTGTGGCTCCAAGATTCCAATTATAAAAAACATAAAAAGCACGACAACTTTTGTGTTAAATTGATTTTGTAATATATTTTTGTTCTTTGTAGCTTGTAATGACCAGCCTGCAGTCCATTCTGGAGAATGTAGATACGCCTGAGTTACTCTGCAAATGTGTGAAGTGCATTCTGCTGGTGTCCCGTTGTTACCCCCATATTTTTAGCACCAATTTCCGAGTAAGTTGGTATATGTCAGTTGTATTCCTTTTGTAATGTAACAAAAAAAAAATCATAGCTAAGTAGCCAAACTTATTTTCTTATCTGTATTGCTTTCAAGGACACAGTTGATATACTGGTTGGGTGGCATATAGATCACACACAGAAGGTGTCTCTCACACAGCAGGTATCAGGTATGATTAATCTATTTAACATATTCAACAGGAGAGATTGATCTGTATTTAAAGCAGAATATTAGTCTAGAATTTAGAAACGTCATATTTCTAGTTTTGGGATTTGTTGTGGGGTTTTTGGGGGGAGGGGATGTTTCTGGTTTTTTTGCCAGTAATTCCACTTTTGAGGCAGGTATGATGCTGTTAAATATAACCCATCTAAATCTGAGTGTTCAGTTCATAAATCTGCTGCTACAGCCACCAAAGCTGTCTGTGGGTGCTCCCTCTCTGGCGAGGCTTTTTCTTAATGCTGTCTATTATTCAATTGGAGCTAGTGTTGGGCATCCTGGCACAATTTAAAAACCACCCAGAGGATTTTTTTCTGTTAGTTTAATACTCTCACAATGTTCTTAGTCTGGTCATTGCTGCAGCAGTCACGAGGCTGGGAATCTTACACCGGGGCTCCTTCTGGGCTCTGTCATTCTAATAGAATCAAGTTACCAGCTGCCACCCTTGTTGATGACCACAGCTCCTCCCCTCCCCTCCTTTGGCTTTGAAGGCCACTTTTCCAGTATTCCCAATTCTGGTTAACCCTAAGTATGAGAAACCTAATCTAGAAATCAAAGTGAGGACCTTTTACAGATGGGCATGCTTAATACTTGTCACTAGACCGGGTCATTTGTAGCAAATAAAGTTAACTTCATCTGTTACGTTATAAAAAAATTAAAAACATTTTTGTAAGCCTAGCAGTCTGTTCTTTGGTCCCATTTCTTTTGCCATGCTGTTTATCTGCTTTCCCTTTCCCTGTCCCTTTTCATAATCTCACAGGAAGACCCAAATCTTGGTTTAAACACACAGCTATTTATATGGCCAATGCAGGTAGAGAAAGTAGAAATATTTAAGGAGAAATCATGCTCCGTTTTGTTTAACATAGAAAACATTTGAAGTAAAATAATAAATTGGTCAGTATAACTAACATGAATTTTGGTTGCAATGAGAGATTCTAAGGCTTTTATAAATTATTGTCTGATTGTCAGTCTACTTTTGTTTGGTTTGGTTTTGCATTGCAGGATGGCTACAGAGTTTGGAGCCATTTTGGGTAGCAGACCTAGCTTTTTCCACTACCCTTTTGGGACAGTTTCTAGAAGACATGGAGGCCTATGCTGAGGTAAGCAACTGTTAGCATGCTCTGTGATTTACTAGCAATGTTAGTGTCTAGTTGCTGCTAATTGCTGTATGGTTCAGATATAAATTAAGAATGTTTCCTTTTTTTTATTATTCTTATGATGGTTTACCTTAAATACGCTATTTAATATCATTTGCTGCAGTCATAAGCATTTTAAAAATGGTTGTAGTCTCCAAGTCATGGGCAGTTCAGATCTACTACTACTATTTAACATTTCTAAAGTGCTACTAGGGTTGCGCAGCGCTGTACAATTAACAAAGAAGGACAGTCCCTGCTCAAAGGAGCTTACAATCTAAAGGACAAAAAGTGCAGTCAATCAAGATTGAGCCAGTCTAGATTTCCTGGATAGAGGTACAATGGCTAAGTGCCGAAAGCAACATTGAAGAGGTGGGCTTTGAGCAAGGATTTGAAGATGGGTAGGGAGGGGACTTGGCGTATGGGCTCAGGGAGTTTATTCCACGCATAGGGTGAGGCGAGGCAGAAAGGGCGGAGTCTGGAGTTGGCGGTGGTGGAGAAGGGTACTGAGATCTCTAGAGGTTGAGAGGTGGTGACTTTTAAACATACACTGGCATTACAAATTTTCTGTTAGCTAGAAGGATGACTTTCATCAATCTAACTCAAATATCATGGGTCCCTCAATTTTTTATTTTTTATTTTTTTTTCAAGTGAAGGACCACAAAGAATGTTTCAAATCGAGAGGTTCAGAAGGGGGTGGGACAGGTAGAATGGGAGACATGCCTGACTATTTGTGGTGATTTTCAAATTTTTGAAAAAAAATGGGGGGGGGGGGGGGGGGGGGTAATGGTTTCCAGGGTGTGACGTAACCTCGTCCCTTCTCGTTTTCTTCCTTTTTTTTCCCTTAGGATCCGTCCCTTGGAAGAGTGGTAGGTGGGCGGATGATAGGGTGGAATTTGTGTGTAGCATACTCTTCTGTTTTCCCTTTCCACACTTCCACCGCTTCTACTTTTCATCATTTTGTTTCCTTTTATTCCCTCCTCATACCTCATTCCCTATCATTCTCTAGCATTAGAGGGGAGCATATCCAACACAAAGCTCAGTCCCGCAGATCTGGAGCGGGGTATAGTAGAGTTCTGTAAGCATAGGAGCCAAAACCACTTCTGATCCTGCAGCAAGGAGGTGCACGTCCCCAGCTCTGTATCACTTGGCGTGGAGAGTATCCTCTTCGCCAGTAGCAGTGGTGCCCAGCCTGTGATGTGAAATTCGCTGCCGAGCTGTGATCATAGGGGTCAGAGGCAGTTTTGCAGATTTTACTGTTTGGCAGGTTTAGAGTCTGGAGCCCAGTTGCTATTTCTGGCCCCATTTTGACACTTTCCCAACAGAAGGGAAGGAGGAGGATCTAAGCAATGGAAAGCTTGGCAGGGAGGGATAGAGAGAAGGATGACTGAGACTGGGCTGCAGGAGGGAGGATGGATCATGTGGACAAAAAATTTTTTTAAAATTGCTCTGCAGGCTAGATCTGATTGTAGGACAAGAAATGCACAGGGGACTAGAAATATTTGCTCAGAGGGGCACAGTTTGGGTGGGGCCCCTGCTAAAACATAAGTTCACCCTAATGAAAATATTATTTCAGTCTGTATAAGACTTTAGAAATGTCCAGCAATTCACCACTTGGCCATTGTTTGATCATTTTTCTTACAGCCTCATCTCCTTAAGCAAAGTTGAGATGCTTGTTCATTCTGCTAGGGACATTTTTTTTTCTTTCTTGTCTTTATTTTTTGTTTTCTCAAAACCTATTCATATTTTGAATATATTGCTTTAATATTAGTTTTAAGGATTGTTCATGTTTTCACATTCTAAATAAGATGCTTACAGTGAAGGCCATGATCACATAATTTTTAACATTTCTTTATCTTTTGATAATTCATTCCCTAACTGTCCATTATATGGCCCATGTAGAATAGACATAATTTATTTTTTGTCACTGCAGGCAGGTTAAATATTTTTTAATTGGTTATTTAGTATTGATATACAAAACTTTGTGGAGGTGGTGAGGGGGTGATCACTATGGCTACCTGTTCCTGTTTCTACTCTCTTCCTTATGTATTTTCCTTTTCTTATCTTTTCTCCTAATTATTATATTTTGTATAATACTTAGGTTACTAATTGAGCTGTATACCAAAATCCAGTTAAACTTGGAAACTAGGTGTATGGGTATCACAAGGCATAGCCATGTCTCCTAATCGATGATTAACCATCTATATTCTGAGCATTTTTTGTGGCTGTTGCGTTGGTACGTAGCGTTTCGAACCTTCAAGCTCTCATCGGGATCCCTTTCTTTGTTTTTTGGAAACGGGGATCTCCCTGGTCACAGTTCCTTCCTTTATTCTGAAAATAGTATCAGTATTTCATCTCGACCAATCTATGGAGCTTCCTTCCTTTTCCAGAGAGGGCGAAGAGGCTTGGTATTCTTCTTGAAGCTTTTCAATGTTTATAGAGTCCTCATTAGATGTCTGGAAGTCATGAATGAGTTTTGCAAATTGAACTGACTGCTTGTGCTTTTTCAAGCCCACAATTGCTAGATGGCTAAAGGAGACTATCAAGTCGACTTATTTGCTTGCGGGAAAGCAGGCTCCTCTGGCCTTGCAGGCTTATTTTACTAAGTGTACAGTGACATCCTGAACAAGAGACTACCTTACATGTCTGGTGGATATTTGCAAAGTGGCGACATGGTCAACGGTGCATACCTTTTTCTAAGCACTACAGGATGGACATTGCAGTGTGTTTGGAAGCCAGTTATTGGGCTTTGGTCCCCAGAGTGGTGGCCCCTGGATTCCCCAGGATCCCACCTACTTTAGGGATTGCTTTTGAACATCCCACAGGTTCTGGAATAGTGGGAAGCTTCCTAATGGAGAAATTAGGACTGATGATTTTTCTTTCCATTAGTTCTTCTCACTGTTCCAGAGGCCCTTCTGAGGTTTCTGAGATGTTTGGTCGGTGTGAAGAAATGGGTCAAGTAATGACTGTCAGCTTGCATGATACTTCCTGCATATCCTTTGTCCTCTACACGTTGCCCAGAGAAGAGGGAGGTGCCCACATGTTTGCTCGTCTGGTTAGTGGTAGGTTAGCGAGTTGTTTAAGGTGGTTGTGTTTTATTCTGCGTTTATCCTTACTGTTTGTCTACATAAATTCTGAGGAGCTGGACTGAATGCCAAGAGAGATGTCTCGGCTCAGTTTTCAGTTCTCTATTTCTTCCTGCTGGTTGATGGACACAGCTATCCCACAGGTTCTGGAATAGTGGGAAACACTAATGCAAAGAAAATTCAGGTAAGACCTAATTTCTCCTTGCACTGTATAAGATTTAGGTTAACATGTGGTACTAAAGAATGCTATTAATATGAGCATTTCTGGCAAGGAATTGCTTGAGACTAGAAGAGGAGGGAGCAAGACAAAAAACTATGATCGTGCTTCAGGTTTGCAACTTAGTGTAAGTTTACACTCTGAATAGTGGTATCCAGAGTTTCTGATTGTTACGAGGATTGATAGAAAAGAAAATGATCTGTTTCTTTTGACTTTACAAATAAGTGGCTATATCTAATCTAATTTGGAATGCATATTCCATTAATTCTCACAGAGTTAGAAGCAGATGCTTAAAAAAAATTAACCATTACTAGGAACTATGAAATTCATTGCAAATATGTGGCATCATTTAAGACCTTCATGACTTTTTATATTTTAAGTTCCTTGTGTCAGAAAAATAGAGAATTGTCTTTTCATTTGATTTCAGAGGTTTAATGTTTATTCCCTGATTTCTGTAAAGGTCGCCAAAAATTGTGCACGCAAATATAGGCGTGGTTCAGATTTGCATACACAATTAAATAAGACTGATTAGACTTGTGCCTAAAATTTACACGTGTCCTGAAAAAAGGGGGGCGGTCATGGGTGTTTTGCGGCGAAATGGGGGCATGGTTTTAAGTTACATGTGCAGTTGCAGAATAAGGGTATTCCCATTTGCACCATGTTTTTAAATCACGCTGAACTTTAAAATACTACCTAAGCGGTTTTTATTCCGTGCAAATATTTTAGGTGCCATTTACTAATTTAGCCCTTTATGGAAAGGAAATAAAGTGGACATATTGAGTGAAGCTAAATTATGTATTATTTTAAAAGCCAAGCAACCAATAGGCAAGCATTGCATACTACTGAAAACTGGTGTTATCCTATCAAATTTATTTGCCTCTCATATTGATTAGGCTACAGTATTCTGCATTAATTGAATCCTCTTTTGTAAATTCACTGAAAGACAGTACAAGGGGCAGTACAGTAATCAAGTTGGAATAAAATAAAAGCCTTGGTTAAGATCTGAAATTGATGTTCATGGATATAAGATTACAGTTGTCACAGATGACATTTCTAATATATATTAAACGTCAGAGAGGCAAAAAAGCCAACACACAGTTGGGAAAAAAATCAAGAAAACAAAGCAGCAGGGCAAGTCTTTAATAACATATAGTTAATTTGCTGGTACAAGTGTCACCTCCCTGATATGGCCATGTTTTAGAGATTTGCAAATGCTATGCGAGCCATGTGAGAATGCCCATTTGCTCTCGTCTTGATTACTGCAATATGATTTATGCAGGTGTCTCCAACTGCAAGCTTTAGAACACAGCAGCTTATGTCCTGAGTAAGGCTGAGACGAGATCACATTACCGCACTAAACAGCTCCACTGGTTACCAATTCATCAAACACTACAGTTTTAAGATCTTGTCTTACCAGCCTCCATGAATATCTAGCAGGACTTACCATGACCTACTCCCCAATCCATATGCGTCGCTCATTGAATGATCACAGACTGACCCTCTCTAACCTCCATCAAGCACACTGGGTCTCTACAAATAGTGCTTTTTATTTCCTAGTCTCCTTTTTATGGAATAATCCACTTGCTTTGAGAGCAGAACCATACTTTACTAATTTTAAGAAAGCATTGAAGTCTCATCTTTTCTCAAGAGCTTTTCTCTGATTTAGTAGACGATCTGGCTGACAGGCAGACTCTCTCTAAGGTTGTGAATGGCTTGGCTAGTATGGTTATGAATGTCCTATTTTTAATGGAATTCTGTCTCATTTATTGTATGGCTATTATGTATTCGTCGCCTGATTTGCTATTTTAACTAGGGTGGTTTTATCAGATCTCCTAATAAACATAAACAACATCATATGCCCCTGAATGTGCAAGCCGAAACATGGCCATATTGGGCAGGTGAGCTTTTTGTTCCTGCAAATGAACTATATGCATTATTAGACTTTTTACAATATATTTTACAAGCCAAAACATTTTTCTGAGGCTCCATTGTGAGCATAGAATCTAAAATTATACCAAGAACCTCAGCCAGTTCAAATTGGAATGGAATGCCATCAGAAAGCAAAGATGAACCCAGTCGAAAATGTGTTCTAGGCCCCATCCAAAGTAACTTGGTCATATTTCTATTTCATTTTAATCAACAAGATAAGACCAGTTCTCTACCAACTTAACCCCCCCCCCCCCCCCCCCCCACTCCCCCAAAACACCTAAATCCTCCAAACTTAAGTCTAGGTATGTTTTAAAGAACTGACGATCAAATGAATTCTGTGAAACTCCACAAGTATCCACAAGTAGGAATCCGCCAAGCAGAAGACACCATTCCTTATACCTCCAATTGATCAAACTCCTTAAATCTTTCATTACATAAAATTCCAAATTCATTTGAGCGGACAGTACTTTGTTGGTAAAACTGAGGACAAATCCAATTGCAATTAGAATTGCTTGATCTGTGCTTATTAGTGTGTGTGTGTTTCCACCCCCTCCCCCCCCCAATAAGAAAAGAATAAGTAAAGTTATAAATTGAATAAACCAAAATGTAAGTATTTAAACCCATGCTGTGATATCATTTCCTTGCTTTTTTTGTCATTATATGTTCTTTTAAATCTGGCAGGAGCAGTAGTAAGTTTGAGTGTTGTCATAGCTATAGTGTATCTATTTTATATTTGTCTTTCATTTTTCTTTAGTCCTATTTACTGTTCAATGCTTGTTAGTACTGCATTCAATTTTTGTTTTATATAGAAATTTTTGCAATAAATTACTCTTAATCATTGTAGCCTTTTTATTCTTTAAATAACATGCATTATTCAGTCTGTTGTAGATTGATCTGAGTAATTACGTATTTAAGGAAACTAAATAAACCCAGTAGCTTCTCTTTGTTTGGCTAAATTTGTGCTTCCTTTAGCATTTTATAAAACTTTGTGGATTTCCATACATAGGACCTTGGCCATGTTGCTGCTGGAGAATCTGTTGATGAAGATATTCCTCCTCCATCAGTATCTTTGCCCAAACTCGCAGCGCTTCTCAGAGTATTCAGTACTGTGGTAAGAAGTATTGGGGAGCGTTTCAGCCCAATAAGAGGACCACCAATAACTGAGGCATATGTAACTGATGTAAGGAGCATGTATTTTTTTCTCTCTTTTTTTAAATTAGGATATATTTACTTTAACCAATATGCTGTAAAGAATTTTAAATGTTCATTCGGTGTTTTCGGGCCATATTCGTGACACCAAGAGTCAGCCTTTGTATGTTGGTTACCATAACACAAGCCTGAATTCTACAGATCTTGGACAGGCCATAAACCCGCATTCTTGTGTTACTAACTCAAAAGTTAAATAACTTATAATTTTCATTTATCTTGAGCTTGGTTGCACCCACTTGACTGTGTTTCCATTTTCATGACCATATATATTGCACAGAAATTTCTTGTATTAATTTGCCCCCATGTTATGTGAAGCCAAATGACTTTGCTTTTTCTTGCTCCTCCCAGGTGCTTTATCGAGTAATGAGATGTGTGACTGCAGCAAACCAAGTGTTTTTTTCCGAGGCTGTCCTTACTGCTGCAAATGAATGTGTCGGTGTTTTGCTTGGCAGTTTAGATCCTAGCATGACCATACACTGTGAGATGGTCATCACATATGGCTTAGATCAACTGGAGAGTTGTCAGACTTATGGTACAGACTACATCATCTCAGTCTTACATTTACTGACATTGGTACGTATCTGCATACCATGAAAATTATTAACTGTATAATCTCATTTTATAATTTGTTGAATATTAATTTTTGAATTGTAATTCAGCTAAACCTTGCTTGTTACTAATTTTGACGTATTTGCATCCATTTTTATTTTTTTTTTCTTAATTTGCCCAAATTCAGGAACTTCAACTTTGGTGGAAAGAAAGTGGACACTAATTAATTAAAATCACTTTTTGTTGTTGGTTTTTTTTTTTTTAACTCCTTTTAAAAAAGTGGTTTATAGGTTGACTTGCTGCTTGAAATGGGGTAATAACATTGTATTCAAGTTAGTGATGTACATAACATCTATAAAAAAAAAACCTCTCATGATGCTACCAAAATCAGAATTTGGGTAGAGAAAGTCCAATGATCTCGGTGATTGTAGCTCAGGCAAAGGACAAGAAACCAGAAATTCTTGCCTATGCTTTTCACTGTTCTGCCTAATTTTAAATTGCGTTGAAAACCAATTTTTGCTGACCAACTAAGAATTGTCTTTTGTGATTCAACCCCTCCCCCTATAATTACTAGGAAGTTAGATTGTATCCATGAGATATGAAAGGCTTATTTATACAGAAGTCCAAGCAATGAAAATGTACTTATTCTCCAGAACTGGTAGCCTGCTCTTTCCCATCTCAAACTTGCATAATGAAATATAAAATGAATTATATATATATATATATATATATATATATATATATCATAAAACACAAATTAAATAAATATAGCAAGAAAAACTTCAGTTGTCATTAACGATTCAAAGTTCAGCAGGTAAATATCCAGAGTACCTGAATGTAACTCACCTTGAGCTACTACTGAAAAGGGTGTGAGCAAAAATCTAAATAAATCTAAAATAAAATAATGGGTTCTGTAAAAATATTGCAGCGATAAGAGTAGAGTTCAGTGCTGCCCTTGCTAAACTATAGGAACATCAAGTAGTCGCTGACCTTCCGAATATACAGCTCTACATAGTCAATACACGTGCAAAGGTGTTGCAGTAGCTACTGGCGTTTCATCACTTAATATTGTGCGAAAAACAATTAACACCAACCAGTATCTGTGAGCAGCAGCGTTCTATGCAGTCTGAAGTGAGTTTTGAGATGTGAAAGGGAAACCCATAAATTAATTACATTGGGTCAAGTAAGTGCATTTGAAATGCTGTATAAAGATTCTCAAAACTAAGAAATAGTTTAATTTATTATAAGAGCCACAAAAAAGTACAAATGTTTTTACAATATAAGCAATATAGTCTGTTATAGACAATTGTGAATCAAGACATATGCCTAAATTATAGTGTGTGCATAACTGGAAAATCTAATCCAATAATATTGTTTGGGGACTGAAGGTATCAATGAAGCATGTACAAACATAACTTGTTTGCTTCATATTCAAACATGAGCTAACAGTACAAACAGCCTGTAAACAAAGAGAAACATACTGTATGGTAACAGACCACAGAAGTAGTAAGTTGCAGAGCTAACATCACTAATAAATATGATGTCTCTTTATCAAATCCTCAAAAAAAAAAAGAAAAGTATCAATGCTAGAAAGCAAATAAAATGTCCATGCCATGGTTAACCCTATAACCATATTGACAAATTTGTGGAGGCTAAAAACATTTTTGATGAGTCTGAATTCAAGAACAACCTTTTTCCAGAATTTGTGTCTAAAAAAGGTAAAGAAGATATATAGGACAATAGTTATCAGGGTTGGATATATCTGCTTCAGCTTTCTTCAGAATAGGTCTCACTGAGGCTCTCTTGAGAGCTACTGGACATGACCAGAGGAAAGACTGATTTACGATGCAAAGTTTTAAATACTGATATTCAATAGACTTAGTTCAAATTAGAATTATCAATAGAAATCAAACAAAATAAAACATGGAAAAGAAAATAAGGTGATACCTTTTTTATTGGACATAACTTAATACACACTCCTCTATTCAAATTAGAAATAATCAAGTACAGTTGATATTTGGAAACATTTGTAAACTGAGGCCATTTAGGAACTAGTAAATCATCCCTAATAGTGAGTCTAACTTTACATTTGTTCACACACACAAGTTTTGGCAGGCTTCTGCGGTTCAAGCTGAGGTTCTATAGACTTAGACCCCCAGATTCTATCAACAGTGCCTAAAGTTGTGTGCAGATATGCACGTGTAGCTGGCATAAATGGCTATGCCTAAATTTTAGTTGGATGGGCCGCTTCTTGTATTCTGTAAACCACGCCTAACTTTAGGCGAGGTTTATAGAATACTGCTAAGCACAATTTTGTTTTCCAGTCCTTTTTTTTTTTTTTTTTTTGTGCCACATATAGAATCTGGCCCAGAATGCCTGAAAGCAGTTAAATCCTTAACTACCTGAAAACCACACTTAAACAAGGGCATTACACTCATAATCCTCTTCACATAGTAAGCAGATTTAACAGAGAACATTCTCTCAGTAGATACAAAAAGCATCTAGTTAAGCAAATACTGAAAAAGCATCAGGAGGTTTTTTTTTGCCATTATGTTCCAGCTTCCATAGATCACATTTAGCCATTCTTGGCTCAGAATTATACCAATGTGCCCTATTCAATGTCCTGTAAGATTTACACACCAGAGGGTCCAAACCATTCAATGAATCTTCTAAGGAAGACTACCATAAATTTCATCTGTTGCTAAATTTAAAAATTGAACTTAATTGTGGTACTCAAATCATCAATCAAATATTTACTACAAACAGTATGACAGTAAGATGGTGACTTGCTAATGGAAGTAAAATACTCAAAGGAAAAGAGGCTGAATAATGGATGGTGACCTAATGAAAATTTCCCCATCAGAATAGGGTAAATTAAAATCACCTAGGACAGCAAGTCCCTTCCTTTTGATCCCTGAGGTATCAGTAACCTCAATCAAGGGAAAAAAATCATTCCTAGTAACCTAGGAGGACAATAAACTAAAAACATTTGCTAGTTCTTAGCATTAAGATAGCACTTTATTGTGGGTCATGAGTAATCATAACCTCACGCAGGTGAGGACAATCCTTAAATAACAGTAATTAACCTGTCTTCTCCCCCATGCCCAGACATACATGCTTTGAAAATACAGTAGAGGGACAAAGTTGATTCATTAGGATAACATTATCCGTGAGACAAGATTCTGTAACATTCTCTGCATCCTGATGTATTCCATCATAGAAACATAGAAAATGATGGCAAGTAAAGACCTTGTGGCCTATCCTAACTACTCGCCCATCCATACCATCTACTATCTCTTCTTCTCCCTAAGAGATCTTATTTGCTTGTCCTGTTCTTTCTCAAATTCAGATAATCTTCATCTCCACCACTTTTACTAGGATGCTGTTCCACGTGTCCACCACCCTTCTGTAAGGAAGTATTTCCTTAGCTTACTGGTGAATCTGTCCTCTTTCATCTTCATTTTATGACCCTTTATTCTAGGCTTTCTTTCAATTGAAAGAGACTAGCCTCCTGTGTATTTATTCCACAGAGGTATTTAAATCTCTATCATATTTCATCTGCCACCTTTCTTCCAAAGTATAGAGGTGTGGTAGCCGTGTTAGTCCACTCTTAAAGGTTATCAATAGAAATCAAACAAAATAAAACATGGAAAAGAGACAATAAGATGATACTTTTTTTATTGGACATAACTTAATACATTTCTTGATTAGCTTTCGAAGGTTGCACGTTTCCCTGTAACAGATCCAGCTGCAAGCTATGCCAAAACATTTCACAGGACTCCACAGTCATTCACAAAGGAAAAACCAACGTAAAGGAATCTTTCACATGCTTATCTTCCAATGTGGTATATATCATTCAGTATAAAAAATGTAACGAAGGATGCTATATTGGAGAAACAGGCCAGATGCTTAAGACAAGATTCAATTTACATAGACACAACATGAAGAAAGCTGGTGCCAGTCAGATTCCCACCCCTGTGGGCCAACACTTTACAGGACCAGGACACTGCACCAGTGATTTCACAGTAAGAATCCTGAAAGGTAACTTTAAAACAATACAGGAACGTAAGACCTTTGAAGTCAGAATGATTGAATATTTTATCACCCAACAGACAGGACTTAACAAGGATCTGGGTTTTCTAGCCCATTATAAACCATAAAGTTGTATTTCTCCGTTTATATCACTCTCCTCTCAACTACCCACACCCATCCTGTTAGACTACCAATGAAATGAAATGCTTGTACCCATGCATACCTCCTACCCACCCCCACCTTGCTAGTCTGTCATTGAAATGCTTTGAAGCTTCACTTATATATACTATCAACTAACACATTTGCGTATTTCCGATCTGACGAAGAAGGGCAACCTTAGAAAGCTAATCAAGAAATGTATTAAGTTATGTCCAATAAAAAAGATATCTTATTTTCTTTTTCATGTTTTATTTTGTTTGATTTCTATTGATAACCTTCCAAAGTATACATATTGAGATCTTTGTCTGTCCTCGTATGCTTTGATATAGACTACTAACCATTTTAGTAGCTGCCCTTTGAACCAACTCAATCCTTTATATCTTTTCGAAGATCAGGATAGTCAAATAGTATTATACATTACTTCTACTCTCTTATTTCTAATTTATCTTGAATTAACATAGTAGGATAAAAATGTACAGGTATAAGACCAGAAGAGTCCCTAAAAGAGTAAAGAAACTGACAGCACCTACCCTGACCAAGGAGCACTAGATTATAACAAGGTATGGCAACCAAAATATACCACTAGAAAAATTTTAAGGAACAGGAAATAACTTGTCAAAATCCAGACTCCACTTAAAAGTCCATACACAGTAGCACAGCAAGGAGCACATGCTTGCCTCTGCCATGTGCCTACCCCAATGATACCACTAAAAGAAGTGGATTCTGGATTAGGGATCCACAGGCAGGAGGAAGGCACACGTAACCCTTCTAACAAAGCCCTGTCCAAGAGTAACATCAGTGCTAGCCTTGTGTTTTGCAGAAATGTTATATGGACAGATGGGTCAAAAAGAAGAACTCTTTGGACAATAGAGAGCCCATTATATCTGGAATAAAGCAAATACGGCATTCCACAGTAAGACCATGATAGTCAAACATGGTGGTAGTAGTGTGATGGTGTGGGGATGCTTGCCTGCCTCAGGACTACTACTACTAATAGAGTGGAAAACTTGCCATTATTGAAGGAACCATAAATTCTGCACTGTACCAGAAAATTCTTAAGGAGAATATCCGGTCAACCGAAGCTGAAGTGTAACTGGGTTATGTAGGTCCTTTTATCAATCTTATTTAATTTTGCTATGCGTTCTTTTTGTTGGCAAAGGGTTTTGAGTCTTGGTTTCTTGTTCAAATGTAGAGAGAAGTTGCAGGGGACTTCTAACTATTTCATATGTCCTCCTTTAACTACCAGTCTCCAGTATTGGAACCAGTGTTTGGAGGATGGTGTAGAAGGGCTTTCAAGGCAGTATATATATTTGCATTCCTGTAATCAGTAACAACCTTGGCTTTTTATCAGCACACCCTGTATCTGATCAAGTCAGCTTTGTGGTTTTAGGGTTAGCAAAACCTTACTATAAAGGTTGTTTTGCTCCTTGCCAGAATTTGAGGAGTGTCTCTCTACACTCCTTCCATTAAACATTGTGTCACTGTTCTCTCTACATCTTTCTGAATCTGGTGGAGCAAGTCCTTTTTATTAACAGAATTAGAATTGCTCTGCTTAGTGGCACATGTCTGCTGACCTGTGACAACAGTACTGAATAAAAGACTTGGAATAACATCTGTTTCCTAAGGCTGGTGGAATGAGTTCATAAGAACATAAGCATTGCCATACTGGGACAGACCGAAGGTCCATCAAGCCCAGTATCCTGTTTCCAACAGTGGCAAATCCAGGTCACAAGTACCTGGTAAGATCCCAAAATAGTAAAACAGATTTTATGCTGCTTATCCTAGAATATGCAGCGGATTTTCCCAAGTCTATCTTAATAATGGCTTATGGACTTTTCTTTTAGGAAAGTATCCAAATCTTTTATAAACCCTGCTAAGCTAACTGCTTTTACCACATTCTCTGGCAATGAATTCCAGACTTTAATTACACATTGAGTGATGAAATATTTTCTCAGATTTGATTTACGTTCACAACATAGTAGCTCCATTGCATGTCCCCTAGCCCTTGTATTTTTAGGAAGAGTGAACAAGCGATTTGCTTCTACCAGTTCTGTTCCACAAAATATTTTATAGACCTCTATTAGAACTCCCCTCAGCCATTTCTTCTCCATGCTGAAGAGCCCTAGCCTCTTTAGCCTTTCCTCATAGGGAAGTTGTCCCATCCCCTTTATCATTTTTGTCACCCTTCTCTGTACTTTTTTCTAATTCCACTGTACCTTTTTTGAGATACTGTGTGCAATTCTAGTCACCGCATTTGAGGTGAGGTCGCACCATAGAGCGATACAAAGGCATTCTAGTATTCTGTTCTCCATTTCTTTCTGCCACTGCACTGAGCAGAGGGTTTCAACGTATGATCAACGATAACACCTAGGTCTTTTTCCTGGGTGGTTATTCCTAATGTGGAACCTTGCATCATGTAGCTATAGTTTGGGTTCCTTTTGCACTTGTTCACAAGGTAATCAGGCAGAGTATGGAATGTAGTTCTGTTCTGGCTCAGGCAGCTACACGCATCTGGAGCCACATGCACAGCTGAACTGGCGGGTTTATTTTAAAATGTTTTGGCATGTGAATTGGCACATGAGTGAGTTTGTGTGAATGTTGGGTAGCAGAGAATATTTTTAATACTTAAAAGCAGATTTTAAAAAAGGAAAAGAGGCATAATGTGGGCTGCTTTATTGAATAAGAGCACGATGGACCTCGGAAGAGTCATGTAGCTACAGGCACATGGGAGTCAGTGACGCAGCTATGTTACTGAGCCATTTCTGGTTGAGGGCCAGCAACTGACAGAGCAGTGGCTGCAGTTATGTGAGAGCCCTGAAAAGGGTTATTTTAGAAGAAAAGCAACTAGAAATAGTGGGATGAAGCTGGTATTTGGTTGGGAAAGGTGTGATTGAGTGAGAGAGGTTGTTTGGAACGCATTTTTGGTGATTGTTCTGAGATGGGCTGAGCAGAGCTGAACAGAAAAAGGTCAGAGCGCTTTGATTTCTTGTGTGGTAGCCTTGCTATTTATTTCTGAATGGATTTTATGCTGTTAAATTTTGGGAAAAAAATCTCTGGTGCTTTAAAATTGTCAGAGTTCTATATTTTGGTAAGAGAATTGGAACCCTCATCTAATTTGGCTGAGGCTAATTTTTACTAATTCAAAGCAAGATTTAATTGAATTAAAGCAAAAATTGGAGCAGGTTTTAAAAAATTTTGAGAGAATTAATTTGGGAAGGCAGTGCTGCACAGTGACTGTCCTGCTTGTGCAGTGGGCTTTTTTGGCACAGTTCTAATTGGAAAAACTGCAGAAATTTAATTTTATCTGTGGTTTAGAATTTAAAGCAGCACTGAGAGAGAGCTTGTCTGGCAAGCCTGTGTGGCAGGATTTCCAGAAGTCTGGGATAGAATAAAATTCTGACCCTGATTTAAAGGTCTGGACATGAAAACTCAGGTTCTAGATGGTAGGGCCACAGATGAGGCTTTCTTCCCCAGGCAGCAATACTTCAGAAGAGACTGGTATTGGCAGTGTTCCAACTGAAGGTGTTCTGTTCAGGAGAACAGTTGAACCCAGCAGGAAGGTGCTCCTAAAGGGGATGGGTTCTAGGCAGGTGAGATCAACTGTCTTTTCTTTTAGGGGGAACTAGATAGCTTCACGCTAGGTAACTGCAGAAGAGTCAGGGACACATCTAGAGTTCTCCATGAAGGGAGATGGTTCGTGGGTTTTTTGTTTTTGTTTTTTAAATGAGGCAGTAGATACTTACCTGATCCTGAAGTGACAGAGGTCCTGGTTCTGGTCCAGTGAGCAGGTATGCCAACTCAAGAGAGTGCTGGTATATTAGACATTAACTAGTTCTTTAATATGGTTACCCCTTCTGAAACATTAAGACAGGAATGAGAGATTACACTTATTTTTTTTTTTTTTTTTTTTTTTGTTTAAATAAGAGGTCTCTAAGAGACTTTCTATAATTAAATCCTCTAGTAGTAGTTCAAGGTCAAGAACTTCAGAAATAAGCTTTCACCCTCTTATAATGGAGAACAGCTGCTGACACAAGTTAACCATTTTGCTTGTTTGTAATGAATACTTTTTATTGTTCCCCCCTCAGATTGTTGAACAAATAAATACAAAACTACCATCAACATTTGTGGAGAAACTTTTCATACCAGAATCCAAACTACTTGCACTACGTTATCATAAGGAAAAAGAGGTGAGACATAAATAGCTTTGAACAGAAATTAGAAGTGGCAAGTGTATTGGGGGGTATGTAGTAGGTAAATTTCTAAAGAGGATCCACGTACGTGGAGAACTCAATAGATCCCACGGGGCAGCAAACAGAGATAAAAGAAGTGGGAAAAGTAAACCAGGCTTGTCCAAAGAACTGGGACCAAACAAATAATAATAAAATCAACACAGTTTATTAATGTTTCCTTAGAAATGACTCGACACAACGTTGTGTTTCGGCCTGGCACTGATGCAATGGTGAAGCAAAATCATTTTGCTTCACTATTGCATCAGTGCTTACTCCAGTGCCTTACGGTTTGAAACAGTGGTCTTTTTTAAGACCAACTTTATGTTGGGTTTTTTTTTTTTTTTTTTTTGTTACATTTGTACCCCGCGCTTTCCCACTCATGGCAGGCTCAATGCGGCAGGCAATGGAGGGTTAAGTGACTTGCCCAGAGTCACAAGGAGCTGCCTGTGCCGGGAATCGAACTCAGTTCCCCAGGACCAAAGTCCACCACCCTAACCACTAGGCCACTCCTCTATTTCAAGCCTTCTGTTTTTCAACCTAAATGTAAAATTAGACCATCAGTCTTTCCTTAAGACATAAGACTCCTGATGCAGGCCGCCAGGCTGAAACACAACGTTGTGTCGAGCCATTTCTAAGGAAACATTAATAAACTGTGTTGATTTTATTATTAATTATTTGTTTGGTCCCAGTTCTTTGGACAAGCCTGGTTTACTTTTCCCACTTCTTTTGTCTCTGTAGGTAAATTTCTGCCATTAGGATATGAGTGGACTGGGTGAGGGCTAATAGTTTGGTGCATAAGAAGTTAAAAAACTGTAGTATCACTGTATGTGGCACATTAGTACAATAATCTTTAGTTCTGCAGACTTAGGATGATACTTCAGGCTTAAGGAAGCATATGAAATGCCTTGTCCTTTAGTGACTGTTTGTCCACTTAACACAAGGGTGGGCAGTCAGTCCTCAAGGGCTGCAACGTAGTTGGTTTTCAGGATTTCCCTAATGAATATTCATGAGATCTGTTTGTATGCAATGGAGGCAGTGCATGCACATGAAGCTTGTGTGTATTCATTGGGGAAATCCTGAAAACCCGACTGGGTTGCAGCCCTTGAGGACCGAGGTTGCCCACTCCTGACTTAAGCCAAAAACTGAACATGTTGTTTTTTGTTAAGGCAAACATGACTTTTCTCATAACAGGAGTAAAACAGGTCAGGATTTATATTGTAGTAAAGCTGTCTTCTAGAAAATCTTGCCCTTACGATGACTTGGCTGCATCTTATTGAAGGTTACTATTCGTTTAGTAGCGCTATAGAAATTAGTAGTACTTTTCACATGCCTTTTCGGAGTCCTACTCATTTTGCTTCCACCTCTTCATTCACAAGAAATCACATTTAGAATTATAAAAATCTTAAATTAATGGGGAGGGGGGTCCACTGAAGAACACACAGTGGACACCTTATGTTGCATTGTAAATGTAGGCGGGATGGGGGGGGGGGGGGGGGGGTTAGTATATGGGGCTTGGTTTGTATTTCTGAATGTTGGTTGATATATTCTACAAACTTTATTTTTTGTAACGATGCATTTTTATTAATCTTAAAGGTAATATGTACATAAAAGAAAATATCAGTCCAGAAAAAAGCAGCAATTGTATGGGTCCATCTATTGTAAACAAGTCTTATACAGCCCACATCTTAGAGAGAGAGAATCAAAAACTTAAGAACAAAGCAGGAAAAGAGGATTACATCTCAGACTATACTTAACTCATGATCATCCTCCAAGCACACCATAAACAATTAAACATTCTTGTCCTTGGAAGTTTTACAGTTCAAAAATGCCCCCCCCCCCCCCCCCCCCCCAAAAAAAAAAAAAAAAAAAATTTCTAGCTCCCAGAAAGTGCACAGACATACATTTTAGAAAACAAGAGGCTCCCAAGCCAAAATCCAGTAGCTGCAGAAACACTATCCTTTAGTAGTTCTATATACATTAGTTTTTGCCCACAAAATGGCAAATCCCTCTTTTGAAAACTATATTTCAGCACATTAATCTTTGATTTAGTAATGAATGTGACCAGCAGAGTGGCTCTATCAGGAATAGTAATGGGAAGGTTTTAAAGAAACATCTATTGAGTCAGTTATTGCTAACATCTGGCCCATTCTCTGTCATGTTCCTCACAAGAGTTTTTGCAGGTAAACATGCCTTGAAAATACCAATAGACGTACCTTTTAGGAAGTTTTAAGTCTCAGGAAATTTCTTTCATAGTTTTAAGGGAGACAGAAAGCCAGGTTTTTGGAAAATTTAAGAAAGCTAAGGTTTCTAGCTCTCAATAATTATCCATATTTAGATGATGAAGCACTAAACTATCTTATTGGCTACTCCAGTCACCTGATGTAAACATGACTGGGACTGTAATTCGGAAAAACTGTCCTAGTTGAATAGTAGCTGGGGCAAAGGTATCCTGTGTGGAAGACACACTTAACCAGCACAGATTACCACCACTTCTCAACCAGGGACACACCAATAGCAGAAGACCTTGGAGCTGTATTGGAGGCCTAGAGGGAAGGGGGAATATGCTGAACCAGAAGAGGCAGTTCTCAGACTGCTGCCCTAGGAGCTAGAGAACTCTGCCCCACCATGAGGAATAGTCTGCAGATTGTTGCCGTGCAAGTTGGATTGGATCATGCTCAACCTTGAAATCTGAAATTGGAGCCCAGGGAGCCTTGTTACGCCTGCTATACCAGACCAGCAAGTGCCACCATCTGCTGGAGATGGATTACTAGCAAGTACCTTTTATTGAAGTGATGATGTCACTGGAAAGTTGTGGTTCTGTTTTCATCTACTGGCAGAGTGGAAAAACCTAAGCATTTGGACTGGTCTAGCAGGATAATGACAAAACTAGTATGACTACAGTATATAAAATAAGATATTAGTTAATTTTTGTACAGAATTTCTGAAGCTACATTCTCTGGGGCATTCAGGAGAAATTTCTAACCAGAAAGGTAGATTTTGCTAATTATCTTTGCAATTAATAATGGCAGTTGGTCAAACAGCACCTTCTACTTCATAGATAATAGGGAGGTCAGATCCATCAGTCTGTGCCCAGATTTGTTTTGTGATGACAACTCTGAAGTCATGATTGTGGTGTCTGTCAATCATAGGTCATGTTTCTTGCACTTTTGATGGTCTTTGTAACTTTCCATCCATGGTTTGTTGTGATTTTGTGATGAGATGCCTCTAGTTTGGATGGGAACCACGATTGTGGAAAGAACACCAAAGTCCCACGTGAAAGAGACAATCAGACAAAAAGTGGGACAGGATCAGGCTCTTCAAAATAGACCAAGGACTCTCAATATGTAGTTAAAAAATGTTTTTATTTGTTGATGACTCGACGTGGTACCATGTTTCGTCACATTCGTGCCTGCTTCAGGAGTCTTAATGAGAATATTCAACAATCACAGATGTTTTCGTTGATGTATCTTTAAAATATGAGCGTAGCTGGTCTTTATAAAGACCATTAGTGGATTGAAAGAGATGTGGCGCTTATGGACGCCGCTGAAGTGTGAAAAATAGCTCTTGATCTATTTTGAAGAGCCTAATATTAATTAAGGATTTATACTTTTCAATGTAGCAGCTAAAAACACAAGCCTGCAATGCTTACAATAAATCCTACAACGCAGGCTAGTGTTGAGAGTTAAAACTCAACATTCCAAAAATTTTCAGTGCCCAGTGCAGGAGGTCCTTCCTTTGCAAACTGCATGATTTAAACCATGATGCCATCCTTCTAGTCTCGACTAGTCTAGATAGCAAGACCTCATGGGTGACAGTATCAAGAGAGCCATAAGGTCCAGTAGGATTAGCAGGAAGGACTTACTTTTGTTCATTCTTAATCTCAGGTCATCTATTGGAGCTATGAAAGCAGTCCTGGAACTGAATCCACTGGGAAAGCTTTATCCAAAGCTTGCTTATTTATTTTGCAACTTCTGGGATGGAAAATTCCCAAGAATTGTACAAGAGAAATCTTGAACTAATAAGCTTTAGGACTGTTATGAAATGCCTAACATCCACATAGGGCTAATCCCACGGCTTCCTAAAGGGTAGAACCCAGCATTTCTTGGGCCCACCCACACCGTGTATGCACTCCTATACTGGCACCCTCCACCCACCACACTGGGTCACACTTGCCTCTGGGCGAATCTCCCACCTGCAAGTTATCTTCCCCAGTGGTTTCTAGGACACTGGAGCTACAATCCCAGGGATCCCACATTTTAGAAAACACCCACAGACCAAGAACACAAACTACCAGGAGTCGGTCCAGGACAACAGAGCTAATAAACTAATAAGTTTATTATCATCAAAAGGTAGAACAGTGAAAAGGTGTAAACAGCAAACAGTAACGGGTAAAAATAACAGGAATTAACATTATAACGGTTAAAAATAACAGGAATCAACATTAAAACTAACTAAACACTTTCTTGCTACTTAAGTAGTACCTGAAGAGTTCAGGAAAAATAACTGTGCACAGGATTTGAACAGGGTCTTAATGCAGAGATCTCCACTCCCCACACTCCCACTTGGAGACTGGGGATTCCAGCACATTCTAGCTGTATCTTGCACTTCAGGGCCAATCAGGCCCAGAGCATTAACACTGAGGGTATTTGGCCAATGGCACTTCAGAGGCTTTCCACTCTTCCTGTTGAAGATGAGCTGTAAGGAAAACAGCTGCAGCTTAAAAGCACAGGACAGGCACCACCTGCTGGCCAATTAAGGGAAAAGCACTGAGGGGAAAAAATATGTCATTCAACGTCATAATAAATAGACACAAGTCCCCTGTTTTACCACAAGAACATCTAATTTAGTTTGTGTTCATGGAATTAAACCGTCAGTAATTTTTTCCCTCTCTTGTTCAGGTGGTTTCAGCGTCTCATGGGGTTTATCAAGCAGTACTGAGCCTTAAGAATATTCCTGTACTGGAGACTGCTTACAAGCTGATTCTGGGAGAAATGACTTGTGCATTAAACAGTCTTCTGCACTACCTGCAACTTCCTGAAGCCTGTTCTGAAATCCAGCACGATGTGTTCAAGACTCATGTGTTTAGTGTGGATAATGCAAAATTTATTGTGATATTTGACCTTAGTGTTCTGACAACAATTGGAAATGCTAAAAACTCATTGATAGGGGTAAGTATTAAGTTATGTACTAATCTTTATATGCCCTGATGGGGTTATTTGTACTTATTGGAACAAAGCTCATACTACTAGTAACTGTTTGCCATCCTTCCAGAGTTATACCTATCCAGTCAGTTTTTCAGGGTTACTATGATGAATATGCGTGAGAATTTTGTATATGTTGGAGATCAAGTGTGTGCAGATTTCTCCTCCTTTTCATCTACCATTCCATTTTAGAAGCATTTGCAGGTGGAGATATTCAAGCCAGGTAGAATGCGACCCTTGGGGCAAGAGCTGTCTTGGCAGGGATGTCTTCTTCCTGTTCAGTTTGAGAAGTGCTTTGCTACATCTCACACATTTTGGACTGGTTTGGTGGGACCAAAAGGAAGGGAAAATTTGGTCTTCTGACCATTTTTATTTTCCTTGAGTCCATCCAGACTATCCAGATGCCTACCCTGTCTTCTGATGGTTGAAGCAAGGCTCCTCTCTCTTCAGTGTGCTCTAAGGATACTTTCCTTAGCATTCAGACCAGACCAGTCCAGACCTGTGGGAATAGTTGTGTCCATCGACCAGCAGATGGAGACAGAAAAAGAAAGTAGTTCGGCATGATCTGTCCCTTTTAAGAACTATATGCAGCTCCAGAATGCTCAGTATTTTTCAATCTTATTTTTCTATCCTTTCTTGGCTATTCAAAATACTGAGCATTCTGGAACTGCACATGGCCCTTAAAGGGGCAGATCTTGGTAGGACTAAAGGAAAGCAAATTATCAGGTAAGACATAATTTCTGTATAAGGAGAGAAACCAGGGTTCCTTTGATCTTCAAGTATGGAGGTTCTCAGTGAGGGGTTCCAGGATTCTTCTATCTATGCAGAGAAGAAGATTTATTGGGTTAGCTTTAGGGCTAGCTATTAATGTGATTAATGCGCTGTCGTATTCGTTATAAATTGCTCTTACTGGTCTATAAGGGTCTTCTGCTAGCAGCCATTGATTATTTCTTACTCTCCACATTCCATTCGATCCTCCCAGCAATTTACTACTACTACTTATTTCTATAGCGCTACTAGACGTACACAGCATCTGCTCCACCTTCCATCCTCTAGTATTATGTGGTTTGATAGTACTTGTGCTACTGCTTTTGCATATGCTGGTCCCAAATATTGGAACCCACTGCCTCACTACATTAAATCAGAACCTTCTTACTCTGCCTTTGAAAAGCCAGGATTTGAGAAGCTTTTTAAATCGGGCATTTCCCTGTTAACTTGCCACTACTTGCATGACTATTCTTTTTTTTTCTCCTTTCTTCCTCTTATTTTATTTCTGATCTTGCTTTTATCTGCCGCCTCCTTCTTTTATGAGTTTTGTTGGTTTTAATTTATGAATTTCAAATAAGCATATTGTCTTGTACAGAAAAGTAGCACATCCACTAAATTTAAAAAAAAAAAGTTTACAAAAAAATAGAGTATATCATTACTCAAGTCCTCAATAATGGGAGATCCAAGACTTGAAAAGGAGGATTTTTAGAACAATCAGAGAATGAAAAGACAGGAACGACCTAACTAATCTCAGACTTCACTCTTCATTCTAGATAATATAACAAATCCTTCCAGTCAGGCGAACACAGCGATCTGCTTAGTAGTCAACAGAGCAGTAAGTTGAGCAGGCTCAAAAAATACATGCTTGCAACTCTGAAAATGGACAATATACTTATAGAAATATTTAAGAAAGTAAGTCTCTCCCAATTGAATCACAGCTGGTTTTAACAAAAGAATTTGCTCCCTACATCTCTGGGTGTTCCCAGACACATAAGGAAACACATTCACCTTCATTCCAAGAAAATGTTCCTCCTTATGTCTAAAAAAAATAAATGTAACAACTTGTTTGTCTGGCGATAAAGAGTAGTAATAAGGGTAGAACTAATCAAAGGCTTAACTTCTAATGTGTCCAAAATAGCTGAGACATCCAGAGGAGCATCCATATCTTGTGGACTTCCTGCTTGCTTTTCAGAGGTCTTAGGTAAGGGTAAATAATAGACCTGAGTAAATGGTGGAATCTTGTCCTCTGCCACTTGCAGCACTTCTTGCAGATATTTTTTTCAACATATCTTTAGGAACCATCAGTGTTGTACAGCGAAAATTAACAAAATGCAAATGGTCATTACATGCAAAATTTTCCAAAGCTTTATTTTTCCTCCTTAGAAATAATCTGCTTATAAAGGCAGCCTGAGTTGCCTTCAAACTCTTAATCTCAGTTTCTGTCTGCATTATCCAATCTAGTAGCGACATCCCTTTGTGTAATTCTTTATCCATCTATTCCAATATTTTAACACTGAATAGAAGTGTTCTGAAATATTATCATTATTCTCAGATCCGCTAATGTTTTCCATATTAGTTCCAAGTGGATTTCAGGGAGGTAACCGGTTAAAAAAAAAAAAATCAAGGAATGTCCATTTTCAGTTCTAAAGCATCGGAGGCGAAAGAGTGCTCATCCAGTCTACTCTTGACGCGACACCCCAGGCTGCTGCACTTCCCCAAACAGATGAGCCAAGCCAAACATGAGCAGCTCCAAGTCTCTGAACAGTCTCCTCACATGAAGCAGTGCCCATGTTCTCAGTGATGCTAGGTGCCTGCTTCTACTGGTCCAGTGAGACCCCAAGTGGTGGCTGAGAAGGGAGGCTCTCACATCTGGACTGAGGGTGACATCCGGCTTCAGGGAGGAACGCGATCCTCCACTGATTGCTCCACTGCAGGCTTTTGACGTTCTTGGTCATCGTCTGATACTCGAACTTCAAAAGAAATTTTATCGCTCCAAGTATGGGGGGGGGGGGGGGGGGGGGAGGAATACTTGCTGCTGTGAGGAGCGAGCAGCAGCCTTCCCCTGCTGCTTGGACATTCCAAGAAATGGAACCATGAGGAGAGAAGCTCCAGCAGGTCAGGTCAGGCAGCCATCTTGGATCCATGAGTTTTTTTTTTTTTTTTTTTTTTTTTAAATTAACCACCTAGCTACCATATGGCGATTCGCGATATATCAAATGTAATGAATTAAATTTAAACTTTTTACTTGTGTTAATTTTAACACATAATCGCATTCACCCTCCTCCTGGTGGCCCTCTGAACTTGTCTATACAGTTGACACACATTGCTTCTCTCTAGAAGGGGCCATCCCTCTCTAGTGTCTTGCCTTCTCTTACAAACTGTCTTTCCTATGGGCAGGAAGCTGGAGAGGGAGGGCTTCAGCTAGGGAGAAGCAGCATGTGCTTAGCACTGCTGTCTGTACAGGCAAGTTCGAAGGGTCGCCAGGGGAAAGGGAGTAAAATGCCGGCGAACACGGGGGCGACAGAAGGGAAAAGGCTGCCGGGAGGGGGGGAGTGTAGGAGAGAAAAAGTTGCTACAGCATTGGGGGGGGGGGGGGGGCTAGACTCTGACCAAAGCATTTCCTCTTAAGTCAGATGTTGCCCATTGACGGGAAGAGATGGAGGAGATGGTGCCCAGAGAGGAGAAGGGAAGAGAGATGGAGGAGATGGAAACTAGATTTGAGGAGGAAGAAAAATGGAAGAAAGTTGAATGTGAAAGATGAATATAGGGCAGGGAGTGAAGGCAGAGAAAAAAAATATATATAGTGAATAAACAGCAGGAGTTCAGAGCACAGACTGTGCTGGGAACACAGGGAAGCAGAACAAGATGATTAGAAAGATAGTCAAACAACAAAGGTAAGAATTTTTTAGTTTAGCAATTGAAATATGTCAGTTTTGAGAATTTACCAAATCTGCCATGTACATATTGCATTGTACACGAGGGAACTGTGAGCGGGGCGCTTTATGCGATTAGTCGTGCAATTAAAAATTGTAATTGATGTACAGCCCTGGTTAACTTTGATACTGAAATACTAGAGAACTGTTCCTGCACGGTCTTTTAATATAGGGTAGGCTTGACAGGTTTTTGATCAGTCTCCATTTGCTGGCAGTCGGGCATATAACCCTTATGTTCTGGACTGGTCTAGTTGGACTGAAGCAAATTATTAGGCAAGACCAAATTTTCCACTCATATTCATTGTGGTAATCCTGAAAACATGAATGGCTAGGTATGCCTTCATGGGGAGAGGGTTATTAGCAGGGGTGTGCTGGTAAATTTTTAACAGGCTCTTTCTCCGGACGTAGCCTGCTCTGTAGTTGGGCCAGGGGTGGCCGGGTGGAGGAGGGGGGGAGCAACATTTGCCTGCCTCTCCTCCCTCCCTTCGTGTGGGCACGCTAGGCATACCTTTGCTGGCAACCAATAAATGGACTGCCACCACTCCCAACGTCTTGCTCTGAGCAGCATGCTGAAACTTCTCACACATGCTGGAGAAATCCCAGCCTGCTGCTCAGAGCTGGAAACAAGGAGTGGGGAGCAGCAGCAGTCTATTTACTTGGCTGGCAGGGCTCAGCATCCCCACCAGCAAAGTAAAAGAAAATTCAGCAGGGGCCCAAGCCCACATTTTGGGAGCCAGTTGTTAAAGTAGCTATGGAGGGTCCTACTTTAACAACCGGCTCCCAAAATTCTTAAAAACTTAACAGCCGGCTCTTGCGAGCCTGTGAGAGCCTGCTCCAGCACACCACTGGTTATTAGGCAAGACCAAATTTTCCACTCGTATTCATTGTGGTAATTCTGAAAACATGAATGGCTAGGTATGCCTTCATGGGGAGAGGGTTATTAGGCAAGTCCAAATTTTCCACTCATATTCATTGTGGTAATCCTGAAAACATGAATGGCTAGGTATATCTTCATGGGGAGAGGAGGTTGGGAAATACTGGTATAAGTCACTAAACGCAGTAGAAAAAGGATGTATAGTTTTTGTAATGTGGGTCATTTTCTCAGTGCTAAGCAGATTGGTCAGATGAGTTGCACTGCATGTCTGTATTTTAAATACTTTGATGCTGAATTATCGGGCGTATTATACATTTTAGAAAACTGAAGTTTCTAAATCCTGGCACACAAGAATGTGGAAAGAACAGATTTATTTTAAATGCTTGCCTGCTGCCAAGAGCCCTAAGCAGTGTAGAATATAATTCTTAAGAGTATATAAAAATACATAATGCAAAAATATAACCAACAATATAAATGATACAAGTGATGCATTCTCATTCTAAATTTATATTGAGACAGGCACCAGAATAAGATACTTCTTCTGCAAATTATCTCTAATTTTTTTTAAACAATCAGCAATCTAAGCAGACTTCTAGCAACTTCGTAAACCTTTTTTCAAACGATCCAAAGCAAAAATGCAGCTCTTCCCCCCCCCCCCCCCCCCCCCCCCCACTTTCTTGGATAGGTGCAGTTTTTCACAGGATATGCTTTCATATTACTTTGTAGATGGCAGTACTGCAAACACGGATCTGTTTTCTTTTTTCCTTAGATGTGGGCGCTCTCTCCTACTGTGTTTGCATTACTTAGCAAGAATCTGATGGTTGTACATAGTGACATAGCAGTTCACTATCCTGCCGTCCAGTACACTGTACTCTACACACTGTATTCACATTGTACCAGGTATGATGCATACAAACTGATAGATGTAAAGATTCTTCTGCAGATTCTTTTTTGGTTCAGTGAACATGAGCATCATAAACCAAAGTTCTTGAATCTTGAAAACAGGGAGAACCAGAGCAGTGTTACTTAGACTCAGTCATTGCCTTCATCATGTTTCAGCTCTGTTTATTTGAGGGTCCACCCTACGTGTTAGAGCATTATTCATTCTGGGGGCAGGATCAAGGGGTTGTCATGTCCTGAGCCAACTTTTGCTTTGTGGTGCCTTCCCCCTCCCAGTCCACATCTACCCTTTAAACAGTGGCAAGAACAACTGTGCTCTCCTCCATACACGAGAGCCGGCACTGTCACAGGTTTAAACAGGAGTACAGGAGGTACCTGTTCTTGCATTTAAACCTGCAGCTGTTCCAGCGGCTCTGCTGAGAATAGAAGATAGCAGTTAGATCAAAACACACTTCTCTCATCAATTTGAAGAATGAACTAGTAAGGTAGGCTTTTTGTTCTTCATGTCTAGTTGTACTTTACTTTTGTTTTGAGACCTTTAATAGGTCTACCAATTTGTTTCACCTTTGATCTTAGAATCTCTTACTTATGGATTTTACAAGTTTTGGTATTTATTATATTACTAGTAAAAAAGGCCCGTTTCTGTGAGCCATGAAACGGGCGCTAGCAAGGTTTACCTGCGGCAGCGTCGGGAGGGTGCAGGCGGGTAGTTTTGTTTTTGCGGGCGGCAGCTTCGGGTTCCCGGCGGCTCAGGTGTTCGGACGGCACTCCTCCCCCTGCGTAGCTCGTTGTTTGTCGCTGTGCGTCAGGGGAGGTGGAGGCCCTGCGTAGTCCGCTGTTTCTTGGGGTGGGGGGTAGCGTCGGAAGGCGGTGGAACTGGCAATTGGCTGAGTGTCATAGCCCCGCCCTCCATGTCATCACGTGACATGAGGGCGGGGCATACACATGGGATCTTGCAACTACAAATTTGCATTTAGAATGTTGGGGTTGTGAATTATGTGTGGATGGGGCGTGGCTGAGGGCGGGTCTATGAGTGAGTGGTGCTGACAGCCTAGAGGATTACAGGGCTTCAGTGTTTCCCTGCCACACAGTGAGGTTCTGAACGTTGGAGGTGAGAATTATTTATATAGAATGCTTATATTTTTAATAAACCGCTTAGTCTTCAATAAAAATATGATTATCAAATTTAAGTAGTAAATAAGTTTATGGGAATTGCCCTTTGGTACTGTTATGTAGCTAGCTTTATGATACAGGAAACCTTTTTAGTATAAGATTAATGGTTTGTGTTTTTGTTTGCTGCTCCTTGACAATAGGTAAATAAATGCAGTTCCCAGTGGTCAGGTAACCAGAGCTGCTAAGAATGTGAATTAGCCACTTGGAGGAATCCTTATTTAACCCCTTCTGTATATCTTTATACTGTTACTAAAATCTGAATTTGATATGTGTGTGTGGTATTTTATGATAAATATTTTTCTTTCTCCCTAGGCATGATCATTTCATATCTAGCAGTCTCAGTTCCTCATCGCCTTCCTTGTTTGATGGCGCTGTGATTAGTACTGTGACTACAGCTACCAAGAAACACTTTTCAATCATTCTAAACCTTCTGGGGACATTGCTTAAGAAGGATAATCTCAATCAGGATGCCAGGTACACTGACTGAGTTGGAGTGGGAGAGACAGGGCTGCTAGTCTGGCGTTTTTGTTTTTTTTTACTGTTTTGTGGAGACCGGAAGTTTCATTGATAATCTGCATCAAAGAGGGAGGAATTTAGAAATGCAGTGCCAGCACATAAGGGATCCCTTGTTCTGTACTAGTAGACAGCCAAAAGTTGTGATGTGAGGGGAAATTATGGCTTTTGTGATTAGACACTAGAGATTGATAAGCAAGTGGCAAAGCTTGAGAGGTGGGTACAAAAAGACAATTGACAAGCCATTCCTCAGCACAGGCAAGGATAAACCTGCTGGCCAGTCAAGTGGAGATGAGCATATTGCTGCAGCAGAGGACCAAGAGGTCCATGCTCTTTTTATAAGCATAAATTGTACAAATTTGGTAATGAGCCGGGGAAAATTGTATTGGGAGAAATAGTGACATGGCGTCCTTGAGAGAATCAGAAGGCAGGTTCCTAATAGGCTGAAGCAAGTTGCTTTGACATTCTGGTATTACTATGAGATGCTATACTGTTAAGGATTGGTGAATACCTGGAGGGGATGGAGATGCCATAATTTAGTGATACACAACAGGAATTCTTGAATGGCCCAGTTGAAGAAGAGGTCGTCTCTAGAACCATTCGTTCAGTCAGGTTTTCAGGGTACCCACATACAATGAAAACAGTGCATTCAAATTTGTGTCATGCTTATTGTGGATATCTTGAAAACCAGACTGGCTTGGTGTGTCCTGAGGACTGGTTTAAGAGACCCCTGTTCCAAGCCCTCTTTTTTTTTTTTTTTTTTTTTATGGGGAGGGGGGAACTCCTTTGGTCTAGTCGCTCATTAGTCCCATGTACCTCTCACATTCAAGGTACTGGTGATGAGACAGAGTTCTCTTACTCTTTTTGTACACATTGGACTGGGAACAGTGATCACTCAGAGTTCTGAGCAATGCCCTTTCCTCTCAAGTGATCCTAAGAAGCCAGTAAATGAAGGCTTGATTTAATCTCTTTAGCCACACAGCTCGTCACTGTACACAACTTTGAAATACATAAGATACCAACACTTCTTCCTTATGCCCAGGGAATGTTTAGACAGTCATCTCACTGTATCCCCCCACCACCACCTCTGTAGCTTTGAAGGGATGCAAGTAACTCCCCAATAAATAAAGGCATGCATAGTTTAAAAAAAAGGAGTGGCAACCTCTTCATCTGACCACCTTTCATGGTGGTAAGAAGGCTAGCCAGCACTTGCTCAGAAAAGCCTATTCAAAGCTCTTCTGAGCTCAAGGAGAGCTAATCTATTCATGGTGCCTTCTGATGTTGTCACAGCAAATGGCTGACTGATTTATCAAATTGTACACAGAGAACTCCTATTACAGGTATTTGCTTTTTATTCAGATTGTTTGACCCCCACAGCATGTGTACATTCATTAATTTTAATTATATACCGCTTAGACCTAAGCGGTTTACAGTTTTCATTTTACAGGTACTGGGTCTGTCCCTAGAGGGCTCACAATCTAAGTAGAATATTGTATTACTGTTGTATCTGGGATAACAGAGGGTCACATGACTTGCCCAGGGTCAAGTGGAGCTGTAGAGGGAATTGAACCTGGTTCCCCAGGATCTCAACCCACTGCCGGCTATGAGGCAGCAGCGGAAATCAAACCCAGTTCCCCAGGTCCACATCCCTCTACACTAACCATTAGGCCACATCTTGAATGTTGGATATCTTAAATCACAAGAAATAATTTTTTCACTTTAATTTGTGGGCAAACTTGTTTCACGTCATGCTAAACAGAATTTCATAGTTTGTGAGAAAATGTGTAACAGTTCAGTAAATGTGATCTGTAATCTTAATACATGGGATTTATTAGTTTTGGGGTTTTTTTATAGGCTTCAAAAATTTAGAATTCTTGATGTCTTTATAGATTGACAATTATATATTTTTAGGAAGCTGTTGATGACCTGGGCTTTGGAGATTGCTGTCCTCATGAAAAAATCAGAAACCTATGCACCTTTATTCTCTCTTCCATCCTTCCATAATTTTTGCAAAGGACTTCTAGCAAATGGTAAGCGAGGATGTTTTTGTTACATTTTTTATCCTTGTGCCTGTTTCTGAAGAGCAGTTGGAGGATTAATGTAGTTATGGCATTGACATTGCTTAAAGCTGTGAACACATGTTAAATAGTTGTGAATGTAGAAGCAGAAGTCCCCTGTTCTGTTTGTTAAAGCTAATAACTGGAACTAAATAGTACAGATCATGAAACTTGATTGTGTCAAACATGTTGCTTCTCTAAATTAGGATAAAAGCCATTTACATTTCTTTCTAGTTTTCATGACAAAAGCATGCTAAATCAGTATTTTACCTTTAGCGAGATTTTATAATTTTGAAGTAGTACTATTAAGTTGTTAGACCATGGTAAGGAAGTTTTTTTTGTTTTTTTTAACCCAGGAGCCACTGCAGCCTATTGTTTCAGGAGTTGAGGGATGATGTCCTGACTCCAGTGGAGGTCTAATATTAAGCATTGGATGTATTTAATGTTGGTGTGCATCTAAGACTGCAGCAGGATCTTTTTTTTTTTTGCTGGCGACATCAGACTAAATGAGTGGGGAGTGGGCAACCTTGGTCCTCAAGGACTACAACCAGTCGGGTTTTCAGGATTTCCCCAATATACCTGAGATTTATTTATTTATTTATTTGTTTATTTATTTATTTATTGCATTTGTATCCCACATTTTCCCACCTCTTTGCGGGCTCAATGTGGCTTACAATAAGATATGAATAATGGAAATACATTTGTTACAACTTGGTTATGGGTTACATTGTACAAGTTATGTGAGACCATCGAAGTATTGTTAGGAATATAACAATGGGACATCAACATAGAAACATTGGAAGGAGACAATGGGAAGCTTAAAGGGCAGTATTAAGACACAAAGACATATGGTGTACATATTTCTGTGAGTAAGTGTATGAGTGATGTGGAATTACGGGCGATGAGGGTCAGAAGTGGATGTATGATGCATTGATGAACAGTGAGTGTGGACGCTATGTGTTTTGGCTCTTTTCCGTAAATTGTTTCAAACAGATGGGTCTTCAATAATTTGCGGAAGGAAGCTTGTTCGTAAATCGTTCTTAAGTTGCGCGGCAGTGTATTCCAAAGCTGCGTGCTCATGTGAGAAAAGGTTGACGCGTGTAGCGTCTTGTATTTCATGCCCTTGCAATTAGGGAAGTGGAGGTTGAGGTATGTTCGGGATGATCTTTTAGCATTTCTGGGTGGTAGGTCTATCAACTCGGACATGTAGGCTGGGGCTTCACCGTGAATGATCTTGTGGACTAATGTGCATACCTTAAAAGTGACGCGTTCCTTAAGTGGAAGCCAGTGTAGTTTCTCTCGTAGTGGTGTTGCCCTTTCATATTTTGGTTTTCCGAAGATGAGTCTGGCTGCTGTGTTCTGGGCTGTTTGAAGTTTCCTCAGTATAGTGAGTTGCAGTAAACCAGATGGCTGAGGACGAGGGATTGCACTAGGTTGCGAAAGATGAATCTTGGGAAGAATGGTCTTATCCTTTTCAATTTCCACATGCAGTGGAACATCTTCTTAGTTGTGTTGTTTGCGTGGGTTTCGAGTTGCATGCAATTGGATCTCATGCATATTCATTAGGGACCAAGGTTGCCTACTCCAGGTATAGATTCTTAAAGATAACTTTTGTCTTGAGATCCAGGATTGTTGCCTGTATTCCTTTATTTTCTTCAAGATTTATTCTAGAAACATGAAGAAAAAAAAGGATATAAAACTGCGCTAGTCAGAATAGATGCACTTCCATGTAAACGTTGACCGGCTGGTTTGATTATATTCTCATCAGTACTCTTAAGAACTGTTTTTGGGTTGTTTTTATTTTGTTGTTGTTGTTCTATTCTGTGCTATCTAGATCTATAGCCTTGTTGCTCCTGATTTGAGAATACACACCATTAAAACTCTTAATTACCACAAATAAAACTCACTGACTCTTAGTTTGCTGAAAAACAGATTGTCTGAACATGTGCTTAAAAGTCCCTGTTACTCTATTCTGTGACTCTAGTTCAAAACTAATGTAAAGAACAAATTTATATCATCCTGTTTTTATACTGCCTTTCTAGATTTATGAAAGACCATTTTCATTTGCTTTCCAGAATTTAAAAAGGCATAGGATAAACGTGGGATCGCTTAGGAACAGGAAGAATTAGGGGTTACAGAGGATGGACAGACTGGATGGGTCATATGGCCTTTATCTGCCGTCATGTCTCTATGTTTCTAGGAGGCATTCTTGTGCTGCCCCTAAGCAGAAAGTTGAGGCAGAATTCCTTAGTGCTGCTCATGGTCTGTTCCACTGACGACAACTGAGGAAGTGAGTTCGAACTGAGGAAGTGAGTTCGATTCCCGGCACAGGCAGCTCCTTGTGACTCTGGGCAAGTCACTTAACCCTCCATTGCCCCATGTAAGCCGCATTGAGCCTGCCATGAGTGGGAAAGCGCGGGGTACAAATGTAACAAAAAAAAAAAAAAAATTCAAAGCTCTGAATGTCTGTCTTTAATGATGTGCTCACATTCCAGGCTCCAGATGATAACATTGACAGATCAGCCATCTGACAGGATTGGAGGCAGTGTAGAAGTTGGTGGTGCAGATTGGGTTTAAGTTATTGTAGCCCATGTTAAGGCAGTTTTTTGAAACTGGAGCTAATTTAAGTTTACTATGACAAAGGCTGTGAAGACTTATTTTTATTTATTTATTGCATTTGTATCCCACATTTTCCCACCTCTTTGCAGGCTCAATGTGGCTTACAATACACCATGAATGATGGAAATATATGCAATCAAAACATTTAGGTCGTCTTAATTTTTGATTATTTCTATAATTGTTCTTTCTCTTTGAAAGTATAGATTTGTGTAGATTAAGTGAAACAGAATCCTACTTTAATGCAATTTGGATTCTAATTTTTACATAGAATGTTGAAAATGTACAAGTCTGAAGAATTTTATAAGACACTAACTGTGAAGCAGTCTCTTTTTGAATTTGCAAGTCACTTCAGGAGCAGAATAACAAGTGCTGCAGAAGGGTTGTAGCAATCTTGCTATTAATAGATTCATTTAAAAATATATGGTATACTTAACTAGTCTTCCATGTATTTTATGCCTTGTAGCGCTGTAGAAGTGTTAAATAGTAGTAGTATTTTTTTTTTTTTTTTTTAACTACAACTTTTTATGTTATCCTACCAGCTCTTCTTGAAGAAACGACTGTTTGTCTCCAGTCATGCAGTGGTTTACATATTCTGTCATCATCTTTGCCAGTTGATCTTCTACAAAGGTACAGATCATTTTAAAATAAATTATTAAACTAATAAAAGCTCAAGATTTGCTGCTTTGACCTGTTGCTTTTTTTAATGCAGATGTGTAGATGTGTGCCGTGTTCAGCTAGTTCATACTGGAACACGTATCCGACAAGCCTTTGGCAAACTTCTGAAATCTGTTCCCCTTGATATTGTGCTGAGGTATGAATCTTTTTGACTTGTAGCTTAACAATTTAAGGTAGTAAACACATCCTAGATAATAATTTGCACCTCCAACGTTCCATGTCTGGCTGCCTGGGTTCGTAACATCTCCTGTCGTCAGCCAGCCTCCGGCGTTCCATTCCCCCTCACTGTACCGCCCTCGCGTTAAGACGTAATGACGTCGGAGGGTGGAACAGTGAGAGGGAAGGGAACTCTGGAGGCGAGCTGACGTCAGGAGGGATGTTATGAACGGAAGCCAGTGCCAGCCAGCCAGAGAATGTTCAGGTACAAATCGAGGGGAGGAGAGAATCGCGGGACATCGAGGGAGGGAAGGGGAGGGCAGGGCAGAGGAAAATTGATGGACATGGATGGGAGGGGAGAGAGAGAAAAAAAAGCTTACATGACAGCCTTCCTAGGGCCCGTTTCATTGTTGAGGAAACTGGCATGATTCCACTAGTATAAAATATTGTGACACCCAGAATGTCTCACTATAAAGCACTTCTGGATCTTTTACCGTCCAGGTTTCTTAGTTAGCTGAGCGTTATCTTTATATTACAAAATAGCTTGCTAAATGGGAGAGGCGCTCTTTCGAAATTGCATACAGGTTACGTGTAATCTGTTAAAGCTAATATGGAAGTGTTGTGTGACATAATGTGTGACATAGCTTTTGAATCAAGAGGCTGTTTGAAGTTTTGGCTTTATAAAGAGAAGTGCTCTGCTGTTTGATAAAGATAGACTTTGTGTCAAATATAGGTGCTCTGGTGACTGATTAATTCACAGATTAAACAGTTGCAACTTTTATTTTATGTTAAATTTAATTGCGAAAACTAGCAATTTTCCACATTAAAATTACAACTTGGCCAGTGTACTTCTGAAAAGTTCCCTGTTTAACAATGACTAATTATGTGTTAGACTCAAGTCCTTAACACCAAACATTAGGAAATTCGATAGACCTTTAGTAGGTTCCAAAATCACCACCACAATAATGCCTCAACAAAAATGTGTATGAGAGCCATCAAAAGTGGCTTAATATGTCTTTATATCACAAAAACTGGGAAATGTTCCACAGAAAGATGTGTAAGCAAAACCACTGTGAAAACTGATGCTCACTTCTAATCGGTTATTCAATGTATTGACTGCACACACTCATTCTCCCATGAATCAAAAATCAGAAAATAGGGCAGAAAAGACCTCAGATGCCCATGCAGTCATTCATATAAACACAATGAAATTGACTGCCTCAAATGGGCTGCATACAGTTACTGGTCAGAAAAACCTAAACATACAGTATTTTTCATTTTGTAATTTAAGAATCTACTACTATTTATCATTTCTATAGCGCTACTAGATGTACGCAACGCTGTACACTTGAACATAAAGAGTCCCTGCTCGACAGAGTTTACAATCTAATTAGGACAAACAGGACAAACAAGAGAGAAGGGAATATTAAAGTGAGAATGATAAAATAAGGGTTCTGAACAAGTGAATAAGGGTTAGGAGTTAAAAGCAGCATCAAAAAAGTCACATATTATAGTTACACAGAAACAGAAAGCAGGGACAACCAGCACTTATCTGTAGGATCCTGACATGGACACGTTTCACTTAGCTTCATCAAGGAATCGTAGTACGCTGACATCCGTTAAACACAAAACAAAATTAAAATCCCACTCGTGACAGTGATACAAAGCCAATATAAAATTCCTCAACTTACTATTCAGAAACATTTGACATATTCTTTCTTCCCGCTGTGATTACAGAGAGCAAAAAACGGTGCCACTGAAAACTAGAAAAACTACAAGCCCTAATTGACATTAAACACGTTACACAGACTTTCCCTGCTCACAAATGGCAGACCATTCAATTTCATTGATAAGACCTGCTGGTTCCAAAGAGCTTAAGTGGTGAAACCAACACTCTCTATGAACTGTTTCTCTCGGTCTTCCCCATGTGGACCCGGCAGCACCTGGTCAATAGCAAAACCAGTAAATTTGTCAAAATCCTGCAGTGCTGCTATACAGTGTGCCACTAAGGGCAGGTCCCACTTCTAGATCTCATCACCGCAAACCAATGTTTGTTTAGTCTAATGTGAATAGGTCTGCTTGTTTTTATAACATATAATTTGTTACAACTACATCTTAAAATATAAATCACATGGTCAGATTTGCAGGTAGTAGAACAATGCAACCTGTACAATTTGTTGTCAACTGGATTGATAAAAGAAATAAATACCTCTGACATAGCGCAGGACTTATGTTGCCCACATCTGCAGTGTCCAGTGAAATCACTTTGTATTTGCTAGTCTGGGTAGCATAGCTGAACTCAATAACTCCTTCAAATTCTTACCCAGTGAGAAGGCCACCCGCAGTGTTTGATCATGAAAGATATGGAATGTGTGTGCGCATAATGTCCCAATTTCTTCTAATAATTCTAGCCACCACTTCCCCATCTGTCGTAAATCTCAGTATGAAAGTATTCGCTTTTGTAGTCTGCACACCATAGTCCTATTATTTTAAATTACCAAGTAACAGATCACAATTGTTATATTTGGCACCCCAATAAGACAATTTTAACATACTTTTAGGATAACATCTTCCTTCCAAAGCATAGCTTGATCATACTTCAGGGTAGATGTAGTTTTCATGAACTTTCCCATTTTTCTATGAGAGAGAGAACTCAGCGTGCTTTCCTTTTTAAATATAAACAAAAAGGCTGAAAATGCACCAGGTCTTACTCCTCATACACTGCACAGGCCACAGCTCAATCTGGAGAACTTCTCCAGCCTGCTTTTGGCTGGGTACCACCTAGCTCCTGCGTGCCTGAAGAGGAAGAAACCAGCTGAAGAGTGGGGGGAAACAAACTGCTCTAAGTGATCCCCTCTGATGCCTGCATCCAGAAAAGCAACCTGAAAATTACCTTAGATGTGTGGGCTGAGGTATCAGGGAAAGACTGATGCTTCGGTTTAGCTGCTCCGATTTTCCTGTTTTAAGGTGAAGAAGCAATTTCCTATCCACCTATTTAAATCCTTTTCAAGGGAAGGAGGAAAACCGCAAGGAACTGGCATTGGCTGTGCAGTGTCAACCTGCCCACAAGCCCAGCCACATGGTCAGTGCAGAGGTCTTCTGAGCAGACGGTGGCTTGGTACCCTGGAGGTCTCATCTCTCTTCCCCCCCCCCCCCCCCCATTCAGGTCCGCAGTGTGCGCTTTGTTCTCTTTTTTTTTTTTTTTAAGTTAGATGTATTCCCTGTGCCAGGGAGTAAAGCTAAACCAGGCAAAACCGGTCCAGTTTTGTTTGCCTGGAGTTGCAGGGGTGCTGAAGGGGAGAGTGAGTTAGACACATCTATGGCAGGACCCAACTGGGCCAAGTAGTATGTCTCACCTAATGACTGGGAGCAGAGGAGCAGTGCTCCATTCTCTACCAGGTCCATTCCATGGATCTGGGAGCCAACCGTTTGACTTAACCAAGCTGTGCACTGCTAGAAGCTAGATGAGGGACCAGGAGGAGCAGCCTGAACAACCTGCCATCTAATGGAGCTTTTCACTGAACACTGGCAGGTTAATACTGGTGATGTTGCTGGGAAAGTTCAGTTTCTCTACCTCCATCTGCTGGCAAGAAGGTATAATATCTGCTTGTTAAGGACAGGAAAATTTAGCAGATTTAACTAAATTTCACCTTGATACTATAATGTGATATAACCAAATGCTTAAGAATAGAAGATTTGATTTTGGTTACATAGCACACAGGGTTAAGGGAGAATGTCTTAATTGAATTGGAGTTAATGCAGCTTTCTCTATATATATTTTTATGGTCTTTAGCAATATCAACCATACAGAAATCCAAGAAATCTCTTCAGCTATAAGAGGCCACATGAGCAAAGCTCCAAGTAACACATTCCATCCCCAGGATTTTTCAGATGTCATCAGCTATATCCTATATGGGAGTTCTCACAGGACTGGGTAAGATTTTCCCTATCCTTCACCCTTTAACTATAGATCGTTATTATATGGACGGGCTTTCTTTCAGCTAATATGAAATTGTTACAAGTAGCAAACTGCTCAGAAGATCAGATGGCCAACAAAATATACTTGTATCTGTGAGCCCTTGTTTGCATGTTTGTTTTTTAGAGGAGTTATAGGCAAATTTACATCTACTGTGTGCATCAAAAAGTGGATTGCTCTTATTTTATTATGGAGTTGATTTTATGTTTTATTTTTCCTTAGCATTCTTACCAAACTAGTCCAGAATCTATGGGCTATGCCTTTCAGACATGAGAGGGAGACAGGCTAAAGTCTGCTGCTATTACTACATATCATTTCTGTAGCCCTAGTAGATAAATGTAACACTGTACATAAACACTCTGCCCTATATGGGCACTGTGCAGCCATAGGCCTTCACTTTTTCTATGTCTCCTGCAGATAGTGACAGATAGACCATATAGCTTCTGGACTGATCAGAGTACAGCTCCTGGGCCAGTTGGAGAAATTATTTCAAGTTGAGCAGCGGGTGCCTATCTAATAGGCTTTGGCTCCTATTTAAAAATTCCTTTTCCTTAATTTTTAATCAGCGGAGCTGAGAGGGGATATTTCAGAGGATTCTGATTCCCCCCTCCTCCCCCCCCCCCCCCCCCCCCCCCCCCACACACACACAAACACTTCACTGCTTTGTGTCATTTGAAAAACAAAATCTAGATCGTCAAATGACCCTATTATACAGGGTATCCATAAGCCCACCAAAGCCTTCCTGGCATATCGGGCTATTCAAGTCCTTAGCAAAGTGGGATACTGCAGTCTGAGCTTCAAGTTGGAAAAACTCTGGGTAAGCTGTAGCCAATACTTCCGAAGAAAAGAAGAAGTTGAGATTTGCCAGAGCTGGATGCTGTGATGACAGGTCACCAAGAAGACGACCATGATAGTGAAAGTTGTTATGGCACTGAAAGACTTAACAGGATCCTTAGTTGGGGTCGTTATGGCTAGAAGACCTCAAAGGCTTTCTTAAACAGTGTGTAGTGTCTGTCTAGGGTGTGCTTGCAAAATGAGGACCCTAAAGAGGTAGCACTCCCCATTCAACATAGTGTACATGGCAGATACCATATATGATCTCAGGGCACAGCAGTGTCCATTAAAGCTGCTGTGGCTACATAATTGGTCAGCAGATACTCCCTTGAAGACTTACCTTAGCAAGCTCCCCTTCTGGGGGGAAGCTGTTTGGAGATAACTCGGAGAATATAGTGAAATACCTTGGAGAGCTTAGAGGGTAGATCACAAAGGTTGCCAAAGGACAAGCCATGAAATTCCTCTTGGGCAGTATAAGAAAGGTCTAGATTCAGAAAAGTAAGGGTATACCTTCCTGGCAAGGTGAACTCTTTGTAGAGTGTGTCTCCATGGCAGGGCAATCTCATTTTCATTTTGACTGTAAAAGATTCCCAGGGACACAAGTCCACTGAGAACCTTCATACTGTTGTTGTTGTTGTTGTTGTTAATACTATTATTTGGCATTTATACCCCACATTAGCCCGAAATAGACTCAAGTTCAATGTGGCTTACAAACAATAAAGTGAATAAAACATAACAATGTACAGAATATAACACAAATTACAATAACTTCAAGAAGCAAATTAATACATGTGTAGTAAGTAACGAGGGGTTTAGACTATCAAGGGCATACAAATAAGGGTGGGTAGGTGAGAGCATAATTTGGCAGGACTAGATGGGAAAGAAGGAAAGAGGACTAAATGAAATTAAGAAAAAGGAATGGATAAAGCTCAAATAGAGTTCTTTGTATTCAGAAAGGCCAAGCTGAAGAAATGTGTTTTTAGAAGACTTCTGTTAAAGGATTAATATCTGTTTTTACTATAACCCTAGTTTTATATACATTATTTTTAATTTACTTCTTTAACCACTGGGTCACAGTGACACAATTCATTAATAATTATTTAGTTTATATATATATATATATATATATATATATATATATATATATATATATATATATATATATATATTTTTTTTTTTTTTTATTATTTTTTTTTTTTTTTTTTAGGCAGGTTTTTATTTATTACTTCTCTGTTAGTATTATGGCCATTAGTAACTGTTAGCATTACATACCTTTTGTGTAGCCAAATATTTGTTTTCTCATGGAAGCTGTATTGGAATTTGATTCAGAAAGCTTAAGGCTCTTTCTGGTGTGGGAGTGCTGCTGTTTGGTTTTAGACAACCAATGTATGTGTTACATATTTTTACATCTATTAATTACATGTCCTGTGTTGGCACGTTAGCTTTTTTCTGTCTGGTCTAACAGCTCCTCTTTTTGACGTTTGGTCTGTTACATAGCTTCTCTATACCTTGTGTTAACAATATTATCAGTTTGGGCTTTTTTAAATCAGTTTATTCTTGTCCCGAAACGCCTAGCACCTGCCTGGGGTTACCCTGTGGCCACCTGAAGGATCTACCCAGCACTGCCCAGCCTCGCCTGCACTTGGGCTCATGCTCTATACTAGCACCATCCACCCACTGACTGGGTGTTGCTTGCCTTTGGGCTAATCTCCCACTCAGGTTATTCCCCAGTGATTTTTAGAACACTGGGGCCACACTCCAGGGATCCTACAGCTACCAGAAAGCACCCACAGAGCCTAAAACACGAATCGGGATTATTAGTCAGTCCAGGACAGCAGAGTCAATAACCTAAATAAGGTTTATTGTCACAGAACGTGAACAATGAACAGAAAAAGGTAAACTCAGCAAGCAATAACAGGTAACTGAATATAGATAATTATAAAACTATCTAAACATTTGTTTAGTACCTGGGGGATTTCCTGAAAAGTATAAAGATTAGGTGCCGAAAGCAACATTGAAGAGGTGGGCTTTGAGCAAGGATTTGAAGATGGGTAGGGAGGGGGCTTGGCGTAAGGGCTCAAGAAGTTTATTCCAAGCATAGGGTGAGGCGAGGCAGAATGAGTGGAGCCTGGAGTTGGCAGTGGTGGAGAAGGGTACTGAGAGGAGGGATTTGTCCTGTGAGCGGAGGTTATGGGCGGGAACGTAAGGGGAAATGAGGGTAGAGAGGTAATGAGGGGCTGCAGACTGAGTGCATTTGTAGGTAAGAAGGAGAAGCTTGAACTGTATGCGGTATCTGATTGGAAGCCAGTGAAGTGACCTGAGAAGAGGGGTGATAAGAGTATATCGGTTCAGGCGGAATATAAGATGTGCAGCAGAATTCTACGATCTGTGCCCTGAGAATGGCAAGGACAAATCAAACTGTATAAATAAAGTATCACATACCATGTAAAATGAGTTTATCTTGGGCAGACTGGATGGACCGTTCAGGTCTTATCTGTCGTCATTTACTATGTTACTATGTTAAATGTCTGTATGTAAAATACACATTCATTTTAGAAACGCACATAAATTGAGACCACCCATACTCCACCCCGAGTGCACCTGTGTGTGGATTCTGTAAAAGTATGTGTCGCCTTGTCACTGTGCTGTTCTGTCATGGTGCCATATGATTCACCACTTGTGTGCCTGATACAATCGTGCTCCATATAGAGAATACCAGTTACAGGTTAGCACTTTGCTGTTAAAAGGAAATGCTTTCCTTTGGCTAGAGATGGCAGTTATGAAGAGTAATTTGATTAGGTGGGAGGTAGAATGAAGGTGAGTAAAGCTCATTTGAAAAGAATTCAAAACCACAAAATCCAGTCTTCATGCTCCATGGAGAGATTGCAGTACTTGTAGACCTGTAATCTAGTTTTAAAAGGAAAGCTCCCTATAGACTTTTGGTGTTGTGGGAGATTCTTTACTCCCCATCCTTGCAGCTGCAGAGCATATGGGAAACAGTCCATAGGAGTTCAAAATTAAATTACAGTTAGCAAAATGCCTTAGATAAAATACAGATTCACTAACATTTTTGCAAAGAAAGTGACATACCTAACTTACAGGGGCAAAGCATGGTTAAAAATGATGTACTGTTTACAAAGTTTCCATTTCAATCAAGGGAGGTGGTTTAGGATAGAAGATTTTTTCCATGGGAACTTTATTAATAAAACAAGACTTTGCCTGATGTCATAATACAGACAACTATATGCTCTCCCTTTTTTTTATTTTAATAAATTTATTCTTTTTCCACTAGGAAAGATAACTGGCTGGAGAGATTGTTCTACAGCTGCCAGAGACTGGACAAACGTGACCAGTCACCAATTCCACGCAATCTGTTGAAGACAGAGGCTGTGCTTTGGCAGTGGGCTGTTTGGGAAGCAGCTCAGTTCACTGTCCTGTCTAAATTAAGGACCCCTTTAGGCAGAGCCCAGGATACATTCCAGACAATTGAGGGTAAGTTTAAGAATACAATCAAAACGTTTTCCTCAAAATTTTAGTTTTAATCATTTTTCCAAACGTGAGCTGTAAGAGTTAACTGTTAGGTTCTGTAACTTATTTTTGTGCTATAGTCTAAATTGTTACGAAGCCAGTGGAGGATGTAATGACTTGCCCCAAGGTCACAAGGAGCATCATTGGAAAAAACAGAATTAAACTGTTGCTTCCATGGTTCTTAGCCTAATCCTTCGAACACTAGACTTTTCCTCTACTTAAGAATTTTCTTTATCACCATTATTTGACAGTTGGACATTCACCATCCTCTTATTCCTCTGTTAGACCTCAGTTTTTTCTCATTCTTACTGTGCCCCATGAACCACTCTTTAAGATATTTAATCTGTCTCGTACTTTCAATTCAATGTGAAATAACTCATGTATTTAGGGCAAACTTTGCTGATCAGTGACCTCTTTTGACTTGACCTTTGTAGCAAAACAGATATAGATACAGATTCATTTATTCCTGTACTGTGCAAAATATAAAGATGCCAAGGATAGTGCTAGGGGAGTTGCGACTAGGGCAACCCTGACGCATGATCACACCCTAACATTTCGTCTGAATCATCCCAACCTATTTACCGATACTTCTTTACTTGTCACTGTAATAGTACCCCTATACTGTATTCACACCGGAGTCTGTAACCACCTCTCCGGAATTATGTAAGCCACTTTGAGCCTACTAATAAGTGGGAAAAGGTGGGATACAAATGTAACAAATAATCTCACCAGATGTTATATATGAGTTCTCTTGGTAAACGTTTATTAAGTTATACAAAACTGGAGAGATGGGAGAGCCATGATGAACACCACAAGGAGATTCCCCAAGGTAATGAGTAACAGCTGTCCTTCAGAACTAAATATTGTCTATTCTTCAGAAAAGGTTCAAACCAGTTGAGCACTAAACCGATGATGCTAAATTCTGGTAACATAGTAATATGTCATGATGTACAGTTTCAAAGGCAGCGGAGATGTCAAATTGTAATAGAACCATCTCTCCACTGCTGCACAAAAAAAGTCTGACCTCGGATGTTAAAAACAATAACAATGTCTCAGTACTATGAAACGATCCAAAGCCATGCTGAGAACTGTGTAAAAGGTTATATTCATCTATATAATTAGGTAACCCACTACAAACTTGATTAGCTTTGGAAGAAATGGCATATTTACTATCGGTCTAAAAGAGACAAGTTAATCCCCATCAAGCTGTTTGACAATAGGAGTAAGAGCAATATTTCCTATATTTTGTGAAAACTAACCCAACTTTAGTGCATTGTAGACAAAACAAGCCATATTAACCCAGCGGGAGGATCTCTCAGAAAATAAGAAAGAACAGAATCTAAGGGGCAACCTGATCTATACAGCCTGCTTACTAAAGGGCATATGGAAGATAAAGATATGGACTCAGAGGTAGACCACAGTCTATCTGAAGGAATGTCAATAAGAGCCTCTTGATCAGTATTTAACTTAAGATGTTTATCTGACTCTGGTGAAGTCTGGAATGACTGGTAAATATTATATACTTTGGCAGCAAAATGAGTAGCCAAAGCCTCTGCAGATGGATGAGCTAAAATGGAAGAATTTGATAACTATTTTCTTCTAACCAAATAACTTTCTTAAATTAGGTCTTTCAATCCCTACTAACTTAGAATATTATTATTATTTATTTATTGCATTTGTACCCCACATTATCCCACCTTTTTGCAGGCTCAATATGGCTTACATAGTGTTGTTATGATGCAGTCATTACATGATCTTAGATACAGTCGATAATAAGCTAAGGTAGGCAATTTAGATGCAAGGTGCTAGGTAAGGTGTTGTGAGAGGTGTTTTTGATGCATCTGAGTAGTTTGAGGAATAATTTAGTGAGGATGTCCTTAGTAGGCTTTGTTGAAGAGATGTGTCTTCAAAGATTTGCGAAAGCTGGTTAGGTTGTCCATTTTTTTCAGGGCCATGGGTAGTGCGTTCCAGATCTGTGTGCTTTTATACTCAAAAGTAGTAGCGTATGACTGTATTTAATTCCTTTATAGCTGGGGAAGTTCAGATTAAGGAATTTGCGGGCCGATCTTTTGGCGTTTCTAGGTGGTAGGTCCACTAGGTTTAACATATAAAGTGGGGCGTCTGCGTGGATGATTTTGTGGACGGTTGTGCAGATCTTGAACTCAATTCGTTCCTTGAGTGGTAGCTAGTGTAGTTTCTCTCTCAGAGGTTTTGCCCTTTGGTATTTAGTTTTACCAAAGATGAGTCTAGCTGCGGTGTTTTGGGCTGTTTGGAGTTTTTTAATGGTCTGTTCTTTACAGCCTGCATACAAAGTGTTTCAGTAGTCCAGATGACTTATTACTAATGATTGTACTAGGGTATGGAAGATGTTGGGACAAAAGGTTTTATTTTCTTGAGTTTCCACATCGAGTAGAACATTTTTTTCGTTGTATTCTTCACGTGGGTATCGAGTGTGAGGTATCGATCAATGGTGACTCCAAGAATTTTCAGATTTTCTGAGATAGGGAGTGTGCAGTATGGTGTGGTTATGGTAGGGTAGTTGTTTGTGTTGTATTGGGAGGTGACAACTAGACATTGAGTTTTTTTCTGCGTTCAGTTTTAACTGGAATGAGTCCGCCCAGGAGTGCATGATTTGGAGGCTCTGGTTGATCTCGTTGGTTATTTCGTTTAGGTTACTTTTGAACGGGATGTGGATCGTGACATCATCCGCGTATATGTAGGGGTAAGGTTCTGATTGGCTAGAAGTTTGGCTAGTGGTATCATCATAAGGTTGAAAATAGTTGGCAAAAGGGGGGATCCCTGAGGAACTCCACATTCCGGTATCCAAGGTGGTGATCTATCATTATTCGTTGTTACTTGGTAGGATCTGGTGGTGAGGAATCCTTTGAACCATTTGAGAACTGGGCCTCCGATTCCAAAGTATTCTAACAGGTGTAATAGTATTCCATGATCTACCATGTCGAAAGCACTGGACATGTCGAATTGTAGTACGAGTATGTTCTTGCCAGTTGCAATTGTTTTTTTGAATGAATTCATTGCAGACACTAGTACAGTTTCAGTGCTATGATTTGATCTAAATCCTGATTGAGACTCATGTAGAATTGAGTGCTTGGTTAGGTATTCCATGAGTTGTTGCGTCACTATGCCTTCCATCAGTTTTGTTATGAGTGGGATCGAAGCAACAGGTCGGTAGTTGGTTAGGTCCATTGTGCTTTTCTTGGCATCTTTTGGCAATGGGGTGAGAAGGATATTTCCTTTGTCCGTGGGGAAGAGACCATTTAGGAGTCTGTAGTTTACTTGGTTCGTGAGGTCTTTTGTGAATTGTTTGGAGGCAGCTTTTAATAGGCTAGTAGGGCAGATGTCAAGTTTGCATTGAGATTTGGCATATTTTTCAAGCCAGTGTGTGAGTTCGTCTACTGAGATCAAGTCGAAGTTGGTCCATAATCGATCGGCTGGATATTCCCCAGGTTTCGGGTCTAAGCATTCAAGGATGCTTGTGTACTCAGTGGTATTGCTTGGTATCATGCGTCGGAGCTTTATGATTTTTTCCTTGAAATAGGTCGCTAGGTTGGTTGCTGATGGGGTTTCTATGCTATTCGAAGTGACCTGTGTGGTGTTTAGGAGATTATTTACAAGTGAAAAGAGTTTATGGGTGTCCTTGTAATTTGGTCCTATTATAGTTCTGTAGTGCGTTCTTTTGGTCTGTCTGATTTTGTATTTTCTTTGTAGCTGTTTCCACTCTTTGAGTGTGTGTTCATCTTTTTTTTTGCTCCAAGCTCTTTCTAGCCTTCTAACCTGTGTTTTTAGTTCTTTCAGTTCTTTGTTGAACCAAGGGATTGAGCTTTTCCTATGTGAGGTTGTAGTTTGGAGTGGTGCTATCTTGTCTAGAACTGTTTTGCATCTGTTGTCCCATTCTTGTAGAAATTGGGGTGAGTCTGTAGTTGTCCATTTGTCGGTGTATATTTGTTGCCAAAATGTTAGAGGGTCTATTTTGCCTCTTGTAATGTATGTTCTTTTTTCTTGTTTTTGTTGTGTCTCTTGTTTTCCAAAGGAGGGAGGTGTTTCCCTTGTAGTGGTCTGACCACGGTGTGGCTGTCCATTTTGTGTCTTTGATTCTGAGGTTCGCTTCTGGTGAAAATTTATGGGTAATGATGTCTAATGTGTGTCCTTTTTTTATGGGTGGGTTGCATGTTAGGCCACTGGATCTCCCAGAGTTGGAGGGATTCCTTGCATTCGTGTACATTGTTTGTGTTAGTATCTTCCAGATGAAGGTTGATGTCTCCTGCTGTAAGAATATTTTGGGAGGACAGGCAGGTGTTTGATATGAAGTCCATGAAGTGTATCTGGGCATCTTGCCATTTAGCGGGGGTCTATAAAATAGGATTATGTTTAGTTGATCATGCAGGTTGAGGTGGTTGATTCTGACTGAGGCTATTTCGAGTTGAGGAAGGATAGATTCAGCTGTTGTTGTGACTGTGTATTGGGATTTATAAATTATAGCTATGCCTCTGCCTCTTTTTCCTTCCCTTGTCCAATGGGTAATTTTGTAACCTGGTGGGCAAAGCTCTAGGATTATTGGGTCTTTAGAGTCATGGATCCAGGTTTCATTAATGAGAAGGAAGTCAAGGTCTTCCTTGACTTATTTTGGCTAAATTTATTCCTTTCTTCTGCATAGACAGCCTTCCAGCAATAATCCTCTGCTTCGCATTTAGATTTTCTCTAACTTCAACCTATGACACTTTTTCTTTAGCTCTAAAAGCTCTTTTGAAAACCAAGCAGATTTTACACTTCTCGAGACTTTGGCACATTCAGGATCCATTCATCTAGTATTCTGAGTTGTATATTTCCGATTAGATAGTAAAATATCTGGATGTTCCTCAGATATTTCCAAGTGAGGCATAACCCTTGACCAATAGTTTGTATTGTCAACCCATCCCCTTCTCAACCTATTATTCCTAAAAGGGGAATATTGCCACAATGTAACCCTTGATAAATTAGCCCCCCCCCCCCCCCCCCCCCCCCCCCGACAAAAGGGCCCGATCAGGCTGCCCAGAATATGGCACTGCATTTTTTACCTAATAATCTTACCTTACCAAAGGATAAGGTTGATAAGAGTATGAAAATGATGACAATATTGGTGTTTGTTTGGCTTTTTTTGTTAGCATGTTGATGGAAGAATAGTTTCCTTAAACAGCAGAACAGATCATGAATAGTTGGTAGCTATAGAATTTTGTTTGTTTATATATGAAATGCAATGCTGGTAGGAGTCTTTATCAGCCTTTATCAGTGAAGATTTCACTTGTAGTTTATCTTTTTTTTTTTTTTTTTTTTTTTTTTTTTTGTGATGTGTTATCTTTTTCTAGGGGCTATTTTGTCAAGGGTTATTTTGTGGGAGGGGCCATTTTGTCAAGGGCTATTTTGTTACAAGGCTGTTTTGTCAGGGTTGTTATGTCGGGGTGCCATGGAATATATTTGACCTGTGCTTCTTGGGTGGTATTTTTGAACAGCATCCATGCCTGGTGTAAATTTTTGACCTTTGCAGCTGCTCCTCTTCAAGTTTCGTTCTTCTCATTTTGTCATAGTCTCCTTTTTGAAAGTTAAATGCTAACGTATTGGATTTCCTGTGCATACTTACTCCAGAGCTTATATCAAATCTGATCATGTTATGATCACTGTATCAAGCGGCCCCAGCACCATTACCTCCTGCACCAGATCATACGTTCCACTAAGGACTAGGTGTAGAATTGTTCTCCTCTTTTTATCTCCTGAACCAGCTGCTCCATAAAGCAGTCCTTGATTTCTTCAAGGATTTTTACCTCTCTAGCATTCTCTGATGTTACATTTACCCAGTCAGTATCGGGGTAATTGAAATTACCCGTTGTTATTGTGTTGTCCAGTTTGTTAGCCTCCCTAATTTCTGATTAACACTTCTACATCTGTCCGTACTGGCCAGGTGGATGGTAGTACACTTCTATCACTATCCTTTTCCCCTTTACACAAGGAATTTCAATCGATAGGGATTCCAAGATGTGCTTTCTATCCTGCAGAATTTTTAGTCTATTCAATTCAAGGCCTTCCTTAAAGATGTTTGTTTATTTATTTATTTGTTACATTTATATCCCACATTTTCCAGTGCTGCTCAATCCACCCTCTCACTGCGATAATTTGTATCCTGGTATGATAGTGTTCCCACTAGTTATCCTTCCACCAGGTCTCAGAGATGCATGTTATATCTATTTTTTTCATTTAGTGCAATATATTCTAACTTTCCCATGTTATTTCTTAGGCTTCTGGCATTTGCATATAGACATTTCAAACTAAACTTGTTCCTGTTTATATCTTGCTCAGAAGATGACAGCAATAATCTTGACCATGGATGCATCCCAACTTGAGCTGGGGGGCCTGTGTAGATGGGCTTCACAGTGGACTTGGTCCTCCCAGTAGTAGTCTCTTCACATCAATCTCCTGGAACTCTGGGCGATATGGAACACTCTAAAGACTTTTAGAGATCAGCTGATGAATCAAATTTTCTAATTCAAATGGACAATCGGGTTGCAGTGTATTATATAAACAAGCAGAGGGTACAGGCTCATATCCCTTGTGTCAGAAGCAGTTTAAATGTAGCAGTGGACTGTAACTGACAACATGTGCTCAGATCCACATATCTAGTGGGGAAAAAACAACTGTCTGGCGGACAGGCTCAGCAGGGTCATGCAGCCGCATGAGTGGTTGCTAAATATGGGCGTAGCCCGCAAGATCTTCAAAACATGGGTCACTTCCTTGGTGGATCTCTTTGCTATTCACCTAAACAGTAAAGTCCCTCAGTACTGCTCCAGACTTGTGCCACATGACAGACTAGCATCAGATGCCTTCTACCTGCATTGGGGAGAGGGTCTACTATATACTTATCCTCCTGTTCTTATAGTAGGGAAGGCTTCGTTGAAAGTCAGGCAAGATTAGGGAACCATGACCTTTTAATAGCACCATTCTAGCCGAAGCAGATCTGGTTCCCTCTACTTCTAGAGTTGTCCTCTGAAGATCCATGGAGATTGGACTGTTTTCTGACCCTCATAATGCAGAACGTGGGGTCCCTTCTGCATCCCAATCTCCAGACCCTGGCTCTCATGGCCTGGAGGTTGAGCGTGTAGAATTTGGCTCCTTGCACCTGCCTGAGGTCTCCAGAATTTTGCTGACTTCCAGGAAAGATTCCACTAAGAGGTGGTATTATTTTGAATGGAGAAGGTTTGCCATCTGGTATGAAGCCAAGGCTCCGCTTGCCTGTCCTACCAAAAAGTGCTTGAGTACTTCCTATACCTCTCTTGAGTCTGGTTTAAAAAAACAATTTGGTAAGGGTTCACCTCTCTGCAATTAGTGCTTATCATACTCGTGTGGAGGACAAGCCCATTTCTAAAGAGGTTTGATGATGACAAAGCCCCCCCCCACCCCCCGGTCTAACATCCCACAGTGTCTTGGGATCTCAATGTCATCCTCACCCAGCTGATGAAAGTCCCTTTTGAGCCACTAGACTCCTGTCAGCTGAAGTACCTGACCTTGGAAGGTCCTGTTTATGGTGTCGGTCACTTCAGTTCGCAGTGTGAGTGAGCTTCAGGCCCTAGTAGCTGATCCACATTGTATTAAATTTCATCATAACAGGGGAGCGAGCCCTCACACTCATCCTAAATTGCTTCCTAGGGTAGTGTCTGAGTTCCATCTTAATCAGTGAATCGTTCTGCCAACATTGTTCCCAAAACTGTATGCCCATCCTGGTGAGTCTACTGAGTAGCTTAGATTGCAAGTGAACCTTAGCCTTGGCCTTCTTTCTGGAGCAGACTAAAGCCCATAGACAGTCCACCCAGCTTTTTGCTTTTGATCCAAACAGGATGGGGACAGCCATTGGTAAACACACTTTATCCAGTTGGCTAGCAGATTGCATCTCCTTCACTTATGCCCAGGCTAGGCTGACTCGGGGGGGGGGGGGGGGGGGGGGGGTCATGACACAACTCATAATATCAGAGCCATGCATCAGTAGCCCACTTGAGGTCAGCCTCCATTGAGAAGATTTGCAAGGCTGCAATGTAGTCTTCAGTTTACACATTCACATCTTATTACTGCCTCAAGCAAGATGCCCAACGTGACTGTTGATTTGGTCAGACGGTCCTTCGGAATTTGGTGTCTAGAATCTAACTCCACCCTCCTAGGGCCTGTTTTAGTCAGTTCCAGGCTGCACCTCCACAACCAGTTTTCAGTTTGTTTTGAGGTTAATTGGTTCATCATAGTCTCGCCATTGTGAGAGACTATTCTTCTGCTGTTGTTTTTGGTGAGCTTGGTAGCTAGGGATTCCAAGTTGTAAGGATACTACTGTCCTTCTTGTCCTCAGAGAAAGACAACCCTCCCACCTTCCCTAGGAGTTGAATTCTTTTCCAGCTATTATACGTTATTGAAGGTCCCATTCTCGCTTGTCGGGCGGGAAGACACTTGCATGTGCGGTGGGGTCGCTGCCAAAGGCCTCTTAAAGTTACAGAACGCTGGGTAGCATCCCGCACCGGGCTCCTTTGGGATGACTGCACCCAGATGTAAGGATACCTGTCCTTCTGTCCTGAGAGACCATGTGCTACAGTTAAGTAACTTCGCTTTCTAGAAACTTTCACCCCTGGCTTTTGTATGAATGTCTGTGTCCCTAGAAACTACTGTTGTATAGTTTGCAGAATGTATTACTTGCCCATAGGCAAGCAGGTACCCAGTTGACAGATGGGGGTTTGCCAGTGTAGGGAGTGCATGTTCAGGTGGAGGGTATCCCAAGTGTTCACGAGTTTAACCCCGAGTGTGTATTAGGGATAGTACTGAAGCATTATGTGACATTGATGTCCCTCTGTTACCTGAATATGTTACTGTTACTTTACAATTGTTTACATTTGCAAAGTGGAAATTTAAAATGAAATGAGATTAGTTGCTTACTAATGAGTGTGAGAGATTTTCGTTATTAATTTTCGGTCATCGTATTTGTTAACTAGTAGTTTAGACTTTTGCTTAAATTTTGTTTTTGTCAAATTCTGCAGGAATTATCAGGAGTCTTTCTGCCCACACTGTAAACCCCGACCAAGAAATTATCCAGTGGACAACAGCAGATAATGATGAAGGGCACAGCAGCAACCAACTCAGACTTGTAATTCTTCTGCAGTACTTGGAGAATCTGGAGAAACTGATGTATAATGCTTATGAAGGATGTGCCAATGCCTTGACTGCTCCACCCAAGGTCAGCAATTTGGTCCTAAAACAGCCCAGCTGTATGACTGAAGTATTATCACACAATTACTTTCAGAATCGAAGATAATTTATCTGGCATTCTGATGCAGTGGTCTACCTGGTGAATCACATGACTGTCACATGGTTCCATTGTGCGTCAGCTCAGAGGATTCTTCAGGTGTTAGGAGCTTGCTCATCAGCATGTGTAGGGATTTCCTGCATGCTGCTGAACCTACTGTTTGTGTTATGCCTTGTTAGATTACTGCTGCTGCTTTTAAAGTTGCAGGTAACCTTTTTCTTGTTGTTGTTGTTGTTTTTTTTATTAATTTGAAGATATTGCTTAGCTAGGGATTCCCATCTGTATGTTTCACTGGAACATCTGCCTGTCATTGGATAGAGCATAATTATCTACTTGTAATTAATGCTATCTGATAACATTAATACAATGATCCACCCAGCTTGCTTGCTTCCCCATTTACTACTACTACTTATCATTTCTATAGCTCTACAAGGCATACGCAGCGCTCTACACCATACACAAAAGACAGTCCCCATTTGCAGTCCTACCCCAGTTTACTCTTGAATTGAGCTGAAAATGGATAATAAAGAACAGCAAGGGTGGTGATATGTAGAAAATCCCCATGCATTTTCAGAAATTGTCTAAAAAGGAAGAATCCTCTGAGCCAACTCGCATTACTATTGGAACACAAATCACAGGTCAGCATTATACCTTCTTGGAGCTGCTATCATTCTTTTGAGGCATTTAATCCTAGAAATAAGATTAGTTAACCAGAGTAGAAATCCCTGTAAAAAAGTGGTAAGTGCTTCTGAACAACAGTGCTTAAACTGCATGGATAGGTATTTGTTGCAGTTATCATGGCACCACTGGTAGTAATGGCAGGGTTCTATACATTTTATTTATACAGATGTTACTATCTGCATCACTTTTAGATACGGCATCCTTGAAATTATTGACAGGATTAACTAGGTCTAGATTTGATGGAATTCTGGGCATCTGAATTCAAACTAAAATAGAAAAAGAAAACAAAATTCCTGGTAATTACAAATTCCTTTGATCACTCTTCCTATAACAGCTTTGCAATAGATCAAACCGCATATCCTCCGGAATCCACATTACAAGCATTAGGTGTGACTATAGACTGTCACCTAACTTTTGAACCGCAGGCATCAGTTGTTAACACACAATTCCTTTAAAACCATTTGGAAGCTAAAACAAATTAGGTCCTCCTTTTCATTAAAGTTCTTCAGACTCCTAGTATAGAGGCAGATGCAGCAACCAAACGTAAAAAAATCTAAATCGTTAAAGTCCCTAACGATTTTAAAATAACGAAACATGCACCAAAAAAAAAAGTCACACATGCTGAGATCGGTAGTGAAACGTACAATGTATCAAAGAATCACAATACACATCGTTAATCGGCCCCCAAATCATGCACAGAGCAGCCAAGCGTTATGTTAGCTGCTCTGCGCATGCCACAAACAGTCAAAACACAGTCAAATCGCAAGCACATGGCTCCCAAATAAAAACAAAAATAAAAAAAAAGGGTCGGGAGGGGGCAAGGGCGCTCATCAGGAGCGTCCTGTACAGACGGCCTTGCCCCCCCCCCCCCCCCCCCCCCCCCCCCCGCTGCTCCCCACTTTCCGCCGCTCCCCCCACCCCGAAAAAGCAAAATTCTAGCAGCCCCTGCCCCCTCCCCACTTTCCGCCGCTCCCCCCACCCCGAAAAAGCAAACTTCTAGAAGCCCCTGCCCCCCTCCCTTCCTCACTACTCTGTCACCTCAGCTCCGCCTCCCGACATCCTCCGTCCGCGCCCCGCCCCCTTTTGGGGTCGTCGCCGCCATTCCCCTCCTCCATCGGGCCCCCCTTCCTCTTACCGGGCCCGTGCAGCGCCTCTCTCCTCTGTCCGAAGGCGCTGCACGGGCAAGAAGAACGCTGAATCAGCTGATGCCTGCCTTCGCCTAGCTTCGATAGAGCGTCTTTCTCCTCCTGGGCCCGCCCCTGTCTGACGTCAGTAACCTACGTAGGTTACTGACGTTAGACGGGCGGGCCCAGGAGGAGAAAGACGCCCATCGCGAAGGCAGGCATCAGCTGATTCAGCGTTCTTCTTGCCCGTGCAGCGCCTTCGGACAGAGGAGAGAGGCGCTGCACGGGCCCGGTAAGAGGAAGGGGGGCCCGATGGAGGAGGGGAATGGCGGCGACGACCCCAAAAGGGGGCGGGGCGCGGACGGAGGATGTCGGGAGGCGGAGCTGAGGTGACAGAGTAGTGAGGGAGGGAGGGGGGCAGGGGCGTCTAGAGGTTTGCTTTTTCGGGGTGGGGGGAGCGGCGGAAAGTGGGGAGCAGCGGGGGGGGGGGGGGCAAGGCCGTCCGTACAGGACGCTCCTGATGAGCGCCCTTGCCCCCTCCCGATCCTTTTTTTATTTTTATTTTTTTATGTGTTTTCTGAGGTCCTTTGGACCAATCACAGCGCTTTTAGCTCTGCTAATGCGCTGGGATTGGCTCAAAGTTTGTTTATTTTTTCACTTAACACTTTTTCCTGCCACGGAGCTGTCCTAACGAGAGGTCCAGACCTCTCGTTAGTTTTCCTGCCTTTTTCCTGCGTAAAGGCAATCGGAAAAGGTTAGTGCATGTCGTTTCAATGGGGTTTTCACACTAATTGCTCATCTCCATTCCGTTTTCGTTAGCTGCTACTGTCGTCGGAAAATAGGCTTAAGTGCATGGAAAGGATAGGAAATTCTTCCCTGAGGGCTCATTTAACGATGAAAAACGTTTAGTGCATCTACCTCATAGTCCCTTGTACTGACACAATTTGATTATTGTAATGCTATCTATGCAGGGTGCAAGGAGCAGATATTTTATTAAAAACTTCAAACTGCTCAAAACACCGTGACTGGACTTAGTATCTCGTTTTGAAAGAGCTTCACCTTTATTACTTAAGCTTTATTGGCTCCTAATTGAAGCCAGGATCGCCTTCAAACTCTGTATTTTCATCTTCCAAATTTTATATGGCTCAGACTTGTAGAACTTCTTCCATGAAATGCTGTCCTTGGGGCTCAAGATTACTTACTTCCCAAACTGCAAGAATGTAGTTTGTCAGTTCATTTGGCAGATTTCACTTATCATTAAATGGCAACATAACTACCTGAAGTTCTGTAAAGTTTTAAAAGCTTTCCTCTTTAAAAAAAAATTCTATTAACAGAAAATGAACTCCCAACTCCCGGATTAACTAGTTCTGTTGCTAATTTTGATTTATAATGCTCCTCCTATCCCCAGTCTTGAATTCTCTTTACGCTTTACGTTTTATTCAGTTATTCTTTTATTTCTACTATTACAATTGTATTACCATTAACCATCCTTATGCTGTTTTTGTATCACTGATATCCAACTTTCTTGATGCTGTGAATAATCTCTGTTGTAAGCCACATTGAACTTGAGAATTCTTGTTATAATATTTATTTGTAAATGTCATAAAACATGGTGAATTTGAGGTGTGTAACTTTTTATCTACCACAGAAAATAGTTTGTTTTTGTTCTAGTAGCTTTCTGCTCTTTCAAGCTCAATCAAAACCAGTGCTTTTGGTTCTGGCCCTATAAACCTTCACGCACAACTACCTGAGATGACACCCCCCCCCCCCTCTCAAAAAAAATCATTTTAATTTTGAAATCATTTAGTAGTCAAAATTCACAGCACATTGAGCAAATGGGCATTGGGTTCCGATGTTCACCCACCCTGCTTCAAATCAGTTTACAAATTTTTGCATCCATCATCCACCTCCATCTAGAAACTCTGTATCTGACTAACCCCAACCTGCTTTCACTACCCCTCAAGCAATATTGGAACACATTAGGTAGCTTTCCGTCCCACTTTTTTTTTTTTAAGCTTTATTTATATTTTCTTTACACAGAAGAAATATAAAAAGCCTAAACTCCCTAAAACCCAAGCACACAGCCCATGACATACTGTAACTCTTCAGCATGTAGCCATGATAGCAGCAGCTATAATAACCCACTAGCAACTCAAATTCCATCCCACTTTGTAACCGGTTATAGGAGCAACAGCAGTGAGGCCAGGAACCATGAATCAGGACTTTGAAATCCAGTATTATGAGCTTTAAATATATTCACTGTGTTGAATTTTATGATGGCTAGATTTCCTTCCCATACTAGTGTCTGGTTGCTACCTTCGCACCATCTCCAGCCTTAGCTGACTCAAACTGTAGCAGACCTGATGAGAAACTGATTCAAGAACCCTTTATTAGGCAATGCTTAGCTCAAGTCACCAAGCTGTCCCAAGATGAGCTATATCCAGAAAATTTGTATTTATTTCTCTATATGTCTAGAACAAAAATATCTCAGCAGGTAATTGCTTGATATTGAATTTTATAGGCATAGTACTGTTATCGTTAGATAATTGAAATGGACAGTCCTCTTCCACTGGATTGCATAGAGGCACTGCCACTGTTCTAACTGGGGCTGCCCTTGTAATGAGGCTGCTTCAGTGTGAGGAGACATGACTCAGTCAGATTCATAGGCGCCCACCCGGTATAAGAGGCTTGGAGAGGTTATCTTTAGAAAGAATAAGCTGTTATTACTTTTCTCTGTAGGTCATCAGAACATTTTTCTATACCAACCGTCAAACGTGCCAAGACTGGTTAACTCGGATTAGAATTGCCATTATGCGGGTTGGATTGTTGGCCGGCCAACCGGCTGTAACTCTGAGGCATGGTTTTGATTTACTGACAGAGATGAAAAGCACAAACTTCTCTCAGGTACTAATAACTTTTTATATTTCACTTCTTGGATTTGCATGCTGTTGTAAGCCAGGATTTATTAAATAACTGTTTTTTTTTTACTACAGTAAGACACAACTATAATGTTGGTTACTTTTGCAACAGTGTTTTTTTTTTGTTTTTATTAACAGTTATACTATGAACTGAAAATAATCCTTTTAATGTACAAGTTAAACTTTGCTGCTTTCTGACAAGATAGGTTACACCCAGGATGGCTTGACCCTTAGCCCATTGCTGTTTTCTGTTGTGTTTATGAAGTTGTTTGACTCCCTTTTTTTTAGGGGAATGAACTGGAAGTGACAATCATGATGGTGGTGGAAGCTCTTTGTGAACTTCATTGTCCTGAAGCCATACAAGGACTAGCTGTCTGGTCTTCTGCAGTTGTTGGAAGGAGTCTGTCTTGGATTAATTCGGTATCCTTGCAGGCAGATGGCCGGTACGTTAATATATAGGATGAAAATAGTTGCAGATTGTGCAGATTTTCTTTTTCCCTATATAAGAGGGATTCATGTTGAATATTACACATTACAACCTCATGAACCAAGAGTTAAAATTAAAATAGCCTTATTTAATAAATTATTCTCAAGTTGATCTATTAACTAGTGAAGCAGACTTCTGTGATAAATTTTCTTTGTCTCTTTAAGGTTTGAGAAAGCGGCTGCTGAATACCAAGAACATTTGTGCGCCATGATAGGTGTAGATTGCAGTACAACAGGCTTTGATAAATCCGTTCTGAAGTTAGCTAATTCAAATGGTAGCAATTCTGCCAGTCCAAAGCATTCAAATGGTAAGAAGCAGTGGTAAGAAGAAAGTGGTATTTGGGCCTACTATAGATTAATTCCCCAGTTTAATATTCAGGTTGCAGGATTCCATAAAGTTCAAAGCTAAAAATATATCTTACATTATGGAAAGGAAGAGAAACAAATCCTTGCTTGCAGGGTTTTAGTGCTGTTATATAACCTATGAACCTTGTAAAAAAAAAAAAAAAAATCTCCTTCGGTTAACCTTTTCATCCAGTGTTTGGGTATGCTTTGCACAAGCAAGCTTTTTCCTTCTTTGGTTGCCTCGTTTTAGGAATGAAAGGAAGTCATCAAAAACTTAATTGACAGACTGCTAAATTTCTTCTGGATATGATGTGTGAGATTTACCTTGGGCATCACTTGCTGCAGATAAGTTTCTCTCTACATCTGAAAAGACAAGGGGGCTGGTGGCACCTTTTACGCAAACATTTATTGGGGTTTGAGCTTTCGAGGGCAAGAATTGAAGTGCTTACTTCCAAAACCTGCTAAGTCCATATTAGTTGCATTGGAGTTAGAGGGTTTTGAAAATGAGCCCTTCAGTTGCACTTCATGCATCTGATGGACTCCTGTCTTTGGAAGCACATGCCTCAAATTAGTTAGTCTGTAAAGAGGCACCAGCTTCCTTGTCCATTTTGCTGCTACAGACCAAACTACTCCTCGATGTCTGCATAAAACCGCACTCACTGTTCAACAATGCATCACTACAGCCACTCTGAATTCCCATCCCCTACCCCACCTTCTCATCTCCCGCAAACTTACCTCACTCATACCTTACTCACAGAAAATGTATACCAAATGCTTGCCTGTTATTATATACCGCCCCTCCTGTTTCCCGCGGGTTCCCTCCAATGTATCGCCCCTTTTAGTTTCCCGTTCTTTCCCTCCAATGTCTCAATGATCTTTTCCATTATTATATTCCTTGTTACAAAACTTGTCTTTCATAACGCTTCATAATGCAATCCATTACTGAGCTGTAACAAAATGTACTTCCAGTTTTCATAACGTATTGTAAGCCACACTGAACCCGCAAAAAGGTGGGAAAATGTGGGATGCAAATGCAATAAATAAATAAATAAATAAATAAAATAGATGCACTTCATATAAGCAGGATAAAATTCTAAATTATCTGTACAAGCAAATTTTATGCTCTGATTTATACTTAACTCTGTGTACATAAAGTCCTGTTGCTTTCTAATCTTACAGGCTTCTAAAACTTCTGCTTAGCCTGGTACTATATTAGGAAAAGGCGAGTTTTAAATTGGGAACTGAGAAAATAGCCAGTGGTCTTCATATTCTTATCATCTATATTCCTATTTACTGACTGGATGTTTTTGAAGTAACCTCTGATTTTGGTTTGGTTCACGCAAAAGTGGAGCTAAAGGCCTGCCTGACGTTTTCTTGGTTTTGAAGCGCTTTAACAAAAACTGACTAGTTTAGGAAAATAAATGTCCCAGCAGTGGTGATAGCTCTTTAATCAGACTTCTTTTCAATTTAAATTATTCTATGTAAGACACTGTCTTTTTAATTTAAATTAACAAAAATATTTACTTAACTTGCCTGACAGATTTTACATGCTCACGGGGGAAAATGTTTTGTTTTTCTCTATAAACCTTACTGTTTTTATTATCTTGCAGGTGAAGCTCGAAAAACTGTATTAAGTAAACCCAGTGAGACGTCACCTGAGGTTATAAATTATCTGGGTAACAAAGCATGCGAGTGCTACATTTCAATAGCTGACTGGTCTGCCGTTCAAGAGTGGCAGAATACAGTACAAGACCTGAAAAAGAGTACAAATGGTGCCACAATTAACCTGAAAGCAGACTTCAACTACATAAAGTAAGATATTCTTCAACATTTAATGTATTACACAGCTCCAACTAGAGGAGTAGCCCAATGGTTAGTGTAGTGGGCTTTGATCCTGGCGAACTGGGTTCAATACCCACTGCAGTTCCTTGTGACCTTGGACAAGTCGCTTAACTCTCCATTGCCACAGGTGCAAAACTTAGATTGTGAGCCCACTAGGTACCTGCATATAATGTATATAGTACTGCGTAAGTCTAGTAGTGCTATAGAAATGTTTAGTAGTAGATTCTAACAAGATGGATACATTAGGATATATATTTGAATAAGGCACAATAAAATAGACATTAAAACACAGGTATAGGAGCAATTCTGCTATGTATCATTGGTCTTTTGTAGACCAGGAAGCACAGCTTGAAAGGTGGGCTATGTTTTAGCTTCTTGTCTGAATACTTTAATTGGTGTAAAATGGACGGCAAAAAGAGTTTGAACTTTGGTACAAAATAAATTGAGGTCAGTATACAGATTTTGAGATTTTAGAATGTGGTGACCTGTTTTAAATTTTCTTGCATAGTAATATTTGGGCTTCATTATTCTGAATGAGTCATAAGTACCAGTTGAGGAGTTGCAGTTAATCCAGGTGGGGAAATAGCACATGCCTGAATGACTGTAGCAAAGACATTGCTATCAAAAAAGGAACAAAAATTGCCCTCAGTAGCATCCCTACAGATGTGTGAGTACATGCTTCTACCAGCAGATGAAAATAGAACTAGTGGCTTCAAACTGATCCTATAAGTAGCCTGTGCAGTCCACAGCCAGTCAGTACTTCAGCAGATGAAAGGTATGTTTTCCTGTACAGTCTAGATCTAGTCTAGGTAGACCTGGGGGGGGGGGGGGGTTAGCCTTGGCTGGAAGTCCTCAAAAATAATTTTGCTTTAAGGGAAGCTAAAAGACTAGGATTGGTTTATTCTGCTCTTGTTGTTGGTCATGGGGTGCTATACCTGGATGGCTGGGTCCATCCCCCACCCCCAGAGTGAAGGGCTATCTGTGCCTCGGCTTCTCCCTACAAAACTGATGGGATGCTACACCTAGATGGCTGGGTCCATCCCCCACCCCAACCCTTCCCATCTGAGTGAAGGGCTATCTGTGCCTCGGCTTCTCCCTACAAAACTGAGGGTGCCTGCTACAGGAATAAGCTGCAGCAAACAAACTTGGGGGGGGGGGGGAGAAAATGAATAATAGAATGAGAGAAGACTTTGTATTGAAAGTATGATCTGCTGCAGTGAGCGCTGGAGCAATTGAGTGTTTCTCTGGTTTGGGGAAGGGGGGGTGTTGCTGGTGGGAAAATTGTACCAGTTCTTGGCTACCTGTGTCTTTTGTGAGGGAACCATAAGTTCAGATAACAGCACAGGGTGGTAAACTACAGCGCTGCCTTTTGTGCAGCAGCTTTCAGGCCAGTGTCTTGGCCACCAACTAGTGCCACTTTTGTGAACAGCATTGAATAACCTTCTTTGGCTGAGGCCAGAGTGATTCAGGGGACCATGGTCCTGAGGTGAGGCTGGCTTTGGAGATGGCAGGGTGTCACGAAACGACTAGCACCCACCTGGGGTTAACCCTATGGCCACTTAGAGGGTCCAACCCAGCACTGCTCAGGCTAACAAACTAATTGGTTTATTATCAGAAAAAATGGAACAGTGAACGGTAGGAAAAATAGATGAAATTAGCAAACAATAATTGGTATCAACATTAAAACTAACTACATATTTTGTTACTACCTGAGTAGCACCTGGGAAGTTCAGGAAAATTAACTACTCACAGGTTTTGAACAGGGTCTCGGTGCAGAGATATTTACCCTCCACACTCCCTCTCTGAGACTGAGCAAAATCCAGTACCTTCTGGCTAGATTTTGAATTTCAGGGCCAATCGGAGCCCAGAACAATAACACTGGGGGGTATTTGGCCAATAGCAGTGCAGCTCACTTTTCTCTCAGGGCTTAAGCTGGAAGGAAAACAGCCACCTCTGCAACAGCTTTACAGCAGAGGACAGACACTACCTGCTGGCTACAAATAATGAAAATATTAATACAGTTCACAGGCTTGAAAATCCCCTGTTTCGCCACACAGGGGACTTGTTTTTGGTGGGAACTGCTGCCATCTTGGATGCCACCTGTGTGGTCAGTCCCTCCATTTCTGTGTGGTATGATGCCAATTTGAAGCTGTGGGTGAAAGCGGCATCAAGGACATAGAATCCTCAGGGATTTTAAGATTCTCTACAGAATTCATTCTTCAAATGCACTGAGAATTTTCCTTAAGGCAGACTAGAGTTCAGGCTGATTCAGCTCAGGAGTCCACTTTGAATGAACCGGTAGTACTGAAATATCAAAGACTTGCTTAGGAGTCACATTTAAAGGAGGTATATTCTGAGCGGTTCGTGTTCTTTCAGGTAACCTGGGATGACATTGGGACCCAGGGGGACTACCTGGAGAATAGCTGGGGAGATGGATAGTTGCCCCTGTGGGAAGATTCCTCGGTGGTGAGGATCATCTATAGAGGAGCTCCCAGATTTGATTTTGTAGGTGGTAATAGTCTTTAAGATCTCTGAGGAGCAACAAGTAAGACAGTAGAACCAGGAAGCAGTCCAGGATGTCATGACGAGCAATAAAAAGGGTTTGGTATTGGCTAAGTGAGATGCCCCATCCTGATGTGCGTTTTCTGAGTAGGGAAGCTGTTGAGACCCCTGAGGTGCACAGTGGTGTGTCCCCTTGGGATTTGAATCTCATGTTACTGACCTTAGCGCAGCCTCCCTTTGAACCTTGGAAGGTGGCTCTGTTGAAGGGTGTAACCTGGAAGATGATTTTTTTAGTCCCCATTTGTTCAGCTAGGAAGACTTCAGAGTTGCAGATCTTGTCATCCTGGGAGCCCTTTTTGCTGATCTTAAAGGAGAAATTGGTGCTTTAGCCAGTTTTCTCTTTCCTCCTGAAGGTTATATCCTTGTTCCATGTTAATCACAACATCTCGCATCTGTTTTTTGATGAAAGCAGGGAGAACAAAGGTTATATTACTTGCATATGAGAAAGGTGTTGCTTGGTTATCTCAAGAGGACAGGGGAATTCTATCAGTCGGACCATTATTGATGCTGTTTGGGGAGGAAGAAGAAATGGGAAGTGACCTAAAAGGTGATTGTGGCCCAGTGGATTAAGGATGCCATCTCATAACATAATGATTTTTTTATACTGTTGCAACCATTGGCTCTGGACAGTTCACAATGTAATAGATTAGCAAAATAAGAATTTACAAACAGTTTAGAGTCTTGGCTAATAGAGCAGAATATAAATCTAAATATACCAGATATTTTTGAAAGAGCCAGAATTTCATTCCTTGCCATCAACAGCAGATGAAACCGGTGACTTGTGAGTTATGAGTATGACCATCTACCAGTAGGTGGAGATAGCAATAAACTGAACACTCTCATATAGAACGGTGTGTGCTCCTTAGCCATTTCAAATTCCAACAGATGGTGGACAGTTTCTCACAAGCTCCTGGCCTCATCTTTACTATAGCTCCTGTTCTGGGTCCCCTGGTTCAGTAGAGCTTGGGAGTTTCTAGGCTGACCGGTGCCTACTTTAGTGGGTACACCTGGTGGTGCTAGGTCTCCTCCTTCTCCCCCCCCCCCCCCCCCCAATAATTTCTGTTCTTCCTCACAGGGGGAAAAAGGGGGAGGCAGTTTCAGCAGAGAATTTTCTTGCTGTGGCCACTTTCAAAGGTATTTTGGGGTCAAATTTAGAGTATTTGTCTTTTCAGAGAAATTCTTTCTGTCAACAATTGAGTGAGTTCAGCTTTAAATTTTTACTGCTTTTCGGGTCTAACTCGTTTTTCTTTCACTTTTTTGATGGCAACAGAAGTTAAGCACTGCTCATGCTTGGAAAGTGCAGAGCAACATCAGGAAACTGTCTGGCGGGTTGTGGCAGCTTCAATTTAGCCAAAGCGGGCCTGGGGCTGTTGGAGCCTTTGACAACCTGCATGGGAGATTTGAGGCTTCGCTCTCCTCACAGATGTGCTAATTTCACAGGCAAAATGTTCTCACCAGTCTGAATCTCTCTCCGTTTCTCAGGCCCAGCATGTGAGGCTCACGGAGTCTCTACCTCTGCAGATGGACCCTGCTTACAAAAGGAGACACTTGGAAGAGCTTTCCGAGGTGGACTCAATTTCTCCTACTTCTCCTTCTCATTCTGAGGGAGGGAGACCTTTCAGCAACTTTTATTCCTTCTCATTTCCTGAGGCACTGGAAGAGGGAGAACTGCTAAACAATGAAGCTGATGTTCCCACAGCAGTCTGAGTTTTCCATAAGGAATAATTGCCTTCCTTCATTACAAAGGCCTTGGAAGTCCTCAATATCTCTGTTCCTGATCCTCCGTCTCTGGCTGTCTTTAATCCAAAAATGGCAAATACCAGAAATCCACCTAAATCTTTCTCAGTGCATGACGCTATGCAGGAGTTGATCTCGGCCTAATGGACCACTCTAGATGCTAGCCCTTAGAGTGGCCAGGGCCATGTCTCTTCTTTATTCCATAGCGTAAGAAGAACTTGAGAAGTTTAAGCTACTGAAAGTAGATTCCTTGGTAGCTGCAGTAACCAAAAAGACCACTGCCTGTGGAGGTTGGGTATAGTCTTAAAGGATGTTCAGGACAGCCATCGACCCCATGACACCTGATCCACACCTACCTCATCTGACCACAATATAACTTTGTATCTGCTATCAACCGAATTGACAAATGCCTCTACGGTAATATGTAAGCCACATTGAGCCTTCAAATAGGTGGGAAAATGTGGGTTACAAATGTAACAAATACATTTAAAAAATAAAAAACAGCAAAATTTGCAGTAGAGGTATGTCAGTCACAAACTACTTATAAGCATCCATATGATGATGGTGTTGAACTACAATAATGTAAATAAATCAGCAGAAGTTGACTAGTTATCTGAGCTCGTGATGAGTCCATGTTTCCTTGGTGTTTGAGTCACCATTATATCCACACTGAGGAATACTTCACACATTTATTTATTTGCAACATTTGTACCCCACATTTTCCCACCTATTTGCAGGCTCAGTGTGGCTTACATTATATTGCAAAAGATATAGTTATGAACAGAGTAAGAGGTTTGTTCTAAATTAACATATTACTATGTAAGAATTAAGGCAGATATGTCTGTGGAATAATTTACATAACACATAATGAAAAAAAAAAGTGCCAGTGACTTTTTGCCACCACTATTCCCTGAACGTTTTTCAAAACAGTTCCAAGTTGGACAAATCATTATAAACTTTGATAAGTATTTTGAGCCTTTAACATTATTGTTGCTGAACACCATCATATTGATACTTGGGTCCCTGTTTACTGAGCTGCACTATAGGTGTGCTAACATTTTTATTTTGCGATAAAAATTAGCACGCACTAATGCTAGACACACATAGGAATATATGGGTGTCTCTAACAGCGCACGCTAAAAACGCTAGCGCACATTAGTAAAGAGGGCCCTTAACGAATGGTTTGTTACTGGCCTACCTCTACTCAGAGCCTACTAAATAGGGCCACAACTTTGGTGGGTGCTTCATAGGACATCATTGTCCTACGCTACCCAAGTTCCTTTTGCTCCTGCACAAATTGGTGTCTCAGCTGCAGAAAGACTGAGTGCAGCTCTAATGAGAGTTTTGCTGTTTTTTAAGCGATGTTTCATTTGTTGTGACCTTCATACTTTTAATCTAGTTTATAAATGTTGCTTGATAACATCTTTTAAAACAAGTTGAAAACAATTATTTTGCAGGTCCTTAAGCAGTTTTGAGTCTAATGAGTTTCTAGAATGCACAGAACAACTTGAGTTGCTCCCTGGAGAAAATATCAATATTCTTTTTGGAGGATCAAAAGACAAAATAGGTATGCATAACATAAACCGACAAGTAGGCTAGTTAAATGAAATTTTTAGAAAATTTTTAGCAATTGAAGGTCAATAGGTATCTTTCTATATATGTGTGTTTATTATTCTTCTGTTCCTTTGAACACTGTAGCTATGATATTGAATATAGCCACATTGAACCAGAATATGTCTTCTGGCTAATGTGAGCTGTAAGTGTCAATAAAATGTAAAGTGGGGAAAGTATGCAGAGGCATAGCTTTGAGAGAGCTTTCCAGCATTGCTCCTTAAAAGGAAGTAATAGGGTTCTTGCAGACACATGGAATGCATGGTGTGCTTCAGTATTGTTAGGGGGCTATGAAAGGTGCCCTTTGAAAAAGTTAAGTTGTGGTATGTTGGTGAGTACTTCATTCCAAAAGCTTATTGCCCCCTTTTCATCAGTTTGACCCAGGATAAAGCTGAAGTATATGTTTTGTATATTTGAATCTAGTTGAAATCAGTAGAGGTGATCTCTATAACGGGGGCTTCTCAACAGTATTCAAAAAAAGGCCCGACACTGATATAAGCATTTCTTTTCAAACCGTTAATACTTTATTGCACATCCTTTTGTAAGTATCACAGTCCGATGGACAAGGCAATGTTTTGTATCTTCTTCAGGGACTGCCCTAAAATACAATACAACCATTTAACTTCTCTAAAATTACAAATAATTATAATCATTCTTACTGTACTATAATATAAAACAAATTTTCAACATGTTAACAGGTACTCACATCCGGCCATGATTCTCTCTTCTTGATCAGTGTTCTCGAAATAGCACTGGAATGAGGACGCTGGTTTTATAGGATCAGCTGATTATGTGGACCAATCAGAGCACTTATTCTAACGATCCCCAGTCTAATTTCATATTCAGACCCACTGGAAAAACATTGCATAATTTAAAGATCCACCATTTCTCCTTTATAATTTTAATGGTGTGTTAATATTGCCATACTCCCAACCGACTCTGATCTTATCCAATGTTCGCCTTTTAAAATATGTGACTCTGTGCTTTTTTTTTTTTCTAGATTTTACTGCACTTTACACATAGTGCAGGAAAATCTTTCATCACAGGCTTTCCAGTTCATTCTTCCACTAACAGTCTTTTGAAAGCGATTTATAGTATGACTCTTTGATGTAATGTTTCATGCTTGAATGAATTCTTTTTAGACATGAAGAAGTTGCTCCCAAACATGTTAAGTCCAGATCCAAAAGAACTTCAAAAAGCCATCGAAGTCCAGTTGCTGAGAAGTTCGGTTTGTTTAACTACAGCTGTAAGCCATGCAGAACAAGAACAGAAGGTGCAGTTGATAACTGAGTAAGTTTAATCATGATGATAAAAGATCCTTTACTTGTTTGTTTGTGGATATAGTAATTCATACTATAAAAATGTTCATATTTCTATTGCATAATGAATTCTGAGTTTGGGCTCATGCCTTAGTAATGTAACTGAATGTTTAATCACAGAATTAGATGAAATTGGTTTTGATTTTGAATTTTATATTGAAAGCAAATAGCTAGACTTTAATAGTGAACTCTGAATTTGCTTCATTGATTGTCCAATTACATATTCACAAATATAGTAACATTCTTGTTTTTTCAGGGTACGTGTAGAGAAATGCATCATTAAATAAAAACCAGTTTTGACTTTATTACAGAAATGTGGTAAAGTACCTGAAGCAGACCTCAAGAATAGCCATGGGACCTCTACGACTAGCTACATTGACTGTATCTCAGTCATTGCCAGTCTTGGCTACCCTACAGTTGTACTGCTCATCGGCTATAGAGAACACTGTATCTAACAAGCTTTCTTCTGAGGTAATTTTATATTTGTATGTATAACTGAAGTTTGATTTTGAATGGTCTTTGAAATCACTACTCCTTTGGTGCGGGCAGTTGAGAGGGGTTTCTCTGCACTGCTCTTGATTGGGGCATTCCCCCTGCCACACGTTGGAAGTCTCGAGGGTTTTTTGTTTCATTTTGTTGGTGGGGAGGAGCAGGTGGGGGGATTAGGGAGGAACATTGTTATTTGGAAAAGAATATTGATCAGTGTTAGTTTGTTTCTGGTTCCCACATAAGCGGTTAAGAAAGTGTACGTATCAGTGTATTATTCGATGATGTACCTTCTTTATTTGTATTATTGATAATTCATCAATAAAAACCATTGAAATAAAAAAAAAAGATGGCAACAGTTTGATGGAGGTTTTCACAAGTTTAGTTATATTTACTCCAGTTTCCCCATAATTGTCAGTGCTCAAAGATGTTGCCATCAGTTCCGGAGAGGCTTTGGGCTTACCATGCCAATTCGGAGAAATGTAGCTAAAAATAAAGAACTATCCAGGGATGGGCCTGGACAAATTTGGATGCTTCTTCCATGTTTAATACTAGGATTGATGCCATTATCTATCTCTGTGTGTGTCTTTCTCTCTCTCTCTCTCTCTCTCTCTCTTTCTCTCTCTTGTTCCTTCTCAGATACTGTTTTCCATCCTCTTCTCACTCCATTTTCTCTTCTAGATGTATTCACTCACTCCCTCTGACATCCATTTTGCTTCTATTTCATCCATACCCAAGCATGTATGCTTGCTCTTTCCTGCTTCTGGTTCCTCAAATGACTCTTCTTCCTTTGCTATGTCTGTCTCCTTACCAGAACTCTTCTCTTGACACCAACCCCTAAGCCATGAAGAGCGTATTCTGCCCTTTCTCCTTTCTTTTTTCCCTTCCTCACTTCTAGTCTCCAGGCCCCAGTAGCTGAAGCAGTATCGCCATCTCGCCATTCAATTTTCCTGACAGGAAGCCTATGCAGGAGGTGGGAGGGGAGGACCTTTGAAGATGGTTGTTAATACTATGACTGTTGCTGATGCTGCTTTTTCAGAGGTCAGCACAGGAAATCTGAAGAAGTCTAAGGGATGGGTGGAGAGTAGCTGTCTACTCGAATCTCTCTAGTCATTCCAGCCTGCTCCTTTCGGGCACAGCTGGATGTCATGTAATTTTATAGGTATTATTCATTGGTGTTCAAAGCCATGTTGACTTTGGTGTTATCAAAGCAGTTCTTTTAAAATAGTCATTTATTTTTATTCCTCGGTTTTTGTTTTGTTTTTTCCCATCCTGTGCAGGACTGTCTTATCCCTCTTTTCAGTGAGGCATTGCGCTCATGCAAACGTCATGATGTGAGACCATGGATACATGCACTGAGATATACTATGTATCAGAGTAATTTGGCTGAAAAAATCAAAGGTATCTTACACCTTGATCTGTTATCAATAGATTGTTCTTGTCTCAAACTGAAGTAGAGAGGTCTATATGGTTAATAAATGACTGGATTTTTTGTTTATATCATGTTGTTTTATGTTTTATATTTTATTTCCTTGTCCTAACCATTCCAGAGAAGAGGGTGTTAATGTCCATTGACCAGCAGGTGGAGAGAGAGCATTCAGAATTGTGGTGTGGTCTATAAGATCTATCTCTAGCTCCCACTATTCAGTATTTTCTATCTCTAGCAGGTGGGCTTCACAGCTCCTGTTTGTTGCAGAGGTGCTCCTGGACCAGTTGGTCAACTGGCTCCCAGTTGAACTTGGGGATTTCTTCTGGCGATTCATACCTAGAGGTCTCTAAGTCACTGTCCTTTTCCCCTTCCTCTCTTACCCTCCCCCCCCCCCCCCCCCCCCCTCTTTTCATCTCTCCTCCTCTATGCAAGATTCTCTCCCTACACACACAAAAAAAAGTTTACACAGCTGGTTGTTGTGCAGAGAGAGACTGGCTTTGTGGGTGCAGCTAACAGTACACAAGCCACTGGTAAATCTGCCTTCTGTTCGGGTTAGCCAGCAGAGGAAGGAGCTTGGTTGTTTTTCTTTACCGCTGGTGTTGCTTTGCACACTGCTGCTGTTTTGTTTTGGGGGTTTTGTTTTTGGGGGGTTCTTTGTTTTGTTTTTTTTGGGGGGGGGGGTTGCACCTCTGCTCACAACCTTCCCTTCCTGCCAGTAGTTTGGGTCTGTTTCCCTCCTGCCTTGAACTGGGACCATGGAAGCACCCACAGAAACAGTTAAGCGCTGTTCACACTACAGGTCGCATTGCTCAGCAGGGGGGAATGCTCCTGTAAATCGTGCCAGAAGCAGCTCAAATCCTTGCCTAACTTGGGTGATGGTTCCTCTAATGCGGTTTCCTAGCCCCTGATGCTGATTTCTCAGGCGGCTGCTTATTCTGCCTGAGCTCCTCCTCTGGAAACCGTGAGAACGGTGGCCATCTTAGAATTGGGAGAGAGCCCTGTAGCACAGCTTTCCTTGTCTCCTCAGGAAACAGCCATTGCTTCTACGTCTGTTTCTCAGTCTGAAGTTCAAGCCTTCTCCTGAATTTGTGCTTTTAATGCATCAGGACTTTTTATTGAAACGGGGTCAGGCTATTCCTGCTGCTGTTGCACCTTCCTCACAGTTGATTGATCTCTCTTCCTTTTTTAGAGAAGATTTTGGGTTCATTTTGCCTCTATGCCTTTTGGACGTCTGTAGGGTACTCTTTAGGTATTTGGAGGTTACCAAGGACTTCAGATGGTCGGATAGACTATTCTTTCTCTTCGGTCCATTCACGCAGGGGTCTGGCAACATCTAAGGTGATAATTGCTTGCTTGCTGAAGAAGGCTATAGTCTCTGCCTATGTTGTGGTAGGTAAATAGGCGCCATGGGCCTTGCGCGCACACTCCACAAAAGGAAAGGTTGCCTCTTGGTCAGAGAGGAATTTGATGTATCCATCTTGAGATTTGCAAGACGGCGACCTGGTTTGCAAGGCATTACCGAATTGATCTAGTTGCTTGGAAGGATGCTACATTTGGGTCCCCAGGTTTGGGGGCTGTGGCGACTGCTTCCCACCCTTCTTAGGGATTGCTTATCCTGCTTCTCTGGAATAGCCTAGGACAACAAGGAAGGAGAAATTGTCTTACCTGATGACTTTCTTTCCTTTAGTCCGTAAGACTATTCCAGAGTTCCTTCATTTTTTTGACAGTCTGTTAGATTCCCAGTAGCCTGTTGGTTCCTTCTTGCTGGGTTCTTTTTACAGAGCTTGTTCTATAGTCATACTATTTGTAGTTTATTATTGGACTTTGGGTGGATGTTCTCGTTAGGTAGAGGATGGACTACATTTCTCTTCACTACGCCTTTTTCTTGTCTCCACTGCTAGTTATTGCAAATACTGAATAGTGGGAGCTGGAGACCGATCACACAATAATTCTGAATTCTCTATCCCTACCTGCTGGCCGATTGACATAACACCTACTTTTCTGTAATAGTCTTGAGGACTAAAGTAAAGAAGATTCGGGTAACACATTTCTCCATATTCTAATTTCTGATCTGACGAAGAAGGGCTACCATCGAAAGCTAATCAAAAAATGTATTAAGTTAGTCCAACTTATCTTCTTTTTTATGTTTTATTTTATTCTATTTCTATTGACTCTAGGATATAGAACAAGTACCACTTTGTAAAATCAGTTCTAGCCAAATGAGTTCATAAATTGCTGTCTGTAAACTTAATTTGACTTTGATTCTATTGAGCAAGGAGCATTATTAGCATAAAATATCTGTGCACCTGCTTAAGAGTGATTTTATATGTAGATTATGTGTATGACTAAGTGGAAATGTGACAGAATGCAGTAATTAGGTGGTTGTAATTAAATACCTTTGATGGATGGAGTATATACTTTTATATGTAACACAGAAATCTTTTGATCCAAGTATAAACTGTTTTTGTTTCAGAGAAAATTGTTCCGATCAAAAGCCACCTCATGGAGTTGGGTTTAACAGCAGCAAAATTTGCCCGTAAGCGTGGAAATGTGGCTCTAGCTACAAGATTACTTGCTCAGTGTGGTGAGATCCAAGTTGGACAAGCAACCACAGCACAAGATTTAGTCAACTGTTTTAAAAAGCTATCCATGCAGGGGCAAGAGGATGAAAAGTGGGGACCAGAGCTGGATATTGAAAAAGCAAAATTGCTATACACTGCAGGTTAGTATAGATTATCCACACTTTTGTAATTATAATTGTTATTTAAATATAATAAGAACAGCCACTAAACAAGTTAAAATTATAATTTTACTCTTGATAATTGGGTTATAGTTTTGGACCTTGGAATTCCGTTTCCATTTTTGTTGCCTATATTTTTTTAGGAAGCAGGAAAACATTTACTGCTATTATATATTGCTTTTATGTAAAAACTGGCTTGTTTTATTAAAGCATGTGCAGTGCTTGTCTGGAAAGTGTGAAAATAATTTTTTATGTTAACACTGGTGTTTAAAATTTACAATAAAATTTTTAAAGCATTTTTTGATGTTTTACAAATTGCAGGACTTTAGGTATACATTTGGTTGAATTGTGTGTTTCAATAAATTCCTAAGTGAACAAAAGGTGATGTGGCGAAACTGGGGACTTATGTCTGTGATTTATTATGTGACTGTTTGACATATTTTTCCCAGTGCATGTCTCTTGTTTGGCCAGCGGGTGGTGTCTGTCCTGTGCTTTAAAGCTGTTGCAGAGGTGATTTACCTTTCAGCTTAAGCCCTGAGGGAAAGTGATCTGCACTGCTATTGACCATATACCCCTCAGTATTAATGCTCTGGATTCTGATTGGCCCTGAAGTTCAAAATCCAGCCAGTATGTGCTGGAAATCCCCAGTCTCAGAGAGGGAAAGTGGAGAGTAAAGATCGCTGCACTGAGACCCTGTTCAAGAACGTGTGAGCAGTTATTTTCCTGAACTCCCTAGATACTACTCGGGTAGTAAGAAAGTATTTCGTTTAATGTTGATGCCAGTTAATTTACTTGTTGTTGTTTGCTGTTTATACCTGTTTTTTTTTTCACCGTTCCACTTTTCTGATAATAAACCTATTAGTTTATTAGTTCTGCTTTCCTGACTGGCCAAGAATCCTGGTGGTTTGTGTTATTGGTCTGTGGGTGTTTTCTAGGAACTGTGGTACCCCCGGGATTTGTGGCCCCAGTGCCCTTAGAAACCACTGGGGAATTAACTTGCGGGTGGGAGATGAAGGAAAGTTAAACATGACTTATTGCTGCAATTTTTAATTCACAATTACTATTTATTTGCATATTTTCAGAGATTGAAAGCCTATAGAAATGATAAACAGTAGTAGTAGTTGTGTACCTGTTGGGGGAGGGGAGGGGGACTCCTCTATGAACAGCAGGATCCTATAACCACACGGATAGTGACGTCAGTGGAACAGAATTGTTGGGTTTAGCCACCCTGAGAATTCTAGAAATGTTTTCTGAGATTGCATGGTTATTCCCATGCTCCCTCTATCAACAGTTCTCTTCAGAATATCTTTTTAGCTAGCTTTAACTTTGGAGAAAGGGGGAGGGGGGATTGTGTGTCTATAAGATCCTGCTGTCCACAGAGAAATATCCATTGCAGGCATGCAGTTAAACTTACTCCATGTTCAGCAAGGATCCATGCTTCCACGTAGTTGGTGACTGTTTTTTTTCTGCTATACTGGCAGAAGAGGATTATTAATGTCCTAAATGTTTAGATTTTCCAATATTGCTTGATCAAAGGCCCTTTTTAACTCTGTGGCATAGTCAAGACTATAGTGCTTGGTAAAATTATGGACAGAATTCCATGTTGCAGTCTTACAAATGTCTGCTACCAAAAAGAGATGAAATTGAGCTTTTGTTGCTGTAGTTCTTAGCTGATGAGCAGTAGCCTTAACCAGGTAGATTGGAATTAACAATAACAAATAGCGATATAGATTGACAAAGTTCTCTTAACTGTAAATCTGATTCCTTTTGAACTGAAGGACAGAAAAAGTTGCAATAGTCTGATTTAGCATTTTGCAAGTAAACTTGATGTGCCCTGTAACAATACAACTTGTGGAGTTTCTGCTCTCTCGCACTTGCATGATGTGGTAGATAAAAGGTAAAGCTATTGATTTGAAAGCCAAACAATTTTGGGAAGAAACACTGGGTGATTTGACTATATGGCTGGTAGTAAACTAATGATCACAGTGAAACTTATTCTGCATACTGATGTGAAAGCTACCAGAAAGACCACCTACAAGAGAAATTTTGAATGAAGTAGATTATAACGATTTAAAGGGATGTCTCTGTGGTCTTTGAAAGCAGAGTTCAGGTCCCATACTGTTAGAAGTTTCTGACTGATGGTCTCAATTTTAGCGGTCCCTTCATAAACTTTACTGTGAGAGGGTGCATAGACATAGATTGTTTGTCTATAAGATTATAGTATGCTGCTATTGCTCTCAAGTGGATTCTCACTGAGGATGTGCTTATGCCTGAATCCAAAAGGCAGAGAAGGTATTGAAGGATGTGCTGCAAAGGATGACTTTAGAATTCTACATCTGAAACAAGATACGGCTGCTGTTTGCACATTCAAGGAGTTTAATGCAAGACCCTTCTGAAGCCCATCTTGAAGGGTGGCCAGAATCTGAAAGAGAGAAGAGGACAAGAAAGAACATTTCTCTGTACACAGTATTATTCAAAAACTCTCCAGACTCAAGTACACAATGCTGACATAGCCTTGGTTGATAGATTTCCTGTCAGTATGAAACGAAGAAGGACAGGATTGTCCTTTCTGATGCTGGTTATACCAAGCCTATCCTGATCAATACTACTTTGCATGTCTTAATCTAGATCTATTGGAGGAAGAACCGAAGGATGATCTGGGTTTGTCTTCTGGGAGCCTTTGAGGCTTGTCACCCAAATCCTTCACTATCTTCTAAGGGGGGAAGGGAAATGGGACTTGATATACCGCCTTTCTGAGGTTTTTCAACTACATTCAAAGCGGTTTACATATATTCAGCTACTTATTTTGTACCAGGAGCAATGGAGGTTTAAGTGACTTGCCCAGAGTCACAAGGAGCTGCAGTGGGAATCGAACTCAGTTCCCCAGGATCAAAGTCCACGGCACTAACCACTAAGCTACTCCTCCACCTCAAAAAGTAAGTGTGCTAAGGTGAGATTTGGAAGCAGCATCCGCAGACCAGTTTCTAAGTCAAGAGTCTCCTTGCTGATCTCACTAAGACTGTCTCTAGTCGAAGTAAAACAAGATCACAAAGAGTATCAGTTATATAAGCCAAGCCAGGCTGAAGGAGGACAGGAACCCCTGAGGCATCCATATCATCAACTTTGGTTATCGTCCTAGAAATGTTGGAGACAAAGGTCAAGAAACACAAACACTGCAGAATACAACTAGTAGCATCAAGGCCTGTACATCAAAAGCTTATTTTAGCATAGAATCAAGCTTCCTGTCTTGACCGTCTTTCACAGCTGCATCACCTTCAACTGGTGTTGTGGTCTTTTTAGTTATGTGACAGTCATCCACTTTGGGCTGTTTAAGCTTCTCAGGAAGCCAAGGATAAAGTTTTAGCCATGTCTCTTCCTACCCTTAATCCTGATTTTAGAAGAGACCCACTCAGCAGAAATTCTACATTGAATATCGTGATGCAGAGGGAAAAAAATAGAAGTATTTCTCTTTCCCTGCAAAATAAGGCTTCTGCAAAAACTGACTCGTGAAGAGAGGAAGAGAGAATTACTAACTCCAGGGATTTAGATTTAACAGAAGGCAGGTTGTCTTCTCTTTTAAAGAGCTGATCCACAAAAGGGTCATCTCCGCTGGAGGGATTTTACCCTCCTTTAAAAGACTCCAGTGGACGGGGCTCTGGAATCCTCTGAAAACTCATTGTGAGATGTTAAAGGTTGAAGATCGAAGTCCGCTAACAACTCTAGGCACCTCTTTTAGGAGCTAGAGGGTAAGGAAAGTGAATTTTCCAAGCTCTGAGCACCTGTGACCACCCAGAGGCCCTGCTTCGTGCAGAAGGTCTAGTGCAGTGATGACGAACCTTTCAGAGACCGAGTGCCCAAACAGCAACCCAAAATCGAATTATTTATCGCAAAGTGCCGGTACTCATTATGGGAGGGGTCACCACACCCCTTACACCAGCCATGGCGCATATAAACAGACATCATTGAAAATATTATACTAGTATAGGAGAAAAAAATAACATGATTTTCTTCCATTATAAATCATTTCTGTAAGCTGTTACAGCTCCAGTATACCCAGTGCAAAATAAGACAGCAGATGTAAATTCTCAAATTCGACATATTCCAAATACTAAAATGAAAATAAAATGATTTTTCCTACCTTTGTTGTCTGGTGATTTTGTTTTTCTATCCATATTGCTTCTAGTCGCTGATTCTGCTGCTCTTTATCTGTTCTCTTAACTCCGTTTCCAGGGCTTCATTTCCATTTATTTCTTTACTTTCCTCCTTTCTTCTTCATTTCTTGCCCTCCATCCATGTCCAGCCTCCCTCCCTCCCAGCACCAGGAACCCCCCTCCTCCTAAAATTTAAAAAGCTTACCGTCCTCGGAGTCGGGGTTAAGGCGGCGTGCAGCGGCAACGAAGCGCGTGTTCTTCCCTTGGCGCGCCTTCAGCCTTTCCTGTCTCTCAAGCTCTGGTCCCGGGCGAAGAACACGCGCTTCGCTGCCGACGCACGTCGCCTTAACCCCGACTCCGAGGACGGTACACTTTTTATATTTTAGGAGGAGGGCGGTTGCTGGTGCTGGGAGGGAGGGAGGATGGGCGGGGCGGCCTGATGCTTGTTGGGTTGGAGGGAGGGCGGGAGGGGAGGCCAAAGGGAGGGAGAGTGGGCGAACCAGCGATGGCGCGCGTGCCAAGGGAGAGGGCTCTGCGTGCCCTCTCTGGCACGCGTGCCATAGGTTCGCCATCACTGGTCTAGTGCATCTCCCATTGTGCTATCGAAGCTCCCTATCCAATAACACAATGGGAGGTGGTGACAACAGATGCCAGCAAATTGGGTTGGGGAGCTCATTACAAGTTCCATCTGGCACAGGGCACCTGGACGGAATAGGAGTCTCAGTGGTTGATAAATTGCTTGGAGCTCAGGGCACTGTGGGAGGCCTACTTGATAGATCAGTGTTCTTGGTGGCTGTTGCGTTGGCATGTAGAGTTTCAGAACTTCAGGCTTTCTTGTCAGGATCCCTTTCTTTGCTTTTCAGAGGCAGGGGTCTCCCTTCCTTTCTTCCTAAAGCGGTATCAGCATTTCATCTCAACCAATCTGTGGAGCTTCCATCCTTTGGCAGAAAGGATGAAGATGCTCTGTATTCTTCCTTGAAGCTTCTCAATGTGCCTAGAGACTTCATTAGACATCTGGAAGTCACAAATGAGTTTCTCAAATTGACAGACACTGGTTTTTGGTAAACGGGGGCTTGGCCTCTTGGCTTCCATGCCCACAATTGATAGATGGCTGAAGGAGATTATCATGTCAACTTTGCTTGCAGGGAAGCAGGCTCCTCAGGCCTTGTGGGCTCATTATGCAAGGCGTACAGTGACATCCTGGGTGGAGACTACCTTACTGTCTCCGGTGGATATTTGCAAGGTGGTGAGGGGGCTGAATACCTTTGCCAAGCACTGCAGGATGGATGTTGCAGTGCGCTTGGAAGTCTGTTATGGGACTTCAGCTCTCAGGTTGGCCGTACCAACATCCCACACACTCTAGGGATTGCTTTTGAACATCCTACAGGTTCTGGGATAGTGGGAAGGTATGTAATGGAAGGAGAAATTAGGTCTTACCTGATAATTTTCTTTCCATTAGTCCTTCCCACTATTCCAGAGGCCCACCCAAGGTTTCTGAGATATTCTGAGTTTATCCTTACTTCTTGTCTATGTAAATGCTGAAGAGGTGGACTGCCAAGAGAGATGCCTCAGCTCAGTTTTGAGGTCTGTCTCCAACTTCACATGTTCTAGATTAGTGGGAAAGAATTCAGGTAAGAAAGACCTAATTTGTCCATTTAACAGATGCCAAATATTGCTGGATAGAAGTAAAGAATGGATGATTTCACTTGTGCATTAGTTAACATTTTATTGCATGCAATTTAAGCACAATTAAGTAGGCTTTCACAGAAATTATAAAACTGAGACCATGGAAGTTAGTGACAGGGTTTTGCACAAGGTCATATTTGCTCAAGTTCTAATTTCTCGTGTGCACTAATGCTTATTTTGCAGGTCAGTCAACTCATGCAATGGAAATGTTGAGTTCTTGTGCCATATCATTTTGTAAATCGGCCAAAGCAGAGTATGCAGTAGCTAAATCAATTCTTACATTGACTAAATGGATCCAAGCTGAATGGAAAGAGATTTCTGGACAACTGAAGCAAGTGTACAGGGTATGGCAGCAACAGAACATTACTGGCCTTTCCACGCTGGCTAAAAACATACGTGCTTTAATTGATCTTCCACCTGTAACTGCCATAGAGGATGAGTATCCCCGGATTGAGAGTGAATCTACAGGTGGGTTTTGCTTTGTTCTGGTTTTCTACAAGTACATTTTTCTTAATATCGTCAAAGCTTTAGTTGATCTGAAAACTGTAGATAGCTTGAAAGCAGAGTACAGTCTCTAGCTAGGTCTGTAAGGGTTGCTTGTTTTTTGAAATTAATCTTCATTTGGGCTTTTATTCTTAGGTATCTGTTTTTCAGTCTAATTGTCCGTTCTTTGAAAGTACAGAAATTAGTTTTTCAGTGTTCTCATGCCACAGGTGGTATTGCTACATACCTTTTTCCAGTGGACATTTTTGTTACATTGGTATCACTTAAGGGGCAGTGCAAAAAAGGCACACAAACTGGAGGATACCAGACAAATAAAATAATTTTATACACAAGCTAGGGGAGGAGTGAGAAAATACTAGAGAATATAGTGCTTTTCTGGTTTCTATTGGATACACAGTTATTTTAATTTGTTTTTGTATCGGGGTGTTCATCGGTTGAAACCTAAAATCAGAAGCCCTAATTATATAACATTTATTAAAGATAAGGTCATTCTTTGAAAAAGTCATGTGCTTTCCCCCAGTAAAATTGGTAATACGTGAAACTGAATAAATAATAATAAAAAGACAAAGTTAAGTAAATTCTCAAAGGGAAATACTATTTTTACATTTTAGTTTCGGTATTTTGTCTTTAGTTGCAGCTGTCTGACATTTGAATAAAGGCTACTTATTTTCAAATCATCTAAAATGTACACTGAGAATAGTTTAGTCTAAAAATTTTATAGACATTCCATGAATGGTTTTCCTAAAAGTGGGCCCTTGTCCATAACACCAGTGTTGCTACCAAGAAAGCTCTAGCTCTCAAACGAGCCCCTTTGAGATACTGTAAACAGGGCACATCCAGTCAAACACCTACCTTGACTAGATCAGAGTTTGGCTCAGATTGAGAAGGCCTTCATCATGAAGTGCTTAAAAAGTCAAGCACAACTCCACCGGTAACCAGTGCTGTTTCTCTAACAAAAGTTGAGCCGAGGTCCAACCATGATACTTTCAAAATTAAACATATTTGTATTTTGAACAACCCGAAGGCAACACATCACTCTCCCTTGAAACACCAAATATGAAGCATTGCAATAATAGGCAAAATTGATATCTGTACCAGTAATTGAAACAGACCAGTGGATCGTTTTGGCATCTCCATAGTGCCTTTGATCAGAAAAACACTGGTCTAAGAGCACTGGCCACTTGGAATTCACTAAAAAAAAAAAAAAAGATGGATCTCAACCCCTCTCCTCCCCAGGTCTTTAACTTCTGTAGAGATCTCACAGATATTAAGGTGGGGGGGGGGATCACTATTCAATAACTCTTAACTCCTTATACATCTCTTTAATACTTGTTTTAAAAATTCCCATAATTGAAACCTAATTTATTATTTGACCTGTTTGTCTTGGATAGATTGTAAGATCTGTCCAAAAGGGATTGTTACAGTTCTTTATACATCTAGTAGCACTAGAAATAAGTAGTGTATGCTTGTCAGGTTGCTCAAGCACACTCAAAGCGGTTTGTGCAAATTTAAATGAGGTTTGATTCTCCAGACTCTCTCTGTCCATCTTGTTTCCCCTAACCAACATTTTCCCTAAAACTGTCTACCCTCCCCCCCCCCCACCCCAATCATTCTCAACTCCAGTTGCCGCCATCATGTTCCCAGTCCCTCCAAGAGGGATCTCCACCCCCCACATGCACTAACTCTGGTACAGATGTTCTGTTTTTGTCTAGCATCATGTGGCTGTTGGTGAGCTTAAATCCATGTGGTGTCATAACTTCACTATTTGCACAGTCTTGCAAGAATAGTGTGGGAATTTATATTCTGTATAATTCAAACTCACCAAGAGCTTACAGAGTCCCGAAGAAGAAGAAGAATAGGGCAGTTCTGGAAACAGTGCTAGCAGCAAGTGAAAGAGAGGGGGGAATATGATTTGAGATAAGAGTTAGGGAGCCATATCTGGGGTAAGTAGGGACTTCCATTGATCCCTGTGCTTTGCAGTGAACACTGATAATAGAGGAAGCATACTACTGAAATGGTGGCCTGTATTGTGATAGCCAAGTTTCTATTATATTTTAACTATGCTAGATGGACCATTGGTCTGACCCAGTATGGCTACTCTTATGTTTCTTTTCTCTGTTTCTTTCCTGATTTTGCTTTGATAATGATGCACTGCATTATCTCTCCATCAGTAAGCATTGGTGTTGGAGAACCTGATTTCATTTTGGGCCAGCTGTACCACTTATCTTCTGTGCAGGCTCCTGAAGTGGCTAAGTCTTGGGCAGCACTGGCTAGCTGGGCATACAGATGGGGCAGAAAAGTGGTTGATAATGCTAGGTGAGCAATCATTTAAGAAAATATTTCATAACTTTTAAAGACTTTGTGTTTCTCTAAAAACCCATAGATCCTAAACTACAAAATATCATACTATAGATAATTTGGAAGTTATCACCTAGGTATATAATTTAATATTATTTTTCATAAAAATAGCTTCTTTTGAAATCCTACAGTCAAGGAGAAGGAGTGCGTTTGCTTCCTGATGAGAAAACTGAAGTTCAGAACTTGCTCCCAGACAGTGTTTCGGAAGAAGACAAAGAAAAGATTTATGGTATCCTTGGGCAAGCAATGTGCAGACCAGCAGGAATTCAGGCAAGATTTTCTAATAATTAACACTGCTGCTGTTCGTTTTTTTTTTTTTTTTGGAAAGTTATTTTTGTATTTCATGCATTGGCCAAGGAGAGTTTGCAGTTGTAGGAGTTAGTTTTAGGCATAACTGCCCTCTCATTTGACATTGCTTAAACTAAAGCCACTAAAAGATAAAGACACAGCACTTAACTCATGGCTGCTGAGTGGGAAAACACCCAGCAGCCATTGCACCATGACTCGAGAAGCTCGTCCACAATGGAGGATGGTAATCCACCTTCGTAGTGGATATCCCCACATGGGTGAGTGTTATCTCTGAGAATTTCCCCTTTCACTTAAAAAAAAAGTTAAGGATTTCATTTTCCTCTTATTATGGTAGTGGTCCTTTTCTTGCACAGCACAATGACAAGGAAGTAAAAATAGAAGGGAAGTGTTACTTTCTAAATAATACATATAGGTTCTCCCACAGTGTTTTGTCTTTGTACTCTTGTTTTTGTTTTGTTTTTTTAATATTTTGGTATTTATGCATGCAGCATATAGTTGAAAGAGGATTTAGTTCTGTAGCTTTGAATGGTTCCATTCTTGGTTTGTTTCACTTTTGAAAAGCCTTGGGATCTTCTTGCTCCTCTGTCTTTCAAGACTACTACTTATCACTTCTGTAGCGCTACAAGGTATACACAGCGCTGTACACCAAACAAGAAAAAGACAGTCCCTGCTCAAAGAGCTTACAATCTAAATAGGAAAGACAAAACAGACAGAACAATTAAGAGGTTAGGGAATTAAAGAGGTGGGGATAAAAGGGTACAGGGCAAGTGAGTAGTGGTTAGGAGTCGAAAGCAGTGTTAAAGAGGTGGGCTTTTGGTCTGGATTTGAAAACGGCCAAGGACGGGGCTAGACGTACAAGCTCGGGAATTCTTTTCCAGGCGTGAGGTGCAGCGAGATAAAAGGATCAGAGTCTGGAATTAGCAGTAGAGGAGAAGGGGACAGACGAGAGTTTTATCCACAGAACGGAGTACCCGAGGGGGGGTGTAGGGAGAGAAAAGAATGGAGAGGTACTGGGGAGCGGTAGAGTGAATGCATTTATAGGTCAGTAAGAGAAGTTTGAATTGAATGCGGAAATGGATAGGGAGCCAGTGAAGTGACTTGAGGAGAGGGCTAATGTGAGCATAGCGACTGACGGGAAAATGAGTCGCACACCAGAGTTTTGGACTGATTGAAGAGGAGAGAGATGGCTAAGTAGGAGGCCGGTGAGAAGCAGGTTGCAATAATCTAGGTGAGAGGTGATAAGAGTGTGGATAAGACACAGGCAGTTTCCTACTTTTTGCAGCAGCTTAAGTCCTTGAGGCCTTATCTTGGTTATATGACCGTGACCACATATAGTTTGGATTATTGTAACTCCCTGTATGCAAGACTACTTGATTTATGGTCTGTGGCGATTTCACTTGGTCCAAGAACACCACAGCTAAGTTACTAACTGTGAAAAAAAACGTTTGGTTGTATTTCCCCTACAGCCAATTTTGTGTAACTTACCTTGACTTCCTGTAGAGTGAGACTATGATTTAAAACTTTAATATTGACTTTTCAGTGTCTACATAGCTCAGCCTTGATATCTAGTCAATGTGTGCTAAACTTGTATGAGCCTAAAAGGGCCTTGAGGTTCTCTCAGCAACATTGGTTTGCTGTTTCTTGTGTTTCTGCATTCTTTTGTATAGCCAAAGTCCTTTAGAACTGCTTGTCATTGGATTTGCTTTTGAAGGAGGAGGAGTTCTCAGTTCTGTAAACTGACCAAAGCTTGGTTATTTTCTCAAGCTTTCCCAAAGGCACCAGGGTGGATGGGTTTGTCTCTCTTGTGTAGGACTTGATATTGTCCTTTTGTTGAATGCATTCTTGTTTTTTTGTGCATTTTGAATTTATGCTCTGTTTCATTATTTAGTAGCATTTGGTTATCTGCCTTTCATAATGAGTCATCTGGCAGTTTTATTTTTCCTAATTTTATATTTTTTGGTTTCTTACATTAGGATGAAGACATAACCTTGCAGATCACAGAGAGTGAGGATGGTGAAGAAGATGATATGGTAGATGTTATCTGGCGACAGCTACTGACCAGTTGCCCATGGCTTGCAGATCTGGATGAAGTTGCATCAGAGGGACTAATCAAATTATGGAGGAAAGTTGTAGACCGGATTTTCAGTCTTTATAAGCTCTCATGCACTGCATATTTTACCTTCCTTAAACTTAATGCTGGCCAGGTATGTCTTGATTTGTTTTATAGTTCACCTAACAAATTAACATAATCAAATGTCATTCAGATTACCGTAATTATTGAACTTCTGTTCAGTCTTGCCCTAGATAAATACTAAAAATTTTACTGATGATTTTCACACCAAAGATTTGACCAAACAATTTGTGGGGGTTTTTGTTTATGTTTAAACAGTTTTTATTAACATTTCAGCATATTAAATCCAAACAGTACATTTTACTTGACACATTTCACAATGAATTATGCTGCATAAATCACACACATTACTGAACAGTATTCAAAACTTTTTAACATTTTTCTCCCCTATCCTAATTCCCTCTACCCCCTTAATTGTCTATGAATTTTTATGGTTGAACAGGTTTGTTAGCATTTAGCATATTAATCACACAATGTTTCTTACTAGGCTAAATCATCAACAACTTATGCTCTATAAGCCAAATCAATTCTGATCAGGATCTTCACACTTGTAATTTCCCCCCCCCCCCCCTTCCCTTTCTCCTCAGCCTCCCCCTCCCCGCCTCACCTCCCAATCCCTTGGTACTCATACATCCGAATAACCTACATTGTTCAGTGCTCTTTTAGTATCTCCTATATTCCCTTATCCCCTCTGGGCTTGGTTCTGATAGCCCAGGGGTACCTCCCTTCCCTGCGTGTCAACCTTATATGTGGGGCTGTTTAGTAGGGGTGTTCGCTCCCTATATCAGGGTCACAGCAAATTAAGAAGCAGACTTCGTCCTTGCGGGCTTAGTTCTTGTATGTAATGATCCCAGATCTTTACAAAACTTTTTTTCCTTTTCGGAGATCCCTTTGCCTCCCTGGCTTCCCAGGTGGCCAACTCGTGCACTTGGTTTCTCCAATGCCAATAAGCCGGAGGGTCTGATAGGATCCAATTTTGTAAAATAGTTTTTCTAGCCACCAAACATACTTTGCGACACCATATTCTATCCCCCCCAGCCTGCGTTTGGAATGCTGTTTGTGTATCTAGCACATAATGATCCCAGGTTCCATCCACGGGACATAAATCTCTGGATCTCTCCCCAAAAAGCTTTTACTCTTGGACATCCCCAAAAGGCATGGTATAGAGTGTGGGGTATGTAATCACATTTAACACATTTCTCCGCCGTTGTGCCGCCTATGTGTCCCCTTTGCCGTCCAGACATGTAGGCCCTCACCACCACTCTGAATCCACATTCTCTAAGTCTCTCATCTATAGTGAGGGCCGGGATATGTGCCAGTGTTGTCCCAATGTCCCATCCCGCTAGGGTGGTTCCCGATTCCTTTTCCCACTTTTGTATGATATAGTGTAAGTTGTGTGGTGGGGTTCGTTTCTGCAACATTTTATATATGGTTGATACTGTCACCCCCGCCACCTCCATGGGTTGGAAGAATGTCCGTACTTTACCCCCTAGTTTCCTCTGTAAATCTGATTGGTGTAAGGCTAAGATATAGTGTTTGGCTTGGGCATAAGCGAATCGGTCTCCCCATGTAGTCCCAATCTTTGCCTGTAGTTGCTCAAACGGGATAATTGTCGTTGCATCTCCTAATAAATGCTCCACTCTTATAATTCCTAATTGTCCCCATCTGAAAAATACCGAATTACTTTGACCTGGTTCAAAATTCGGGTTCCCTCTAAATGACAAAAGCTCTGATGTTGTGGCACTCCCTCCCAACTTTTTAATCATCAACCTCCATGCTGCCTTCAGCGGTTGAAGCAACGAACATCGCTTGAGGTGAGCCGGGAGCTGGTCTTGTTTCAGATGCAGCAAAGTGACCATGTCATAAGGGGCGAAATATTCTTCTTCTATGTCTATCGGTGTGAATAAATTAGTCTGGCCCACCCAGTCTCCTATGTGCCTTAATAGACATGCCTGATTATATCCAGCCAGATTTGGCAATCCTAGGCCTCTATGACCCCATCCTCCCACTAATAACGGAGTTTGCATTTTGGGTTTCTTTTGTGCCCAGCAAAACCTACTAATTACCCTCATGACTCTAGTCAAATCTCTCTTCAATACTCGCACGGGGAGCGTCTGCATGAGGTATAACCATCTCGGGAGTATTACCATTCTAATTAGATTTATCCTGCCTCTCAGCGTCAATGGGAGACCCTCCCATTTCTCTAACTGGCGTTTAGTCTCATCCACCCTGATGTTGATGTTAATCTCATATAAATTCTCTAAGTCCATGGTCAATCTGATTCCTAAATATTTAAATGATTTATCTGCCCATCTCAAGGGAAAATCCTGAGTCCATAGTTGCTTAACTGTTAGTGATGAAGCTAGTGCTTCAGATTTAGCTAAGTTCAGCTTAAGGCCTGCATAGTCTCCATATTCTTTCAGAATTTTCATTAACGCCGAGAGGGATGCCCGTGGTTCCGTGATCATAACTAGGAGGTCGTCTGCAAAGGCCGCTATTTTGAATACTGAGCGCCCCATTTGTATCCCCTTTACTAACGGATTATCTATTATCTCTCGAATCAATGGGTCAAGAGTCAAGACAAATAGCATCGGGGATAAGGGGCACCCCTGACGAGTTCCCCTTTGTATTAAGAACTCCTCTGATTCCACCCCATTGACTCGTATTTTTGCCTTCGGCCTATGATACAGGGTCCGTACTGCCGCCAGAAACTGGCCGTCAAACCCATATTTTTCCAGCGTCGCGAACAGGAACGCCCAGTGCACTCTGTCAAAAGCCTTTTCGGCATCAAAACTGATAAGTAGAGACTGGGCGCTCCTGCGCCTCCGCATTTCCAAGGCCGCTATAATTTTCCTGAGGTTTTTAGCTATTACTCTGCCTTCTACAAAGCCTACTTGTGCCTCATGTATTAACTTTGGCAATACTCTTTTCATACGGTTAGCCATTATTTTTGCCAATAGTTTAAAATCCACATTTAGAAGAGAGATCGGACGGTATGACTCCAGATTTAATAAGTCTCTCCCCGGTTTTGGTAGCACCACTATTTGCGCCAGAGCCAGACCATCCGGCGATTGCTCCATATCTATCATTTTATTAAAATAATTGGTCAACGTTGGGGCAATGCTGTCTCCTAATATTTTATAAAATTCTATTCTTAGCCCATCTGGACCTGGTGCTTTTTGCCGTTTTCCTTGTGCTATCCCCAGTAACACTTCCTCCTCTTCAACTGGCTTGTTCATTTTGTCTCTATCTTGCTGACTGATGGATGGTAAATTTAAGTTGTCTAAATACATAGACTCTGGCAATCCTTGCTCTTCCGGTTTTGCATAGAGTGTACTATAAAATGCGGCGAAAGTTTGGCAGATTTGCTCAGCCTTATTCTCTATCTTTCCCTGTCCTCCCCGTATTTGGAGTATTTGTCTTTTACTGTCTCTTGGATTAGCCAGTCTAGCCATCAGACGCCCTGCCTTATTGCCGAATCTGTGTAGCTGATATTTGTAGTACAGCTGGGATTTAGATGCCCGCTGATGTAGCAACACGTTAAGTGCCGTCTGTGTTTCTAAGAGTTTGCTACGGTGGGCGTCTGTTTGTCTCTGTCCGTATGCTTTCCGGGCCTGACAGACCAATGCACTCAAACGCAAAATTTCTCTGTTTCGGGCTTTCTTCACATGGTGATAGTAACTAATTGTTTCCCCACGGAGTACTGCCTTTGCTGCATCCCAAAACAAAACCGGGTCTCCTACATGTTGTATGTTCAGGGTCATATAATCTTCCCATCGTTCCTTTAACTTCTCTCTGAATGTCCCATCGTTGAACAACTCTAGTGGAAACTGCCAAGAGCCGCCCTTAGATCCCGTGTCTCCCATGTTCCACTCTATACACCCATGCACGGTCTGATATCGTGTAAGGCCCTATATTTACTTCTCTGATCCCTCCAAACATAGCTTCTGATGTGAGTATGTAGTCTATTCTAGCTTGAGATGTATGCGCCCGTGCATGGTGGGTATAATCCCGCTCACCAGGATGTAGGACTCTCCACGTATCTACTAAGTCCATCATCTGTCCTAGTCGCTTCAGGCCCTTATTGGACGCCGTGTTATCACTTCTCTGCCCCCTAGAGCTGTCTATTGAGGGATCCCACACCGTGTTAAAATCTCCCCCCACTAGTGTGTAAGTTTTAGAGTGCTGGAGAAGGTGGGTTATTACTTGGTTGTAAAATTGCTTGTCATAGTGGTTTGGTGCATAGAGATTACAAATTAGGATCGTTTGACCCGCCGTCTCCACCTCCACCAACACATATCTGCCCTTTGGGTCTCTTTTAAGAAGTCGGACTGCCGCTGCCACCCCTTTCCTAATTAACACCGCCACTCCTCCTTTCTTCCCCTGTGCTGCTGCCGAAATACAGTCCTCCACCCACCATGTCTTTAACTTAGTGTGTTCTTCTTGGCTAAGGTGTGTTTCTTGCAGCAAAGCGATGTCTATTTTATGTCTCTGCAAGTGCTGTAATATTTTTGTTCTTTTAATCGGTGAGTTGATACCTCCCACATTCCAGGTGACACATCTAACCATAATCTATAGATGAGTTGTATCGTATCTGCCTCGCTACAAAACCAACTTCTCCTTGCAGAAGGGCATCCCAGCCTATGCCCCTCCATTCCTGCCATCGCTCATGATTCACCCCTTGCCCTCGATCTTTCTTTTCCCCCCGTCCATTGGTTGACCGCCTCCCCCCCTCTAATTCCCCCCTTACCCTCTTTTCCCCCCCGTTTGCCTGTTTCCTCCCTCTTCCCTTCTCATTTCCCATTCCCCCAGTCTTGTGTCCCTCAGGAAGGGACCAATCACTTTTTACGCCTCCAATCCTCCCCCCCTGTATTGGTCAGAACCTTAACATCATAACCCTGCATAATATTTCTTCATATTTACCATCATTAAAGCCATATCTTTAAGAAAAGGAAAGGAAGGGTTAAAGATAATGAAACAATTGGGAACCTCCTATACATCATCTCAATACATTATTCAAGACTCATTTTGCATGTTTTGGGAGACCCCTTATTTGCATTTCATCTATATCAGCATTGCTTTTGTTTTCATCCCTTCACTCTTCTAGACCCAACCCCCATTATATTTCTCTTCATGTTCCCCAGCAACTACAAACAGATGAATGAAAAATAGAAAGAATAACATGTCTTAAACAATTCTTTTCTCACGTCTGGAGATGCTGCCCTTGCTCCTGCTCCAGATCTTCTCTTTCTCTTTAGAGCTTATAGTTTCCAAGTCCCTCATACTTGGAGCTCTAAATTGACATTTAACTTCCCCAAACAGTCCTTGCAATTGCTGATCGGTTTCTGCTTAAGATGGGGAAGCAGTGCTGGTTTCGGTCACCTCTCCCCTCTCCAGCCGCTGTAGAAATCCTTTCGCTTCTTCCACCGATTCATAGAAATGGATTACCCCATTATGGGTGACTCTCAATCGCGCTGGGTATAGCAACGCGAAGCGGACCTTCAAATTAAATAATTGTGAGCAGATTGGGGAAAAAGCACGTCTTTTCTCTGCTACACCCACCGAGTAGTCCTGGAAGCAAAGAATCTTCTTCTGCTCATACTGCAGGGTGTTCTCGTTCCTCGCCGCTTGCAGGATCAACTGTTTGTGGGCGAAATTTAACACCTTCAGGATTATAACTCGCGGTTTAGCGGCTTGTTCTCGACGTACACCTAGTCGATGGGCTCTTTCCACTCTCAGGGGGCCGATGGTGTCTGGGAATTTTACTCTCGCCGTGAGCCAGCGCTCCAAAACCCCCACCAGATCTCTGCCTCCTATGGCCTCGGGGAATCCCACTAATCGTAAATTATTTCTTCGGGACCGGTTTTCAAGGTCCTCGATTTTTTGTTCCATCGTTTCTATTTGTTCCCGGAGTTGTTTCTGTCCGGCTTCCACTTCTGTGACCCGATCTTCCACTTGTTCGGGCCTGGAACGCTATACATTCCCGCGTTAAATCCTCCATGCGGGTCTGCAGCTTCTCTAATTTAGAGTCTATGGGTGATAATCTTCTTTCCAGAAGCTCCTCCAGTACTGTGGTCATTTCAGCCGTTATTTCGGCGACCCACGTGGATGAGACCGAGGAGCCGATCATGCTGGGTGAGGCCGCCATCTTTGGGTCCGCCGATTTCTGTCGCAAGCGTTCTTTGGCGCTTGCTTTTGTTGTCATTTCTTTACCCGGCTCCCGCAACGATTGACAGGACTTCAACCTCCCTTCCGATGTTGTTTAAGCTTGCGTTTTAGGGTTGTAAATAGCCCGAATCTTGAGGGGGCCGAGGATCGAGGTCGGAGAGCGCTTTACATGCGTCCTCTCTCCGGCATGGCGTCACGTGATCTCCGGGTTTTTTGTTTGTTTTTGTGTTAAGAAATTAAGTCCAGGCATATTTCACTTAATAGGACGTGAAACTCCCTTAATCTGTGACTTCCACACATTATTTAGTCAAGCTCAGTTGAGGAAGTTCTGATTTACTACTTTTTTGGCACACGATGGCTGAAGAGCATCTTGTGTAGCAGTCTGTAGAAAATTGTTTTTTAAATTTGCTACTTGGAATGCAGGCATTGCTTAAATCCTAAAACTTTTGGCAGTCAAACTAAATAACTTGTTACTCTAGTTTATTACTTAAGCTAGAGATTTGTTCTGTTTAAAAATTGACAGTTCACATTTTGTTTTTCTTAGTGATGCAGTGTAAAATTTGTATTCTCTCCTGAGTTATCGCGTAATGTAGTTTGAAGTAGGGTTAGCAAATGTTATCCTCCACTTCATGGTGCCCTTTTCCTCTGTCATGCTGAATTGTACTTGACTGATGATAAAGGTTCAGCATCCTGGAAGTGGGGCTTGTTTAAATTAGAACTTCCTTGTCAGCCCCCCAGAGTGGTCCAGCTGCTGACACATGGGTTACGCGCGCCCACCAGCAGATGGAAACTGAGAGCATAATTTCTTAGAAGTGTATAATAGTCATGTGCCACCTCTAGTGTTCCCTTTAAGAGGAGCGCATGAACAAGTGCTCATACATTTTAGGAGCTTCTCTCTCAGATTTTACATGGTTGCTCACAAAAATGATTTTTTTTTTGTGCTGTATATAGAAATTCATCGCTAATACTGGCGCTCAAAAATTGTTGGTTTTTAAAACTGTTGCTCATGTGGAAAAAAATTTGCACACTGGCCGCTCCTTAGAGGAAACATTGGCCACCTCATAGCCAGCCAGTAAGTCTCCAGCAGATGGTGGTCGAACAGTCTGCGGTCAGACCGGTAAGGGGATGGCTCCCTGCAGTGCGATTTTTGGACTTAAGTTCTCTAAAGAAACTTTCTGAAGACTAAAAAAAAAAAAAAAAAGTTTCATTTTTTTACCAGTTCTCTCCCTTTACATAAGAATATCCATACTGGGTCAGACCAATGGTCCATCTAGCCCAGTATCCTTGTTCCAACAATGGCCAATCTAGGTCACAAGTAACTGGCAGAAACCCCATTAGTAGCAACATTCCATGCTACCAATCCCAGAGCAAGCAGTGGCTTCCCCCATGTCCACCTCAATAACAGACTGAACATTTCCTCCAGGAACTTGTGCAAATCTTTTTTTTTTTTAACCCAGATACACTAACCGTTGTTACCACATCCTCCAGCAGCAAGTTCTAGAGCTTAACTATTCTTTGTGAAAAATTTCCTCCTATTTATTTTAAAAGTATTACCATGTAATTTCATCGAGTGTCCCCAGGTCTTGGTACTTTTTGAAAGAATAAAAAATCGATTCACTTCTACTCATTCTACGCCACTCAGGATTTTGTAGACCTCAATCATATCTCCCCTCAGCAGTCTCTTTTCCAAGCTGAAGAGGCCTAACCTCCAAGCCTTCTGGCCAGCGAGGTGGTCCTGGTGCTCTAGCACAACGTCACGGCGGTGGCGTGCATCAGTTGTTTGGGGGGGGGGGGGGGGAGACCCGGAGTACTCAGATGGTGTGAGAGGCTTCTGCTCAGCTCTCTTGGGCGGAGCGTCATCTTATGGACCTGTCTTCAGCCCATGTGGCAGGCATGGACAAATCTGCAAAGTGGATTTTCTAAATCGGCACACTCTGGATCCTGCAGAGTGGAGTGTTAGGAGGCCTTGGACACTGTGGTTCAGGCGTTGGGCTTGTCCGGTGACGAATCTGATGGTGTCAGCAGCAAATACCAAGCTGCCATGCAGTCGCAGGAGGGAGCTTCTTGCAGAAGGGATAGATGTGTTGGTCCAAATGTGGCCATTGCTTAGTCGTGTTCTCTCCTGGCCACTCATTAGTCGGGTCGTTCAGCTGATAGAGTGCCATCCAGGTGATGTGATCCTGGTCACTCTGGATTGGCCTCGTTAGCTGTGGTACGGGGATCTGGTCTGTCTGACGGGGCCCCCACATTCTGTCCGGGGAATGGACCAGCTGCTGCTTCAGGATCTGGTAGTCATGCTGGATCCATCTCCATTCTTGCTTACGGCTTGGTTCTTGAGCAGGTGAGGTTGTGGAAGAAAGGCTACTCGCCAGCGGTGATCGCTATTATGTTGATGTCTTGTCTGCAATCTACTTCTCTGGCTTATGTGCAAGTGTGGAATATCTTTGAGGTCTGGTGTCAGGACTGGGAGTTTTGCCTCTTTGGGCTTTGGTGGCACAGCTGCTGGATTATCTTCAGGGGGGCCTAAAGAAAGGTTTGGCCTTGTCCCTTCTCAGGATGCAGGTCATGACTTTGAATTCTTTTCGGGGTCCCTTGGAAGGAAAATTCTTGGCTTCCCTGCCGGCCATTCAGTGTTTCTTGAGAGCTGTGAAACTTCCCCATCCTCCATGTCTTCCAGTGGTGCCTCAGTGGGATCTCAATCTGGTCTTGTCGCCTCTGTTTTCCGCTCCTTTCGAGCCTTTGTCTGCTACACTCAAGGATCTCATGTTGAAGATGGTCTTCCTGATGGCGATTTCCTCTGCCTGTTGGATTTTGGAGTTGCAAGCTTTGTCGTGTAGGGAGCCTTTCTTGCAGGTCTTCAAGGAGAAGGTGCCTCAGCCGGTGCCCTTCTTTTTGCCCAAGGTGTTGTCCGTCTTTCAGGTCAATCAGTCGTTGTCGCTTCCATTCCTCAATGATCCGCAGGGGGACAAGGACCAGCGGCTTCTTTTCCGCTTGAATGTTCAGCGCATGGTGTTGGAGTATTTGCAGAGAACAGCGGACTTCCAGCAGTCCGATCACTTTATCCTCTTTGGAGGACACAAGGAAGCTTCAGTTTCCAAGGTGTCTATAGCATGCTGGCGCAAAGAAGCGATTGCTTTGGCCTATTTGGTCAAAGATCGGCCCATCCCTTGCTTGCTTAAAGCACATTCCACCAGAATGACAGCGGCTTCCTGGGCTGAGAGCAGCTTGGTTCCACCGCTCAACATCAGTAAGGTGGCAGTGTGGTCTTCGCTGCAATCTTTTGTTTCTCATTACAGGATTGATGTCCAGGCAAAACAGGATGCTGCGTTTGGTGTGGGGGTCCTTTCTGCAGGATTGCATGCTGCCCACCCATAGCCTGGTTACTGCTTTGGTACTCCCTTTGTGTCAGCAACTGGACCGGTCTGGAGGGCTGACAAGGAAGGTGAAATTAGTGCTTACCTGCTAACTTCCTTTCGTTTAGGCCCTCCAGACTGGTCCAGCACCTACCTGGGCGTGCAAGGTTGATAGGTGGGTGGGGGGGGGACTTCTGTCCCAGTTTCCTCTACGGAGGATTTCTTTGCCTTCGTTCAAGGCTTGTATATAGTTCTTTGTTGCGATTGCTGTTTTGTGTGGTTAAAATGGAGGGGAAAAAAAACCCAAAGAAAAATGAGAAGCGCATCTTTATGTGATGCCATGACGACCAATGGGATATTCAGTGGCTTTTCATGATGCAATCTTGGGAGAGAACTATGCACGGGAATTCTTGATACTCTGTTTTGCTTTGGTAGTTACATACTGGTTAGCTGTGAGGTGGCTCATGGCTATTATACACTTCTCAGAAATTGTGTTCTCAGTCTCCATCTGCTGGTGGGTGAGCATAACAGGGCCTAAATGAAAGGAAATTAGCAGGTAAGCCCTAATTTCACCTTCTCTAGTAAAAAAAAATATATATATATATTCTCAGTATTGTAGTCCCTTTTCATATGTATGTGAAATTTAGTGGTACTTGTAGGATATTCTAGAGTTGATTAATACACTGTTCACATACTCAGTTTTACGTTGTGTGGAATTAAGAGAGGTTGATTTAACCTCAACAAATAAAATGGCCTTTTCGGTTGTTGGCCTTCTATATGTGCTATCATTTTCAAATGCCGTTTTGTAACTAATAAAGAAAGCTTGATGTGAAAATTGGTCATGCTTACATGTTTATAGGCCCCTGTAGATGAAGATGATCCAAGGTTGCATTTAAGGAGCCCTTGTAAACAAAGCACTGATGATGTAATTGTGATGGCAACATTGAGGCTATTGAGGCTACTTGTAAAACATGCTGGAGAACTAAGACAGTATCTGGAACAAGGTCTTGAAACAACACCTACAGCTCCATGGAGAGGTACAAATTTTCAGCTTAAATGCATTAATTGAGCTATTACAAGGAAATTACTGGGGCTTTTAGAATCTCTTCCTGCTCATCTCTCTATATAAAAAGCAACACCAACGTTCTATGAAGCCTCCAGCCGGAAGTGTGAAGGGGGCGAGATATCCGGTTTCCCTATGAGTGTCTGCCCCGCCCTCTCTGTAACACAGTCAGTGAAGGAAAACAGCAGAGCACGAAATCAAATCGCTGGCTCTGTAACAGTGAAGGACTCAGAGGGGGGAGGGGAGAGAGGCCAGAGGGCAGGGACACACACACTCCCACATGCACACAGAAGAAAACATTGCTAGCCCCCGTTTCATTTGCATCAGAAACGGGGCTTTTTTACTAGTAGAATAATAATTTCCAACTTCATAAAAAATTTCTCTTGGAGTTCTGAGAACTTGAATATTGTGGAAATAACTCTGTGTCTTTTTCCTAACAATGGGTGTTAATAAACCGAACCATTCTTACTAGTATAGAAATAGTTTTTAAAAATTATTATCTTTTATCCTGCACTTTTCTTAGGCCTCCCTTGTTTTTCCTTTAAAGGCAATGGGGGGAGAGGAGGAAAGGCCTAGGTACAGAAGAGAGAATTTTTAGCAAAGGGGTGCCCAGCTTCCAAGCATGCTTCATCCTCAATTGTTCTTTACTTGGAAACTAGTCAAGTATTTTTTTTTTTTTTTTTGAGCAACACAGTTTATTCCAATAAATTCTTTGTGTGGGAAAGATGATCCAAGGGCTTTATATAGTTAATCATATTTGAATGGTGTTGGTTCTCAGCATTCTTGTGGTGACTTGTCTGAATGTTGTAGCTCTTACCTGATAGAGAGGCCACTGCATCAATAAAAATAGCTTTTAATGATTATGATGTGTTCTTAATGAATTTTTGTCGTGGTAGGTATTATCCCACAGCTCTTCTCTCGACTGAACCATCCAGAAGTATATGTTCGCCAAAGCATTTGCAATTTGCTGTGCCGAGTAGCCCATGATTCTCCACATCTCATTTTGTATCCTGCAATAGTGGGTACTATTTCACTAAGCAGTGAATCCCAGTCATCAGGTAAGGGAAGACTTGGACCTGTAAGCTTACTATATATATGCTTTCTCTTAGCTGGCTTGATACCCCACACTCCAACTGGTGACTTTCAATCTTATTCAACGGAGCCCAGATCGTTTCACCCACTTCAGGGCTTCATCAGGAACCACTCAACTTGAGCATGATTGTTGTAGGGTTAAAGATAGGACTACTTAATTCCTGAGCTGTAGCTTGGAAAGTTTGTTGTACTCAGTAATGTTCTGAGCAATTAGTTCTATTCTGAAAATTTGTGGGAAAATATACCCTATGAAAGAGAGAGAGATCACAGGCACAAAAATCTTGTGATATCAGTGCTCTGTTGGTCAGACCTTGGCAAGACCTTGGTTTCTGAGGGTATTTCCCATTTCTTTATCATTACTGATATTTACTTTTGCACAACCCTTTCACATTGTGTTTGGCTGTTTTCCAGTCCTTACAGCCTTTCACAATTGCAAAACCTGAGTTGGGAAGTTTTTTTTTTTATTTATTTTGTAGCAGGAGCAGTAGTAGTAATTTCCTTGTACAGTGATGGCAAAGGAGTGTGCCAAAATATGGCCATCAAGTTTTAATTCCTTTTATCTTGTGTAAGTGTGCTGCTGTTTAATTATATTGTATGTTTGTTTTAGTACTATTCTTTATGCAGTTCATAAAATTGTCACTTTTGGTATTTGTGGTTACTCTTCTGTTGTAGTTGTTGTTGTTGTTTGTTTGTTTGTTTTTGTAACACCTTGTCCCTCTTGCTTATTATGAGCTGAATGGCAAAATTATAGTATTTGTGATGAGGTTAATTACATCTCATTTTAGTATGACATGACTAGTAACAAATAGCAAACTTATTCAGTTGAAGCTAGTGGAGTCAGGGAAGGGCAACAAAAATAGGAATGGAGCCACCTGCCTAATGAAGACATGCTAAACAGCTTGGTGAAAAGGCATCTGAGGAGATATGATAAAAAGTTTTTATAAAGTCATGAGTAGGGTGAAACACCTAACAACGTAGTTTTTTTTTGTGGGGGGTGGGGTTCAAAAGAGGTTTGCACAAGTTTTCTGGAGTAAAAGTCCATAAAACGTATTAGCCAGATAGACTTGGGGAGAGCCATTGCTCATCCTGGAAATTAAAAGAAATAGATCTACTTTTTTGAGATCCACTGGTTACTTGTGACACCGACAGAATGCTAGGCTCAGTGGACCTTTGGTCTGACCCAGCATGGATTTACTTACATTCTTATGTGTTTAAATTGCTGATCATTGATGCCTAGTAAAGTAAATACTTTTGAACACACATTTTTCTTGTTTATCTTCCTTTTTAAAAGTTATTTTCCCTAACCCTCCTCCCTCCCCCTTTTGTCTTTTTTTCTTTTAGGGAACAAGCTATCTTCTGCCATCCCCACATTGCTGGGTAATATCCAAGGTGATGAACTGTTGGTTGGAGAATGTGAGGGAGGAAGCCCTTTAGCTTCTCAAGAGAGCAATAAGGATGAACTGAAAAATGGATTAAATGAAGATCAAGCAATGATGCAGGATTGTTACAGCAAAATTGTAGAGAAACTGTCATCTGCAAATCCAACAATGGTGCAACAGGTAGAGAATGAATTTGGTTTATAAATGTATGTATAAATATGATGTGGTAGAAATAGCATTTTATTAAGTGAATGATTCGAGTGTATCATTTTTCCATTGGTGCCGCCTTCTAATATGATGAACTAGTTGTTGTGAAATGCTTAGAGCAAACCTGATCCTGGAGTCACCCCAGCCAATCAGGTTTTCAGGATACCAACAATGAATATTTGTGAGAGATTTGCATGCAGTGGAGGCAGGACATGCAAATCTCTCAAATATTCATTGTGGGTATCCTGAAAACCTGATTGGCTGGGGTGACTCCAGGACCAGGTTTGGGAACCACTGGCATATAGAGTAAGATGTCATGAAGCTCTCTTTGTTGGGAAGCATTGCAATTAACATTTGCAGTGGGGAAACGAGCATACAATAATATAGCAAATTTAAAAGTAAGCTCATGAAGCTGCTACAGCAGCAAAACATGGGATGCAGAGGAGCCAGGACTGGAAAAATGGGAACAAGCAGCTGTGAAAAACTCTCCCTTGAAGAATTTAGCCATAAGATTACCATGAAAGGGCCCCTGTGGAAACCTTGCATTAAAGTTGTGCGCTAACGCTTAGCAGGCATAATTCTAGTTTTGCTCCCCAGTTTAGTAACCAAATATACAAATAGATCTAGAGTAAAAAAAAAAAATTGTGCATTTAATATGAGCGCACACCAGATGCATGCACACATGTCTTCACTAGAGGCAGCTAGCTATATGTTGCTTACAAAAAAATTTTATTCACACCCACAGTTGCATGTGAACACATCTGCACTTGTGCTAGAATTCTATTCTATGGCTTATATCTTTGCAATATAAATGTTTCTCCGAGGACAAGCAGGCTGCTTGTTCTCACTGATGGGTTGACGTCCTCGGCAGCCCCCTCCATCGGAAAGTTTACTAGCAAAGGCCTTTGCTAGTCCTCGCGCGCCCATGCGCACCGCGCATGCGCGGCCGTCTTCCCGCCCGAAACCGGCTCGAGCCGGCCAGTCTTCTTTCGTCCGCGCTCGGTACGGTCGTGTTACGCCGTTCGTGCCCCAGAGAGTCGACCTCGCGCGTCCTTTTCGACGTGTTTTTTGCTGTTTTTTCCTTGAAAAAGTTCGGGAAGCGCTCCGGTAGTGTTCCGGAAGACCCTTTCGGGTTTTCTGCCCTTCCCGTATTTCTCAGTTTTTGCCCCGTAAGTTTTCTTTCGTTGTCGGGGTAGGCCTCTTTTGGCCTCGGTCGAGATTTTCTCCCTCTAAATTTTGGTGCTTCAATTTTCGCCATTTCGGCTTTTGATTTCGCCGGCGTGATTTTTTCCGCCCATGACATCGAAGCCTTCCAGCGGCTTCAAGAAGTGCACCCAGTGCGCCCGGGTAATCTCGCTCACTGATAGGCACTCTGCGTGTCTTCAGTGTCTAGGGGCCCAGCACCGCCCTCAGAACTGCAGTCTGTGTTCCCTGTTACAAAGGCGGACTCAGGTAGCGAGATTAGCCCAGTGGAACGTTTTGTTCTCGGGCTCTTCGTCGGCATCGGCACCGGAGGCATCGAGTGCATCGACGTCGTCAGCGTCCGGACCATCTTCCTTGGCTGCCGCTCCATCGACTGCATCGAGGCATCGGACCTCTGCATCGGCGTCGGTGGTACCGAGACTTCGTCTGCTGATGTCGTCGGACGGAGGTGCATCGTCAGGAGTGCAGGTGAGGGCTGTCCATTCCCCTGCTGGTGGCGGTGAGCCTTCGGGTGGGTCTCCTCCTACCCTGAGGGCTCCTGCGGTACAGCCCCCCCGGGATCGACCCTCTTCGGTCTCGGCCCCGAGGAAGCGACGGATGGATTCTACGTCCTCCTCGTCGGTGCCGGGGAGCTCCGGTGACATGCTTCGGAAGAAGTCGAAGAAGCATCGACACCGGTCTCCTCCCCATGTCGGCACCGAGAGCTCTGGGTCGCCGAGGGATTCGGCACCGAGAGGACCGCTCACCCTCTGTTCAGGAGGTGTCGATGCGCTCCACTCTGGACAGCCCGGAACAGCCTCCTCGCCCGGAACAGGTTCTGACGTCGACGCCTGCATCGACCTCTCAGCCTTTCTCTGCAGCCGCTCTAAACGAGAGCCTCCGGGCCGTTCTCCCAGAGATTCTGGGAGAGCTGTTGCGCCCTACCCCTCCGGTACCGGCGGTGCTTGCGCCTCCGGTACCGTCGAGCGTGGCGCCGGCTGGCCCATCGCCCAGGTTGAGGTCCCCGATGTCGGTACCGCGTGCGGTGCCGACAGCGGCCACCTCCCAGGAAGGCTCCCCGACTACGTCGGCGGAGGGAGCTTCGCCGATGCGGGCGAGGGAGTCTACCTCTCGACGCCCCCACCGTGGACGGGGTTCCACCGAGTCGAGTAGGGCGAGGTTGCAGACGCAGGTTCGTGAACTTGTGTCTGACACCGAGGGTGAGGCCTCGTGGGAGGAAGAGGAGGACCCCAGATATTTCTCTGACGAGGAGTCTGAGGGTCTTCCTTCTGATCCCACTCCCTCTCCTGAGAGACAGCTTTCTCCTCCCGAGAGTCTGTCTTTTGCTTCCTTTGTCCGGGAGATGTCTACGGCCATCCCCTTCCCGGTGGTTGTGGAGGACGAGCCCAGGGCTGAAATGTTTGAGCTCCTGGACTATCCTTCTCCACCTAAGGAAGCGTCCACTGTTCCCTTGCACCATGTCCTAAAAAAGACATTGCTTGCAAACTGGACCAAGCCACTAAGTAATCCCCACATTCCCAAGAAGATTGAGTCCCAGTACCGGATCCATGGGGACCCAGAGCTGATGCGCACTCAGTTGCCTCATGACTCTGGAGTTGTGGATCTGGCCCTAAAGAAGGCTAAGAGTTCTAGGGAGCATGCTTCGGCGCCCCCGGGCAAAGACCCTAGAACCTTAGACTCCTTTGGGAGGAAGGCCTACCATTCTTCTATGCTCGTGGCCAAGATCCAGTCTTACCAGCTCTACACGAGCATACACATGCGGAACAATGTGCGGCAGTTGGCGGGCTTGGTTGATGCTCTTCCCCCTGAGCAAGCCAAGCCTTTTCAGGAGGTGGTCAGGCAGCTGAAGGCGTGCAGAAAATTCCTCGCCAGAGGAGTTTATGACACTTTTGATGTTGCGTCCAGGGCCGCTGCTCAAGGTGTGGTGATGCGCAGGCTCTCATGGCTGCGTGCCGCCGACCTGGAGAATAGACTCCAGCAGCGGATTGCGGACTCGCCTTGCCGTGCGGACAACATTTTTGGAGAAAAAGTCGAGCAGGTGGTAGAGTCTCTCCACCAGCGGGACACCGCATTCGACAAGTTCTCCCGCCGGCAGCCTTCAGCCTCTACCTGTACAGGTAGACGATTTTTCGGGGGAAGGAAGACTGGTCCCTATGCTTCTGGTAAGCGTAGGTACAATCCTCCTTCCCGACAGCCTGCGGCCCAGGCTAAGCCCCAGCGCGCTCGCTCTCGTCAGCAGCGTGCGCCTCAGCAAGGCCCCGCGGCTCCCCAGCAAAAGCAAGGGGCGAGCTTTTGACTGGCTCCAGCAGAGCATAGCCGACATCCAAGTGTCAGTGCCGGGCGACCTGCCGGTCGGGGGGAGGTTGAAAGCTTTTCACCAAAGGTGGCCTCTCATAACCTCCGATCAGTGGGTTCTCCAAATAGTCCGGCAGGGATACACCCTCAATTTGGCCTCAAAACCTCCAAATTGTCCACCGGGAGCTCAGTCTTACAGCTTCCAGCACAAGCAGGTACTTGCAGAGGAACTCTCCGCCCTTCTCAGCGCCAATGCGGTCGAGCCCGTGCCATCCGGGCAAGAAGGGCTGGGATTCTATTCCAGGTACTTCCTTGTGGAAAAGAAAACAGGGGGGATGCGTCCCATCCTAGACCTAAGGGCCCTGAACAAATATCTCGTAAAAGAAAAGTTCAGGATGCTTTCCCTGGGCACCCTTCTCCCCATGATTCAGCAAAACGATTGGCTATGCTCTCTGGACTTGAAGGATGCCTACACACACATCCCGATACTGCCAGCTCACAGACAGTATCTGCGATTTCAGTTGGGCACACGCCACTTCCAGTACTGTGTGCTACCCTTTGGGCTCGCCTCTGCGCCCAGGGTGTTCACAAAGTGCCTAGCTGTGGTAGCAGCGGCACTTCGCAGGCTGGGGGTGCACGTGTTCCCATATCTCGACGATTGGCTGGTGAAGAACACATCCGAGGCAGGAGCCCTGCAGTCCATGCAGATGACTATTCGCCTCCTGGAGCTACTGGGGTTTGTGATAAATTACCCAAAGTCCCATCTTCTCCCAGTGCAGAAACTCGAATTCATAGGAGCCCTGCTGGATTCTCGGACAGCTCGCGCCTATCTTCCAGAGGCGAGAGCCAACAACTTGTTGTCCCTCGTCTCGCGGGTGCGTGCGTCCCAGCAGATCACAGCTCGGCAGATGTTGAGATTGCTGGGCCACATGGCCTCCACAGTTCATGTGACTCCCATGGCCCGCCTCCACATGAGATCTGCTCAATGGACCCTAGCCTCCCAGTGGTATCAGGCCGCTGGGGGTCTAGAGGACGTGATCCACTTGTCCACGAGTTTTCTCAAATCCCTGTATTGGTGGACGATTTGCTCCAATTTGACTCTGGGACGTCCCTTCCAAATTCCTCAGCCACAAAAAGTGCTGACCACGGATGCGTCTCTCCTGGGATGGGGAGCTCATGTCGATGGGCTTCACACCCAAGGAAGTTGGTCCCTCCAAGAACGCGATCTACAGATCAATCTTCTGGAGTTGCGAGCGATCTGGAACGCTCTGAAGGCTTTCAGAGATCGGCTGTCCCACCAAATTATCCAAATTCAGACAGACAACCAGGTTGCCATGTACTATGTCAACAAGCAGGGGGGCACCGGATCTCGCCCCCTGTGTCAGGAAGCCGTCAGCATGTGGCTCTGGGCCCGCCGTCTCGGCATGGTGCTCCAAGCCACATATCTGGCAGGTGTAAACAACAGTCTGGCCAACAGACTGAGCCGGATTATGCAACCTCACGAGTGGTCGCTCAACTCCAGAGTGGTGCGCCAGATCTTCCAAGCGTGGGGCACCCCCTTGGTGGATCTCTTCGCATCTCGAGTGAACCACAAAGTCCCTCAGTTCTGTTCCAGGCTTCAGGCCCCCGGCAGACTAGCATCGGATGCCTTCCTCCTGGATTGGGGGGAGGGCCTGCTGTATGCTTATCCTCCCATCCCTCTGGTGGGGAGGACTTTGTTGAAACTCAAGCAAGACCGAGGCACCATGATTCTGATTGCTCCTTTTTGGCCGTGTCAGATCTGGTTCCCCCTTCTTCTGGAGTTATCCTCCGAAGAACCGTGGAGATTGGAGTGTTTTCCGACCCTCATCACACAGGACGAGGGGGCGCTTCTGCATCCCAACCTCCAGTCCCTGGCTCTCACGGCCTGGATGTTGAGGGCGTAGACTTTGCCTCTTTGGGTCTGTCAGAGGGTGTCTCCCGCATCTTGCTTGCTTCCAGGAAAGACTCCACTAAGAGAAGTTACTTCTTCCATTGGAGGAGGTTTGCCGTCTGGTGTGACAGCAAGGCCCTAGATCCTCGCTCTTGTCCTACACAGACCCTGCTTGAATACCTTCTGCACTTGTCTGAGTCTGGTCTCAAGACCAACTCTGTAAGGGTTCACCTTAGTGCAATCAGTGCATACCATTACCGTGTGGAAGGTAAGCCGATCTCAGGACAGCCTTTAGTTGTTCGCTTCATGAGAGGTTTGCTTTTGTCAAAGCCCCCTGTCAAGCCTCCTACAGTGTCATGGGATCTCAATGTCGTTCTCACCCAGCTGATGAAACCTCCTTTTGAGCCACTGAATTCCTGCCATCTGAAGTACTTGACCTGGAAGGTCATTTTCTTGGTGGCAGTTACTTCAGCTCGTAGAGTCAGTGAGCTTCAGGCCCTGGTAGCCCAGGCCCCGTACACCAAATTTCATCATAACAGAGTAGTCCTCCGCACTCACCCTAAGTTCCTGCCGAAGGTTGTGTCGGAGTTCCATCTGAACCAGTCAATTGTCTTGCCAACATTTTTTCCCCGTCCTCATTCCTGCCCTGCTGAACGTCAGCTGCACACATTGGACTGCAAGAGAGCATTGGCCTTCTACCTGGAGCGGACACAGCCCACCAGACAGTCCGCCCAATTGTTTGTTTCTTTTGACCCCAATAGGAGGGGAGTGGCTGTAGGGAAACGCACCATATCCAATTGGCTAGCAGATTGCATTTCCTTCACTTACGCCCAGGCGGGGCTGGCTCTTGAGGGTCATGTCACGGCTCATAATGTTAGAGCCATGGCTGCGTCGGTAGCCCACTTGAAGTCAGCCTCCATTGAAGAAATTTGCAAAGCTGCGACGTGGTCATCTGTCCACACATTCACATCTCATTACTTCCTGCAGCAGGATACCCGACGCGACAGTCGGTTCGGGCAGTCAGTTCTTCAGAACCTGTTTGGGCTTTAGGATCCAACTCCACCCCCCGAGGGCCCTGTTTGTTCTGTTCCAGGCTGCGCACTCAGTTAGTTGGTAAATTTTTTAGGTCAATCTCAGTTATGTCCTCGCCGTTGCGAGGCCCAATTGACCATGGTTGTTGTTTTGAGTGAGCCTGGGGGCTAGGGATACCCCATCAGTGAGAACAAGCAGCCTGCTTGTCCTCGGAGAAAGCGAATGCTACATACCTGTAGAAGGTATTCTCCGAGGACAGCAGGCTGATTGTTCTCACAAACCCGCCCGCCTCCCCTTTGGAGTTGAGTCTTCCCTTGAAGTGTATTGTCTTGCTACATACTGGACTGGCCGGCTCGAGCCGGTTTCGGGCGGGAAGACGGCCGCGCATGCGCGGTGCGCATGGGCGCGCGAGGACTAGCAAAGGCCTTTGCTAGTAAACTTTCCAATGGAGGGGGCTGCCGAGGACGTCAACCCATCAGTGAGAACAATCAGCCTGCTGTCCTCGGAGAATACCTTCTACAGGTATGTAGCATTCGCTTTATGTACATAAGTAATGCCATACTGGGAAAAGACCAAGGGTCCATCGAGCCCAGCATCTTGTCCACGACAGCGGCCAATCCAGGCCAAGGGCACCTGGCAAGCTTCCCAAACGTACAAACATTCTATACGTTATTCCTGGGATTTCGGATTTTTCCAAGTCCGTTTAGTAGCGGTTTATGGACTTGTCCTTTAGGAAACCGTCCAACCCCTTTTTAAACTCTGCTAAGCTAACCGCCTTCACCACATTTTCCGGCAATGAATTCCAGAGTTTAATTACAGAGTAGCATTCCAGCACTTGCACAGATGTATGCATGGTTCCAATTTATAAATTTTCTTTTCTTTTATTTTTTTGGTCCACCACTTTTGCTGTTTGTTCCAGTACACTTCCTCCGCAGTTCTGTCTTTTTTTTTTTTTTTACCCAATTTTTTTGTGCAAGCCAGACAGAAGTTTCAGGTCTTATAAACCTGAGGTAAAGAAACAAAAGAGGCATTAAATCCTCAATACTGTCAACTACTGGCCAATTAGGAGAAATACACTTCATGAAATAATACAGTTTTCAGGCACAGCAACCCACTGTTTCGTCACAGGCCTCTTTTACTACAGCTTAGTAAACGGGCCTCTAAGTTAACTTTTCCTACACAGGCTAAGGTGCCATGTGTCTTTGCCAGGATCAGTTAATGTGTTTTTGCCAGTTGTAGTCTGGAGTGTTGTGGTTTTATTATATACCTCAGTTTGTGAGATATACTTGAGCTCATCTACTCAGAATGGTAGAGCATCAAAGTGGAGGAGGTTCTACAGTTTGGTAGATCAGTATAACTGGCAATCAAGATGATCTGGTACAGAAAGTCCAGGAGCAACAGAAGGTAGAAGAACAAAGGCTACAGGTCACCAGTATGGCTCACGAGATGATTTATTAAATAAAAAGAGATCCATCACAGGCACATCAGGGATGCAATTTCTAAAACTGAAATAAAACAATATGTTTGCTATGGACCCTGTTTACTAAGCCGCACTAGCGTTTAGTGCGGGCTCATCATTAGCACGAGCTAAAAACATTAACATGCCCTTATCACTGCTTAGTAAACAGGGCCATATATGTCTAATAATTAAAAAGAAGTAAAAGCCATGCTGTTGAAAGAATAAATAACAATATAAGGGGCCCTGTTTACTAAGGTGTGCTAGCATTTGTAGCTAAAAACGCTAGCATGCCCTTAGCGCGGCTTAGTAAACAGCCCTAAATGACATATTAAAAAAAAAACATAATTCCCTTTCGAATAATAAATACATCTTTAACATTTTTAACCTTTTATATATAATTTATCATGAAAGTTATGTTTCTTTTTAAGCGTTTGTGGATAACATATTACATTGGTCTTCTGTTTGACTGTATTGGTAAAAAGTAATACATCCATGACATCCAGTGTATCTAATATGTATGTAATATTATCAACTCTTAAGATCAGCATATATAATTATATTTTAGGATGTCCTTTGGTATTTTTTTTTCAATAGCAAATACAGATAAACTGTAAACCATAAAATATCAACACTGATTTCAACACAGATTATATTATACATTTATTTGTTGCTGCATTTTAGGCCCTAATTGTTGCAGCAGGACCTCTGTTTGGTGTTTCAAATAGTACTAGGACTATCCTTAAATACTGCATATTTATGGGTCATATTTAGGTAGCCCTTGAGAGCACTCCCAAGTGGTCCAAAATTTAGCCACATGGGTAATTTTTGCACACTAAAGGGGTGTCCATATTTCTTTGTTAATATTGCATTAGTTACCTGTTCAAAATAAAGTTAAAACTTGCATGATTTATTTTATTTATTTATTTGTTACATTTGTATCCCACATTTTCCCACCTATTTGCAGGCTCAATGTGGCTTACAATAGTACCGTAGAGGCGTTTGCCAATTCTGGTATAAACAGTTACACAGTGATGTTATGGTAGAATAGGTTCATGTGGAACAAACAAACATATTAGGGAATCATATAGAGGAAGAGTTACGTTATGTCCTTTACATTCTTTGGTTTCGTCGTGTTGCTCTGGCTCAGTTTTGGAAGAGTATCGCAATGAAATACTCTGGCCAGGGCTTTGTGTTCTGAAAATCAGGGCTTACTTCATGTTCCTTCAATAAAGGTTGCATGTAAAGTTGACACCCAGTTGTACACTCTTGCGCTGCAGCTGTTCTCCGGAATACCTTGTCACTGAATTTGTGACAGGAGAGTTACTGCGTGTGGTTCTGGAAACTTGTGAAGGCTATGAGGATGCTTTTAGAGATCTGTTATAAATATTCTGTCCACGTGTGAGTGAATTATATCTTATATTTATCTGTAAGCCGCTTAAACTTGTTGATAGTGTATAAATATTTTAAAGTAAATTTTTAACCTCGTCTTTGTAGGTTCAGATGCTTGTTGCAGAGCTACGCAGGGTTACAGTTCTTTGGGATGAGCTCTGGCTTGGAGTTCTATTACAGCAACATATGTACGTACTCAGACGTATCCAGCAACTTGAAGATGAAGTGAAGAGAGTGCAGAACAACAACACGCTTCGCAAGTAAGTTGTAATGAATCTTCATTTCCACCTGGATCTGTGTATTTTAAAACTAGTTGATATTGGGTGTTTAAAAATGTTACTTCCTTCATTAAATAGAGAGGAGAAGATGGCAATCATGCGTGAAAAACACACCGCTTTAATGAAGCCCATTGTATTTGCATTGGAGCACGTGTGCAGCATCACTGCAGCTCCTGCAGAGACTCCCCATGAAAAATGGTTTCAGGACAGTTATGGAGATGCAATTGAGAGTGCCTTGGAAAAACTGAGGAATCCATCAAATCCTGCCAATCCTGGAAGCAGTTGGATACCTTTTAAACAGGTTTGTTCAGAAAAGTTCCCTAAGCAATTTTTTTTCTCATGTATATCCAGGGCTAGATTTATTTTTAGGCACGTACTTAGAAGTCAAAAAATTGTGATTGTAAAAAATATGAAATCGTCCCCGCTAGTCAAATCAAATGTAAGGGGGACCACTTTTTTTTTTCTTTTTCATATTTGAGGTTATTTGGTAATCCTCCTAATCCTCTGTGATACAGCCTGTAGTTTGGCAAAACATAGTCTGTCGTAGGCATTAGCATTTCTTTTGAAGCAGCAGTTATAGCAGTTATTTGAATCAAAGAATTGTCTTCATGTGGGATGGTAGAACTTGTAACCACTTGCCTCCACCTACCCTCCTCTCCTCCTTCCTGTACACATTAATTGATTTGATTTGCTTACTTTATTTTTTGTCTATTAGATTGTAAGCTCTTTGAGCAGAGACTGTCTTCTATGTTTGTGCAGCGCTGCGTACGCCTTGTAGCGCTATAGAAATGCTAAATAGTTATTTAGGCCATATTGAAAGGGTCCTTACTCTTCTCATCTAGATGTTCATTTTCTGGAAGAGATAGCTTACCTTAGACCTCCCTTGTATATAGTTTCCAGAATGGAATCTGAGTTTTTATGAGCAAAAGTTTTCAAACTGATTCACATTTGTATTTAAGAAAACTTGATTAATTATACATGCAAGACTTTTTTTGTTTTAAGACTTTTAAATTGAATGTTTTATACAGATGAGTGAGATGACTTTTTTGGTGTGCACTGATTATATGTAAGCAACAGGCCATATGAAGGACATGGTTTCCATTTTGTAGCTTCCTACTATTCCAGAACCTTTGGGGATAGTTGTGTCCATCAACCAACAGGTGGAGGTAGAGAACTGAAAACTGAGCTGAGACACATCTCTTGGCATTCAGTCTGGCTGCTCAGTATTTTTTAGCTCCAGCAGGTAGATGGATGCTTTTCAGCCTCTGGTTCCGAGTGATTTGCTCCTGGTCCAGTTGGTCAACTGGTCCCCAGTTGAGCTTTGCGGGTGGCTTGAGTCTACAGAGTCATATCTGAAGGTCTTCAGATCCCTGTCTCTGTCGCCCCACGAATTTACTTTTTCTCTTCCCCCTTGTTTTTTGTGGAACTCTGCTTTTCCAACACATCAATCTCTTTAAAAAAAAAAAAAAAAAAAAAAAGATAGAAAGAGGTTTACTGGAGAGCGTGGGACAGAGTACTGATTTTTTCTCATCTGAGTTGAGACTTGTGAGCTTGAGAGGAGCAGCCGGCAGTGGTAAGTCTTACTAAAGTTTGACTCGGAAACGCTTAGAGGGCTGCAATATTTACTTGGCACAGGGGAGGGATCCTAACTCTCACCATTTGAGACTGCGTTGTGCTGTGCTTGCGCCAATTGGGGATGAATGGTGACTCCCGCTGAGACAGGAGGTTTTCCCTCTGTGGGACCCACCGGCTAGCGTCTGGGCATTGCACTGCATGCAAGTCGAGAATCCCGCAGGACATGGGGGAAACCGGCGGCAGCAGCACATCTTCAGATTTGGTGAAGTATCCAAATATACTGGGGACTTTGAGCTCTCTGGCAGGGCCAGTGTGCAGTTTGATGCAGGAGAGCATTGGAACAGGTGTCATTTTGTCATTAATGACTGGCAGTGAGGAACAGCTTCTCTGATCATACATAGAGCACAGCTGCCATTTTACAACTTCAGGGCCCAACAGAGCACAGGATCTTTGTTTTCGCCAGAGTTTTTGTTGCTTTTACACCAGGCCTACTAAAGCAGGGACAGAGTTGCTGCAAGGTGCTTCAGTATCTTGCCCCACTGCCCTTCCAGCTCCTAATATGTATGTGTGTATGTTACTTAGCCTCATCTATCTGCTCCTGGAGGTCTATCTCTGCTTCTCTCTCCTTATCTGATGTGGTCTCTGTTCAGAGGAGCCAACATTGAAGGAGCCATTAGAGGAGGGAGGGTTCCCTCCTGAGAATGGGGATGACCTGAAAGTACTGAGGTTGTTTCATAAAGAGCAGCTCAGTACAATTATTTCTGAGGCATTGGCTGTGCTTTCCATTGAGGAACATTCTGCTTTGGTGTCAGAGGAGTTCCAACTTCACCAATCCTGAGTGGGCTTTAGAGGTCCTCCTAAGTCCTTTCTGATGCATCCAGACATTCAACACCTGATTACAGCAGAATGAATCTCACCGCATGCAGGCCAGAGAGTGGGAAGAGCCATGACTCTCCTCTACCCTTTGGTTCCTGAGAAATTGCAAGTTCCCAGGATCGACTCCCTTGTTACAGCGGTCACTAAGACGACCACCTTGCTGGTGAAAGGAGGCATTGCCCTATAATGACCTACAGGATGGGAAGCTAGAAGGCTCGCTGAAACAAGCCTTTGAAGTTGCTCTTTGGGCCTTCAAGCACCAGTGTGCAGCTAATTCGTGGCTAGAGCACACTTGAAGTGGCATTAGCAATCTTCAACTCAAGACGGGCGCCATAATGCCCAGCTGGAAGCGGGGTTGGCCTACTTGGTGGATGCTGTTTACGATACGTTACAGCCTGCAGTATGTGTTTGGCTATCACGGCACGTCAGCAACTCTGGTTGCCGCATTGAACAGCGGATGCAGCATCAGTCAGAATAACAGCGGGTAGGGTTAAATGGTCATTTCTCTGAATGGAGAAGGGTGAACAGTGGAGTGCTGTAGGGCTCTGTATTGGGACCGGTGCTATTTAACATATTAAATGATATGGAAATCATAATGTCGAGTGAGGTAATTAAATTTGCGGATGATACAAAACTATTCAAGGTTGTTAAAACGCATGCGGACTGTGAAATATTGCAGGAAGACCTTAGGAAATTCGAAGTCTGGGCATCCAAATGGCAGATGAAAATTAATGTGGACAAATGCAAGGTGGTGCACATTGGAAAGAATAATCCGAATCATAGGTACCTGATGCTAGGGCCCACCTTGGGGGTTAGCACTCAAGGAAAAGATCAGGGTGTGTGCTGCGGCGCCCAAAAAAGCAAACAGGATGCTAGGAATTATTAGGAAAGGGATGGTGAATAAGACCGAAAATATTGTAATGCCTTTGTATCGCTCCATGGTGCGACCACACCTTGAGTAATTTCGTTCAGATCTGATCGCCGTATCTCAAAAAAAAGTAGCAGAATTAGAAAAGGTTCAAAGAAGAGCGACCAAAATGATAAAGGGGATGAAACTCCTCTCAGAGGACAGGCTAAAGAGGTTAGGGCTCTTCAGCTTGGAAAAGAGATGGAGGAGGGGAGATACGATTGAGGTCTACAAAATCCTGAGTGGTGTAGAATGAGTAGAAGTAAATCAGTTTTTTTACTTGTGCCAAAAGTACAAAGACTAGGAGACAGTTACATGGAAATACTTTTTTTTATGCGTTTATTCATTTTACATTTATGCAATTAACATAAATTCACATTATAGGAAAATTAACATAAGATTCACTGATAAGGAAAAAATTATTTTGACAAATTAGTCCAAGAACTAGGAAATACACAAAAGAAATAATAGTAAATTAATACATATATCGAGTAGACAGAGCCAAGAGTGTCGCAGCCGGGTTAAACGCAGGCAATCAAGAACTGCTGCAGACTATTCTTTAGATGAAATAAATTCTACTAACTTCTGTGGTTCAAAGAAAATATAATTCATGGTATTCAAAGAAACGTAACATTTACAGGGGAGCCTTAACATAAAGGTCCCTCCTATACGCAAGACTCTCTTTCTTTTAACAAAAATTTTCTTTTTCTTTGAGTTTCTCGAGCAAAATCTGGAAAAACCTGAATTTTTTGAGCCATAGAAGGGTGAATCCGTGTGGCGAAAAAAAAAAAAAAAAGAAATACCTTACAATAAAGACAGTGTTCTTGGTGGCTGTTGCATCGGCATGTAGAGTTTGACCTTCAGGCTGTCTTGTCTGGATCCCTTTCTCTGCTTTTTGGAGGCAGAGGTCTCCCTCCACATGGTTCCTTCCTTTTTTCCGAAAAGTGATATCACATTTCGTCTCAACCAGAGTGTGTTTGTTGTTAAGCAGAGACTTGGCCTCATGATTTCCAAGCCCACAATTGCTAGATTGCTAAAGGAAACTGTCGTGAATGTTTATTTGCTTGTGGAGAAGCAGGCTCCTCAGGCCTTATGGGCTCATTCTATGAGGGTTACAGCGACATCCTAGGTGGAGACTACTGTTTCCTGCAGATATTTGCAAGGCGGCAACATGGTTGATGCTGAATACCTTTTGCCAATCACTACAGAATGGACACTGCGGCACATTTGGAAATCGGTTTTGGGACTTTGATCCTCAGGGCAGGGCGCCATGATCCCACCCACTCTAGGAATTGCTTTTGAACATCCCACTGGTTCTGGATTAGTGGGACGCTATGTAACAGAAAGAGAAATTAGGTCTTATCTGATCGTTTTCTTTCCATTAGTCCTTTTTGCTATTCCACAGTCCCACCCGAGGTTTCTGAGATGTTTAGGCAGTGCAAAGTAATGGGTCAAATAATGACTTTTTTCTTGTATGGTGCTTCTTGCATATCTCTTACTCTCTACAAGTTGTCCAAAGTGGAGAGAGGTGCACACGTTTACTCATCTGGTTAGTGTTAGCGAGTTGTTTTAAGGTTATTTTATTCTGAGTTTATCCTTGCTGCTTGTAAATACAGAGGAGCTGGACTGGATGCCAATAGAGAGATGTCTGCTCAGTTTAGATTTCTCTATCTTCACCTGCTGGTTGATGAAATCAACTATCACACAGGTTCTGGAATAGTGAAAAGGACTAATGGAAAGAAAATTATCAGGTAAGACTTGGGGCCAATATTCAGACCACATGAGTTAGCCCGGCTAACTGCTGTGGTTATCGCTAAACCTGGATATTCAGTTCTGGGCCATTTCCAGTGACAGGCATTGAATATCCGGTTAGAAGATAACCAGCTATGTTAATATTCAGACTTAGCCAGTTGTGTTCTAACCAGTCAGAGTTATCCCACATATTCATGTGGCCAAATATAGCCACTAAAAGTGGGGCTGAAAATCAGCGGATAGCCGGTTATATAAGTTGGTCAGTATAATAGCTATCTGCTAACCGGTGATATTCAGCAGGAGATAGCCGGCTATCCCTCACAGAATATCGCTGGATAGTCTGTTATGGGGCATTTAACCAGCCAGGTTCAGTTTCTGGCCGATTAAATGCTTTTAAATGTCAAGGGAGGGGGGTTAATGTCTCAGCTATCTGAGCATACCTTTTTTTTTTTTTTTTTTTTTTTTTGCTTTCCCTCAAATTTGTTTTTATTATTTTGATTTGTTCTTTAAATTATTAATTCCAGAACAGTATTGTTTCTTTGTTTTATTACTAGAATCTAGTAATTTCCTCTTTTTTTTTTTTTTTTCATGTTTTGACAACTCAGAGTGCCTGCTTAGTCTGGGCAACACTCAATCTGACAGGCTGCTGTCACTCAACTGGCAAGATAGCCAGGTCTATCTCCCTCTCCTTAACCTGTGGCTATACTCTTGGCCTTGGTGGAGGGAAAGTACTGAAAAACCTGACCCTTAAGGGCATGTGAAAGAGAAATGTGGTCCAATTTGTATTAGGTAAAACTTTTGAAGTACACTTCATTTGATCTGGCAACATTTCCTTCAAAGTTTTCTGGCCATTTCATTTGTAATCCCTGCACTTTATTATATTTATTCTGAGTTTCCTCATTCATGAGGTCATGCAAGTGGTGCTTTATTGTACTTGGTTCTATGTGAAATAGCCCAAGCATGCAAAGGTCAGCTTCATCATGAAAGAGAAAATCAAAGCATTTAGATCTTAAGAACCTGTTACCAATGAAAATCATGAAGATAAATTATATTTAGGAGGGTAACTTTATAGCGACACTGTTGAGGAAAGTAAGATTGTTTCCCACACCAGCCCAGAACTAATGCCTGTCAACCAGCAGGTGGAGACGGAACAGTTGCTTGCAATCTCTGTCTTATAAATGGCATCATGCAGCCCAAGCTCAACAGTTTTTCTGTCTCTAGCAGATGGTGATTTGCTAACCATCCGCTTTGACTGGTCTGGTGTGGCTAGCAACTGAGCCAGTTGGATAACTGGTGTCCACTGGCCAGTTGAGTATTTCAGGAGTTCATGGACTACAAGGAAAAAAAGAGGAATGGTTCTCATAGCTTTTTGGAAAACTGTTGAGCTTCGGCTGCACATTGCCCTTTATAGGGCAGAGTTTGCCAGCGATTAGTGTCCTGTCTTCCATTTGTTGGTTGACAGGTACAACTCATTGGTTCAGTAGGCTGGTGGGACACAAGGAAAGAAAAATAGCAGGTAAGACTAAATGTTGCTGTAACCTGCTTTAAATTGACTGATTATGAAAGAGAAGAGAAATTGGAAATGTAAATGTATGCTTGCTCTAAAGTCATTGATAGTTGAGGCACAGATTAGGGGAGTCTTTTCCTAAAGCTTAGCTTGAGTTATCTGCAGCAGGGCCCATTTTATTCCTATGGGTCCTGCTGCAAATAACTTGAACTAAGCTTTAGTAAAAGACCCCTAGGTCATTTTTTTTGGAAGCTTTGATGTTAAATTAAATGATACATCTATAATTCCTAAGCCCAGTAGAACAGATGTGTTTTAGGAAGAATGGTGAATATTAATAAAAAGCTGCTGTCTTAAAAATTAGGTTTGCTGGATTAGCCCTCTTAGTTCAGATGGCAGAAACAGCATAGCACAGATCTGTGTTCTGCAAACTAGTTGTTGCCTAGGCATATCAAAGAGGTGGTGTGCTCAGGCATTGAGAGGGACAATGACCACCACTATGATGGCTTCTTCAGGCTAAATGAATAGGAACCCAATGAGTTCCAGTAGTTGCCTGGACATACTTTCCAGAAAAGGGAGGGGGAAGGTAAGAATCAAGGCGGGGAGATATAAAAAAGGAAGGAGACGAACAATTTGGGGATTTCTGTGGCAGCGCTTCTGATCTAAGATCATTCAAATGAACTAGAAAAATTGCTAGTTAGAATCTTGACTCTAGCTGTGAATTTTATTTTTAAATGCTCAGTATAAGTATTAACTGACTCTATATAATTAAATAGATTATGTTGAGCTTGCAGCAAAGAGCACAAAAACGTACCAGCTACCTCTTACGACTTGAGGAGATTAGCCCCTGGTTGTCTTCAATGAGTAGCACTGAAATAGCTCTTCCTGGAGAAGTGTCAGCCAGAGACACAGTCACAATTCATAGCGTGGGAAATACCATAACAATCCTTCCTACTAAAACCAAGCCTAAAAAGCTCCTCTTTCTGGGATCAGATGGCAAGAGCTACCCATACCTTTTTAAAGGTAAGACACTTACATTTCTGACATTTTTAAAGAAATATTTAATTTTATAATAGGAATATGTAACATTTTTGTAGTTGAGTATCCAGTTAAATATCAGGAAAGGCTGAACGTTCTACCTTATTTTTAAATGCTGTTTGTTTAGAAATGGATGCATCTGGACACGTTTACTTACCTGCGAGTAATTTAAATCACAAACCGAAAATAAGCCACACTGTGTTCAAAGGCTAAATGTATCAAAGAGCTGTAGGAGGACATGGTTTGTGGTGAATGACCATCGGGAAATTACTGCATTTACCTTCATGTAAAATGGTAAAACCAGTGGCGTTCCTAGGGGGGGGACGGTGGGTGCGGTCCGCCCCGGGTGCACGACGCTGGGGGGGGGGGGGGGGTACTGCGTGCCTGCCCTCCATTCGTTCCATGCTTCTTCTCTGCCCCGGAATAGGTTACTTCCTGTTCCGGGGCAGAGAAGAAGCATGGAATGAATGGAGGACAGGCGCGCGCGGCACCCCCCCCCCCCCCCCCCCCCCCCCAGCGGCGTGCACCGGGGGGGGGGGTTCTTTCGCGGGGGGTGTCGCGCTGCACTCGGGGGGCGGGGTGCATCGGCGATCCGCCCCGGGTGTCAGCCCCCCTAGGAACGCCACTGGGTAAAACAAATCGATGAAATCGTGGATTGTGTCCTAAGATATGATGCAATTTACTCTTTACTGATTATTTTTTATTTTTAAAAAATTCCTAAATGCAGAATATTCATACAAACTGTCCTTGTTAATTTTTGTGCAGGCCCTAGATTACATGACATGGGGAGGGGGGGGGAGGATTTCATTTAACCAGGTGTTTAAAATTTTATGGTTAGCTTTTGTGCACAAGAGAAAGATTTAACAACTTGTACTTGTATAATTGATTTTATGTTGTCCATCCCGTTTTTATATTGGATGGTTCTACCTATATATTTTTTTATATCTTTTTTTTTTTGTTGTTTTTTTTGTTTTTTAAATGAAAGATCTGCTCAAAAATCCAACAGATAGCAATGGTACATTTTACAATAAACGCCCCCACCCACATACACACACACCAACAACATGCCTACCCAATACCAAGTAATCCAGATCTGGTGTGCTCTTATCCAGGTCTAGAAATCCAATTTTACAGAATGAGTGCAAGTACTGTTCAACAGTTTAGTATCCAACTCCTCATTCTGTGTGACAGAACAGTCCAAAACTGTTCCCAAACGTGTTGAAACCATCTCTGACAACCAGGATGATCCTATCCCGCCTTTTGATGCTCCAAAATCATGAAAGCAAATACTAAGTTCAACCATTGGGTTCCATTTGGTGGATCTGCTTTCAGCTATTGAAGAAGAATGATATGGCGGGCTAGCAAAAATAGATAATGCAACAAAGTAAGCTTCGTTTTGTTGGGCTGAAATGCTTAATCATCAAATAAATAAATCTGAGGTTGCAAAGACAAACGAAATTTAAACATAGACTGCACCTTTTGATTGAGCAATAGTCCAAAATTGTATAATAAGTCTGCAAGACCAGAACATGTATCCAAGAGTGGCCTCTGATTCCAAACATTTAGGACAGTGACTATGGTATGCAATATCCGAAAGGCTTGCTTAGGAGAGATATATGCCCTAAGTAAAAATTTATATTGCTGCTCTCAATGTAGCACAGAGGGTAAGCCTGACTAGAGGTTTGCAAGTCAGTTTTTTCAGGACATCTTCTCCAGTCTCGTGGCCCAAATCTGCAGTCCAAGGAAGCCACCCCCTTGTGAAAGTCCAGTGAGGGCAAACCTGCTCTCAAAACTGTATAATAAAAGGATACTCTAGCATTAATAGAGGAGTAGCCTAGTGGTTAGTGCAGTGGACTTTGATCTTGGGGAACTGAGTTCGATTCCCACTGCAGCACCTTGTGACTCTGGGCAAGTCACTTAACCCTCCATTGCCCCTGGTACAAAATAAGTACCTGAATATATGTAAACCGCTTTGAATGTAGTTGCAAAAACCTCAGAAAGGCGGTATATCAAGTCCCATTTCCCTTTCCCTTTTTCCCTATTTAACAAAAACGTTTCTGCCAAAGTCTCCATTTCTTCTTCTGCAAGCGACTTAGCAGGGATTGATAAAAGATAGTGTTGTAGCTACATGTAAGCAAATACTTCTGTTGGTAAGACTTGAAATGTTTGATGTAACTGCAAAAAGGAAACAATTTTACCACCATCATCCACACAGTGTTTAAGCATAATTACCCCAAGAGAACTCCAACGATGAAATGTGCCACTAGCCATACCTGCTGGAAAATCTAGATTGCCCTGCAATGTGAGCCAGGCGGAGACTTGCACCTGAATATGCAAAACACTGACCAAATTTATCTAATGGGGCAGCCAAACGGCTCCTTTTAAAATACTTGGGTAACATCTTAGGTGCAGCATGAAGTGCATATCAGAGAGATAAAGGTGCAAATAGGCTTTGCTCATAATGCAGAGGTGAGTAACAATCTGTTCGTTTGAGCCAGTGCAATTTGATGGAGATGACTAGCTTTGTAGTAAAGGTCAAAGTCAGGCAAACCCAGGCCACCCTGTCTCAGTGCATGAGTCAACTGTTGATAAGCAAAGCATGTCCGATGTCCTTTCCACAAAAGGACACGCACTTGATGTTGCAGGAACAGTATGTATCCTATGGACAGATAAGGGGACAGTCTGAAACACAACCATTTAGTTAGGATCACCGTGCGGAATAGTGCAATTCTGTCCATCAGTGAAAGAGGAAGATTAGCCCAATTTTGCAACTGATTCTTGGTGTAGTGTAACAGAGGCTTAATGTTAGCCTCATACAATTTCTCTGTCTGAGACAACTGACTCCCCAAATAACGGGTAGCATCACCCCCCCCCCCCTTACACACACACTGAAAGGGAAAAGAGCATTCCACAAAAGCAGCTGGTGTAATATTGATAGGTATAGCCACCATGTTTTGATAGCTCAACTTGAAACCTGCAACAGTTCCAAAGGAGTCCACTAGCTGTAACAAAGCAGGGATAGACTATAAATCTGACTGTAAAAAGCTTTGACTGCATTTTAGGAAAACGTGTTTTTTTTTTTTTTTAAATAACTTGGCATCTATATTCAGTTTATCATTTCCTTCCAGGACTAGAAGATTTACACTTGGATGAAAGAATCATGCAGTTCCTATCAATTGTAAATACCATGTTTTCAACAATTAATTGTCAGGAGACACCACACTTTCGTGCAAGGCACTACTCTGTGACACCCCTGGGCACAAGGTCAGGCTTAATTCAGTGGGTAGATGGGGCCACTCCTTTGTTTGGAATCTATAAACGATGGCAACAAAGAGAAGCTACTTTGCAAGCACAAAAGGTAATGTTCAAGTTTTATTTTAATTAATATTTTAATTCCTTTCACCTCAGGGGACTGTCATAAGCTAATTCTAAACATATTATCAATGTTTCATATAAATGTTCTTAATTGGATTGAAAAGGAGCAATTGGGTAGGCTTAATATGATTGTAGATTTTCAGTGAAACACAATCTCTAGATCACAATTTTTGTGCTGTTCTCTATAGTTAACTTTTATGTAATCCCCACTAAATAAACATAACTAAATAGCTGACAAATAGCTTGTTGACCTGCTCCTTTAGTTGCTGATGTGTACACTTTGATTTGGGAATTTGAAAGAAACTAGGCGGAGCTCTTAAGTATATTAGAAATTCAGCCCCCTGTTAATGGAAAACTATTTTGACCAACATATGAGTAAAGCTGAAAAAAAAATCTTCTGAAATATGTTTATTTGTTAAGTGAAGAGTCTTCAAGGTGGCAACATGCATTTTAAAAAATCAAGTCTTTAATTTTTAAATCCTTTTAGATTTATGAATGAATGAGTTGTGCTACAAAGGAAATACAGTATGTAACCCTGCACTACAAATAGGGGAGAAAATACACATTTTTTTTCTGTAACATACATTTAATCCATTCTAATCTGGACTTTTATAAACTGCTTATTCCCAAACTGTTCTGAGTGGTATACAGCAAGAATAAAACCAATACAACATTGTGATAACAGTGCATATAAAATACAGTAGCATATGTTTAATATGCCAAAAATTTATAGAAACGTTTTTAGCAACTTGCAAAATAGATCGTAAGATTTTTTCTTAATAACCAAAGGAGGGTTATTCCAAAGATGTACAGCTTGAAAGAACTTTTTAACTGCCCTTTATAAAGAATCCCCTTAACAGATGAAAAGTTAAGTAAGTTCTGACCTTGAGAGCAGAATGTATAAGATGGAATTGGTCTAATCAATAAAGCAATCACATATTCAGATGTTTGCCCATAAAATGCCTTAAAAATATTACATGAAATGTTATGAATTATCCACACTTGAACTAGAAACACTATTGTACTGCTGAAATGTAGAAATTAGTCTAGGATTGGTATTTTGTAACAGCAGAAGTTCACTTAATAGTTTTTCCAAAATACTAACATTAACAGAATTACGGTGATCTAGGTGAAATATTAACTGCTGGACCAATAAAGCAAAATGATTTTCAACAAAGTAAGAAAGAATCAATCTCGGTTGCTTAAGTTTTAAAGTGATTTGGTTAGCTGTGTTAATCCACTTTTAAAGGTAATAAATAGAAATAAAAACATAGAAAAGGAAATAAGGTGATATCTATTTTTATTGGACATCGTTGGCTTTGTTAGAACTAGTATATGAGTGTGGGGATTATGCGGGGTTTAGATTAAATCTACATAAGTCCCACAGTCAATGTCTATTAAGGCCCTCTTGGGGGTGGGGGGGGAGGTTGATTTTCCTATCTTGGGCAGAGACTTCCTTTAAGTATTTCAAAAGTCATCTCTCCTTAGACATGTCAAAATTATACACTGTGTTTCTGTGATTTTTGGAGGCCACTCGACTGCAAGTGGATAGCTGGTAGGACTTGCCAGCCTCATTGTTAGGACTTGTCCACCTTATACATGTGGTTATCTTTCCTAGGTGGTTGTATTTGCTACAGACCCTTCCCATCAGCTTAAAGAGGGAAAGATATAGCTAGTTTACATCAGCTGTTTACCCGGTTCTGTTGGGCGGGTAATAAACCTAAACAGAGATTTTCACTTTTGTTAGGAAATTGGGCTGGGGCGGACTAGGGATTTTGGATTTTCTCTGGTATATAATAGAGCTTGCCTTTTTGAATTGGAGCAGGCTTTTTTTGCCTCGTATAACTGTTTGTATTTGCTTCACGCTCTGTTGAATGAGTGCAGTGTGGCGCTTCTGATGCAGGAAGTGTGGATGGTGCTGGTAAGATTGTTTTTTTTTTTTTGGGGGGGGGGGGGGGGGGGGGGTCACGGATCTGCTTCCTTTCAGGGGAAATGGGAATTTTCAACCTGAGATGGATAATTCTGTTTTTTTTGGATTGGGAACACCAAGGTGTAACCTGTTGGAGCAGGTTTTGGCCACGGATGGGAGTGTCCTCCCCTTTGTAGATGTACAGTGCCATCGGGGCATTAGCTGGGGTAGTAGATTTGTCTAATGTTAGGTTCGGCATAATGTTGCTATCTTGGCAGTGGGTGCACTCGAACACAGACCGGGCCAAATTGAGAGATTATTTTATCTTTCACTGCAGAGTGTACTTTATTGTTTCATAAGATGTCCTTGGTGGCATGGAAGTGCATTTTACAGGCCTGGACCACGCCAGTCCTTTTGGTATACTGGCATTGGCGGAATTAGGTGCACTTGCTGGAGGGAGATGGAGGTGAAGGGTTCTTTTAAGCAGAAGGTTCACTTTTTTGAAGGTGTGAGAAGTCTGTTTTGATATGTTATCTTCTCGGGGACGCAGTCTTTTGTTTAATAACTTATAAGATCCTTTTTTATACACCAGCAATGTAGTTGGAGTTTTGGGTTGGGTGAAGTGGGGGTGGGGTTTCTTTTGGTATTGAGGAGTTTGGGAGTCATAAGAGTTCAGGCTCTCAGATTCCTTAGTGGCCTTTTCTGTATGAGATTGGGTGGGTGGGGGGGTATGTGGGATTGGGTTGGTTTGTATTCTGGTGTGATGGGGAGGGGGGTTGGATTAGGGGCACATTTTTATAAAAATTTGATGACAGCTTGGGCCTTTCTTTTTTTGTATATATCGTGTTTGGTTTGTCTATTCACTATGTCGTGCCTGTATATTATTGGTTAGTTTTCCTTGGCTTTGTCATCAATAAAAATTGTTGCATTAAAAAAAACAAAAACCCAACAACTTCCCTTTCAAATTATTAATTTGAGGTTCAAAAGAAAGTGTAGAGTCTAAAATAATTCCCAAACCACATGAGGTTTTCTCAACTGGTAAAATTTCATCATGACTCAAAGGAGCAGATAACGGCAAATTTACCAAAGAATTGCTGAACCATAAAATTGTAGTAATGCAGCTGGCTATCACACTATAAGTACTCATTAGATATGCTGAGACTGGTAAGTAGAAAAATATCCTCAGCATAGGTTTAAAAAAATGGCTTTCCAGTAGGTAGAGACATTTTCCAGTGAACTCATAAATTAAAAAGTATCGGCGAGAGTGGGGACCCTACAAATTGGCATCCAGACCAAAGATATAACCCCCGTGAATCAGATAAACACCAAAACTGGTATTCCAAACTTAAGCACTCTCTAACAGTAGAGTATGGTGTACTGTATCAGATGCCCCTGGTGTATCAAATTGAAGAAATATAAAAACAAAAAAGTGAGGACAAATGTGGAGGAAATCCAAAGAACTTTATTAAGAAGCATAAAACGTTTTATTCTTCTTAATAAAGTTCTTTGGATTTCCTCCACATTTGTCCTCACTTTTTTGTTTTTTATTGGTTTTAATCTGCGTGAGGATTTTCCTCTTCGCTTTTTGTTTGCTGAGGTATCAGATTGAAGAAGCACCAATTGTCTACCTGGACTCAGTGCATGTCTCATTTTTGTAATCAAGTTAAGGAGTAGTAATTCAGTACTGTATTGGCTCCTAAATTCAAATTGTGATGGATACAGACAGGAATGATCTGCTGTATAGTTTGTCAATCTAATCTCCACAAGAGTCTCAATTTTGTAAAAAGGTGGATATTAGCAATTCTAAAATTAGGAGATAAATCCAGTCCATGTAATATATGTATATACATTTTTTTGTAGGCTCAAGATTCTTACCAGACACCTCAGAATCCTGCATTAGTACCTCGACCCAGTGAATTGTACTACAGTAAAATTGGCCCTGCTCTGAAAGCTATGGGTCTCAGTCTAGATGTGTCTCGCCGTGACTGGCCTCTTAATGTCATGAAGTCTGTTCTTGAAGAGCTGATGGAAGCAACTCCACCCAGTCTTCTTGCTAAAGAACTTTGGTGCTCATGTGCTACTCCTGATGAGTGGTGGAGGGTTACTCAAGTAGGTTGAACATAAAATATGAAGTGATTCAGTTGGAAAAAATAGACCATTTGCAAGGCATGCCTTTTGTTGTATTTCCTCTCAACATTTTATGTAGGGGGTCTAGGCTGCAAATTTCCTGGTGGTGTATCATAAAGAGCAATCTCATTTTTTATGATTCAAATACCATTTTACTTTGCTGATATTAGTAATTTAGGTAAATACAAGCACCACAGCTTTAAGCTCATCCTCTTCAGCCTTTAGCTCCACCTTCCCCATCTCCATCAGCAGGATCATGACAGCAAATGTTCCTTCTCCCCTAGCAAGCATTTGCTTTCAAAAAGAAAACTGGGGGAGGGTAAGTTGTGGGGATTACGTGTTGCCGACCTGAAAATAGCTCTTCCCAACACAAGTAGAGCTACTACCATAACTCCCACTATTGATCAAAATGTTTTCAGCTGTCAGTCTCAACCTTGTTCGCTCAACCCATTTTATACAGTGCTTCCTCCTCCCACATACGTCGCTCTCATCTACCTATCTTCTGCAGCAATAAATCTTGTGCCAGCTGTCAAAGGCATGGAGTAGCTAGGGCATCCCCCAATTTTTATGGTTGCTCAGGTCCCTTCTGCGTTCTTTCAGCATGGACAATTACACACAAAGGAGTGGAGCAACAAAGATTGGAATTATGGTTTAGTATTCCTGTGCTGTTATCTGAAATGAGTTGCTGCAGTGAATGGTAGGCAGGACTAGAAGGTGAGAGTGGCAGTAGCGGGTGCAAGCAGGAAAAAGTGGGATAGAAGTAGCAGAAAAGAAGGTTCCAGTGCTAGAGAGAGAAGAGGACAACCTTAAGAGTAGAGGCTTGAAGAGTCAAACAAAAGGGGGGGGGGACCCTTTAAGAGTTCAGGAAGAGAAGTAGGGAGAAAGGAGAGAAATGGAAGGAAACCATCCTGAAAAGTAGATGAAGGGGATTCAACACTCATTGGGGGGGGAGGGATTGGAATGGACAGAGGCTATGGGTAATGGTATTGTTGAGAAGGGAAGAAAATTGAACAAGGAATGGAAGGAAGAAACTGATGTTCAGTCAGGGGACCGGAAGAAGATGATATGAATTTTGGTCACTGCCCCCTTATTGGAGTGGAGGAATAGTCTAGTGGCTAGAATAGTGGACAGAGATAGGAAGCCATTGTTTCAGGTACAAGGCTTATATTCTAAGCTTTCTTGGGCAAGAAGATAGCTCCTGTTTCTGAATGTAACATGCCTTGAGCTCTTGATTTGAAAAGATAGGTAATCAAGCCTAAAAGGCAAATAAAGGGAAAGATGGACATTATGAAAGGAGGAAGGAAAAAGTTGGAATTTTCAGAAAAAAAAGAAATTAGACATTATGAAAGGAGGAACAGAACTAAGTTAAGAGGAGTCAGCCTAATAAACTTCTTTTTGTAGAAAATCTTCAAAATTGCTACATAATTTTGACTTACCACAATGAGCGCTACACAAAAATTAGGCTTAAAATTATTCCCTGGTTGTGGGCGCCTGGGTCTCACTGAAATTTTACTGTACAATAAAATTATGAAAAATCATGTTTTAAAATCTATCATCTGTTCCCCTCTCCTTACTCCCCCTATGTTTTACAATCGGAATACAGTTTAGTAAAGTTAATATATAAAACAGTGCAAGTCCATTGGATATAGTACATTAGACTGGGAAAAGTACATGAATTGTACAGAGTATTAGTGTGTGAGTATCACAGCCTTAAAAGTTAACTTGTTTCTGAAGTCTATAGAGAGAATTTATTAGTACCGCCTTCACAGTATTACTCTGTATGAGAGTCATATCTCTCTGCAGTGTAGGCTGCTATCAGCAAATCACTCATTTATGAAACATTTGTCTTATTTTGTAGTCTTATGCAAGGTCCACTGCTGTTATGTCCATGGTTGGCTATATCATTGGTCTTGGAGACAGACATCTGGACAATGTTCTTATAGATATGACTACTGGAGAAGTTGTCCACATAGATTACAATGTTTGTTTTGAAAAAGGTAAGTGATTTGAACTTTGTGGAATATGTTGGCACCATTTTTTTTTTATGTTTATAGTAAAACTTGGATTTTCCTCAAATAGGAAAAAGCCTCAGAGTCCCTGAAAAAGTCCCATTCCGAATGACCCATAACATAGAAACAGCACTTGGAGTGACTGGTGTGGAAGGGGTTTTCAGACTTTCTTGTGAGCAGGTAAATGCTGATGTTTTTAAATTTGATTGATGGTGAGCTGTATGCCTCTGCCGTTCCTCCATAGACTTTTACCCATGTTATCGAGTGAATTTTCTCATTTGCTTAGTTCCAGCCTCCATCAATGGGGAAAAGGTATACTGTGAGAGTAATTTTATAAAGGTGCCTATTTCTAGCCTAACACACACAGGCTTCTTATTTGTCTATAGAAAGTCCCCAGAAAAGCTGCAGAAATTGTGGCTGCAATTAAGCTATAACATTTAGACCTGCTTAGGAGCATATTTTATGTAAAGTATATACACAAATCATGATTCCACATCTGCTTTCAAAACCATCAGCCTCTGAGGACACCTACCACAGAGTTGTGTACAAGGGTACACTTTCTTGTCATTGCAAGCACTTGTACATTCTGGGTAGTTTTATAAGCTGCATTTTACCTGTGTATACTTTTATATCTGCATGAAAATGCCTCCATATGGGTTCTTTCTCAAAGTCTGCCTTTAGAAAGATGCTGATTGTTAGTAAATGACTCCTAAATGCAGTACAATTCTTCAGAGGCCTAACACAACTTGGAAGAATCTAGTGAATCCAATGCATTCTTGCAACAGACTTAATTTTTTATAGAATTGTTATAAATTATGTAGATTTGAACCAGCTAATATCAGCCATATGCTTTTTTTATTATTATTCATGTAGCACCTTTTTAGACAAAAACACAACAAAAATAGTATTGGTAGTAAAATACTCAAATATATTAGAAGGAAGCCAAATGAAAAGTATATATACATACTAATCCGGGAAAGGTAATTGAAAAATATAAGCTATGAAAAATGAATGTTAAAGGAACAAAGAAGTCTTTTTGAAACTTGAACAAGTGAGGAAAGCATGTAGATCAGGACTCATTCTTTTAAACCCCACTATATATATGTATGTAGGTCTGGGGGTGGGGGGAGTAGTAGGTAGTTTTGGGGATGGAGCAGTTGAGGGGGTATTTCTGAGTGTGGAGCAGGTGCATGTGTAAGGTCAGTTTGGTGGAGTGAAGGGGGGATTTTAGGAAAGTGTTGACGATTTGAGGATGATGGGCAGTTGCAGAAGGTAGTTTAGGGATTGGGGTGATGTGAGAAGATATTTTAGGAGGGTGGGAGCAGTTGCAGGGCATATTTTAAAAAGAGGCAGATTGGGAGGGGAGTGTAAAGTTTGGCAGGAGGACAATTGAGAACAGGGAAGAAGCAGTTAGAAAGGAGCAATTCCCTAACTGCTGTGTTTCACCACATATGGTTTGCTGCTGCTTCTCCCGTAGAAATGCATTTAGCCATTTTTTTTCTTTGAGGGGGGTGGCGACTTATTTCACTAGAACCCCCAATCCAATTTTTCCCATTTTCAAACTTTGTCTTCTCATTGTGTTTTCCCTCATGCTGAGTTTTTTTTTCATCCCATTCTGTTTAACATTTTTGGAGAGTTATTTGCCTTCAGGCAAACAAATTAATGGAAACAGTTCTTCCTTGGGTTGGAAAGAATAAAAACAATCCTTTGGAACATTTTAAAGATTCTAATTCAAGATATAACCAAACACATTGTGTTTTTCTTAAATTTGATGTAGGTTCTACATATTATGCGACGTGGGAGAGAAACTTTGCTTACATTGCTTGAGGCTTTTGTTTATGATCCACTTGTGGACTGGACAGCTGGAGGAGAAGTAGGATTTGCTGGAGCCGTTTATGGTGGAGGTGGTCAACAGGCTGAAAACAAACAGAGCAAAAGAGAAATGGAAAGAGAGATCACACGTAGTCTCTTTTCATCCAGAGTGGCAGAGATCAAGGTATAGTATACTGTAATCTGTTCCAGTAAAACTTTCAAATAATCTCCATGAACCCCAAAATTTGACATCGCACCAATTTTGCACAGTCTGCTAGACTTACATGGGAGAGTCAAATTTAATTTTACTATTTGCTACACCTTCTTTAGCATCCGTAGCCAGTGTTTTGGATTGAAGTTCTTAGTGGGGCATAGATCAGATTTTCTTGGTGCTAGTGGAGTCCATTGTACTGTTTATGTGTAATCTACACAAGTGATATAAAAAGTAATGCTGATTCCTTATCTTCCCACTAGACCAGTCTAGATGCTTGGGTACGCCTTCTGCCAGCAGGTGGAGACAGAACCACTGAACTAATAACATCATTCTACAAGTAGCCTGTGCAGTCCCTTATTAGTCAGCAGGGTCATGCGTTTGATGTGCAAAAACCTGAGGGAACGGTCAGTTTAGGGGGCAAAGAATTTTTGCATATGAAAGAGGAGCAGACGTTGGATATATTTTTATGTGATGATCTTAAAGTAGCCAAACAAGTAGAAAAGGCGACGGCGAAAGCTAGAAGGATGCTTGGGTGCATAGCAAGAGGAATGACCGGTAGGAAAAAGGAACTACTGATGTCTCTGGTAAAACCTTATTTAAAATATTGTGTACAAGTCTGGAGATCTCAACTTCAAAAAGATATGAACAGCATGGAGTCGGTCCAGAAGGTGACTACTAAAATGGTCCGTCGTCTTCATCATAAAGCATATGGGGACAGACTTAGATCTCAATATGTATACTTTGAAAGAAAGATGGGAGGGGGAAATATGATAGAAATGTTTAAATACCTCCATGGCATTAATGCACTGGAGGTGAGTCCCTTTCAACTGAAAGGAAGCTCTGGGATGAGGAGGCATAGGATGAAGGTGATGGATAGCAAAGTTTAAAAGTAACCTGAGAAATATTTCTTCATGGAAAGGATGTTGAATTCGTGGAGCCTCCCTATGAAGGTGATGGAGATGAAAACTGTAACTGAATTCAAGAAAGCTAGGGACAGGTACATTGGATCTCTAGGGGAGAGGAAGAGATAGTAGATGGCATGGGTGGGCAGACTGGATAGGCCATGTACAGTGTAGTTCTTCAATTGACCCATCTGACAGCAAGGGGCCATATGCAGTGGATGCAGCCACAGTTAAGGTGCAAGAGGGATTACCACTGTGAGGGGGAGGGACGTCCTATTTTAGTGGGCAATGCTGCCATGTAAGGTACTGTAGGGGAGCAGGTGTTTTTTGGTTGAGCCTCCTGTATTGAGCTAGGCAGAGGTGCAGAAAGCAGCTGAAATAGACTAAAAGGTCTGCAGAGAGCCACAGTGCAAGTATTTTGCCCTGAATTTGTGTTGTTCATGTATAAAGCATTGTGTATGAAGGAAGGTTTGGTGGCTGAAAGCTAGTCAAGGATAGTAATGAGATGTGATTTCCCCAAAGATAGGCTCTCAGGGACCAAGAAGAGTCCATTTTTACTGGCAAGGTATTTGTGAATTGCTGGGATCTGTGGATTCCAAGAGTCTAGGCAGGGTTATTCCAGAAACTGGTTCAGGGAACAGGAGGAATGGCTAGAGGAGGATGTAGTACCTCCAGTAATCAGGTTCTTTCATAGAGAGAATGGTCCTTGGTAGCCCACATACTTTCAGCTCTAAAGGTTTTGGCGATGGAGCCAGCAAATAGTAGAAAGTAGAAGATCTGCTGCTGGAGGGAATTAAGCTGGCAGGGGCCTTCCTGGTGCATAGGGCAATTGAGAAAATGATAGTAGCAGAGTACAACAACTTCGATGCAGGGCATAAAGTGGCAGGATTGATGGTGAGGTTATATCCAGTCCTGCTGGCAGAGAGGGAGATCTTGTGTCTCCCAAAGGTGGATCCACTAGTCTCTCCAGATCCATATCACTAGAGAAATACATTGCAGGATTATCACAGGCTTAAAACACACTGTTCTGTCACATCCGCCAAATCTACGGCCTTTCTGGCGGCCACAGGCTGTTTTTTTGTAGCTAAGGAGCTGAGCAGTGAATGTGGATTTGAAGGGTCACCTTAGTAAGTTTCTTTTTCAGGGGACTTACTATTCAGAGACGACCTGGACAAGTTGGTTAAGATTTTGGCAGATTCCAAGATTCCCAGCCTCCTGGAGGATGGTCCTAAGGCAGTGCACATTCAGTCGGTTAGGGGCTGTTTCAGGGACACCAGAAAGTATAAGCCTTGTAGAGTGAGCTATTTCACATAGTAAATTCGGAGGCATATTTTCAAAGCATTTAGACTTACAAAGTTCCATAGTAACCTATGGAACTTTGTAAGTCTAAGTGCTTTTAAAATGAGCTCCTTGATGTCCCAGGGTCAGCCGTTTCACAGAGGAGGTCGAGAGACCAGAGCTGGGAGCTCAGATGGGATCAGGGGTTTTGGGGGGGTCCTATACTCTGGTACCTCTGGGTGGGAGGGAGGCAGGCACTTAAGGCAATACTACACACATTGAGTTGAAGATGAAAACTTGAGCACAAAATGTCTTTCATTTGCACAGAGGCCAGCAAAATTAGAGAGAACATTGTCCTTAAAGCAATATACTACAGTTATTCTCTCGAGTTTGCTCAGACTTTTTTTTTTTTTGTCTCTCCTTGCCATTCCCAAGCCAGTCCAGTTGATGCTTTAAAAGATTTTGTAGTTATAAGTGATCATCCTGGTTGCTATTCTCTGTACTTTGTCATGCCCAAGAAAGAAGGAATGTTTCAGCCCATCTTGGGTCTCAAACAGACAAACCGGTTTCTGAGGATCCCAAGGTTCTGCATGGAAACTCTGAGGTCCGTGATATTGGCAGTCTGCCACAGGGAGAAAATACATATTAGAAGCAATTTAACCTATTGCAAAGTTACTTCCTTTGACTGTATTATCCTAGCACTTGGCATTCCCAAGACAGCCCATAATTTGTAGGTGACTGCTTCCTTTTATAGAAATGTAAGAAAAAAAATTCCTACAATAAGGGGAGGTTTTAGTGTGGTAGTTTCATAGGAAGCGTTTGAGTCTTGTGAAGATGAGGCTTCTGCTCCCACTCTCCAGCAGGCCTCACTGGCCTGTGGCCTCTGAACAGGACTCCAAACAATCTTTTCCTAGCATCCTGAGCAACCCAACCTCAAGCTCCTGGGCCCCTTTCTCACCCATGGTGAGCTGGTTCTCAGTATGCAAATTGTATGCAGATTAGCATGTTATCCTTTCACGCTGAGGGTGACCTGGTTCTCCAGAGGCAAAATTAAACAGGTCTTACCAACAGCATATTCAGGCAATTCTTTATTCCAGCCCCTGGGCACAGTTCTTCTAGCTTAAATACTTTATACATTCACATATCTTCACACTGAGCCTCCCCACACAGATTCCTGGGCTCAGCACTAACCTCAGTACTTTGGGGACTTCTAACCCCAGGCTTTGCAGCCTGCTTCTCAGTACTGGGACACACAGCCCTACTTCTTCTTTGGACACCCAGTCCTTTCTTTCTTTAGACTCAAAGTCCTTTCTTTGAACACACAGTTCCTCTAAGTACTGAGGCTACACAGTCCAACACTAATGCTTTAGGGACTTCTTACCCCAGCCTGTTTTTCTTCCTTGAGCACACAGTCCACCACAAGTCCATAGGGTTTAGCCAGTTCTTTCCAGGGGGATTCTCTTTCTTCAGCTACCAGCTCTCTTCTTTTCCTTTCACCCCTCAGGTGGGGTATAAAGTGGTTAATAGCTAAACAGGACCCAGCCCATAACTGCCTGCACCTCTATCCATCCCAGGACTCTCCCTGGTCCTAGCGACCTCCATCTATGCACTCCCCTACTGGCACCCTCTAGTGGCTCACCAGGACATCCTGGACATTTTTAGGGGAACAGCGCCATCTAGGGGCTTCCCAGGATAGGACAGCCTCTTACTTATCACAGTCTCTTAGCTTGTGTAGCGCTTTAAAAAACAGTAGCTAAAGACAAAAGAGGGCTTGTTTAACGTTTGTAAATATGTCTTGCAGGTAAACTGGTTCAAGAACAGAGATGAGATGCTGGCTGTCCTCCCTAAGCTGGATAGCAGTTTAGAAGAGTACCTGAGCTTACAAGAAGAACTGACAGAAGGCGAGAAGTTACAAGGAAAACTTTTGGAGGAGATTGAATTCCTGGATGGAGCAGAAGGAGCTGATCACCCGTCTCACACCCTGCAACATAGGTTAGGCAAACATCTGAAACATCCTTTTGCTTGAATTCAGTATAATGCAGATTCTCAGAACAGACTTAAGATGCATAGCAGAAAGCTTTGTTTTAGTAAATGTATTTCCCCGAATTCTGTATAGGTTGCCCAAATTAGAACGTGGATCCCAAATCCGCATGTCAGTTGGGTACCAACAATCAATTGGAGTTAAGCACTTAATTGCCAGTAATTATTTATTACATTTGTACCCCGCGCTTTCCCGCTCATCGCAGGCTCGATGCGGCTTACATAGTAACAAGAGAATACAATCTGTAGTATCAGAATCAACAAAGGAGGTATGTGATAGGACAAATAAGGAGTAGATGGGTTAGAAGAGATGTGAGAGAGAGGATAGGGATAGATAAGGAGGTGGGGTGATAAAGGAGAAGTTGAGAAGAGCATGGAGAGTAAGAAGGTTGGTAGAAAATATTTTTTGAGTCGTCGTTAATGATTAGTTGAACCAGTAAATAGAGGGATTGCTTATGTTTGCTTATGGTATGTCAAATCATTCGGGTAAACCTGTTTGAATAGATGGGTTTTAGGAGTTACAGGTGGATCTGCCCTATGCCCCTATTCTATAACTTGCTTAAATTTCATAGCACATAATTCTGAAGGGGATGTGGCTATGGGAAGGAGTATGGGCAGGTCGGGTGCTCCCAGAAATTAGGAACAGTGTTATAAAATACTTTGCATTTGCATGCCTTCCATAAGATGGATGTGATTTACACCAGCAAACTGCATGCTAAACTAGTATTCCATAAAGGTCATTCCATACAGAGAACCTTTTATGGAATGCTAGCTTAACAAGGATCATCCCGGTGCCTGACTTTGGATGCCATTTATTAAATCTAGCTCATTCTGTACTACCTATACTTACATCTATGGTTCTATTTTATGAGCAGTATTCAGTTGCTCCACTTAAACTGTTTGACTGCTGTTGGCTAGGAGTCTCAACTTCTAAAAGACGGTTATAAAGTTGGAATTTTTATTGTCCATGACGCACCAAAAATGTTTCTCTCACCAGATGATTGTTAGTGTTTTGGTTCTCAAGTAGTCTAAAAATAATATAGCACCACCTGCAAATCTGTATCAAAGGGGAAAGGGCTAAACTCAGACATCAATGTTTAATATGCTGTTTATGCAGCAAGGTCACAGAAATTCACATGAATATGAAACTTCCTTAGAGACAGTGGTATTAATCATATAGGGATAAACACAATTTTAATTCAGAAAATATTTTTTTGTGCCAGCTATCTATTGACAACGTAAACGAAATTAATGTGGGTCTTTACCCTGTTTATTTGTTAAATAAACTTTGTTGTATGCATTATATTGTAGTTTAATAGATTTATACTTCAGTTTCGTTTCTTTATTTCAGATTTTCAGAGCATACCCAACTGCAGTCCCAGCAAAGAGCAGTTAAAGAAGCAATTCAAGTAAAGCTTAATGAATTTGAACAGTGGATCACACAGTACCAAGCTGCCTTTAATAATTTAGAGGCAACACAGCTTGCAGGCCTGCTTCAGGAGATAAGCAGCCCCATGGACTTAGGTACAATCAAACTGGCTCTGATTGCTACAGTCTGTTTACTCTCATCATTTTGGATGCTGCTTTTACTTGGCTAGTTGATAGAGATTCTACAGTTTAAAAAAAATAATAATTTTTATCCCTGTATTCTAGCATCTTTTTATATAGTTCATGGTGACTTAGATAATTAAGAGTATGCATGTGTCCACCTAACTTCTGTAGCAGATATATGCATAAGTTATACATCTTCTATAAAGGAAATTTGTGTACATCAGCATGACAGGCTTTCTGAGCATATGGCAGCCTCCCTCTGCAGTCATCTGCTCCTCCCCCTCCTCAGTCCATTTTTTTTCCCCACTTACCTGACCAGATCTCTCGTGCTTCTTCATCTGCTATGTATTATGTAAGGAGTAACGCTGGGATGCCACTCATGGCTTTGTTCACAGAAGGGCACTCAATCCAAAGGTTGTCTGGCGAGCCCTTCGCACTCTACTCATTGAAGGACCTGTTCCACATTTTATGTAAACCATGGCCGCCTGATTGTCAGTCTAGACAGGAAGCACTGTATTGCTCATGTGGTAGTTGTAGACCATGAGTGTGTAGTATATCACTCTGTTGTAGATTATTTAGATGTAGAAGTCATTCCTTGCAAGAACAGGTTCCTTGTGTCTAGACATGCTGTAGGTGAGCACCCAGTCCAAGGCTGGAAGCATTGGTAGTTGATACTAATGCATACCGTGGCTGGTGGAAGAATTTGTACTTGAAAAGTTGGAAATTTACCAGCAGAGAGAGAGCTTGTGAGAGAGTGGCTAAAGGTGCAGATTCCACTGGAACTGTAGCTTCTATTGAAGCCAGTACGTGCAGCTGTGCAAGACACCTGCTCTGAAGCTCATGCAAATGCCAACAAATTTTATGTACATCTATGTTTATTTTAATAGTATACATGCATAATACCAAATTCTACCCTGTGCATGGCTGTGATCATTCCATGTAAAAGTATGTGCTGAGAAGCTGGTGCATACTAGTACCTGCTTATAACTGAGGCATTTTTGTAAATGCTTATTTCTGCATGTAAAACACTATTTTATCTTCAGGAATAGCTTTTAAAATTACTCCCATAATACATAGTGGTTGGTCATTTTTGTTTTATTTTCAGTGACTGAATAGCAGTGTTTCCTTAATTTCTGTAGCTATTTTTCTGAGTATTACCACTATTTCCTTCCCTGCTAGCCAACAACAGTCATAAAATCCTCCTAAGGAAGGCTAGGAAATAGTTGGTTTTCTTTGCCATTTTTTTTTAATTCCTGATTTTGTTGGGCCCCATTCTGCTGCAGGTCTAATCAGAGAACAGCATGAGATTCCAAAAAAATGTTTTAAAAATGAACTTACTGCATTAATAGTAATATTACCTTACGATATTAACATTTCGTAGTAATATTTGTTTTCCTCTTTTAGATGTGTATAGTATCCCAGTGTTGAAGTTTATGGATATAGACCAGTATCCCTCTTCAGAAATGGGAGTACATGTCATTTGGGTGGGTTAAAAAAAAAGACATCTCCTTTCTTATGCACATGTGGAGGAGTATTCTAATGGCTAGTGCAGTGTCCTGAGGAACTGGGTTCGATTCCCACTGCAGCTCCTTGTGACTCTAGGCAGGTCAATTAACACTCCATTGCCCCAGGGACAAAATAAGTACCTGTATATAATATGTAAACCTCTTTGATTGTGACCACAGAAAGGCAATATATCAAATCCCTTCCCCTCCCATGTGCATAAGGCTTTTAAAATAAGCGTCTAAACACAGTATGGGCTGCTAATCCCAGTGAGGCAATCTAATACTATGCAAACTGATCAACAGCCAATCACAATCCCAAAGTGTTGTGTAAATTAAATCTTAAACAATAGAGAAGCGTGAAAAACCCTCAGAAACCAAGGTATGTTACCAAGGTCTGACCAGCATGACATTTATATCTATATAAGATTTTTTTGTCCGTGGCCTAGTCTCTTTCATAGGGTTGTTCTTTTCCACTTTCTCATAATCAAATAATGCCCATGCACATCAACAAAACATTTCTGAGTATATACGCTTTTTTTCAAACGAAGCCAAAGCTAGAGCTTCAATTCGGAAATGGCAGCTGCCATTTCCGAAGTGAAGCTTTATTAGCAAGAAAGCTATACCCCCATTATGTTCAAACTGGCGGTTTCTGAACAAGCCCTGAAGAGGGTGAAACGTTGAAAAAATATATGCGGTTGAATTGGAGTCATTGAGCCATCTATAAGCTGAGTTATTTTATGCTCTAGCTTTGGCTTGGTTTGAAAAAAAGCGTATGTACTCAGAAATGTTTTGTTGATGCGCATGGGCATTATTTGATTATGAGAAAGTGGAAAAGAACAACCCTATGAAAGGGACTAGGCCACGGACAAAAAATCTTATATAGATATAAATGTCATGCTGGTCAGACCTTGGTAACATACCTTGGTTTCTGAGGGTTTTTCACGCTTCTCTATTGTTTAAGATTTAATTTACACAACCCTTTGGAATTGTGATTGGCTGTTGATCAGTGCATACTTTTAAAATAAGCCCCATAGTTAACTATATAGAGAAGCATTCCTGGGGATTTGTTTAGGTCGAGGAGAAAAATTACAAACACTGATTGGATTTTCAACTTTTCATTGAGTTGGAAAGAAAATGAAACAAAGTGTAATAAGTTTTCTAGTCATTAAGATGTTTCTGTTCTTTTTCCCCTGTTTATACCCCACGTCAAATTTGGGCCTCTTCATTCAGTTTTCAGAGAGCTGGTTTGCCTCAGATTTTTATTTTGTTTAGTCCGTATGTATAATGTGTTTTTTCTAACATTCCATTGGGTGAGAAGGAATAAAAAGTACCTGAAAAAAGAGGCGTAGATGTGAGAATTGGTATAAAGCCCTTGGATGTTCTCTGATTTTTCATCAGTGTGGACAGTTTAAACATGCCCCCCTTTTAGTAATAGAATTTAGTAGTAGTGTAATTTCTAACAGGGTCTAAGGATTAGGCAAAAAAGGTAGTATTTGCATTTGAATGTGCAGGTAATTGAAAACCACTAACTAAGCTGTTAGTGTACATTATGAACATTTTGTTCAGTTTATCAACTAATGAGCTAGCTTTGTGAAAGTATTTTTGTTGTTCTGAACACAGTGCTAACTTTCCTGACTCTGTAGGTCCTCCCAGCTATGTACCAGCTACAGCATTTCTGCAGAACGCAGGCCAGGCACATCTGATCAGCCAGTGTGAACAGTACGAAGGAGAAATGGGTGCTCTGCTCCAGCAGAGACGTTCTATCTTACGAGGCTGCCTTGAACACTTGCACAGCTATGCAACTGTGGCACTGCAGTACCCAAAAACTGTGTTTCAGAAACACAGGATAGAACAATGGAAATCCTGGATGGAAGAGCTTATCAGTAATATGAAAATGGAGAACTGCCAAGACCTTTACAGAAAGTAAGCTATCAGATATCACAGATGCGTTTCTTGCAGGTTTAGTAAATAGGTTCTGATAAGACTGAACTGATAATCTTTCCAACCACTTTGGTATATAACTGACAGTCTGTTAGAGCCCTGTGTATAAATTTTCTCCATAACATTCCATCGGGTTGGAAAGAGATTATCCTACTTTTTTATTTTTAATATCATCATCAGATCTTTTGCACCCCCCCCCTCCCCCCCAAAAAAAAAAAAAAATAGTGGGGCAGTGCAGCATTTCCTACTCTGTTAACTGCTTGTTGATTGACAAAGCATCATCCTCTCAATAGCTCAGACTTGGGCAAATGATTGATGAGAAACTGATCTAGATTGGAAGATGTTATCCACCACTTTCTTTGGCTAATTCATTTCACCAAAAGTGACTCTCCCCCCCCCCCCCCCCCCCCCCCCCAATTTGGGTTCATTCTACCCATTGCATGTAAAAACAAAAAAAACTTGTGAACAATTGGCAATGGGGATAACTCTAGATAAAACTATTCGCTATGAATTCTGTCCCTTGTTTTTACAGTGAGCTCTGGAAAATTGCAAAAGGTCATTAATTGGAAGGTAGATGAAGGTAGACCCCTGATTTATGTAGCTACATAGGTGAACAGAATAAATTTTCTAGTTGCAAGTGTGATGAGTTTTCAATCTTGTGGGTGTTGTACAGGTATGAAATACAATATGCTCCCCAGCCCCCACCAGCTGTGTGCCAATTTATAACTGCCACTGAAGTGACTCTACAGCATTATGCAGCAGATATCAACAGCAGGCTTGTCAGACAAATGGAACGCCTGAAACAAGAGGCAGTAACGGTGCCAGTTTGTGAGGAACAGCTAAAAGAAATTGAGCGCTGTATTAAAGTTTTCCTCCTCGAAAATGGAGAGGAAGGATCACTGAGTCTAGCGAGTGTTATAATCTCTGCGCTGTGCACCCTGACAAGGTGAGTTGTACTGTTTCTGAATTTTAAAAAAAAGGCATGGGAGGGGTCTTCTTTTATTCCTTTTAGATCATGTTCATTTTACTGGGGCATTAATATTGTAGTGGCAGAGAATTTTGTTCCTGGAATCAGGCCTGACCAAGAGTGTCGTCTACTACGAAGAATACAATTTGGGAAGGGTAGTATATTAGTTTCAATTAAGTCTTCAGATGTAACTTAAGATAGCATTTTTATAGCTGGTAATCAGGAAATATGCTATTATCCAAATGACTCCCATTTTCTATTCTAGTAAAGCCTTGTAAATATAGAACCTTGAAAATATTAATCTTAACATACTGTTGCATTCAGTGAGTGAAATAGGTCAACAAATCTGAAGCTGTTTATTTTTAAAACGCACTTTCTCTAGTTTATGAAAGCTAAACTAAATCATGTTCTATGATGATCTTTTGTTTAGACGTAATCTTATGATGGAAGGTGCTGCCTCCAGTGCTGGAGAGCAGTTAGTGGATTTGACATCAAGAGATGGTGCCTGGTTCTTAGAAGAGCTTTGCAGTATGAGCGGGAATGTTACATGCCTGGTGCAGTTACTGAAGCAGTGTCAACTTGTGCCACAAGATCTGGATATTCCAAATCCAGGAGAAGCATCTGAAGCTGTACATTTAGCTAATGGAGTATACATGTCCCTTCAGGTATAGAAATTCCTTAGCTGTCAGAGCCTTTAGTCTTGTATCTTTCAATTTTGATTCAGTTATGACTGCATGCAGATATGATTTGAATGTTTGCATTCCATCAAGCAGAAGCGCTTTCTTACTTCAGAACTCAGATTTCTATTACATAGCTTCCCACTATTCCGGAACCTGTGGGTTAGTTTTGTCCATCAACCAGCAGTTGGAGGTAGAGAACTAAAAATTGAGCTGAGAGACATCTCTTGGCATCCAGTCCAGCTCCTCAGTACTTTCTATGTCCAGCAGGTGGATGGACACACTTTTCAGCCTCTAGTTCTGAGTGATTTATTCCTGTTCCAGTTGGTCAGCTGGTCTCCAGTTGAGTTTTTTAGGTGGCTTGAGTCTGTAGAGTCCTATCTGGAAGTCTTCAGATTCCCGTCTCTGGTGCCCTGCTAATTTACTTCTTCCTTCCCTTCACCTCTCTGCTGTTTCCTGTGGAGCTCTCCTTTTCCAGCACAACAAACTTAAAAAAAAAAAAAAAAAAAGGTTTGCTGGAGAGCACAGAACAGACTATCAGTCCTGATCCTTTCTCATTTGGGGTAGGACTTGTGGAGACTGTGAACTTATGGCAGTGGTAAGTCCAACTAGTTTGACTCTGAACCGCTTGGGGGGGCTGTAAGTTCCACTTGGAGCAGGGGCAGGATCCTGACACCACTTAGGACCACATTGTGCTGCACCTTTGAAAGTCGGGGTGAATGGTGACTCCTGTGGAGGCAGTTAAGCTGTGTTCCCGCTGTGGAACCTGCTGGCAAACGTTGGGGTGTTGCAGTTTGCGTGCAAGCTAAGAATCCTTCGTGATGCAGAGGAAAAGGTTGGCGGCAGCATGTCTTTGGATTTGGCGCAGCATCCAAATATGCTGGGGACTTAGGCTCTCCAGCAGAGCTGGTGTGCAGTTTGATGCAGGAGGGCGCGGGAATAGACACCATTTTGTCTGAGATGACTAACAGTGATGAACAGCCTCTGGCTGATCACATGTAGAACACAACTGCTATTTTACAGCCTCAGGGCCCAAGAGAGCATTCAGCTGCATTGGGATCTTTGTTTTCTCCAGAGTTTAAATTGCTCTTACACCAGGCTTATTTGCTGAAGCAGGGACAGTCGGAGTTACCGCAAGGTGCTTCAGTTTCTCGCCCTGCTGCCCCTCCGGCTCCTAAGAGATCTCGTTTTGACCTCCAGGAGTGAGCAAATGAGGATATCTCTGCTTCTCCCTCCTTATCTGATGTGGCCTTGGCCTGTTCCGAGGAGCCTTCGTTGAAGGAGCCATTACAGAAGAGAGAGCTCCTTCCTATGGAAAGGAATGATCCGAAAGTACTGAGGTGGTTTCTGAGGCACTGGCGGTACTTTCCATTGAGGAACCTTCAACTTCGGCATCAGGAAAGCCATCTTTGTCGAACATGGGAGAGGTTAGAGGTCCTCCTAAAGACTTCCTGATGCATCCAAACATTAAGGATCTGATTTAGCAGAGTGGGTCTCAGGACACAGGGTTGAGAATGGGAAGAGTTTTGGAGGTGAAAGATAAAATGCAGCTTCCCAAGTGGATTCCCTTCTTACGGCAGTGACTAAGACCACCTTGCTGGTGGAAGGGGGCATTGCCCTAAAAGACCTCAGGTTAGGAAGCTAGAAAGTTTACTGAAACAAATCTTTGAAGTGGTCTGTTACCCAGTGAACGGAGTTCCCAGAGAGGAATGTAGGGAGAGATGAGAGTGGAAAGGTACTGAGGAGCTGCAGAGTGAATGCACTTATAGGTCAATAAGAGGAGTTTGAACTGTATGCAGAAACGGATAGGAAGCCAGTGAAGTGACTTGAGGAGAGGGCTAATAGGAGCATAACGACACTGGTGGAATATTAGTCGTGCAGCAGAATTTTGAACAGATTGAAGAGGAGAGAGACGGCTAAGTGGGAGACCTGTGAGAAGCAAGTTGCAATAGTCTAACCGAGAGGTGATGGATGCTTCCTTGGATGCTGGTTGCCAAAGTATGCAATGGTGGTTGATGCCCAGAAATTTGTCTGTCAAAGCTTCCTTTCTGATAACATAAAGGGAAGGCGGTGATGGGACGGCAGCAAGTCAGGTTGGAGAGTTCATTACAAGTTACGTCTGGCACAGGGCAACTGGACAGGATGGGAGTCTTGATGGTCAGTAAATTGCCTGGAACTCAGGGTAGTGTGAAATGCCTTACATGACTTTGCTTCCTTTGTGGCAGAGGCCCCGATCTGAGTGTTCTCCAACAACGTGACGGCAGTGGCTTATATCAACAAGCAAGTTGGGACCGGCTGTGGAGGTGGCCTTCCTCATGAGAAAAATCATCTCAGCTTGTTGGCAGCACACTTCGCTGGGTCCTTAAATATGGAAGCAGATTTTCTCAGCAGGCATTCTTGGACCCGGGAGAGTGGGAACTATCCAGCCAGGGTTTTCAGCTGATAGTGGACAGATGGGGTTCTCAGCTTCTGGACTTGCTGGCAACAAAAAGGAATGCAAAAGTGCCCAAGCTCTTCAGCCGTTGGAAAGAACCAGGCTCAATTCAGATCGATGCCCTACTGCAGCCCTGGCCAGAGACACATCTACTGTATGTCTTCCCTCTTTGGCCAACGGTAGACCACATGTTAAAAAGGATCACATTGTACAGAGGTTAAGTAATTCTCATTGCCCCAGATTGTTCACATATTCCATGGTACATGGATCTGATTCGACTGCTGGATGGGGATCCTCTCCGTCTTCTGCAGGTACACAGACTAATGAAGCAAGGTCTGGTACTCATGGAAGAGCTGTGCCTTTTTGGTCTTATGGCTTGGCCATTTAAAGGGCTCGGCTGAGATAAAAAGGTTATTCTTAGGCCTTGCCAGCTTATTCTACAAGGTGTACAGCAAAATCCTAAGCAGAAATGAACTTATTGTCTCCAGTGGATACTTGCAAGGAGGCAACATGGTTTGTGCTGCATACCTTTGCCAAATACTATAGGGTGGACATTGTTGCGTGCTCAGAAGCCGATTTGGGGGCTCCGGCCCTCAGGGAGGTGGCGCCAAGATGCCACCCACTCTAGGGATTGTTTTTGAAAATCCCACATGTTTTGGAATAGTGGGAAGTTGCATAATGGAAGGAGAAATTAGGTCTTACCTGATAACTTTCTTTCCTTGAGTCCTTCCCACTATTTCAGAGGCTTGCCCGAGGTTTCTGAGATGGTTACTTGGTGCGAAGTAATGGGTGAAATAGCGACACTCACCATGCATGGTGCTTCCTGCATATCTCTTGTTCTCTACAGAGATGAGATCCACATATGTTTGCTCATCTGGTTAGTGTTAAGGTAGGTTGTTTAAGGTTGTTACGTTTGTTCTGAGTTTCTTTACTGCTTGTCTAAGTAAATACTGAGGAGCTGGACTGGATGCCAAGAAAGATGTCATCTGTTTTTTATTTTTCTCTGTCTACCTGCTGGCTGATGGACACAATTATGCCACAGGTTCTGGAATAGTGGGAAGGACTAATGGAAAGAAAATTATCAGGTAAGACCTAATTTCTCCTTAGCATGAAGTGGACATCCTTTACTGTAGTTTAAAATTGGGATATGGAATGTAATTACTTGCCTCTTCTGATTCAAGCTCAAAGCGAGTTACAAGCAGATAGAAAAGTTATATTTCCCTGTTTAAGTGGACTTAAAATCAGTGGCGTAGCGGGGGCGGATCGCTGCTGCACCCCCCCCCCCCCCCCCACCGGCATAGCGCCACCCCGACACGGTCCCCACCTGTCCACGAGCTCCATCCATCTGCAGCGCTGCTGTAAAAATCGCTTCGTCGGCCCTTCCCTCACTCACTCTGTCCAGCCCTTGAGGAAATAGGAAGTTACGTCAGAGGGCGGGACAGAGTGAGTGAGGGAAGTGCCGACGAAGCGATTTTTACAGCAGCGCTGCAGATGGATAGAGCTCGTAGACAGGTGGGGACCGTGTCGGGGGGGTGGACGGATGCACTCCCCCCACCCGTTGACACCTGGGACGGAACGCCCCCACCGCCCCGGCCTTGCTACGCCACTGCTTAAAATACAAGTTGTACCTGTGGCAAGGGAAGGTGAAGTAAGTTGGCCATGGTCACAAGGAATATCTGTGAAATTTTAAGCCTGGCTTCCCTAGTTCTTGGCCTGCTGTGCTAATCACCAAGCAACTCCTCCACTTCAGTTTAGTAGATGAGAAAACATACTGACACTCAGACTCTGTCCCCTCCTTCCTTTTTCTTGTCATATCTTCAATCATCAGTTGAGAATACTTAATTTGGTATTTAACTGATGATCAGTGGCCTAGAAGAAAAGAAGACCACAAACCATCCAGCCATTTTTCATGCTTAGTTAATACATTCAGGTACACTACTTATATTTACTTGTCTAATTTTCGATCATGCTACTATCTATGCAACACTAACTGCTATCTCCTAATCTACTATCTACTAATAACGACACATTGTAAGCCACATTGAGCCTGCAAAGAGGTGGGAAAATGTGGGATACAAATGCAATAAATAAATGTAACTTACCTTGAGCCACTACTAAAAAAAAAAAAAAGTGTAAGCAAAATTCAAGTAAGTAAGGACATCAAGGGGCTCATTTTTGAAACAGAAAAACATCCAAAAAGCCGCACAAAGCGGTAGATGAGCGTTTTTCTTGCAAAACTTCTTAAATCGCAAGGGGCGAAATCACATGGGGGCGCGTGTCAGGGGCAGGATTTTGACGTTCCCACAACTTGGACTTCTTTCTGCCATAATGGAACAAAGCAAAAACGTCCAGGGCTAAAAGTTGGATGTTTTGGTCTACTACTACTACTTAACATTTCTAAAGCGCTACTAGGGTTACGCAGCGCTGTACAATTTAACATAGAGGTACGGTCCCTGCTCAAGGAGCTTACAATCTAAGAGACAAGTGAACGGACAGTCCGATAGGGGCGGTCAAATTGGGGCAGTCTGGATTTACTGAACGGTAAGAGGTGCCGAATACAGCATTGAAGAGGTGGGTTTTAAGCAAAGACTTGAAAATGGGCAGGGAGGGGGCTTGGCGTAAGGGCTCAGGAAGGTTGTTCCAAGCATAGGGTGAGGCGAGGCAGAATGAGCGGAGCCTGGAGTTGGCGGTGTTGGAGAAGGGTACAGAGAGGAGGGATTTGTCCTGTGAACGGAGGTTACGGGCGGGAACATAAGGGGAGATGAGGGTAGAGAGGTAGTGAGGGGCAGCAGACTGAATGCATTTGTAGGTAAGAAGGAGAAGCTTAAATTGAATGCGGTATCTGATTGGAAGCCAGTGAAGTGACCTGAGGAGAGGGGTGATATGAGTATATCGGTTCTGGCGGAATATGAGACGTGCAGCAGAGTTCTGAACAGATTGAAGGGGGGATAGATGGCTAAGTGGGAGGCCGGTGAGGAGCAAGTTGCAGTAGTCAAGGCGAGAGGTAATGAGAGCATGGACGAGATTTCGGGTGGTGTGTTCAGAGAGGAAAGGGCGAATTTTGCTGATGTTAAAGAGGAAGAAGCGGCAGGTCTTGGCAATCTGCTGGATATGCGCAGAGAAGGAGAGGGAGGAGTCAAAGGTGACTCCGAGGTTGCGGGCAGATGAGACGGGGAGGATGAGGGTGTTATCAACTGAGATAGAAAGTGGAGGAAGAGGAGAAGTGGGTTTTGGTGGAAAGACGATGAGCTCGGTCTTGGACATGTTCAGTTTCAGGTGGCGGTTGGACATCCAGGCAGCAATGTCGGATAGGCAGGCTGATACCTTGGCCTGGGTCTCTGCGGCGATGTCTGGTGTGGACAGATATAGCTGGGTATCATCATCACAAGGGGGCGCATGTCAGGGGCAGGATTTTAACGTTCCCACAACTTGGACTTTTTTCTGCCATAATGGAACAAAGCAAAAACGTCCAGGGCTAAAAGTTGGATGTTTTGGTCTAGACCTGTTTCAATCACACAAGTAAAAAGGTGCCCTAAATGACCAAATGACCACTGGAGAGATTAAGGTATGACCCCCCCTCTCACCCCCCCACCCCCAAAGATGTGAAAGAAAAAGTACTTACCAGCCTCTGACAGCATCAGATGTTATGGCCAGTCCTATTAGAGCAGCAAGCAGGTCCCTGATGTAGCCTAGTGGTCAGTGCAATGTACTGTAGAGAAGGGGACCCAGGTCTAAATCCCACTCTGTTACACTTGTGGTGGAAAATGTGAACCCTCCAAAACTCACCAAAAACCTACTATACCCACATATATGTGACACCGTATTGTAGTGGTGTACAGTTGGGTACAGTATGTTTTGGGGAGTAACAGTGAGATGTTTACCTGGGACCTTCTGCTGGGATTTCTGTGTGGCCAGTCTACTAAGAATGCTCCCCCCCCCCCCCCCCCCCCCCCCCAATATGTCCCATTGACTAGTTTTTGGCCTTTTTAAAAAATTATTATTGGTTACAAAAGAAAAATGCACTGAGCAGAAAATGTCTAAATACGTAAGAGAAGGCCATTTTCAAAACGGGTTCAAGAATGGCCATGTTTGCCACTTGATTTTTGACCATTTTCAGCAAAATGTCCAAAGTTGGATTTAGGTGTCATATCAAAAATGCCTCTTCACATTTGGTAAAAAAGCTGTGCAGTACTTTTTTCTTAAAAGATCTGTTCTATATTCATTAAATTAAAATTTTGATAGTATATATATATTTTTTTTTAAGTCTCTGAAGTAGAGAATTAATTAACCTGTCTTGTCAAAGAACTTTGTTCATTCCCAAAAGATCACAATTGCTTAGTAAACATAGTCAACATCTGTTCAGTTGAAGTGCATCTGTAAGACACCATAAGCAGGGCAAATATGAAGAAGAGTTGTGAGTGCAACAGTGGGAGATGACTGGAAATTCAATAGTGTCTCTGATGAGGCAGTTTGATTGGGTTGCCCAAGTGGTTCTTGTCTGCTAACAAAAGTAAAATGAAACAAAATAAGATGTACTGACCTTGCTTTGAATAAACACAGCTATTTTGCAGTCCATTTATTTATTTATTTGTTTTGGTTTGTGGGTGGTGGGTGTTTGCCACAGGAATTGAACTCAAACTTCCGTCAAATCATTTTCCCTGAGGCTCTTCGATGCTTAATGAAAGGAGAGTATACTTTAGAAAGTATGCTTCATGAATTGGACAGCCTTATTGAGCAGACAGCTGATGGAGTTCCTTTGCAAACACTTGTCGAGTCCCTTCAGGCTTACTTAAGAAATGCAGCAATGGGTCTAGAAGAAGAGACACATGCCCATTACATCGATGTAGCAAGGTGAGTTAGCCTCTACTGCATGTAATTTGGTTAATAGGAAATGAATAAAGTAGGGTGGTTGGAATAGAACCTCAGAAAACATTAAAAAATAATAATATAGGAATTACTTTTTCATATGTAGTTTACTTTTGACTGTCTTTTACTATCTCTGTTTAATTTACTATTGTAATCTATACTGAAGCAGCCAAAAAATCTCTAGCTATCTCAGCTTGCATGGTGGTGATAAATAATCTAAACTGATTGATGCTTTTATGGGGAGAAAAGTTTAAGATAAACCATTTTTTTTTCATTTCCTAGAATTTTACATGCACAATATGGTGAATTAATTCAGCCAAGAAATGGCTCTGTCGATGAAACACCAAAAATGACCGCAGGCCAGATGTTGTTGGTGGCATTTGATGGAATGTTTGCCCAAGTAGACACTGCCTTTGGCTTGTTAGTTGAAAAGGTAATGTTTATAGCTAAAAGGTTCAACATAACACTTCCAACATGGCATATTGGATTCATTTTCTTTTTTCTTTTTTTTTGTCATACAGTTAAACAAGATGGAAGTACCCATGTCTTGGCGCAAGATTGACATAATCAGGGAAGCTCGAAGTACACAGGTCAATTTCTTTGATGATGATAACCATCGACAAGTGCTGGAGGAAATTTTCTTCTTGAAAAGACTTCAGACCATTAAGGAATTCTTTAGACTATGTGGAACCTTTTCCAGAACGCTGTCAGGTAAAACAATTGTTCTATGTATAAACGATGGACTTGGTTTAACGTAGTATGTTAAACACAACACTGTGACTTACTCATTCTGTGAGTTAGTCTTTTAAGTTGGTGTTAGATTTGCAGTGTAGCCTAATAGTTAAGACGGAGGGCATCCTTGAACCCACTTTTTGTTCTTCCTGCCATAAAATTGAGCAAATCATTTGAATGCACTGTACTATAATTCATACATAGATTGGGCTTACTTTTATTTTTTCATAAATGACGTAGTGAAAGAGTCATCCATGTTCTAAAAACTCCATTGACTTACCAATGTTAGCCAGGTAAAATTTAAGAAATTGATTTTAACATTTTAAATGACCTTTGTACCTGAGAGACAGGTTTTCCTGCTGTCCACCAATTATCACATAAGGCCTAATCAAAATGGGTTTTTGACTATTCCCCTGTCCTTGAGTGCTGTACAGCATGCTAGAATTAGATCTACAGCTTCCCGCTCCACAGTTCCTACCCTATGGAATAAACTTTCCTGAGAGCTAAGATATAAGCAGAATTATACTTTTAGGAAGATCAAAGACAGTTATGTAGTCTTTGTAAGCCGCTGACCATCTAATAGCTTTGCATTAAATTTCCCAAACTTATGGCCATAATAAGCACTGTACAACCAAAATTATGAATTTGGTTCAAAAACAAGGCAAACATTTATACAAGTAGCAATGAGAAAGGGGGTTATAAACAAACTGTTATGGAGATCAGTTAGATCAGAGGTTAACCAGTGATGGTTCATAAATGTTCTTTATCTTCACATAAAGGTTCTGTTACGTTTGAGCTATAAGTTGTATTTTGACTGACTTCATACATCAATAAAAATATTTATAAAAATAAAAATAAAAAAACAAGTAGCAATGAAATTGAACCACACACTTATAGCAGTGATTTTTATTGATGACAAGGCATAACCATAGCAAACATAAAAATTGAATAATAAAATGTGTAAAGTTGCATAAGAAAATAGACTGCCATCATTCAGTAATTTTATAAAATAATCCCCCTTTCACCCACTAACACAGTCCCCTCCCCTCAATCAGCAACAGAAATGCTTTTAAAGTAAACAGAGTACAATGTACATTATCTTATTTGTATACTCAAGTCTGAGCACCAGAAAGGAAAGAAAATTTAACAAGTAAGGTATAATTTCTCCTTCATTTGTTGTAATGACAATCCTCTCCTCTAATATTGTGGAAGTCTGCCCCTTTATATTAGGTTAGATCAGATACAAACTGCCTCCTGGAAGTCCTGGACTATAGATCTGCCCACTAGGTGTCACCACTGTATGATAACTTTCTCTAAGGCAGTAGTTCTCAAACCTCAAAGGAAAACAAAGTAGGGGCAGACAAATAGTCTTCCATTTATGTCCATAAAGGGAAGGGAAAGGTAAATGGGACTTGATATACTACTTTTCTGTGGTATTTTGCAACTACATTCAATGCGGTTTACATATATACAGGTACTTATTTTGTACCTGGGGCAATGGAGGGTTAAGTGACTTGTCCAGAGTCACAAGGAGCTGCAGTGGGAATCGAACCCAGTTCCCCATGATCAAAGTCCACTGCACTAACCACTAGGCTACTCCTCCACTAAGGATCAAATGTTTACAGAAGCTCCAAACTGTAAAAAGACTCGACACAAAAAAGTTTCAGCATAAAGCACCTGTTTCAGGAGTCATAAATATTTTTGGATTACTTCTCTGTTGCTGCTAATGGTTCACATAGGGAATCAACAGATGCTTCTACAGTGAAGTGTTGTATAAGTTACCACCCAAAGGGCTAAATAGCTGAGAGAAACTTTGGGTACATCTACTAAGCCAATTAGTAGGTAAGATCTAATTGCTCCTTATTTCTTAAAACTATTATGCAATATGCACTGCTTTACTTTCTGTGGACTATTACTATTCAGAATTGTAGAATATGTGGTGGCAGGTTTTCTTCTTAAATTTCCTCTAATACACACGTTAAATTGAATTATATAAGCTCTTTGGAGAAGAAGTAATTTTTCTTTTTGTGCAGCATAACACACCTTGCCAGCTCTTGTTAGATGATGGTGATAACAGTTTTGAAATAATTGAACAAGTCTGTAATGCTATGTATGACGTTAGATGATGTAAATTTACTTTGAAATTTTCACAATTTTTTTTTTTTAAGGAATAACGTCTGTTGAAGACCAAAGTACAGTAAATGGACCTGTGCAGTTAGTCAATGTGAAAACCATGTATAGAAATTCTTGTTTTAGTGAAGACCAGATGTCTAAACCAATAAAATCATATACAGCTGACTTTGTTCGCCAGCTGTTGATAGGCCTCCCAACACAAGCCTTGGGGCTGACTCTCTGCAGTTTCATCAGTGCTTTGGGCGTGGATGTTATTGCCCAAGTGGAGGCTAAGGACTTTGGTGCTGAAAGCAAAGTTTCTGTGGATGACCTCTGTAAGAAAGCAGTTGAACACAATATCCAAATTGGCAGGTTTTCACAGTTGGTTATGAACCGGGCTACAGTATTGGCCAGTTCATATGACACTGCCTGGAAGAAACATGACTTGGTGCGCAGGCTGGAAACTAATATAGCGTCATGCAAGACAAGCCTTCAGCGTGTGCAATTGCACATTGCTATGTTTCAGGTAAGACCAGGTGCCCTTAATCCATTAAAATCTAGATTTTTCACTGTTTCCTGACTTCTCCAGAGAAACTCAGCAGAAAAGGAAACGATTTCTCATGATGAAAACAGCTGTTACTCAAGCAGGGGGGACCTTTTTATCTGAGGTACCCCTGCAAGTGTATTATTAAGCTTGATAATGTAAAATATACCTTTACCGATCTGCTTCAACTCTCCAAACTAATCGCTTCTAAGACGACAACGGCAGTAATTTAATCACCTAGTCCTGCGCGGATAGCTATTTTCCTTTTTGTATTAATGATTTCTTTTTAGATTCCTCTGGTTTAAGTTTTGGATCCCCTTGCTGATGGACTTGAGTGAATTTTGAAATATTATGGATATAATATGTGTGTTTTTCCTTTTATATTATGGAATATTTCACTTTCTGTCAGGATGTTATGCCTGAAAATATATTGTAAAATAAAAATAACAAAAAATCTAGAATTTCCTAGAGATGTTGAATTCAGGCTGTGGTTTTTCTTTCAGAAAATAAATTTTTTTGTGATTAACTTTGAAATGTTGGGTTGATAACTTTTAAAAAGATCAAAGAGAGAATCCAGCTTCTGATAGACTTCACTTGTAAACCTTTCAAATGTCTTACAAATTGACTTTCACATCTTCATAATTCATTTTCTTAATAAGAGTATATCCTTGAGAGAGCAACACATGAAATGAAATTTTTAACTTGTTTATTTTTTGCTCCTAAACAAGTGGCAACATGAAGATCTCCTGATCGGCAGACCACAAACTTTGTCTGTTGCTCCTCCACTGCGTTCTGCTATTTTAGCCAATATGAAAAAGAAACTGCATGCACTCAACCAGATTGAAGCTTCGGTTGCAACAGTTCAGGTAGTACATCATATGTTGGTTCTGAATGTGGTTTAAATATGAAAATGTACAATAAAACTTGCTGATTAATAAAAATATATATCTGAGGGATATTTGTAGTATTAATACTTGGTCACTGTTATCATAGTAATAGCAAATATTCTGTCAGGTGTTTGGAAAATGTAGAATTAGGTTTTCAAGTTATGCATATTCCTGACGTTTATTGGATTAATGAATCGGAAAAAGATGAATGGATCAGTCAGAATGGCCAGTACAGGATTTTCTGGTGTATGTCAATATTGTGGGAAATATGTGTATCCAGAAAAGGTAGAAATCCTCTTCTGAAAGTAGAATTGGTAAATGCCTGGAAAGCCTAGTAGTTAGAGTCCAAAAAAAGGTGAAAACCAAGGCTTCCACATACCAGTGCAAGTGAACTAAGGTGAGAGGGATAAACCACCAAGATGATCTGATGTGGTAAAAAAAAAAAGATGTTTTATTGATTGCCGAATATACAGTCTTGCTCAAAACACATGTTCAATAACACAGTCCCAGACACTCAAAAAAGGCAGGTTTTGGCTATACACCCTTCATCAAGAGTTGACTTTAAACACATGAATAGAAACATGTAAGTTATTGAAAAATGTATCCCAGTGGTGAATGAGTGTACATATATCTTTGTGAAAAACCTTATTTAAGTACCAGGGACCCACTGAAGATTGAAAAATAGTGTGCTTTTGCCAAAGTGAACCATGCTGATGACTAAACTTAAAAAGTGAAATAGGAATAAATATTGTTTATTTATATGTGGAAAATGTGAATTGTGCTGAGTACTAAACTTAAGTAAAATATTCATAAATAACGTTTGTTGTATGTGTACTTATTGGAAAAGCCCAAAGTGAAAAATACAGGCAGATGTAGTGAAGACAGATGTGATGTAAACGCTACCGCTAAAGTGAATACCTGCTGCTTGACCTGTTATCAGAAATTCCAAAAAGCCAAAACAAATGACAGAAGAGAAACCTGAAAAGACTGTATAATAATCAATACCAATTAGAACAAAACAGAAAAATAGTGACAGAGTAGAAAAAGAGAAATATCCAAACATATCTGAAATTGACTGCACACCACCTAAATACAGGTAATCTATACCCAAATTAGCTACAGGGGAGGAATAAATCCATAATCATATTCACCACTGAGGTAAATTTTCAATAAAACATCTTTTTTTTTTTTACCACACCAGATCATCTTGGTGGTTTATCCAGTCCAGTGGGCTGCATGGCATTTAGCGCACACTAATCAGCATGCAATAAATCCATTAACATACTTTTTAATAAAAGGACCCCTTAGCTTGTAGAACCTCCAGCAACAGAAAATGGCATGTAACTCACCTTGAGCTTCTACTGAAAAATGTGTGAGCTAAACCCAAACAAAATAAGGGACCTATGTAATAGTTTAATATGCACATTAAGATCCTTTTGTACATGCTATGCAATGAGGCCTTAATTTATGTGTTAAGATGGCTCCCGTGACATTAATGTGTGAGCTTTAGAGTTGGGGCTGAGGTAGTCATACTGAAATGTGGTTTTACTCATGCCTGTAGAAAATAGTGTGCTTTCCACTCCCCCTGCTTTCCATGAATTCAAAGTCAGAAAATTTTGCACCTGATTTGTAAGAAGAGTTAAACTTTTTATGAGGGCCTAATGCTTCGGAAACCCCCCAGTGTTAATTGGACTGAAGTGAAAGGATCGGTTAAGGGATTTCTGTATTCCTTTCTGGCCTGCATCACAAGTGTCACTGGCTTGGAAGGGAGGGGAGGGAAATCTCCCTGTGATAAGTAGTTTTCTCACTTTGGGATAGCTATCACTGGGAATTTCCTGAGGAGGAATATGCACAATATAGTGATGGTAATTTTATAACAAGTTGGAAGTCAAGAAGGGGCCTATTTCATAAAGGCCTTTGTGCCTTTATAAAATATAAGGGGGTGAACTGGTAGCAATCATGGTATGGACATTTGCACCTGCTCTGTATAAAGTGTGCTCATAAATTGCAACTCTGCCCAAATTTGGTTCCAGAACATGCCTACACACTGTTCCAAAAACGTATGTGCTACCTTAGCATTATGCATACTTCAATGTGCATAACCCATGGATTAATTTTATAAAGCCTTTCTATGTGTAAAAAACAGGGTTGTATGCACAAAACAAATTATAAATTACCCCCACTGTGGACCTACGTCTGCTACTTGGAATCACTAAAATGTAATGCATAGCATGTGAAATTTTTAGTGAGTCACACTTTTTGGTATTTTTTTCTTTGCTCTTTTGTGTATTTGTGAGTTGTATTGCAGGAGCCTCTAAGTGCATTTGTACTTTGAGGCCTAGAGCTTAATGCTTTAAACTAGAAATAGGAAAAAAAATGATTCCAGTTAATTCTCTTTAAAACTTTCAAAGCAAGCAGGGCCAGTGCTAGCTGAAAGCTTATTTTCATGTTTATAATACAATAGTATTACACACCACCTTAAGAATAAAAAGAAAAAAAACTTGTTAAACTGTTCCCTATATTTATCCTGAGCTCTGAGAGTCATGTTTCTGGTGCTCTGCTAATCATCATAGGTCTGCTCTGAGATTGTATCCCTTAATTTGAGCAGAGGTTTAGAGCACTGCCATTTCAAGAATTTCATTAGCATGTAAAGCTCTCTTTGTACTATAGGAGAAACTATCAGGGCTAGAAGCAAGCATTGAGCAACGCCTAAAGTGGGCAGGAGGAGCTAACCCTGCTTTGGCACCAGTCCTGCAAGATTTTGAGACCACAATTACAGAAAGAAGGAACCTTGTCCTTAAAGAAAGTCAAAGAACGAGCCAGGTTTGTAATTGTGTTTTTGCTTTATTTTCTGCTTTGAGTTGCTACATTTATATGGAATTTAGTTTTATAAATTCAGAATAATAAAGCATAGATTTCTGTCTTATAGTAAATATTTGCCATTACAATAAAGGGAATGTTTGACTTTTAAATTTGAAGGTTGGAATATGTTCAGATACAGATCAATAAAAGCATTCTTTCAAAGCAGGTTGTTTGAGGGTATTGGGCACAACTATGTCTTGCAGCAGAACAGAAATAACTGGAGAAAATTTGGGTTGGCATAAAAACATTCTGGCAAATGTAAAAATGGCAAAACAAAAGTGCCACATTCTGAGCTGCTATCAAAGTGTATGATAAGAAAAGTTACCTGATATTTTTGTCACTATCAACAGTAGAATCCAACATGCTGCTCCTAACGGGATTAATTTTAGAATGGGAGTCCTAGGTGAAAGGTCCAAAAGGTGCTGCCTTACAAAAGCAACATAGGAGCTTGTGTGCCTTTATAAATTGGGATCCTGCAATGACTCTAGTAGTGCACAAGTGCTCTTGCACAAATTCATGCCTATTTGGAAAAGGTTGTAAGGGTGTTTATCCATCCCCTATATATGTATATGCTTTGTATAAAATATGTGTAACTCACAACTGCCCCAGGTCATTCCAAGCTACATTCCCGGGAGCTCCCCTGAGCAGTGTACATATAAGTATGAATCACCTTGTTGTCACATGTACTTATGCGTGTATTGAAGTGCAGTTTTATAAAAGCCTTGTTCTCGTATAAAACATGGTTTATATGTGGAAAATACTTTATAAAATTACCTGTATGGTATGCAGTAGGTTAGTTGCTCAAATCTTGTTCCGAGTTTGAAACCTGTAATATATAGAGAGAGATTTTTCCTGGGGCTTTTTGTTTGTTTTTCATTGATACTGAGTCAGTTATTCATGCCTTCTGAATTTACATCTTTTCCTCCTGTCTTAGGTTACTTTCCTCTGTAGCAATATCATTCACTTTGAAAGTTTACGCACCCGAACTGCAGAAACTTTAAACCTTGATGCTGGTTTATTTGAACTGATCAAACGCTGTCAACAGATGTGCTCATTTGCATCACAATTCAATAGCTCAGTATCTGATCTAGAGCTTCGACTGCTTAAGAGAGTGGTGAGTATGATTTATATGTACTCTGGGTAGATGAGGGGGAAGGTGTCTCAGAGGCATAAATACACAGACCTCAAGGTACCATTGTGCTTAAAATTCAAGAAATTAGTTTTTATAAATATAAGAACTGGGAGCATCTCCAATTTCTAAGAGGTCATCTGAAAATTAAATTAAGCTACTAAAGATAACTTTTGTATGTGTTGTGGGTTGATTCCTTCAGATTTTTTTTAGTCTTTTATTTTGCATCTTGATTTGTTAGGTGGCAATTAGAATTTTTTTTTTTAAATTATTGGAAGAATATAATTAAAGGAAATTCAAAACAATTACAATTCATAAGTGTTTACAGATCTTGCAGAACACCATAGCCAGAGTCCTTTGTCGAGCAAAACATCACGATAATGTTACTCCCCTTCTCAAGCACATGCATTGGCTTCCAATAGTCTAGAATTAAATTTAAAATTTTGACTCTTGCACATACTACAGTAACAAACCAGATTATCTATCATCTTTGATCTGTATACTCCATCATGTACTCTCCATTCTCTTATTGACAAGAGACATTTTACCTCACCCATCTAAAGCCAGATGGGAGTTGACCAGATTGAGTGCTTTTTATTTCCTGACTTGTGGAACTCCCTGCCCCAGTATCTAATTAGAGAAATCGTATATTGCCCTGAAAACTCACCTGTTTCAGATAGCTTTTGAGAATTATTGAACGATTAGACCTTCAGTTTGGGGGACTCCAGTCTAAAGAGCACTTAGGATTGTTGTATGAATGGTTTTATTACATTGGTTAACATTTCTTGTATGTATGTGTCTTTCTTGTCAATTTTTATGGCATTCTGTTTCTTAGTATTTTACTTATTTTAAATGTTAAACTCTGTAAACCGCTTCAACTCATACTCGAAAGAGGTGGTATATCGAGTGAACAAACGATTTATCTGTTTCTCTTGTTTAAGCTTGATGAATACATTGTGTTCTTTGACAAACTTATATAGTAATTTCAGCTGCTAGCATGGTTTCGTAAAGAGGGGGTTAGTGTATTTTCACAAAATCAGCAACTAAGCAAGATTTAACAGTTCTTCATATCTTGTTTATAAATGGTAAGCAAAAAATAAAACTTTTTTTTTTTTTTTTTTTACAGGGCACAAATATTGAACATCCAATTGGAAGTCCTGAGTGGCTTCTTTCAGCTCACAAACAATTAAGCCAAGATATGTCTACTCAGAGGACAGTTCAAGCAGATAAGGAGCAGCAATTAGAAGCTGTGTGTGAAACCATCCAGAATTTAGTAGATAGCATCAAAACTGTGCTGACTGGACATAACAGACAACTGGGAGATGTCAAGCATTTGCTTAAAGCAATGGCCAAGGTAATAATTATAAGCACTTCTGAGTGATTTGTTTTTTGAAAGGGTACATTTTAAAAATTGTCACCTTTTCCTATATCCTTTGGTATTTGCTGCTAGCTCAGGCATTAGAGGAGCACTTTGGGACTGCTTCATGGCTGCCAAATGAGACTACTGGGAAGGTGGAGACACAAAAATAAGTATTTTGAGAAAATGTAACGCATGAGCAAGAAACCAAAAAAAAAAAAAAAACATTTTAAAAAAGAAAGTTGCGTCTTTTCCCACCCCCCGGTCAATAAAAACAAAAAGAGCAAACAGGTGACAAGGAAAAATAATTTTTAATCTTGGGTCTCAAAAGGTTTGACTGGTGCCAAAATTATTTCTAAATATTTTTTCTGCACTGGAAATAGAAATCCTTCATCCAAGGCTGAGATCTTTGGTATCGCTGTGGAGTGAATTGGATTTATTAGTTTGATATACCACTCAATACTAATGTGTCAGAGCTGTTTATGACCAAAAATATGCATTACACATCAATATATCCTGCAAATACTCTTAATGAAAAATTAAAAATACATCATACAATTATGAAAATTAACTAAGATGATGCTGAAATGAGTCTTCAGTACTTTACAAAAACCATAATATGAAGAACAATCAGAAAAACAATCTGGCCTGGATTGGCCGCTGTCGTGGACAGGATGCTGGGCTCGATGGACCCTTGGTCTTTTCCCAGTATGGCATTACTAATGTACTTATAATGCAACCATGAGTTCCATAAAGCTGGTCCGCTGTAAGAAAAAGCCCATCGTCAAGTCAAAGTTAGTCTAACAATGTCCAGACCAAGCAATTTGAGCAAACCTTTTTGAGAGGACCTTAGCTCACATAAAGGAGAATACCTGATTAACTTCTTAAATAAGTACTCAGAACTGTTCAAGTTCAGTGCTTTAAAAACAAGACTCAACATCTTGAATTCTATCCGTTTTTCAACAGGCAATCAGTATATTTCATACAGTTACTTTCTGCCACAGCTTTAAACATAAACATGCACCACCTGCTGGCCAAACTAGAGAAATACACTTCAAGAAATAAGTAATATCGTTTACAGGCTTACAGCAGAGATAAAGAGTATGACCCATCTTGGAATATTGACAGTTGTTAATAAAGAATCATGTCCCATTTCCAAAGGCTCTTGGTGCTTCTGTATTTTTCCGGACTTTTTTTGTACTTTGGACCCTCTCTGTACTGTTTTCTGGCATAGGAAGATGAACAGTATAATGACTATTCATTTTTAAGAAAGAAGTTGGGAGGGCTGTTTATTTTACTTGGTCCCCACTGTTTCCTAGTTGGTCTGATCATAATAGCTCAGGTCAATGGTATGTTTGCTATTCATTGTTGTTGATGTGGTTAACTGTTGCCTGGAAGCTTGGTTAGAGTATATTGAATAAGGAGAACCGAGGCACCAGCCTCAAGGAGACAGAGAGCCTGCTTCTTAGTTTTGTTTTGGCTTTTTCCTATCTCTATTTGCTGACAGAGGGGTATAACCACTTGTATGGACTGGTCTGGTAAGACTTGAGGAATGAAAACTAACAATATAAGTTTAAAATTAAACTTCATAGAGAATTTGTGCACTTGGGGATAATTCTTCGGCATCTGTGCCTTTATAAAATAGGCAAATATATAATATGTGCTTTGGGGGGGTGCATTTCATACAGGTGCCTTGTGTTTGAAATTATCCACATGTGACACTGCATAACCTTGTCACTGCTTGGAAACAGTTTGTACTGGGTACAATAAGAATGAGTTTGCTTAGTATTTAAAAAATAATAATAATAATAAGCGGTGCAGTATTTGATAAGCCTGTAGGGTTTCCTGTCTCTACTTAACAAAATGATGAAGAAAACTTGATTTATAATTGAATACGCCTTTTAGATACAGCAGGGACGCCAAATTGCCTTTTTCATTGGCTGACTTGGGTGAGATGTGTCACAAGTGGAAGTGCTTGTATCAAAATACAGAGTGATAACATTAAAGAATTAAAAAAAGACATGGTTTGGATCTTGACCCTACATTATGTATGTACAATACCCACTGAAACCAGATGTTTATTTAAAAAAAAAAAAAAGGGCAAAAAATACAACATTAAAAAAAATAAAACTTTAAGGGGTCATTTACTAACAGCTAACACATGCCAATTGCTAACTTTCACTTTTTTAAGTCAGTGGAGTCCTTATTTATTCATATACTAATTTCTGGATGACATATTCAGCGATGTTGCACCTGCATCTTTAAAACGGGGTTTTTGGTTTTGTTTTTCCTTCATTTAGGATGAAGAGGCTGCTCTGGCAGATGGTGAAGATGTTCCCTATGAGAACAGTGTAAGGCAGTTCTTGGGTGAATATAAATTGTGGCAAGACAATATCCAGACTGTTTTGTTTACATTAGTACAGGCTATGGGTCAAGTGCGCAGTCAGGAGTATGTGGAAATGCTGCAGGAGATCACTCCTACTTTGAAAGAACTGAAAATGCAAAGTCAGAGGTAATATTTTTAACTTTTATGGGCATAGTAAAAACCAATGTTTCTGATAATAATTTTCAACATACAAATGATTGTGGTCTGTTATTATCTTTTTAGTATCTACAACAATCTAGTGGGTTTTGCATCTCCTCTGGTCACTGATGCTTCCAATGAATGTACAAGTCCAGCAGCATCAGCTACATATCCGCCCAGCTTTGCCGCAGGTAATGGGGCTTTAGAAAAAAATGTGTGTGTGTGTGTATATATAGATATAGATTTATATAGGGGACTTTGAGTGAAAAGAAGTTTAATCTTGTACAATATCGTGTGTCTCTTATAAATAAAAAGTATCAAAGTATTTTAAATGAGAACGTGCTGGTGCACTGAAAATGGTATCAAAGAGTTAGATTTATCCAAATTCCCTTAATTTTAAGTTAAAAAGTTTTCCAAACAAGACTGGCATTGCTGTGTTAGCATGGGTGTAAAGGTAAGGAATAGTGTACTAAATGAATATGTATGCTTATATACTGGTAGTAAATATGCACGGTGCACACCAAATGATTTTAAAATAGTATTCCCACAGACCTGAGGTGCTTCTCTTCAGGTCTCTAAACTCCAGGCTTAAATAAAAAAGAAAAGGTAACTTGGCCAGAGCAGGTAATTTTTGTTTAATGAAGGATAACAACTGCTGAGAACTGGGCAAAATTAAGTTTACAGTTTATTTAAACTTTATATACCGTCTCCTTACCATATAAATTGAAGCAATTTACAATAACAAGCTATATATTTTTAAAAAATGAAAGGAACTCCATAAAAATTATTATAATATTTTTTTCAAGTAAAAGGACTGGCTTCAGATTAATGCTATGTTTTAAAACAGTTTTTATATTGAGAAATTGGACAGTGGATTTACAGATGAACAAATATACATCAAAGAAGGAAACTATTTCCCACTATTTGTAGTTTTACATGACAATCCCTCCCCCCCCCCCCCCCCCCCCCCCCCAAGAGACTGGCTATGACCACCCAGGAATAGAAGGATTCCCCTACAGATTACTGTATCCCATGACCTCTCCGAGAGCTACCAGGAGAATCAGGCCTTAGAAAATAAGGGGCACCAGCTTCTGTCTACCAAACAACCTCCCCAGTGAGGCACTATCCCTTTCTAAGAAGGCAATCTGGCAATTTCATTTTGTCTGCTGAGCCAGCTATTATCTCTTCCTTTTGCCTCAGTCAGTGGAATGCTTTAGCACTCCAGGCACGCCAAGATCAGCAAGTGGTTCCTTCCAGGCAGGGAAACATATTGGGGCCAGGAAGGACTCAAAGCAGAACCTGAAGTGATGCTGAAGCAGGACACCCAGGAAGTTTGTTTTTTTTTAATGTGTTTTTCATGTATCACAAGTCTTATTTGGCCATAAAGACACTCCAGGAAGTTTCATTATGTGTAGAGAGCAGAGAGCCAGCTCTGCAGGCTTTTCTCACAATTGCTTCCCTATCTGGGAGGGAGTGAAGAGAGGAGCTCTGAGATGTGACATCACCTGTTGACATATAAACTCAGTAGAGAACTTCTGTAATTTGTATTCTGTAAGCTGCTGCAAGAATTTAACTTATTCATCTGACACTTTTGGATGTCACTGTTGCTTTGTTGCCCATTGTGTTACAATTGGGATTTTTAAATAAGAATGACCCCTAATGTAGACAGACAGTTGAAACAAAGCCACTGTTGGGTCCTTTTTATATATTTTTTTTTCTTACATTTGTACCCCGCGCTTTCCCACTCATAGCAGGCTCAGTGCGGCTTACATATTATATACAGGTACTTATTTGTACCTGGGGCAATGGAGGGTTAAGTGACTTGCCCAGAGTCACAAGGAGCTGCCTGTGCCTGCAGTGGGAATTGAACCCAGTTCCCCAGGACTCTAACCACTAGGCCACTCCTCCTCCCTTTGTACCATCCTATGCTAATAAAGATTTCATGTGACAACCTTTTTTGTTTTTGCTTCTTTGCTCTGGACTGTTTTCTGATCGTAGGACAAAGATTTGCCCACTTCTGGGTTTTCTGTTTCTCCAGGATAAGTGTGACTAATGTGTGTGTTTTTGAAGTAGATTAGCCAAAGATTTGAAAATGATTCCTGATATGTCATAGAGTAAACAATTCTAGGATCTAATTTTCTATGTCCACATAGTCTGGCTCATTGTCAAAAGACAAATTGCTGCACATGCATAGGCTTGCTGACATTCCCAGTAATAGAATTTTACATTTGAGAACACAAGCCATCTTCTCTCAGATAGCAGGAAAATAAGTTTTATGATTATTTTTATCTTGTTATAAAAATTGTCAGATACCTTTTCTGTGTTTAACAAGATCTTTTCTGCAATATCTGCTGGGAGATGCAAAGATAGATAAAGTAAGACTTGTTACTTGCATTTTGATTGCAAATCCATGGGCACACACTATGGGGCTCATTTTCAAAGCACTTAGACTTACAAAATTCCGTAGTAACCTATGGACCTTTGTAAGTCTTAAGTACTTTGAAAATATGCCTCCATATGTACTTAATTTTCTCAGAGAAATAACTTTGATAGGAACCAGGTATCTGTATTCATAATGATTTTATATGATTAACTGGCATTCATTGCATAAGTCATTAGCTATTAAAATCCCCAGCTGCTTAACTTTGTGCTGGATTATCTGAAGGTTCAGCCAAAAGTTTTATCCAAATAGAAGACAGAGGGCTGGGGGTGAGGATAAAAGCAACCTGCTTAGAACCAGTTACTTTATCCAGTTAATCTTTATCTGGGTAAATAGGACCACATAAATAGCTGCCCTGTCTTAAATAATCAGTTCGTTTAGAACCGCAGACTGCATAGTTAGCTGTCTGACATTAAAGGAGTAATTTTTATAACGGCCTTTGTGTATATATGCTTTTAAAGGGGCCTTGGATTTGATATAGCACTTTTATATGGTACAACCAAGATAGATAAACACACCAACCATTAGGCGGCTACTCAACTTTCCAGAGCAGGTCTCTTTAAAAAAAAATTAAATTATCCATGCATACAAGCCAGATGCATGATTGTATGGGCACAGTTTGTGCAAAACATGGGAAGCTTCATGAAGTACACACATAGATTATGAAATACGCACCTATATGTGTATTTCTGCCACATACATCTGCTTCTGGGGGAACATTTCCTTTTCCAAGGACAAGCACGTTTCTGTCTTTTCACAAGTGGGTGACGTTGATCTGTGTCGCCCGGTCTGGCATTTTGCCAAAGCTAAAAATAGAGCTTTGTGGAGCGTGAGCCACACTCCATCTCGCATGCGCGAGTGCCATCCCGCCTGTCATTCAAATGTGGTTTCCTCAGTTCTCTTTTTTTCTGCGTGAGAAGGTGCGCTTTTTTTTTTCTTTCAAAAACGCTGTGATTACCTCTGCCCACATAGTGATCAATTTTCTCAATTCCTTATAAAATTACTCTGAGTTACTTTTATCCAGGGCCCTGATGCTCAATAGTAAACGCAGGCACTTGAGACCGTTAGCACCATATTAGTGCCTGCATTTACCTGTGCAGAATGTTGAGAGGCTCGGAGCACGGGAACAAATGAGCGTGCTGACGAACAACACAAGTAGCATGCTAATGTAATTGAGCTCTTGTAAATGAGGTCATTTTGTATTCCTCCCCAATGCTCAGAAAAGAGCATCTGAAACAAAACTGCCTTACCACTGCAAAAACTAATTCCAGGTTGGAGCAGGCATTAAGTTGTTAGAAGAGAGGATTTCTCATACCTATATTTGCATTTCATTAACATTGAGCTTTAGGGCATTCTGTGCTGTTCTGGCGGTATTTTTACGTGCTATTTGGAAGAGCGCCAGAATTTTGACCATCGGGGCCCAGGAGATTTAAAATTAGGGAGATTCTTGATTTATTGCCAAGTGCTTGCTGCTGTGAAACAGGTACTATTTTCCCGGTGTGAAATTACAGGGAAGGTGATATTTGAGATTGACATGTTGTTTAGAATTAAAATGTATTGTGACAGATTTCATATTGATTGTGTAACTGCTACATTTCACAACTTAATCCCCCCCCCCCCCCCCCCCCTCCGTTTTATGTTTTGCAGTAGTATAGCCAGAAATTTATTATCTGGGTCCCACAAGGTTGATATGAGTATGCCTCCTCCAACATCCCTGCCCTCTTCCCTTCCCCCCCCCCCCCCCCCCCCCCCCAACAACCACCACCAATTGTATGTAGCTGATGGGGATCCTCAAGCCTACCAGCTTGAAGTCCAGAAATTGAGCTGGAGCACTGCCATGGTCATGAGTACACAAAAGTGCCAGCCTCTTGCAGCACTGTGAGCATGTTGAGAATTGGTGGTGAGCTAGCACTTCAGGCAATACGGAAGAACATAACCTAAGAACATAAGCGTTGCCATACTAGGACAGACCAAAGGGCCATCAAACTCAGTGTCCTGTTTCCAACAGTGGCTAATCCAGGTCACTGTCGAGATCACAGAACAGTAAAACAGATTTTATGCTGCTTATCCTACAAATAAGCAGTGGATTTTCCCAAGTCCATCTTAATAATGGCTTAATGAGGTGTTCAGCGCTGTGTGCATCTGGTAGCGCTATACAAATGTTAATAATAATAATTTTCCTTTATCCAAATCCTTCTTTAAACCCTGCTAAGCTAACTGCTTTTACCACATTCTCTGGCAACGAATTCCAGAGTTTAATTACACTTTGAGTGAAGAAATATTTTTTATGGTTTGTTTTAAATGTATTCATTGTGTGCCCCCCCCCCCCCCCCCCCCCCCATCCTAGTATTTTTGGAAAGAGTAAACAAGCAAGTCACATCTACCTGTTCCACTCCACTCATTATTTTATAGACCTCTATCATATTTCTCCTCAGCCGTCTCTTCTCCAAGCTGAAGAGCCCTAGCCATGTTAGCCTTTCTTCATAGGGAAGTCATCCCATTCCCTTTATCATTCTCATCGCCCTTCTCTCTACCTTTAATTCCCCTGTATCTTGAACTGCTGACAGCACGTCTTCAATAAGCAGCAAGGCTCCAGCTCTGCTTCCAGATGTTTTCAGCTGGGGGGTGGGGGAGTTGGGGTGCTTAGGAATCTCCTTCAGTATTGCAGACTGCTGGGGGGGGGGGGGGGGTTGGAAGCCTGAGCCAGAAGTAGAGGAGCCCAGTGCCCCACCCTGGCTACAGCCCTGTCTTATGTGCAATAAGGGGTTGATTTTTGTTCCAGTAGCAGCTTTTGTAGGCACCAACTGAAAGAGGACAAAAGGTTCAAGTAAAATTTAACATTTAGCAAATTGTAGTAATAGAGCAGCAAGCCAGGGAGTCATGGTTCTAATCTAGCTGCTTTGTGACCTTGAGTAAGTCGCTTTGTTCTTTTTTGCCTTTAGATTATAAGCCTTCTTGGGCCGGGAAGTATCCAGTTCTAACTTTCCTTGGTCTCAGATTTGAAATGACTAGTGATTAAATCTAAAATCCAAATCCAGTATGCATCCTTGGGGGAACTTTACATTGTCTGGTTAGATTGGAATCCTGCTTTATGTGCTGCATAAAACTGGCATTAATCTTCATTATGGATTTGAAGGAGTATTTTATACACCACTTCAGCAAAGCAAATGACTAAGTCATGTAGAAAAGGTTATGGAATGTTGTATGTGCCAAAACAAACAGCAACAACAACAAATACAGAGAGATATCGATATCTAAATATATAAACTAAAAAAAAAAAAACTATACAAAGCTTGCTTTCTGTATAACTGTCAAAACTAGGCCAATTTCAATAAAATTTGGGATGTACTATCCTGAATAAATTTGCAGTAAGCCTTCATCAGATGTTCAAAAGGGCTCTCATTGACATGCATACATGCTTCGAGTCATTTTCTCCACTGATCAACTGCAGCATCAATGACACTTCTGACTCAGATTGGCCCACACCTCAGCCAGATGCTGCTTGAGGTCATGTGTGTTGCAAATCGACTTTTCATAAGTGCATAAGACCCCCAAATCCTGTAATCAACAGAGTTCATGCCTGGACTGTTAGAGGGCCACAAGTTCATCAAAACGGAATTTAGAGTCATTCTCTGTAGCAGCTGGATGGTTTCACGAACACAATGAGCAGGTGTACCATCTTGCTGAAACATATAAATGTTGCTAGCAATATGTTGAATGGCCAGTAGCAGTTGCTGTGATATTAATCATGAGTATTATCATGAAGTATTACTCTTTGCACCTGGGTTGATAGAGAGCTTCATGCATCCCATTTTGGTCACTCCAGTGAAGACCATGATCAATTTGCTGAATGTTGAGCACATAAGCAGAAGATGATCAGTAGCAGTATCGCACACGTCTTCACTGCAATCTGTGCGTAAAGTATCATTTTCATAGGTGGCTTAACTGTGAGAAATTTCTCATCTGTATACCAAATGAAATCGACAATGTGGGAAAACTTGCGGAGGAATTGCTTGGACTGTGTCATACAAGGAATGTGATTATTCTTGGTTAGTTGTTGCGCTCGCCTCCACTTAAAGATACCATAGGTCAAGATCAGTGTGGATGATTTGAAACACCATTGACTGAGAAATACCAGTGGTATCTGAATTCTGCATTACATACTTAGTTCTGCAAAATTGTAGAGATTTGGAAAAGGAAGTGACCTAGTGGTTGAAGCAATGGGAGGGAAACCCACTTCTGCCACTGACACTAAGTCACTTTAGGCAAGTCACTTTTATCTCCCTTCCCTTCAGGGACATATTGTACTTATATATTTATCAGTGTACAGTGTTGCATGTCTCCAGTAGTGTAGTGAAAATAAGGGAAATGGGACTTGATATACCGCCTTTCTGTGGTTTTTGCAACTACATTCAAAGCGGTTTACATATATTCAGGTACTTATTTTGTACCAGGGGCAATGGAGGGTTAAGTGACTTGCCCAGAGTCACAAGGAGCTGCAGTGGGAATCAGATTCAGTTCCCCATGATCAAAGTCCACTGCACTAACCACTAGGCTACTCCCTCCTCCTCCTATAAAGCAAATTTTTTAAACATATTAAGTATATTCTATTTTTCCTGATTTTAATAGTGTGTATTTTTATTTTAATAGCAGTACGTAGCAACACAGGTCAGAAGACCCAGCCTGAGGTCATGTCACAGAATGCAAAAAAGCTGATTCAGAAAAATCTTGCACCATCAGCAGATACTCCACCAAGTACAGTTCCAGGAACAGGCAAGAATGTTGCCTGTAGTCCAAAGAAGGCGGTCAGGGATCCTAAAACTGGAAAAGGTAAATTGAGAATGATTAGTGTGTTCTATCCCTGTAGAACTCCTGGTGACATACCTGCAATTGATTTATTTTCTGTAAGCTTCTTAGTGTTTCGCAACCCTGTCCTGGCTGCACACCTGACCAAGCTTGTTTTCAGGCTATCTGTAGTGCACATGTATGAGAGAAACCAGCCTGTTCATTGTGGCAATCATGAAAACCTTACTGGATAAATGTGCCTCCAGAACAGGGTTGGGAAACACTGGCTTGTCTGATACCTTCTTGAGACCAGTTATTCTACTAGCCTCCACAAGCCTGACCTGCACAGTGCATTCCCCAAGTAATAACTATGAACAAAAAGAGGCTTATTCATTTAAAAGCAATGGGAGTAGTGTCTTGGCATAAAGAGCTGAAGTCTGAGGGTTAAAATTTTTATGTAGTTTAAAAAAATCTTATTTTGCACATAAAATAGAATTTTCATTGCAGAAATAGGCACGACCAGCGGATAATGTATACTTTGTTGCTACCTGGATGTTTCACCGCCACCTGAAACTCAATATGTCCAAAACTGAACTCCTTATCTTCCCTCCTAAACCAACCTCTCCCCTTCCCCCATTTTCTATTTCTGTCGACAATACGCTCATTCTTCCTGTCTCGTCTGCTCGCAACCTTGGGGTCATCTTCGACTTCTCCCTCTCCTTCTTGGCCCATATTCAACAGATTGCTAAAACATGTCATTTCTTCCTTTATAACATCGCCAGAATTCGCCCTTTCCTTTCTGAACACGCTATCAGAACCCTCATCCACACTCTCGTCACCTCTCGCTTAGACTACTGCAACTTGCTTCTCACAGGTCTTCCACTCAGCCATCTCTCTCCTCTTCAATCTGTTCAAAACTCTGCTGCACGACTAATATTTCGCCAAAGTCGTTATGCCCATATCACCCCTCTCCTGAAATCACTTCACTGGCTCCCTATCCGTTTCCGTATACAATTCAAGCTCCTCTTGTTGACCTATAAGTGCATTCACTCTGCAGCCCCTCACTACCTCTAAACCCTCATCTCTCCCTACACTCCTTCCCTAAAACTCCATTCACTGGGCAAATCTTTCCTAATTGCACCCTTCTCCTCCATCGCTAACTCCAGACTCCGCTCCTTCTATCTCGCTGCACCTTATGCCTGGACTAGGCTTCCTGAGCCATTACGTGTAGCTCCATCCCTCGCAGCCTTCAAATCCGGGCTAAAGGCCTACCTGTTTGATGCTGCTTTCGACTCCTAACTTGTAACTTTTATCTTATCCTTGTGTGTCCTTCTGTCTGTCCTTCCCTTATCCTTTTTGGTCCCGTCTGTTTGTCCTGATTTAGATTGTAAGCTCTTTTGAGCAGGGACTGTCTTTCTTCTTCATGTTCAATTGTAAAGCGCTGCGTATGACTGGTAGCGCTATAGAAGTGATTTATTGTAGTAGTAGTATTTGCACAGGCATTCCCTGGGACAAAGGTTGGGTGGAGCTGGGGCAGGGCCACAAGATACCTGTGTATGTTTTATAAAATATGCCCATATCTGCAGACATAGAAAAATTGCACATGCCTACAAGCAGTAGAAACTTTTGTGCAGGAGCCGTCGGGGAGGCTAGTCATAAGCACATATGTTGCCTTCATAAAATAGGTGCGATATATAAGCCTTCACATTCTAGGCACCCTGTTAAAGTACCTTGCATGTGTTCTCAGATGGATGAAATACCTTCACTAAGGACCATAGATAAAAATTCCTATATTTTTTCTACTGTCATCAATAAAGGTTACAATGACCAGGAAGCAGTGATATTCAAAGCTACTACCAGTGCACATTCTTTAGCTGAGCAGAGCACAGAGTGCCGTAGCTTTCTTCCACCCTCAGTTCCACATCAGAAATCCTTCCAGTCCCTGACAGCTCAAAGAACCTGTGCCTTACCTTGGGTTTGGTCCGTGCATTTACATGGCAATATTACTACAGCACTAAGAAAAGGGCTAACTGTAAAAATTGGTCAGATGTAACATAATGTTATACATATCTGTTTTTAGCTGTACAAGAAAGGAACTCGTATGCAGTTAGTGTGTGGAAGCGAGTCAAAGCCAAGTTAGAGGGCAGAGATGTGGATCCCAACAGGAGAATGTCTGTTGCTGAACAGGTGATTTTTTTTTTCTATGTATTTACTGATGGATCTGTTTTAGTGATTGTATCTCAGACTTGCCAAGTCTCCTGCTGTATACAGGAGATGCATACCCTTTTAGCAGGTAATCTCACACGTGCCTGCTCAGGCAGGGATTAATTGTAGTGGTTTACTGACAAAGGGGGGTGATGGTGGGAGTGGCACCAGACTGAGAAGGGCTCTGGAGGAGGAGCTAGATGGAGGGGAGGGGAAACAAGAGTGGTAATGTAGTATGTTGAGGGAGGCATGGTATACCTCTGATTTATTGCATAGTTGTTTTGTGCAATAAATCAGAAGTATGCTGCTATTTGTTAGGATTTATTAATCACCTTTATTAAGCGATTCACCCAAAGCAGTATACAGTAGGTACAGCTTGAGTAAAACAATAGTAAAATGACCAAATATAAGCAGAAATACAATCAGAGGTAAACTTGGCCTAGTAATAGAACTAACATGAAACAGTATTAAAAATGTAATAGAGTGGGGATAGGAGTTTGTGTGAAAAGAGGTGAATGTTGATTGAAGTGAGGTGGGTGAATTCTTGGTGGAGTAGCATAAAAGGAGATGAATATTGGGGAACTGTATGAGTTGCTGTGGAGGAGATGGGGTGACGTTTGTTGTCAGTTGCTCCAGGATATGTGTATTTTTCTGAATATGATGGGTGGGGGGAGGCTGGGATTAGGAGTGGGTGCTTTGTGACATGAAACTTTATCTGTCTATTTGTATTCCTCTAAAAAAACACCTAAGCAGATCACATACATAATAAAAACATTTATGTTTTATAGGTTGACTTTGTGATTAAGGAGGCAACTAATCTAGATAACTTGGCTCAGCTTTATGAAGGTTGGACAGCATGGGTATGAATGCGAAGACAACAGGTCAGTCTGGTTCAGCAAGGTCAGACATCCACCAGAATCAACTCGGCCTCAGGCATCCGCAGCCGCGCCACAGCTGGTGGCAATGCATTCTGGGGCTTAATCAGAGGTAACCTAGGAAATCCCAGTGCAGTGGGAAGTGAATCTCACAGGATGGCTGCACTCAGGGATATGCTAAACACAACGGTCTGCAAATCCCCTCAGGGTAAAGAGTGCAAGCTCACAGCTTGGATAACGCGATTGTCTTTCTGCTACAGAAGAACTACAGCAGCATCAGAATGGGGGTAGAAGTGCAGAAAGAAATTGGTATCCTAAGACCACAGAGTGATATGGAACTCTCTTCCATGGGACCCTGTGAACAATTCAGGAAATGCTAAACCCTGTTCAAAGAAAAAAAAAACAACAAAACTGGAGCCATTGAAAAAAATCACAGTGGAGGAGGATGCTTTCAGATCCTTGGGTTACTCTTGCTGTTCGGCAATGAAACTGCTAGAATTGACCAGCAAGTGTGGAAAAGGCAGGGAGATAATGACTTCGGGGGAAATGAACTGAAAGCAAAGAGCTGTACAACAGAAACACTACATTGGATGAACTTCTGAGAGGAAGAAACCCTTCCCCTCCCCCTTTATTCCTTCACCCATCCCTCCCATCCACTCCCACTTTGAGTTTGTAAAAAATTTGTGCAGTTAAGTACTTCAGATCTCTTCTGTTTCAGTCCTCATATTTCATTCTAGTCAAAGTAACAGCGTAGTTTCTGATTGGCGACTAGATAATCTTCCAAATGCACCCCAACTACTGGAAAGCTCAAGAATACCTAAAAGGCTACATGATCAACTGCAAAGTGTAATAATTTTGGTTAATTTTTTTGTATGTTATTTTCTGTAATTCTATCATGTACAGTTTCTGGAAGGATTGTGACTGTGCATTTGAAAGTAATGAAACAGGTATTTGATTTAATGTGCACTCTCTCTGCTTGCAGTGTGCATTTCTTTTGTAACTCAGAAATGTCCCGCCTATCTCATTCTACTGTGATTGCTGTAGTTTCTTTCATAAGAAGTAGCTAATCCAATGTAATCTTTTCCTTTAAGACAGCATAGACTATCTAGTAGAGTTTTACATTGTTTCTGACAGATAAACAATAAAGGGATGTTCTGGTGGAGGTAGACTTGACATTCTTTTTACTTTTGGAATTCAAGACTCTAAATTGAGTATGTTTGATTTTGCAACTCTCAGCACTTAGCATGATTTACCTATTGCTTTTCTGTTTACTATGGAACAGAATTACAATTAAAATTATAACTAGATTCCAAAGTTCAATGCGGATTACAATAAGATTATCCAGCAAACTTAAAACTGGGAATCAACATTAATTTATTATAATGAAATTTCAATATATCATCTAAATATCGGCTGAATAGATAAGTTTCTGGGGGGGGGGGTCCTAATTCTTAGTTTGTTTCCCACCTAATCATACGTGGCAAGGCATTCTAAATCCTAGCAGGCTGATAAGAAATCAGCAGAGCATGTTTATATTTTACCTGAGCAGTGGAAGGAAAATTTAAGCTTTAACTGAGTTTTAGAATGAAGACCTTTCCAGATGAGTCATTTATGCCAACACTGTTGATTCCTTCAAGAGCTATACCATAAATAACATTAAATACTAGCATACTAGCATGTATAATTAGAACAAAGTGTGTGCTTTCATAGGTAGCTAATGCAACCCTTTTAACAAAGGGGTTGCTCTTTCCCATTTGCTGACCTGACAGATCAGCCTAGCTGAAGTATTTTGTAATGTCTGTAATCTTTGACATCATATTTTTGAGCAGCCCACATGAAGCAGGTTACAATCATCCAATTGACGTATTACGAGAGCGTCACTAAACTAAATTGATTGAAAGGGAGAGCTTTCTGTGTCCTTCATAATTGTCTCAACTTCCAAAAAAATCTTTTTACTTAACGAATTGACATGACAATCAACAGATAGCATAGGATCAAATAATACCAAGCACCTTCCGTGCTGATTCATTTTTCAGATTCACATTTTTAAAGGGAGAAAGTTATTTATATGAGGTGGTGTCAGTGTACCTAGCCAAATCATTTTAATCTTGTCTGCAAGTGAATTTTCATTAGGGCAGTCCACATATAATTTGAAATAGCTAATTAGACATTTCAAATTATACCTATATGTAGCAGCACTACACATTTAGTCAGCTCCACTAAATATATAGGTATGTGTCCTGCTTATACACGTGAAAGGCAATTCTGTAACTGAGCATGTGCACAGAAAAGTGTCACATGCCATAAATGTTTTAGCACCTAACTGCAAGGTGGCATACATGTAGGCAGAATATGGAAGGGGCATGAGCAGGGCTGCCACTTAACATATATAACTTACAGAATACTGTGTTAGGCACATTGCATGCCATACTCACTTGCCCCCGCTTACACCTGCCATTGACCTGGCATAAATGGGTGTGTCTGCTTATTATTCTATAACAATCCAGGCATCCAGATGCCATTATAGATTAGGTACTCCCTGCACAGCATTAAGGGTGCCTATTTATAGAATTGCCACCATAATCTATAAGTGCCAATAATCAGCTACTACATGAAATGAGTTTTGCTGGGCCCCCAAGTTCTACTTGGTTTTCAGATGGCACAGTGAAATGTATAATCTAAATTGTGTTTATAGATCATAACATATATAAATACACCACTTTCAGAATGTCCCAGATGCCATCTTCAGTCAATGTATAATAATAGATTATATGTTAAGCATTATACATATAGGACCAAATTCTGTAAATGGTGCAGAAAAAAATGAATGTTAAGCACTGTAACAATCATATAACACAAATATGATGTAATCAGGATATGAATACCAGATACAATCCCCTCTCTTTGGACATCTTGCTGGAAATGAAGAGAGAAACAACTTGTTTTTTTTCTGCTATACTGTATCCCCACTCCAGCTTCATCCCTCTCCTCCCAATAGGTAGCTGGTGGGGGAGAGGGGAGGAGGGCCGCAGCCCTGGGGCAGCTCTCTGGGATCGAAACTCAGCTAAGGGCAGAATGAGGGAGGAGATAGACATTCCAGAGCACAAATCAGCACTGTGAGCAGGAACAGCAGATATATATATATATATATATATATATATATATATATATATATATATATATATATATATATATATATACGTATATACAGAGAGAGAGAGAACCATTCTCTAGCATCTCACACAAGCTGTCTTTGCTGATGCTCTGTTGAGCAAAATATTGGTCGGGCCATCCCTTTTTTTCTGCCTGCGACTGTGAATGTTTTATGGAGAGGGAGATGAGGTAAATGCTGAAGCAGGGTGAAGTTGAGAATTTGGGGGGGGGGGGGGGGGCATTTTTATAAATGGTGCTCCAAGCTGGGCAACATTTATAGAATAGCGCTTAGCACCAGGATCCATGCCCAACTTTTGAGCTGGAGGATTTACACTAGCTGAACTCTGGTGTAAATCCTCACCCTACATTAGGTATGGATCAGGCATATTCTGTAACAGTGCACACAAATTCTTGGAATGCCTGTAACCCTGCCCATACCCCTCATGGCCACACCCCATTCAGATTTATGCATAAGAATTTACTCTGCATCTTTATAGAATAGCGTCTAGCAAGGTGTGTAAATTTTGCCAGTTAGCACCAATTGAAAGCACCCAATTGGTGCTAAATGGTTTGCTCCAGTTAAATTGCTCGCAGAGATTGGGTGCATGCCAAAATTTCCAGGCACAATTTTCAGCGTCCTATATAGAATCCAGTGGTTAATGCTGTTTAGGGTTTTTAAGCACTTATATGGTTGCCACAGTGCCAATATATAAGTACTGTGAATATTGTCCTGAAATCCTTTGGAGGTAATTTTCAAATCACTTACTAAGGAGTTCCATAGTTTACTATGTAACTTTGTAAGTCTAAGTGCTGTGAAAATATTTCTGTTTGTAATATAAAAAGTTGTTTGGTACTTATTCATAATAGAGCATAAAAAGTGGTCAGCTTAATTATTTGTTTTACAATAACTGTCATACAAAATTTAATTCTACATTTTTTAGTTTTAATATATGACACCCCCCCCCCCCCCCCCCCCATTAGAGTATGCTGTTTTTGGTTCCCCATATCTTTTTCTTCCCTTTAAATGCATCCATGTGCGGTATTTAAGGGAGCAGTGACTTTGAAAGGCTCTCATTTTTCTCAGAATCAAATACCTTTAATTCAGCTTCTCAACTGACCCTGGGGTTTTGTTTTAATCAGCTTGAAACTGCCTCTGCTATAAAGAGTACATACTGGCCTACAGACACTAAGAGGTTAACTTTGTGTAGATGAGAAAATCAATGTTTAAAACCATCAGTTTGAATTCTTTATAAAATATGTATAGGGCTGCTGAAGATGCAAGTATATGGTACATGCATGAGACAAGGCCATTTTATAAACAAAAATAAAATTGCAGTGAAAAATATTTAAAAACATTCAGCTTGTAAATGAGGTATATATATATATAAGCTTTCAGTAAAGTAGAAGTGAAGTGTATGCACTTAATCACTTTTAATCATCTACCTCTGTTATATAAGTAATGTGAGGAAAAAACGTTGTGTTCACAGAAAAAGCCACATCCAGCTTCACTTCAAGAGGTAGCAGTCAACTGGAAGAATGTAAAGACTAGGAACTTCACATATGGGGCATATATGTGTATGTGAGAAAATGTTATAAGTGTACATGCACAGTAGCACTGAGGAAGGGACCCTCAAAATAGAGAGTTGCACGGGGACAGAAATCCAACCCATCGCCGTAGGGAATCTAACCCATCCCCACAGGGAATCTTAACCGTCCCTGCCCGTCTCCGCAAGAATTTAACCTGTCCTCACCCACAAGAATTTAATAGTACATTTAAAAAAAATTCCCGTCAGCTGTCTGTCTCTGGGTTTGAGCCACAGCACTGCAGGCAAGAAAGGAATGGAAGCTGGAACACTCTGGTGCGCACATATAAGACTTCTCTGATTCACTGGCACTGTGTGCTAAGAGATCACCACATGCACGCGCCAGTAGGACAGGTGACATCTGATGCTCATGCTAGAGCTGAGGTCTGCGCATCAGCCTGGAAGCAGAGAGGATTAATAGTAATAGTAAATGACAGCAGATAAAAACTGGATCGGTCCATCCAGTCTGCCCAATAGTCACAATCATTAACAATCATGATTAAATCAACAACGAATGTGATATTATATACTTGATTATGGTCTTTCTGTGGCGTTTCTCGGACATAGACCATAGAAGTCTGCCTGGCCCTATCCTTATGTTCCAACTGCTGGAGTTGCCCTCAAAGCTCACTCCAGCCTATTCATCTTCTCATTTGCGGGACACAGACTGTAAAAGTCTGTCCAGAACTGTCCTTATGTTCCAGCTAGTGGCGTAGGAAGGTGGGGGCGGTCCGCCCCGGGTGCATGCCGCTGGGGGGGGGGGGGGGGAGAGTTGTCGGCTCCGCTGGTTCACTGCTCTCTCTGCCCCAGAACAGGTTACTTCCTGTTCCGGGGCAGAGAGAGCAGGGAACCAGCAGAGCTGACGCAGCTCCCAGCGACATGCACTCGGCGCGGAGCGGCCCTCCTGCCCGTCCCCTTTGGTAAGAATGCGCTCAGGGAGGGTGCACGCTTCAGGGGGTGCGTGCGTGCACCGAGGGGGTGCGCCGTGCTGCACCCGGAGGGGGGGGGTGCACAGCAGCGAACCACCCCGGGTGTCAGCCGCCCTCACTACGACACTGGTTCCAGACACTAAAGTTGCTGTCTAAACCCTTTCCAGCCCATCCAAAACCAGATTGCCATTTATGAGACACAGACAGTACAGGTCTCCCAGTATCGGCCCTAGTTCATCACAGCCAGAGTCACCATGTAAGTGTTATGCAACACATCCACACACATGCAGCCATTTAAATTTAGGTTTTTTATAACTTCCATTTTCTAAATAGAGATCCTCTGTGTTCATCCCATGCCTTTATGAATTTCGCCACCATTTGTATCACTACCACCTCCTTAATGGAGGCTTTCCACATCTGTGCTGTTAAAGCAAAGAGGAGGAGGAGACAGCACTCAAAGAACTTGGTACTCGGTAGGTGAGAGGCTGGCGCAAGTGCAGCATACACTTCCATGGGAACCCCACAGGAACTGCGTCCGTCCCCGCGGGAATCCCGCAAACCCTATTCCCGTGCAAGTCTCTACCTCAAAATCAGGCTCGGTCCTAGGAGCAATGGATTTGTGATTCAAAGGTGAGCAAATCACCATCAAGAATGCCTCCAGTCCAAAAGATATGTTAGCTAGAGTAATGAGTGAATGTGACCAAGTGTGAATGCCAAACTTATGGAATACTTTAGATCAGAAGTTTTCAACCCAGTCCTAACCAGGTTTTCAGGATACCCACCATGAATATGTACAAGATAAATTTGCATACAATGGAGGTAGTGCGTGCAGATTTATCAGGAAAAACCTCAAAATGTGACTGGTTTAAGTGTGTCCTGAGGACTGGGTTGAGAACACCCTGTTTTGGAGGATTGCCCTAAAGCCCACCACCTTTCTGTGTGTTGCCCTATACACACACAAGTATTACCTTTTCTGAAATTGCCACATACACATATAGGAGGTAATTCTACATAGTAACATAGTAGATGATGGCAGAAAAAAGACCTGCATGGTCCGTCCAGTCTGCCCAACAAGATAAACTCATATGTGTATACCTTACCTTGATTTGTACCTGCCTTTTTCAGGGCACAGACCATACAAGTCTGCCCAGCAGTATTTCCCGCCTCCCATCACCGGCTCTGGCACAGACTGTATAAGTCTGCCCTCCACTATCCTCGCCTCCTAACCACCAACCTCTCTTCCCCCACCTGCTCCGCCACCCAATTTTGGCTAAGCTTCTGACCTTGATGTATATGTCACAATAAATGCCAATAATTGTCAGTTACATGTTAATATTCACTAGGTGTTATACTGTGGGGGGGGGGGGGGGGGGGAAGAGAGCTATTATATGGGTGGAGCCGTGGGCATATCTTGAAGTGACACATCACTTATAGAATACTATGTTCATTAGGTGCATGCAGGTGTGCCTTCTATTGACATAGTATAAATGGCAGTGCCTGAACTTAGATGCTACTATTGTATAATGGCATCTTGGTGCACAGATGTCATTATAGACTTGGCATTCAGCATGGAGGCACCAATATTTTTTTTTTAAAGATGATTGCTTTGTATTCACACACACACAAATATTGGGAAAAGTGGAACAACAAATTTAGGGCTCCCCCTACCGAGGTGCACTAATGGATTTAGCGCATGCTAATAATTGGCATGTTCTAAATACTAAGAAGCCCATAGGAATAAAATGGGCCTCCTAGCACCCAGCGTGCACACCCTAGCAAAAGGAGCCCTCACTGAGCTATGTTTCAGCATTTCTATTGATGATTCAACATATTAAACATAGCTAACAAGCTTAGCATATAACAATCCAAATATCAAAACACCCCGGCAATTATGAAAGTGCTGACATTCTTTGGAGGCACCAATTTATTGAATTTCCCTCCATGGTGGGTAATTCTGTAGCAGGGTGCCTAGTAAACATGCTGGTTATGCACCTATTTCAAGCCTAATCTAAAGGTAATAAAAATAAATAAAAGCTTAAAAGAAGATAAAATTACACCTTTTTTATTGGACTAACAGGTATCATTTTTATCTTCTTTTTTTGTTTCCCTATTACCTGTAGAAGTGGACTAAGCACACTTCCACAGCAATTTATCCAAGCCTGTTCTATAAGGGAAAGTAGATGTGTTAATATTCTATATCCTATAAAGAAAAGTAGGCAAGTGGCCACAAGCATGTTTACATTTAAAATTGCAAGCAGTCACACCAGTCCTGTATTTGGTGTAAATGCCCACAACTAGTGTGTTAAAAACATGTGTAAATTATAGTATTCTGTAATTTATACATGTACCAATGTCTCCCACCCATGTTCTTCCCAAACTCTCCCCATGAATATGCCCACCAGCAAGGTATGTGCCATCAAATAGTATTGTATAAGAGGTCATTTGTGTGTGTAAGTAACCGTTCTGGTCATTTACATATGTATGTGTCTTCTACCTGCCTATATGTAGGTGGATCCTTATAGATTTACTCTCGTGGTGTTTCACATCTCTTAAGTTCACTATGAGGCATATTTTCAAAGCACTTAGGCTTACAAAGTTCTGTAGGAAAATTGTCTAAATGCTTTGAAAATGAGCCCCTATGGCACCTAAACTTTCTAAAATTACCTACCAATTGTGCATTCCTATTACTGTGTTGCAAGAACAGCAACCTTCTCACTTCATATCCTGGTCAGATTACCTGCAGGTGTTCTTTTGTGGCTATATATAGCCTTATTAAAGTGGCATGATTGCCTCGCAAGACCATTGTAGACTTTTGTCTTTTTTTTTTTTTTAAGTAGGAAACATGGACATTAAATCACAAATTAATTTTAGGGTTGGAGTTAAAATCCAGGATCAGGGATGTCCCCACTATTTGTCATCTGGTCAAACCTAATGAGGGGACCCTGATCTGTGATTCCATGGCTGGGAAGTAGAATGAAGAAATCCCACAGAATCAACCCAGAGAGGTAGTATGCAACACCAGTTGTTATTAGCTGAAGACCTGCCACAGCCGTGTTTCTACAATCCTAGGTGGAGCACAATAAAACACATTCAATGACAGTACCAAAGACATGCAAATTAAATTAACCAAAAGATCAAACAATCTACACTCTGTATTTAGTAATTATCTTCCAAACATCATATCCAGTTATCAACCCAAGCTGGTAGAGTATTGACTAAAAGTAGATATTTATCTGTTTTCTTTGTATCCAAAAAATACATTTCTTTGTTTCCATCAATTAATAACTGCATTATTTTTATTATTATTTTCAGTCCTCAACAGTGCATGACATGTGGGAATGGCCTTCTACAAGAAAGAAATTAAAGATGTGCAAAAAGTAGATCTTAGTTCACAAGCAAAAGTATTTCATAAAATAGGTTCTGCCACAGCAAACATACGATCGCAATTATCCTCAAGCAAATCTGGTGGAAAGAATGAACATCAAACACATTATCTGTTAGTCAATCTCAACAGCCTTAGGAGGTCTATAAGTCCTGGGGACTGCACTAGTACTTAATCAGTCTTCATGATGTGATGCAATATGAAAATTTATGCAAATATGAAATGGGAATTGATGCAGAATTCCAAAATATTTTGCCAAAGTGGATTTCTAGTTTATGCTGTATAATCTATTCCAGAGTTGCTTGATCACACTCTACCTTTATTCCTTACTGATTAATGATGTGAGGAAGAAGTTTATAATGTTCTTCACCTATCACTTTTTTTGAACAGAACTCAGATGGCTCATAGGACAACAGTCCCTTGAACCCTATTTGACCAATGCTGAGCTGTTCACTAGGTTGTTTGTTTGTTTGTTGGTAACCAAGGGCCATGCTTAAATTTCAGAAAAAAAAAATAAAGCAAAAATTGCAAAAAGCCTAGAAGTTGGTTTGCTTCTATAGTTTGGAAATTATACAATTGTAGTATGGTATTATCTCCACTCGCTTGAAATGTGTTTATCCTTCATAGCTCTAACTAGTAGAAACATGAAGTCTTTGGACATACATTAATTCAAAACTGTTAAGAAGCAAAACAAGAAAGAATGTACTACATTAATCGCTTTAATTGTTGGCTGAAAGGAAACAGAAATCATGCATGTTTGGGAGTTTCTCAACAAATGCACTAGAAAAATTGACACGTGCTGAACATCTTGTGAGCTACAATTAAAAGGTGCTTTGGCTCCAGAACAAGTTAAAGAATGCTTGTGTATAGAAAGATAGTATTTTATTTTTGAACTATTAGTTGTCCTAATAAATTCTTGAGCAATGTATAACCAAGACCATTGGAAGAGACTGGTGAGGTGGGTGACTACCTGAGAAAGCAAGTAGTGGGGTGCTGCAGTAAGTTCAGAGTACTTAGTGGCTGTGAGAGAAACCCTACCTGGCCAGCTATAGAGGCCTCACCAATGGGTCTTCCCCAGACCACCAATAGGCCCTTTCATTGTGTGTAGGAATAGTAATAATGAGCATATAAAAGTAGAAATTTGATGTATATTTGTATTATTATTGTTTGTAGCATTTGTATCCCACATTTTCCCACCAATTTGCAGGCTCAATGTGGCTTACATTTGCCGTAATGGCGGTTGCCATTTCCGGATAACAGAATTACAAGTGGTAATGCGTTAAGTTGCATACATACATGGTAACATACATTTAGCATAACATATATATCACGTGCATATACATGGTAAGGAAGAATAAATGATGGTAATACATGAAAGTTCCTGAGTAAGAAATTGGGTTGTATCATACTTTAGATCATCGGCTATGGAGTGACCATATTCGACATAAAGTTTGAAGTGGTAATGCTTATTTATTAATGGCAAAGAGGTTAATCAGTCAAGTGATAAGATTCCAGTTATGTCTATGTCGTGTAAAGTCTTATTATTTAGTATTTAAGCTGGATGTTTATGGTATGCCTTCTTGAACAGATCTGTTTTTAGTAGCCTTCGGAAGATAGTTAGGTCTTGTGTTTATTACCTTCGGTAGTGCGTTCCATAGCTGCGTGCAGATGTATGAGAAACTGGTCGCGTATGTGGATTTATATTTTAGCCCTTTGCAGTTAGGGTAATGGCGATTAAGGAATGTACGTGCTGATCTTTTTGCATTCCTGGTAGGCAAGTCTATAAGGTCTGACATATAGTTTGGGGCTTCCCCTTGAACGATTTTGTGAACCAGGGTGCAGACTTCGAACACAATTCGTTCTTTTAGTGGGAGCCAGTGTAGTTTCTCTCTTGGGGGTTTGGCGCTTTCGCATTCCCAAATATGAGTCTGGCTGCTGTATTTTGAGCGGTTTGAAGCTTCTTGATGTTTTGTTCTTTACATCCAGCATAAATGGCATTGCAGTAGTCTAGATGGCTTAACACCATTGATTGTACTAGGCTGCAGAATACTTCCCTTGGGAAGAAAGGTTTGATTCTTTTAAGTTTCCACATTGAGTAGAACATGTTTTTTTGTTGTATTTTTCGCATGATCTTCAAATGTGAGATTTCGGTTGATTGTGACTCCCAAAATGTTAGCTGTCTGAGATTGGGTGTAATCCTGGGTTGTTTATGGTGTTGGGTTTGTTTGTATTCTATTGTGAGGACAGGATGAGACATTGTATTTTTTCTGCGTTCAGTTGTAGTTGGAATTTAATTGGAATTTGTTCATTGCCTTTTTGTTTTTATTACGAGCCCACTGTGGGCAGAAAATACCTTGTGTGTGATATGTAAACTGCTTTGGTTGTAGTATAGAAAGGTGGTATTTTAAGAATCTAATAAACTACTACTATTACTACTTGACATTTCTAAAGCGCTACTAGGGTTACGCACCGGAATACAGATGACAGCAGATAAAGACCAAGTTGACCCATTTGAAATGCTTTCACTTTGGGTAGATGAAGGTATAAAATCCTAGATTCAACCAAATGCCAGTGCAGACCACCTCCCCCCCCCCCCCCCCCCCCCGGGTCCCTCCATACACAAATCACCTTACAACCCTTTCCCCATTACTACCCAGAAAATCCGTCCCAAACATGTCACAAATACTTGGTTTTTTTTTTTGTCTGCACTCACAGGATCAGACACCCAGCTCCGTTCCACATTTAACCATACTACCTTTCTGGAAGTCCATTATACCACTACTTTTTAAGGTTGTAACATATGTTCTGTGTCCATAACACCAGTGATCCTTTTCAACTAGGGCTCATATTTGCTTCTCCTATACCTTTTGAAATTTCTGTTACCACCACAACCTGCAGGAACCCATGAATCTGCAGTCTTCCCTTACCACAGTTCAAGTAGGGCAGCCATAGAACACACGTGGAGGAGGAAATCCCCTCATTAAACAGGGCCTTCCATTTCATCTTGACCTAGAGCAGTGCTTCTCCAGATGGGGTGACGATCTAGGTAGACTCTCTGTAGGTCCATCTTTACTCTGCACCTCCAGGAGGTGACAATTTTACTTGACTGTAATCATGAGGTCACAGCCACAAAAAGATTAGGAGGCACAGACCTGAAATGTTTTTATCTTTTATACATTTAAAAATGGCAAAATACACCTGCCAAACACCTGCATTCAAGGTGCATCAAATTTGGGGTTTTTTTTTTTTTTTGTCCACAGCACACTATGTTCCATTGTCTGGCAACACTACTTCCTGCTCATGTACTGCGATTAAAATAAAAACAGGGTTATAATAGGAGAGCTCCCCCCCCACCTTGCAGAATTACACACAGGGTGTCAGAAGATTGCCTCTTTCAGAAATGATTTAGAAATGTATTTCTCATATCAAGTAACTTGTATCAGCAGTTTCTTAGGACTAACTTCCACTTTACTCATACTTGTTTTAAAAAGGGAAGCTGTAGGGAAACGCAATCATAAATGTTCACAAGTGATGTCTGATTCCAAAATACCATTACATAATATGGATCAGACATTCTCACGATCAGTCTTGCAAAGCTGAAGATTAGCTGTGAAAGCTGATCCTTTTATATATAAAGAAAGAAACTATGTGTAAGGGATAACTGTTAAAAAAAAATGCTGCTCCCTCTCTGAAAAAAAAAATAATGTTAGTTCTTAGTTTGTATGTATAATAAAACATGGTCCTTGGGTCTAGGGGTGGGGGCTATATAATAGTAGGAATATACTGAATGAGATGATGTTCTTTCCTAGAGTGTCTAATAAGGACCTTGGGAGACTGGGCAGATAAATGGCAGATGACGTTTAATGTGAGCAAGTGCAAGGTGATGCATGTGGGAAAAAAGAACCCGAATTATAGCTACATCATGCAAGGTTCCACGTTAGGAATTACGGACCAAGAAAGTGATCTGGGTGTCGTCATCGATAATACACTGAAACCTTCTGCTCAGTGTGCTGCTGCGGCTAGGAAAGCAAATAGAATGTTTGGCATTATTAGGAAAGGTATGGAAAACAGGTGTGAGGATGTTATAATGCCACTGTATCGCTCCATGGTGCGACCGTGTTAAATTCTGGTCGCCGCATCTCAAGAAAGATATAGTAGAATTGGGAAAGGTGCAGCAAAGGGTGACTAAAATGATAGCGGGGATGGGACGACTTCCCTATGAAGAAAGACTAAGGAGGCTAGGGCTTTTTAGCTTGGAGAAGAAACGGCTGAGGGGAGACATGATAGAGGTATATAAAATAATGAGTGGAGTGGAACAGGTGGACGTGAAGCGTCTGTTCACGCTTTCCAAAAATACTAGGACTAGGGGGCATGCGATGAAACTACAATGTAGTAAATTTAAAACAAATCGGAGAAAAATGTTCTTCACCCAATGCATAATTAAACTCTGGAATTCGTTGTCGGAGAACGTGGTGAAGGCGGTTAGCTTAGCAGAGTTTAAAAAGGGGTTAGACGGTTTCCTAAAGGACAAGTCCATAAACCACTACTAAATGGACTTGGGAAAAATCCACAATGCCAGGAATAACATGTATAGAATGTTTGTACGTTTGGGAAGCTTGCCAGGTGCCCTTGGCCTGGATTGGCCGCTGTCGTGGACAGGATGCTGGGCTCGATGGACCCTTGGTCTTTTCCCAGTGTGGCATTACTTATGTACATGTGTGTGTGTGTGGGGGGGGGGGTCTTTTTCTTGATTTGAATTGTTCATGCACTTTTTTTTAATTGATTGTTACTTGGTTCAATAAACAGAAATTTAAATAAATAATCATTACAAAACCAAACACCACTGGTACAATTATTGTAACCACAAAGAAGTAGGTCTACATTCACAAGAATATTTGTTTAATGTAGCAATTCATTTTGATTAATCTTAAAATTGCAGCTGTGATATGACTTTAGGGGTGGTTATGAAAGAGGCTGGCTCTGACATAATCAGCATCCGGGATTGGATGGGGTTTGTTGCAACACTTTCAGTCCTACAGCAGTAACCTTCTACAATACTAATAAGTTCAGTAACGCTTCCTGCCCTGCACGTTTGAGTAGTTATTCAAGTCAAATGTTTTTAATAGAGAAATATTAACGACCTTTTAATTCAGTTGGGTTTTCAGGGTTTCTGTCTTGAAGATGAATGTAAGCTTTATATACAAAAGAGGCAGTGAATGCAGTTCTTTGTTCATTGTAGATATCCTGAAAACTCGACTAGATAAAGGGGTTACTAGAGGTCAGGGTTAAAAATCCTTGGACTGAATCACTTCATGTCTTAGATTGATTCAGTTCTAGTTTTTACCCTACAGCGAGCCAGAGGTGTACTTTCAACTGCCCGGAAAGAAGCAAAATTACATCTCTATGTATGCCACTACATCAAACTATTCCTTATACTGTGGAATTCTGAGTTAATTTTAAGTATAATTTTACACCTGATGAGCATTATTGGAAGGTTTATTTGACTGCTTTACTAAAGAACTAACTTCTTTTTGTAGAAGGGACACTTCATCCTGGTTAGCCTGAACAGGCTCAACTAGTCATATTTTGACCCAGTCTTGCACAGAGCTATGATCTGCTTTTTAACTAAAGTAATTCTCTATAGCATGCAGAGGAAGAAAACCAGGACTGCATCAATCTGATTGAATTGAATGAGAAAGCAGCTGTAATGGATTTTCATTATATTCTGGCGTTTTCCTTTGCACCTCATTGCCAACGTTCTGCCACTGCAACTAAGACTTATCTTCCATCGACTTGTTACTTGTTCAAAATCTGAATTTTGACCACTGACTCCTCACATAAGATCTTAAGATGCGAGGTCCAGAGATGCCAAGGCTGCTACCCAGTTCCAGGCTGGAGATTTTTGGCCTATCCTGGATTTGAATTTACATCCTAAAGCAGTGTAGGATTTGTAGTGCCTGATCCTGCCCATTGAAGTCAATGCTGCAAATCCTATAATACACATGATGGGGTGGTCAGAAATCCAGGACTACCCCAAATCTCCAGCTTGAACTGGGTAACCTGGCATCTCTGTAAAGTTGGTGCCTGTGGTATTGCATCATGAAGGAAACAAGGTAGACTTAATGTGCCCTAGGTTCAGTACCTGATGCCATATTCTATGTGCAGTGATGGTAAACTTGCTATGACTTATACTCCACCAGGGTCGCGTACACTCACATTAGCCTCTCTTCAAGCCACTTCATTGGCTTCCTATCCATTTCCACATACAATTTCAAACTCTTGCTATTGACTTGCAAGTGCATTCATTCTGTAGTTTCTCTATATCACTCCTCTCTTATCTCTCCCTACACCTATCCCCAGGAACTCTGTTCATCAGGTACAAGTCTCTCTCTTAACTGTACCCTTCTCCTTCACTGCCAACTCCAGACTCTATTCCTTTTATCATGTGTTTTATGCCTGGAATAGACTTCCTGAATCAATGTCAAGCTCTGTCTCTGGCTGTATTCAGATATAGGCTAAAAACCCACATTTTTTAGGCTGCTTTTAACTCCTGTTCAGTACCCATATCTGTTTTCATCATGCCCACAATAAGTGATTCTTTAATCTATTTTTTTGTCCTGTTTGTCTGTCTTGAATAGATTATAAGCTCCGTTGAGTGTTTAGATACAGCGCTGCATACGTCTAGTAGCACTATAGAAATTATAAGTAGTAGTACTAGTTTGATCAGTAAGCAATTAGTCACAGAGTAGGGATTATTAGTCTGTTGAAAAGGAAAATATCTAAAGAACAGTACAAAAGAAAGCTGTGTTATGCTCTGTTAATGTTGCCCTGAGTTAATATAGTCAGGAAGGCTCCCTCTGCCTTCCTTCACTCTTTGCCAACAATTCTTTTTGAATGGAGCGCTTACCAGATCAAGCCATTTTATCTGAGGGCTCCATTACAGATATCTGGTTTGAGGAGGCAAGAGGCTGGATGAAGAAATAGCCTTTAGCTCAGCAGGGCCAGTGCAAGGATTTTAGATGCTTTGGGTGAACTTTCAGCCTTGTGCCCTCCAATCAATTACCTTACATGCCCCTAACTCTCCCCTGCCCTCCCCCCCCATGCCCAGCAACCCTCCTCTCCCCCCTGCCCTCCCCCCATGTCCAGCTACCCTCCTCGCCGCCGCTCCCTCCCCCCTCAGGGCTTGCGCACCAACCTCCACCCTCCCCCCCATCCCCAACGTCATCGCCGCCATCGCTCCTTCCCCCCTCCATATCAGGCCCCCTGCACTGACACGACAGCGCCTCTCACTTCCGTGTGAAAGCACTGCAGGCAGCAGCAGATCGCTCTGCTGCTGCCTGCAGCGCTTCCACACGGAGATGAGAGGCGCTGTCATGTCAGTGCAGGGGGCCTGATATGGAGGGGGGAAGGAGCGATGGCGGCGATGACGTTGGGGATGGGGGGGAGGGTGGAGGTTGGTGCGCAAGCCCTGAGGGGGGAAATGTTGGACCTGGAGGTGGAGTGGAGGGGAGGGTAAGTGAGAAATGTTAAATGGCATGGGCAGAGAGGAAGAGAGATGGTAGATCATGGAGGGAAAGAAGGATGGCAAGAAAGAAAGGGAAAGATAACTATGGGGGGGGGGGGAAGAAGAGAGATGCTGGATTAGGGGTGGGTCAGGAAGGGAGAATACAAGGAGATGCCAGGCTACAAGGGTGTGGGGAGGGAGGAGAGAAAGAGGAGGTACTGGGCTACAAGTTCAGTAGTTTTGGGTGGAAGGAGATGCTGGGAATAGTGGATCCATGGAGGAGAGGCCATGGTGGGGGGGGGGGGGGGGAAGGTTGTCAGGGAGATAAGTGAGAGGAAGACAGTGAGTACGGTAGAAACTTGGTATTAGGAAGTAGATGAAAGATAAAAGGGGTTATGAGGTTAAGGAAGGAGTGAGATGGTTAATGGAGGAGCGAAAAAAGGAGATGGAAATTTGATAGGTAGGTCAAAAGTGAAAACGAGGCGATGGAGGACTGGAGGGTGAAAGGTGAAATTTCAGTAGACAGAGGCATAAAAGAAAGAAAGGGAGTAAAGAACTAAGAGGGAAAGATCAATATGTCAAACAGATATAGTGAAGGAATGGAACAAGACAGGAGAAAGGTGATGACAATGTCAACAAATCTATGTAAGCCACATTGAGTCTGCAAATAGGTGGGGGAATGTGGGATACAAATGCAATAAAATAAATAAATAAATGTTATGATAAATGGACAGCAACTACTGGTAAGAGTTGGCAGAAGACATAGAGGTGTATTTTCAAAACACTAAGAGGTCCTTTTACAAAGGTGCGCTAGTATTTTTAGCACGTGCTAAAAATAAGCACGCATTAAATGTTACAGATGCCCATATATTTCTATGGGCGTCTCTAGCATTTAGCGCGTGCTAATCAGTGTGCACTAAAAACACTAGTCTGTCTTTGTAAAAGGATCCCTTCGACTTACAAAGTTATACAGTAACCTATAAAACTTTGTGTCTAAGTGGTTTGAAAATGAGCCCCATAGTAACATAGTAGATGACAGCAAATAAAGACCTGTATGGTCCCATCCAGTCTGCCCAACATGTTAAACTCATAGTATAAGGTATGATGTGATACTACATACGTATATTTAATCTTGATTTGGCCTTATTTTCAGGACACAGACCATAGAAGTCTGCTCGGCACTGGCCTTGTTCTCTAGTTACTGGTGCTGAATTTGTCCAGACATGATTAGGGCAGAGACCATAGAAGTCTACCCAGCACTGACTTTGTTTCCCAATTACTGGTGTTGCCATCTAATTACCATCAAGCTTACTTGGTTCCATGCCTTCTATACAGGATTCTTTTGTGTTTATCCCATACATTTTTTAATTCCATCACTATTTTAATTTCCACCACCTCCAGCAGGAGGACATTCCAAGTATCCATCCTCTCTCAGTATTTCTAAAGATGCCGTTATAATCTTGGTCGCCAATTTGAAGTAGTTTAGAGGCAAGTTCTCTTTCCCTCCTGACGCAGCACAGTGAAACAAGGGATCCCTTGTCAGGGAGTCGGCATTTGTGTATCAGTTTGGGGACTTTTCAAGTGAATCCGGTTGGAGCATTGAGAAGACCAATGGAGTTTCTGAAAGTTCTATGGAGTTTATTACAGATAAGTGACTTGTTTTTATGCTGTGCACAGTAGTTTGAAACTTTTTTTTTTGTTGGAATGTCATTTTGTAAGTCCATTTCAAATTATTTTTTGTTTCAGTGAGATATGATTAAGTATACAATTGTTTTTGGTTTTTTTTTTTACGTAGTTAAACCAGTTTTTTTGGAGTGGTAATTTTTTCTCTGTTGAGTTGTTTTTTTTACCATCTTTGTTTTGGTTTGTTTTGTAGACCTGTGATAGAAGCCCTGTAGGGGTTAAAGGGCAAGTGGTAGCTTCCCCTGGGCAGTCGAGGGTTCTTATTAATCATTTACTACATTACAGGCTAGCATGATCATCTCTTACTGATAAGTTTTTTTGGCAAAAAATGTATGTTCTTATTAGAGTTAAATTTTAACTGTCAGACCTTTGACCATTCTTCTAATTTTTGGAGATCTGTTCTCATGGTTTCTACTCCCTCCGGGGTATCCACTCTATTGGCTATCTTCGTGTCTTCCACAAAAAGAAAACTTCTCCATTTAACCCTTCAGCAATGTCTCTCACAAATATATATTAAACAGCAAGGGCCCCAGTACCAACCCATGAGGCACTCCACAACTCACTTTCCTTTCCTCTGAGTGGATTCCATTTACCACCACCCTCTGCCGCCTGTCGGTCAACCAGTTTCCAATCCAGTTCACCACTTTGGGTCCTAAGTTCAGCCCTCTCAGCTTATTCAGGAGTCTACTGTGATGAACTGTATCAAAGGCTTTGCTGAAATCCAAACAGATTACATCTAGCGCATATCCTTCATCCAGTTTTCCAGTCACCCAGTCAATAAATCAATCGGATTAATTTGGCACGATTTTCCTTTGGTAAAACCATGTTGCCTTGGATCTCATGACCCATTGGATTCTAGAAAGTTAACGTTTTTTTTTCCTTCAGCAGCAACTCCATTATTCTTCCTACCACCGACATGAGGCCTGCAGTTTCCCACTTCTTTTCTGTCCTCGCTTTTGTGAAGAGGGACCACATACGCTTGTCTCCAATCCCGCGGAACCTCTCCCATCCCTAAAGATCTATTAAATAAATCCTTATGAGGTACCACCAGGTTTTCTCTGAGCTCCCTCAGTATCCTGGGATGTATCCCATCCGGCCCCATAGCTTTGCCCACTTTCAGATTTGCAAGTTGTTTATAAACATTTTCTTCCATGACTGGTGCAATATCCACTCCATTCCCATATACACCCTCGGCAGCTGATTACGGTTCTTCTCCAGGATTTTCTTCCGTGAACACCAAAAAGAAGTATTTGTTTAGCATGTTCACTTTCTCCTCATCACTCTCCACATAGCTATTCTTACCATCTTTCAGTCTTCCAATTCCATTCCTATCTTTTCTCCTTTTCCCCAATATATCTGAAAAAGGTCTTGTCTCTTTATATCATTAGCCATTATTTATTCCACCTGTGCTTTCATTAGCTCTATTTCCCTTTTTGCCTCTTTGAGTTGATTCTGGTAATCTTTTCCATGCTCCTCTAGTTGCATTCTTCTGTATTTCTTGAATGCAGCCTCTTTTGCCCTTATTTTTCCAGCCACTTGTTTGGAGAACCATATAGGCTTCCTGTGTTTAGTGTTCTTCTTCAGCCCTCCCTATCCATCTTAAAAAGAGTATAATCTGGTATGGGTGCATGCTATTCATGAGAATCCTTGAACAATGTCTCTGTAATAGCAACAATATCCAAGTCTTTCTCAAACGTTAGGGCTTGCAAATCTTTAACCTGTTTACTTAGATTACAAGCATTTGTGCTCTTTGCTTTCCATATGTTATTGAGTTTGATGGTTTTCTATATCGACATTGCTTTCCCCACTGCCATCATGTTTTTGCTGAGGATGACTTTCTGAATTCCCTTGTTTCATATTGTCTGTCACCCCCACCCTCTAGTTTAAATGTCTAGAAATTAACTGTCTGAAGTTCTTCCCCCAGGATCCTTTTTCCTGTCACAGATTTAACCCATCATTACAGTGCAGCCTGTTATTTTTCCACGTACTGCCTCATCTTCCTATGCATCTAAAACTTCTTCTTTACACCAAGCTTCAAGACACTTATTGAACTCTTCGGTTTTACATAGTCTTTTCTCTACCTTTCCATATGTAGAAATATCTTCAGAAACAGCTGCAGTCCGAACCAAAGACTTGAGTCCCTCCCCAGGCTTCTGGAATGCTCTCTGTGCTCCAAACTTGCTATTGTTGGCAGGTCATTTGTCACCAGGTGGATTACAATATCAGTATTAGAATCCTTACTCTCTTCTCGGATCACATTCAGTATTTGGTTGGTACTTCTGGTAGCAGAAGATCCTGGAATGCATTCTCAGGAATATGTTAGCTTTGGGAAATGTGCATTGCAGGTGTCTTTGTTTTGTGTACAGTATGAGAGGAAATGCATTTCTGTGTTTATGTATTCAGTGTTGCAGTATGCCATTTGATTTCTTGAGGTTCCCAGTTAAATTTGTCTTCATATTTCTAATTTGTGATGCCTTGTATGTGTTTGGTGAGGGTCTATCTGTGTTTTGCATGTGACTGAGGTGCAGTATTCTCTTTGCATGTAGTTTCTATGTAGAGATCGGTAGCTGTTCTATCTGTAATAGATGTATTGGCATTTTAGGGCACAGTGTAATTTTTGTAGTGCTGCCTATTCATAGGTTATTGCTGTTTAATTCATAGGATTAGTGATACTGTTGTATGACTACATGTATGTTGAGTTAGGATTCATTGTACAATATGCCTGGTAGTGGAGAGATGTATGTTGCTATAGTCCAGATGACTTGAGAATCAGAATATTTGTTGTATGGTGATTTCTATGGAGAAACATCCTAACTCTGATCTGCACCTGTTGGTGGGGAGGCTGAATTTTTGTGGATACAGAGCATATTTACATTTAACTCTTAAGAACTCCTATACTGTGTCAAACCCAAGGTCCATGAGGCCATATATGTGTTATGATATGAATTATTGAAATATGTAGCAGAATTATTGATTGTACTGAATCAGATGCAAATATATACCAATATAAAAATACAGTTTTAAAAGACTTATTGAAACTACAACAGGGAAACTGATCTGAACTCCAAATTCCTCTTTCCCCCTCCCTCTGGGAACACTTAACAAAGACAAAAGGCACTGCTTCAAAAGGTTTTCAAACTTCCTCTGCCCTCCCACCTAAAAGAACTGGTAACAAAAGCTGACTGGGTGGATCACCAAAACATCTCCAAAGATCAAAGACACAAGGAGACAGAAAGGCTGGAGAAGCTATTGAAGACAAAGGCTTCAGAGGAAACCATAAACAAAACCATTTGCTTGTTATCAGATGTATACCTGCCCCATTCCATCAGCTATCAGACAGGAAGATGCCAGGACAAGTGCAGAAATGAAAGACTTATAACATGTGATCATGTGAACAGACTACATTAACAATAATGCTTTGCAATTACCCACAGTCCAGTGCAAACCAGGAAGCAAGTGCAGAGATTCATGTGATCATGTCTTCCTGCAACTTGCAAGGTATAAAAGACAGGCGCTGTTTCACATAGAGACAGACTTTCTTCTCCTCTGCTGCATGCAGCCCTGATCTCCCTGCCACTGAGACTCTCTCTCCTCCTGCAACCATGTGCTCATATCTCAGCTAAATAGGCAGGCATCTCCAGACAGACTACAAGGCAGATTCTTCTCTTCAGCTGCAGCCCAGATCCTTCTCCTCTGCTGAAGCCCTGCTACTGCTACAGACTCTCTCTCCTCTCATCTCATGCTGCTCATCAATCAGCTGGACCACAGCATGCTTTGTAACAAGGACTTTCTTGTAAATTAACCTGATTTAAACTTGTTGCCTTGATTTATTTTAAGCACAAATTCTATGTTCTAAGATTCTTAAAACTTCCTCTTGTTTGCAACATTGATTATATTAACCGTATTATAAATAAACCCCTTTTCTGAAGCTAAATATATGGTCTTTTCCTGTTCTTTGCACGTTCTTAGAACTGGCAATGAAGGTTAATGTAATCTAATAAATATAGCATTTAATTCCTTTAATTCATTGCAATTGTAAATCTTATTACCGTATAGGTCATTGGTGGAGAAATAACCAAAATATATATTCTAAAACTGTTCTTAAAATATAAATATTAGCGAATGCTCCGAGCAATTTCCCCAAATTAAATATGATTTCTTGTAACATATGGAGTGTTACATATGCATCATCCATCTTGTGTACCTCATTGTAGAGAATCACTGCCACAGAGCCTCAGCAGCATTTAGAAAGCAAAACATGCAGTTCTTTCCAAATGAATACTCTGTATGTACCGCTAGAATATATATTCAAGCACCTTTATGACCTCATTTGCAACTTTAATTAAATTAGTACCTTACTTTCTCACTCCTGTTACTCTGTCTTATCTATCTATATGCTCCATCTTTGCTTACACCTTATGCCAGAGGTTTTCAACCTACTGAATTAAATGGGGATATCCTGAAAACCCCAACTGTCTAGGTCTGCCCCAAGGAGAGGGTTGAAAACCTCTGCCCTATGCTGTTAAAATGTTTTATTGCATATTATGTTGACATTGTAATGTAGCATACTATGCCATACTTTTGTGTTGCTTGAATATTTTTACTGCTGTAATTGTCTTTTGCTTATATCTGACTTATTCATGCTGTATACCGCCTTAAGTGAATTTCTTCAAAAAGGCAGTAAATAAATCCTAATCCCTGGAGGAGTAGCCTAGTGGTTAGTGCAGCAGACTTTGATCCTGGTGAACTGGCTTCAATTCCCACTGCAGCTCCTTGCGATTCTGGGCAAATCACTTAGGGGTCCTTTTACTATGGTGCGCCAAAAAAATGGCCTGCGCTGGTGTAGACACATGTATTGGATGAGCGCCGGTCCATTTTTCAGCACGCCTGCAAAGAAAGCCTTTTGGGGGGGGGGGAGGGGGAATGGACATGCAGCAAAATAAAAATTGGCACACGTTCATTTTGGGCCTGAGACCTTACCGCCACCTATTGACCTAGCGGTAAAGTTCAAAATTGACGCATGTACACGCCTACGTGGCTTAGTAAAAGGGCCCCTTAATCCTCCATTGCCCCAGGCACAAATAAGTACTACTACTACAAATCATTTATATAGTGCTACCAGTCGTAGGCAGCGCTTCACAATTGAACATGAAGAAAAGACAGTCCCTGCTCAAAAGAGCTTACAATCTAAATCAGGACAGACAGACAGGACAAATAAGGGATAAGGGTAGGACAGACAGATAGGACACATAGGGAAAAGGGACTATTGAAGAGAGGAAGACAAGATAAGGTTGCGAGCAGGTGACAAGTTAGGAATTAAAAGCAGCATCAAATAGGTAGGCCTTTAGCCCGGATTTGAAGGCCGCCAGGGATGGAGCTTGACGTAATGGCTCAGTACCTGTATATACTATGTAAACCGCTTTGAATTTAGTTGCAAAAACCACAGAAAGGTGGTTTAACAAGTCCCATTCTCTTTCCCTCCCCCCCTCCCAAATAAATAAGCCTCATTCATTTGTCGTGAATCTCACTCTCTGGCATGAGCCACACTTGGGGTCTCTGCCCTAGTCCCTCCTTCTGGATCCACCACCTCTCTGTAGTGAAATATATATTCAAGTCTAGCATGATTTGATGACTGTACATTTCTACATTAGGTTTTTGTCTAAAGTGAGCATTGGAAATATTATAACAGATGCAGATGAGAGGTTAGAAGGGCCCATGATCCCCACCTCTTCAATGCTGCGTTCGGCACCTAACCCTTACCGTTCAGTGAATCCAGACTGCCCCAATTTGACTGCCCCGATCGGACCGACCGTTCACTTGTCTATTAGATTGTAAGCTCTTTGAGCAGGGACTGTCTCTCTTTGTTAAATTGTACAGCGCTGCGTAACCCTAGTAGCGCTCTAGAAATGTTAAGTAGTAGTAGTAGTAGTAGTATTGCCTGGGCAGCCATGATAACTGTCAGTCCACCTCTGATTAAACTGAATCCTCACTTCTGCAAAAAAAACCAAAACAAAACCTAAGAGGTTATGGGATGAGGTGTGTAGAAAGATTGTAGTGCTATCCAGATAGATGCAAAGAAGGGAGGCATGAATTTGAATAGAAACATGAGAAGGTCTGTCTGGGCCATATTAAGTTTCAGGTGACAGCTAGACATTCAAGCTGCAATGTAAGACAGGCAAGCTGAGATTTGGGTGATGGCTAAGATATCAGGGGAAGCAACAAATCTGGGAGTCATCAGAATAAAGGTACTACTCCAAAACATTGAAGATAAGATTGCCAAGGCCATAAATGTAGAAAAAAAAAAAAGAGGGCAAGCAACACTGACTGAAGGTGTAACAGCTGTGGAAGAAGTGTTTCCAGCTGTAACACAAACTACAATTGGAGAAATATGAGGAAACCTAGAGGTTAATGAACTAAGCTGTTATATTTTTTTTCACTAAAGGGCTTTTTTTGTGTGCTAAAAAGTAGCTCCAGATATAGGCATCCACAATGTAGGAAACTGCCTCTAGCACTAAAGTTTCATAGGCATTGAGGCACTGCAGCTGTTGCTGCAATGATGATCAGGACCTACTGCTAATGTTACACTTGCTAGTTATGCTTAGTGGCATTGATTATGCAGCAGCAAATCTATAAAAAAAAAACAAAACATAGGATGTGGCAGCTGTTGCACAGTACTGTAACAGGAAGACTGTACATGAGCTGGGGCAGCGCTGCCATGATGCCTACTAGTGCACAAGAGCTGGTAAACCCCATGCTAAATTTGATGGAGTTGTTGCCTGGATGGATGGATGTGGGTTCCAGCGCAGACCAGGAGGCTAGCTCCATTCCCCGTAACCAGAGTTAGCAGCATATGAATTAGTACCTGCTGTCATGCCAGTATAGTAATGGTTACTGCAGTTGTATGTACGCAGATACTGATGATGAAGTCGTTTTGAAGACGTCTAACCTGATCTGTCTCGAGCTTTGTATCTTAGTTTCAAGACGTTCTTGAGCATACGTGGTGACGTAATCAGCGTGCATGAATCACATGATACATTTCCCCGATTGCCGACGGAGAACAAAGGTTACTTAGTGCTGGATGTTTCTGTTTATCAAGGAAAGTTACTTTGTATTTGCAGCCTGGTTTTATAACTATATTCAGTCAGGTGTTACACGTTAGGTTTGCCTTTTTCGAGCTTCGTTGGCTACATCGTGCAATATATTACGAAGACAAGTAGTTAGGGGCCAAATCTGAACTATCAAATCTTTCATCTATAACAATTCAACGTGAGCCTCACAAAGGCAAGCTAGCCTCAATGAACGTTGGTAAAAATATGAAACAAATGCTTTTAAAACTTTCTCCACACCCTTAAACTACGTCAGTTAAACAGGCTTCTGCAGTAATTTACAAACAACCGTCCAGCACAGCTAACCCTAAAGACTAATAATGGCAAATGCATTCCCCAATCCCAGTGCACTTGCGCAGTAACAGCACTGCCTGTTCATTAGTCGTTTTCTACGCTTTAAATGTAAACTTCCTTGGTTTTGTTTTTTTTTTGGTCCGGAAGCTTCTGCCTCTCGGATTGGTCAACACGGCACAATAAGTTGTTTGATTTCACCAATCAGTAATTAGGTGCGTGGCTTAGGGCAGACCGGCAGCTTGTGTGAAGGAGGAGGATGTGGCACCGCGGGGGCTTCTGGGAGCATTTTTTGTTTATATAGGAGTAGTCGGGGGCCGGGGCGGGCAGGCACGGCAGGCAGACGCAGTATCGAGTGAGTCCACATGCGGTGTGTTTATGAAGTGTTAGTAGTAGCTGTAAAAGACAGGTCTTGAATTGGTGGTTCGTGATGGCAGACTTAGACAACAAAAGCACGAATTTACTGGTAAGTGTTAGAGAAAAAGGGAGGGTTCGCGCGGGGAAGGATCCTGGGAAAGGGGGTTGTGGAGATGCTTCTGTCTAGGGGAAGGTGCGCAGGTGCCAGTTCACGGTCGGATGTTGCCTTCTCTGCCATCTTGATGATGACATGGGATTGTAGAGGAAGGATTTCTGTTAGTCTAAAACATGCAGTATCTTAAACGGCTGCTGGTGCTATGCTAAGGATGCCGTATTTTCTAGTATTGTAATTAAACAACGGTTCTAAAGTTCTGGTGTCTGCTGTAGCAGCTGACGGTAGTATAAAAAAGGACACTAATGTAGGTGATGGTAACAGGGGTGAGTGTTACCCCATCAACATTATCGATTACATGTAGTGATATTATCTCTATTCTAGGCTTAATATTAAGGTTAGGGAAAACTTGCTAAACAAATAATACTTTGCTGATATTAAGCTCTCGATGAGATGGAAAGTTACAAACATTTTTGGTTTTATATAGATATAATATCTGTATCACCTAGCACAGGGGTAGGCAACTCCGGTCCTCGAGAGCCGTAGGTCAGGTTTTCAGGATATACACAATGAATATGCAGGAGATAGATTTGCAAGCACTGCCTCCATTGTATGCAAATCTATCTCCTCTTCCTCCTACTTATCATTTTCTATAGCGCTACTAGACGTACGCAGCGCTGTACACTTGAACATGAAGAGACAGTCCCTGCTCAACAGAGCTTACAATCTAATTAGGACAGACAAACAGGACAAACAAGAGATAAGGGAATGTTAAAGTGAGGATGATAAAATAAGGGTTCTGAACAAGTGAATAAGGGCTAGGAGTTAAAAGCAGCATCAAAAAGGTGGGCTTTTAGCTTAGATTTGAAGACGGCCAGAGAATGGAGCTTGACCTACCGGCTCAGGAAGTCTATTCCAGGTATATGATGCAGCAAGATGAAAGGAACGGAGTCTGGCGTTAGCAGTGGAGGAGAAGGGTGCAGATAAGAGAGATTTACCTAGTGAACGGAGTTCCCGGGGAGGAATGTAGGGAGCGATGAGTGGAGAGGTACTGAGGAGCTGCAGAGTGAATGCACTTATAGGTCAATAAGAGGAGTTTGAACTGTATGCGAAAACGGATAGGAAGCCAGTGAAGTGACTTGAGAGGCCTAATATGAGCATAACGACACTGGCGGAATATTAGTCGTGCAGCAGAATTTTGAACAGGTTGAAGTTAATTGTGGATATCCTGAAAACCTGACCTGCCTGCGGCTCTCGAGGACTGGAGTTGCCTACCCCTGACCTAGCAAAAGAAGCGCCCAATCTTAACTTATTTGCCCGTATGGATATATCTTAATTGTATTTACTTGCTTTTTAATACTAGGACAGAAAATCACCTAGAAAAGTAATTCGTCTGGACACAAAGGGCTAAAACTGCATTATTTGTGACCTGTTCTTATTCAGTTCCCAATGAAGAAACATGACAATGTGGAAATAATATATTATTTATTATAGAATAATAATAATTAGCAAGTGTGGCAAACAAGCACACAAAAAATGAACACTACAAGAATTATACCAAAGATCTGGTAAAGTATTACACAAAACAGATATCTTTGTGTATTCTGTTACAGTACTAAGAATTAGTTCCTGAGAAGAGTACAAAAGCAGCAAATATAGGCTAATAAACCATGCCCCAGGGAGCTAATACCATCCTTTGCAGGTTAAAACAAAAGACTACGTTCCCAACTAGAGAGGCATCCTGGTCTCACCCTGAGACTGTCACATTCCTCTGGAACACCATCCACATGGTGAGGGATGGGCCTTTCCTCTGCTCAAGCTGTATAAACAGTATCTCCAAAGATAACTAGAGAACATCAGGAATTTGTCTGTCACTGCCTGGCACAGGTTACGGGGTGGTCCCAGTACTGGAAGCTGTAAATATTAACTAAGGGTTCACTGTATGGCTGGTATACTGAGGGATTCAGTACTTAACAGGCACGGGCAAGATGATGGCTCCCCAGACAGCAGCTATCAGGTTTCCTTCCACTCTTGTCCCAGGCCTAAACTGTTGAGCTGCCTCCTTCACAAAGCCAGATACCAGCCTGGTGGGAAAGTGACTGTTTTGGAAAACAGTTCTCGCATTTCTGTCCAAGGCTTATCACATTCTTGTATCTGTGTAAATCTGTCTTTTTAATGATGTCACACCAAAGACAAAACCTAGATGTTCAGTGTGTCTGTGAGCTGGCAGTTGGAATAGAGATGCAGGAAGCAGTGGAGTAGCCATGACGGTTTGGCTCACAAAAGATGGACTCTGGCCTAGGCAGGCCTCAGTTGTACAAAAAAAAAGATGATACACAGTGGACACTCCTACAGGATTGTTGGGCATGTCTTTAATTTTATGTTGAGTATCCTAGTCACACCAGATTTTCAGGACATGATAGGAGTGGTGTTTTCCAGATTAGGGATATCTCTCTAATTTAGGTGCCTTTTTTTAGATCTGGGTGATGTATCAGCTACTTTCTACGCCTGGTTTCTTTTTCATTCTAGCCCTTACCCTCCTGAACTGGGATATATTTGCATTATAATGCTAAATCTAAAAAAAAAAAAAAAGTCTGGTGCTTTATTTGTAACTTAAAGTTTTCATTAAAAAAATATTAAAATTCATTATAAGTAGTGTACATATCAGGCATTCATCTAACAATAGACAGTGGAAGAGCAAGACTAGAACTTGTATATTACTACTTCAGTAGCAGAACACTCTTGTTAAGTATAACAGGGTCCAAAAATGGGCTTGAGCCAGTTGGTACTTCAGTAGACTACTTGTTATTAACTGTAAAGTGTTATAAGCTGTTTGGGCAGCCCTTTAACATTGGGGAAAATGAGCAATAAATATGATAGAAAACTCATATATACTGACTTATCTGGTATATATCCAATTAATGTTCTATACTGTTCTAAAAGCTCAATCAATGTGTCCTGGGTGGTGATGCAAGCTGTAAATCTGGCATACTTCTGAGTAATGACCAGTAGCCATAACAAAATGGATTTTAAATTGCAGGTCACTACTCTTTTGAGTGGTGGGTATTTTTTAATTTAATTGCTTATGCCAGTTTGAGATTTGTATTTATTTTTGTTGAATACAGGCTGGAGAGACTGCCAATCTTGAGGAGCAGTTGCAAGGATGGGGTGAAGTGATTTTGGTAGCTGACAGAGTTCTTCGTTGGGAGAAGACCTGGTTTCCAGCAGCTGTCATAGGCACAGTTTCTTTTGTATTTCTGTACGTGTATAAAATGGATTTCTACACTTTCCCATTCTGCATGATTATCAAAAGTGCAAGCAAATGTTGACGCTTTGCTTAACATGGCATGTTGGATGACTTTCACTGTTGACTTAATTCCCTTCCTGAAATATGTTGTTAAAACTGAAGCCTTAATTTTAACCTTGTGCAAGTGGCTAAAAGGGTATGTCCCTTTGTGTCAGTGTGTGTATTTTTAAGACCGAATTAACTTTTATTTTCACAAATATATAAAGCAATTGATTATACTTGTGTTGTGTTCCAGTTTAATGAAAATGTCTTTTCTTTGTAGGATGGTGTATTATTTGGATCCGTCAGTTTTGTCAGGTGTTTCTTGTTTTATCATGTTTCTGTGTCTGGCCGATTACCTGGTACCCACTCTTGCTCCTAGAATTTTTGGCTCAAATAAGTGGTAAGTAATAAGCCTAAAAGAGTGAAAATTGTACCTAACTTACCTGTTACAATGTGTGCAAGATTTCTAGAAGTACAGCTATTGGCACTGGGCTTCAGTTTTTTCTGGGCGGCTGCTCTTTGTGGCACTTCCCGCTTGCCATTCTCTCTTCCTACTTCACTTTTTGGCACAGGGTTGGTTTTTGGCTTGCAGCAGTAATGGTCCCTCACTGCTAGCCAAGCAGTCAATGTCATGCATTCAGGGGTCCTTTTACTAAGCTGTGGGGAAAAAGGGCCCTGCTGTAACAGCAGGGGCTGTTTTTCATGTGCTCCAGGACCCTTTTTACCACAGCAGGTAGAAAGCAACCCCCCCCCCCCCCCAATGACTATATGGTAAGATAACTCAACATGTAACCATGCAGCTGAGAGCACTTAACCGTCACCCGTTGAGGTGGTGGTAAGGGCTCCCGTGGTAACTGGGCAGCACACGGCAATGCCCGATTACCACTGGGTTAGCGCCACGCTAGAAGAAAACTGTTCTGGCATGCCAAACTACTACCAGCAGACATGTTGGCCCAGCGGTAGTTCCGATTTAGCGTGCGGTGATCCTGCATTGAGCTTACCGACACTTTGTAAAAGGGCCCTCTAATGAGCTCATTAGTAGGATTCTCAAGGTCTGTGTATAACAAACATTCAGGAAAAACAGTCTTAAGTATGCCCCCCCCCCCCCCCCCCAAAAAAAAAAAATTAGGCAAGTTTTATTTAAGCTGTGTAATTCCTTTCTGACAGGAATGGAAATATTCAAATGACTAAAAATTATTCTTGATGCTTCCTGAGTTGCAGGAAGTGCTGTCTGGCAGAGCCCCAGGCAATGGCGCTGCCACTGTAGTGTGCTGCGTTTGAGGTTTGTAGAAATAGAGAAGAATCAGGCTCTAGAGAAAAGAGGAAGGTATTTGCTATGGAGGTAAAGTTCCTGGATGAAATAAATGCCTAACAGAACAGACAAGAGAAGTGTTTTTAAATCTGATTCTTATAGGACTTGGTGCAAGAAGTAATGGTATTGGGGCCTCCTCAAATATGAGTTAACTTTCTGGGCCCATGCAGAAAGGCTTAGAGCCCATACTGTTGCAAAATTAGTTCAGAATACCATGGCATGCTGTAATCATTGAGCATGTAAGTTATTGCCACATTAAAATAGCAGCAGTAATCTGTAGTTCATTGCTAAATTTCATCTTTCCTGTCAGTGCCTAGTGGTGTTTGACTCAGGCATTGACAGTAAGGGTGACATACTTTTTTTAACCAGAAAGCTGCAGGCATGCTATGTCACTTTGCATTGGCACTCCCCCCCCCCCCCCCCCCCCCAACGACTATAAAAATGTTCCAGATGTCTATTGGGAGCCCCCAAACCCACACCTCAAAATCAGGTAGGAGTGATGCCCACTTGCTCCTGCCTTTAGCACCATCATCATCAAAATGGCAGTGTATCCTGGGATTTACTGCGGTTACCACAGGTCCCTGTCCCTGTGTCATTCTGTAGTGTGGAGGGAGTAGACCTCTGCACTGAGACTCTGTTCATTTCCTGTGAGCAATTTCTTTCCCTGATCTGCCCCCGGTACTACTTAGGCAGTAAAAAGTGTTCAGTTAGATTTAACATTAAATCCTTGTTTTACATGTTCCTGTTTTGAAACTTCTACTGTTCACTGTAATAAACCTATTAGCTGCTTTGTCCTGGACTGACTAAGAATCCTGGCAGTTTGTGTTCTTAGTCTGTTTTTCTAGGAACTGTAGGGCCCCAGGATTGTGACTCCCTGTGTCTCTAGAAACCACTGGGGAATAACTTGCAGATGGGAGACTCACCCAGAGGCAAGCAGGACCCAGTGGTGGGTGGAGGGTATGCCAGTGTAAGCGCATGTGCAGGCGGACCTGGGTAGGACCCTCCAGGTGACCACAAGGTTAACCCCAAGGGAGTGCTAGGGTTAGCGTTCAAGACATTAAGGGACAGACCCCCTTTTCTGGGGGTCTATCACATATCATCTGTCCCTCAGTTCTTAAAATAAAAACAGAGCACAAGATTGATGTGCTCTGAACCACAATAATAGTTTACTTCAAAAATAGGCTGGTTTAAACAACCAAGGACAATTAAGGCCAAGGCAGTATACATGCAGGGCAGCAAATATTTTATACAGACACTTTCTTCTACTCCTAGAACTGGAGTTCTCCAATATTTATACTCCAGTTATACAGCAGCAGGTGCCAACAGTTAGTATGAACAAGGAGTTGATTGAGCCATTCAGTACTTCTTACCACCTGAGGAATTGGGAGATCAGTAGGACAGTCAATCAAGGGCTGGTGTTTTTGTTCAGGAGCTGTAGAAGTTCTCTTCTCCCAGCTAGGCTATGACAGACTCTGTAGTATTTTTGGGTTGGAACTAAAGGAGCCTGGTGTCATCACAGAAGGTACTCTCTTCTCCTTTATCCTTCTTTTAGTATTAACCCAACCAAATAAGTGGCTCTCCTATGTTCCATACCCTAGGCAAGAAACAGTAGGTCGGAGGTCTGGACGACACCTCTGAACCCTGTCTAAAAAGAAATGGATTGACAGGGTTAGTACAACAGTGCTTGTAAGTATGTCTGAAAGGCTGGAGACCTCTTGCTGGAATGCTGTTCCTGTTAATGGATCAGGGCCCAGGAGGCTTGAGACCAACATACCTTAATATTAAAACTGGGATCCCTTTTTTTTTTTTTGTTTGTTTTCAGAATTTCCTTTCTAAAGTGTACTCATATTTTTGGCATTCTTACCAGTAGAATTTAAGACACTTCCATTTCCCCTTTGTTATAGACAGGTTCTTTTGGGATCAGCTGAATAAACTCGCCTGGCTACTAGTGATGTCATCACTAGGGCTGTATCGAATATTTGTATTCGATTCGGCCCCAAATACGTTTTTTGTATTCGGCTGAACAGTGATTTAAATTTGAATACGAATAATCTGAGGCTCTACTAGTCTAAATAAATTGATCTAATTTCACATTACTTTTATTTTTTGTTAAAACTCAGTGCCCATTGTTTGTATTCGGCTGAATAATATTTTTCATTATTCATATTTGGCCAAATATGCTATTTGGTACAGCTCTAGTTATCACACTTCAGAAACTTAATGCTGTTAGAGAAGCCTGAAGGACTTTCTTTGTTTATTGCACAATGCCTGTACAAAAATCCACAGGTTCCTACATTTGTTTTAGGATTCTGAAATGGGAATGATGATTGGATGTCCTTGAAGGGCCGTGCAGGCTTAGACATCACAGAGGGCATGGGAATTTGGAAGGCGGTGTTAGGATGAGCAGTGGCATGAGAGATGGAGTGTTACATAGAGAAAATAGCAGAGAAACTGATTATTGGCGTTGTGCCTATGGGTATCCTAAAAAGCAGCATTTGACCCAGAAAAATGTCTCAAGTTGCACCAAATGCATTAACGGATATAAAATATTTATGGGTATACTCTCACTGTGAAATTGCTGGGTGTAGGAAATGGATCATCTCTGCTTAGCCTTGCTTTAGTACTATGGAGCTGAATATTGATAACCTGTCAGTTCTTTATGGCTATCCTTTTTGAATCCTTTTATGAAGGACCACAGAGCAGCAGCAGAGATTTCATGAAATTTGTAGCAACCTTGTAAAAAGTCGTCGTCGAGTTGTTGGCTGGTGGAAGCGCCTCTTTGCTCTGAAGGAAGAAAAACCTAAAGTGGTGAGTGTTGCAAATGTAATATTCTATCTAGTTATGAATTTTTGTGTGTTTTAGGCAGGGATATTTGAACACCGCATGTATTTTGTCCAGGGATAGAAAATATTTAGGAAACTGGACACCAGACACAAGTGCCCTTTTTATTCTTTCTGCTCCTTTTTTTTTTTTTTCTGTTTCAAGAGTAGTTAGGACTCCCCCCCCCCCCCCCCCCCCCCCCCCCCCCCAGGGAGCACCAAGCCAGATTTTTTTTTTTTTGTGGATATTCATGATGCATGTGCATATAAGAGACCGACCGAATTCGATTCTATTATGTGTCTGTAACACATACGTCTTATTCTCTACCACATCACTCTTATTTGTTTCATCACCGGAGGTGGCTTACGCTTCACGGTACTATGTAAGCCACATTGAGCCTGCAAATAGGTGGGAAAATGTGGGGTACAAATGCAACAAATATTTTCAGCTGAAACTATTTCTCCCCCCCCCCCCCCATCATATTCCGCTTTCCATTCCACCTGACCATGTGTAGGCCCTCCCCAGGCTTACATTAAGAAACCCTGGTGGTCTAGTGACCTCTGAATGGGGTTCTACCCCTCGTTCCTGCCTAGTGCTGCTGCTCAGTAGAAATGGCTAGCACCACTTCCCATGGCAGCCTTGTGAGACTGCTGTGGGCAATCCCGGCAGCCATTTTGAGATTGGAACCAGCATGGGCGGGAGTGAGTCTCTTGCCCATGCTGGTTCCAGTCTCAAAATGGCTGCTGGGACCTCCCACAGTAGTCTGGCGAGACTGCCACTGGAAGTCCCATATACCATTTTGACTGGAACCAGCTGTGTACAAGAGCAAGTGGAGGATAGTGGGCACAGGAGTTTCCCCAACAACAAGGTAGCTCCAGGATGGAGCTGCTGCTATTTTTCTTAGGAGGACAAATTTTTTCAAATTATATGAAATTTCCTCTTAGCTATTCTTATTATTCTGTATCTAAATTGAGTTGCTTCAGTACTGATCTGGATAATATCAACCATGAAAATCATATAAGCTGATGAAAGCTTGGCTCTTCAACCAGGCTGCACATACTATAGCAGGACATGTTTATCCACTCATATCTTAGCTAAGATAATTTTCAAGCAACTTTAAACTAGTCCCTTATTTTCTTCTATTACTCTGTCTTATCTATGTGTTCCATCTTTGCTTACACAATATGCTGTCTAATAAAATGTGGTGTTGACATTGTAATGTAGCATACTTTCTATTTGAATATTTTTATTGCTGTATTTGTCTACTGTTTGACTTATTCTTGCTGTACACCACCTTGAGTGAATTGCTTCAAAAAGGCGGTAAATTATAATAAAAATAAATATGTAATAAACACTTTGTTTGTATTCCGTTAATGCTACCAGTGCATAAAATTAACCATTGCTGATTGTAGAAAAAGTTTCTTAAATCTAAAAGCATGTATCCAATTCATATTGGAGGAGGTGGGACAAAATTCCTATTCCCTTGAGTCATCAATGAAAATCTTGGGAGTCAGAATAGATTGTTTCCTTATCCTTGAAAACTAAGTCTCTAAGTTGAACTCGAGTGTCTCACTCACTTTGGAAGCTAAAGAGATTGAGGCCATTTTTCTCTAAATCTGTCTTTCATACTTTGGTTCAATCCCTTAGCAAATTCAACTGTTGCAATTTTATATGTAGATCTCGCTTCACCAAAGCTGTTCCTCTTTTATATGAGCTACATTGGTTACCAATAAGAGAGAATATCTTTCAAATTATGCATTTTCATTCACCAAATTGTTTGGTCAAGCCCCATCATATATGAATAATCTTATTGAATTACCCCCTCATAATGCTGTTTCATCTAGAGAATATCTTGTCTTACATTTCCCTACCTGTAAGAATGTGATATATAAAATAATTCACTCTGCTAATTTCTTCTATCGAGGCACCAAAATTTGGAATTCTCAAATCAATCAAGTTTACAGATTACCTAACTTCTAAGAACACATTTCTTCAGTCTGGCCTTTCTGAATACAAAGAACTCTATTTGAATTTTACCCACACCTTTTTCTTAATCTCGCTTCCCATCTAGTCCTGCCTAACTATGCTCTCACCTATCCATCCTTAACTATTTGCCTTGAAATAGTTACTGCACATGTATTAATTTGCTTTTTGAACTTATTGTAATTTGTGCTATAATTCTGTACATTGTTTTATTCACTTTGTAAGCCACATTGAACTTGAGTCTATTTCGGGCTAATGTGGGGTATAAATGTCATTAATAAATAACATAGAAATCTTAATGACTTGACATTTTTCTTTTCAGTATATCATAACTATGATAAGCTCTCTTGCTGTGGTTGCTTGGATAGGACAACAGGTTCATAACCTTCTCCTCACTTATTTTATTGGTAAGTTTGTCTAGTGGTGGTTGAATGTGAGGATTGCAGTATTTGATTATCTCAGGTAAGGTAATGGTATAGAAAAGTCAATAGACACTGATACCATCTGAAACCTTATTTGTCCAGTAAACACATCTTAATACTAACAAAGTATCTGCATATTATAAGGCATTTGCTTGCTGTAGACTGTTGTATAAGCACAATAGCACATTCTGGGCTATGTGAAGCCATTCTGAAGCACACACATCAAGTTGGAACCCTGGCTGCGGTGTCCTGCAGGGATTCTCTCTCCTCCTCCTCCTCCTCTCCCCCCTACCTCTTTGTTCTTGGCTCCTGTCTTTCAGGTGTTGGGATTGTCTGTCTGTCTTGTCCTATGCAGATTTTTTTTTTTTATGTCCTGTCTCAGAAACATCTACTGATACTCTAGCAGTCATAACAAATTACATCTCACTCATAGACAATGGACCACAGATCTTTTCTTGAAACTAAATAAAAAAACAACACAAAACTAAGATTTTATGGTTTGGGGATACTGATAGTGTTCCATCCAACATAGTAGTGTTACAATCAGGTGAGAGGCTTATGATAGAAGATCACTTGAAAGTACTGGGGCAATTAAATCTTCATTATATTGAACCAATTTCTGCGTTTTAGTACAGGTGATTCTCTTATACAATTGGATTATTGTAATTATTTGCATTGTAGTGTTTGTTCTAAGCTGCAGAAACAGTTACAACTGAATGCAGAATACTGCAGCAAGGCTGACCTTTGGTTTGAGCTGATTTATGAGAGATCTCCATTGGTTGTTCAATAGCAGATTCAATTTAAAATAATTGGCCTGATTTACGGCTTGAATTCAGAATGGTTAGGAGAATTTCTTGCCATTCTTTGGGGCAAAATCTTTGTTTTTCTGGTACCTTGCAACTGGGTTTTCCTGCTTTAAAAAAAAAATGCAGTTAAAGCCTATTTGTGAAGAATGTTTTCCATTTCAAGGGGCGAGGCTTTGGAACTAATACATTTTATGTATCTCTTTTGTTGAGAACCTCTTGAATTGTAAATCTGCCGTGAATCTAGATTGGAACAACATGCGGTATACAAGACATAAATAGAACACATTGTAGATATGTTTTAATATCCATAATGGAAGCAATCAGTAGGAACAGTAGAAAGTGAAGCACTATGTCTACCAGGTTAAATGGTTAAAAGAAATACCCTTGATGCTGTGGTGGCAGTTGACGTTTTTTAAACACTGATAGGATATATTCAGTGCTGGGCTATGTCCAGGTACTGACATTTAATAAATGTGTATGTGTGCAGACAGCATTTAGCCCTTAATAGTTAAGTCAAACTGGACAAAGATAGGACTACATAAATAGCAGTCCTATTTGGCTGGTTAACTTGTTAACGGCTGAATATTATCACTTAATCTAGTTAAATGTTGACTCGATTCTGCCTCCAGACCACCCACATAGTAGCCAGGTTTAGCTTTAGCAGTTAGAAGGGATATTCAGTGACAGCTGGGTAGGTTTTCTAAATATTCCCTTGGGGTCCTTTCAGTGCTAGTTAACCGAGCAAGAGGCTCTTACCCAGTTAACTGGCTTAGAATATCACGAGGCCACCACTTGAAGTCTCTGCATCCGTTTTAAAGGTATGGCAGCGAGAGATCAGCGGCAATGGACAGGAAATGGGGGATATTTCCTGCCTGTAAGAGGCCACTAGACCACTAGGATGTACTGAGGTACGTTCGGGGATGGCACCTAGGGCTGGAGGGGGAGGGTGGTAAGACTGGCTTCACCTACGCAGGAGCTGTGTCCATCTCTGCGGGATTCCCACTAGCCCTGTTCCTGTACAGCTCTCTAATTTAGAGGTGTTGGATGCCAAGCTTAAATTTATATGTAATATAGAGTACAATACTTGCCCTCATTACATATGAAACATTAGTCTTTACAGGGTGAGTGTGCTGTCCTTGAAAAAGTTCCTCATTTTATGATCATAGCATGGTCTTATGTTAACTGCAATATTGCAAAAGTTTGATCTTTGACAGATTTGTAGCAAGCACTGAGACAAATGAGCAACTTTCTGCTGTGACCTTTACTAGGGAAAAAAAGTAGTCTCTACCACACCACTCCAGAACTGATGTTTTTACCCTTCAAGCAGCAAATGGGAGCCTGAGCCAATCAGGTTTTGAGCTCAGACCGGGTGCATATACTATGCAGGTCTTCTGATTTTTTTTTTTTTTTTTTCAACTCCTGGTTCAGTTGGGACACCTGGGTGTCCAGTTGAGTGTGGGGATTTGCTGTGAGATTTCAGGGTATTGGAATCCTCCACAGAAGGGATATCTAGAGGAGTCAGGGCTTTCTCCCTTACTGGTCAGCCTCTGAGTGTAGTGTCTTATAGCCCTTGGCCCTGTCCCCCTTGCTTCCTCTTGAGCTTTTTTTTTTCCCCTGAGGAAACTAAAGTAGTAGTGCATAGAGGGTTATTTTGAGGCTGGGAGCAGCCTTTTCTGAAGGGAGTGGTGTTTCATTTTTGTATTGTCTGGGATCAGCTTTAAGTGTGTGTGGGGGGGGGGGGGCATCTTGCAGAAGCTAGCTGTCTTGTACTGCTAGCATGATGTGCAGGGCTCCTTTGGTGGGCATGAAGCCCATGCAGTAACAATGCATCGGCTACATCTGTTACCCATTGTGATGGAATTGGCTCTTGAGCAGGTGAAATGGTGGTGTGGCAGCTGCTGTGGCACATCCGGACAATGCTTTGTTGATATCTAGGTCTGAAGCATAGATGACAGCAGAGAGCCACTTGTCCATGCACTCTGGTTTCAGCACTGGCAGGCTCCATTTCCTTTCTCAACCATATGCTGTTGTCTGGAAGCATGGGGATGGTGGCCACTTTGGAGATGGCTGCTGCTGCTTCTTTATATCTGGCACAGCCTCAGATAGACACGTGAGATGTCTTTCTTTACAAAGCCCATCCAGGGGACTAGAGGGTCCCTTGAGAGTTTTATGTGGGGAAAAAATGGTGTCCCTGAAGGGGGATCAATTTTTGCATAATTTTTATGTTGCTTCATGACTTTGACTCCAAGCTTTTTTCTGACTACCACCAGCTGCAGCAGCAAATGGTAGGAGGTGAGGTTCCAGAGGAGCCTATTTTCCAAATGACTGCATCTGAATCCCCTGATTAGCTGGAATGCACTCAGCTCTCAGGTAACCTTCAATCCGGGGAAGTGCTCCTTATGTGATATCCAGGGGAACATGATCCTCTGGAGGAAGGAGAAATTTCCTGTAGCTGACTGAGATGATTCTTCAGTCGTAGGCCCATACAGAGAGGAACTGGCTAACATTTAAGTATCTTGGGATACCTTGGTTCCTGTCCGAGGCTTCAGGATATCCTATCCTGTTCATCAGGTGGTTGAAATACTCTTTACAGAGTGGGAGACTCCAGAAGCTGGCTATCTCATTGTTCTAGATGAAAAGGACAAGTTGAAGAAGCCCAAGGTGGCTGTCTTGGTGACAGCTCTTGCAAATACTGCCAGTCCAGTTGAAGGTGCTGCCTCGAAGTTGAGGACAGGATAGAGAATGATATAGGATGGAGTGTGTCCCTGCCCTTGCTCTGTCATCATCTGCAGAAGCCTCGAATATATATTTTTTTTGTTACATTTGTACCCCGCGCTTTCCCACTCATGGCAGGCTCAATGCGGCGGGCAATGGAGGGTTAAGTGACTTGCCCAGAGTCACAAGGAGCTGCCTGTGCTGGGAATCTAACTCAGTTCCTCAGTTCCCCAGGACCAAAGTCCACCACCCTAACCACTAGGCCACTCCTCCACTATAAAAAGGAATAATATTCACCCTCTACCCTTCCAACACTAACTGACTTCTACTACCCCAAGGAACCATAATCGACCATGTTAGAATGTCCAGGGGTATAAAATACAACCTGCTCTGTATGCTGTAATGGGGGATAAATATGCCCTATGAAGCACTGTTATGATTTTTAATATGTGGATGAATAAGTTATCAACAATCTCAGGATTCAGTCTAGCTCTCCTGTCTTCCACAGTCCTTCCTGCAATAGAAAGTCTTCTCAGAAGATGTGCTGGTAGTAGGAATGCACAGCACCCCTTCAAATTTTGACAATTTATGGCCAGCACATTGTCTTGTTTTTCCAAAAAAAGACTGTCGTCTTTATCACTTGAACATAACTGCCCAATTCATTAACAGCCTTCAAAGTAGAGAATGACACTGGGACAAAGTTGTCCCCATCTCTGTGTCATTCTCTAGGATACGAGTCTGTGTTGAAGCAGGCTGAGGCAACAGCCTTGGGTCTCCAAGCAGCTGTCTGTAGTGCTTATATTTCTAGAGTTTGTCTTTACTGGTTTTAACATTGAGCTCATAGACTTAAGTAATTCATGTAGAGGTGGTGCTGTTATGTAGCAGATGCTCCTTTATGATCTTATCAGTTTTTGCTATGGATCTGGTAATCGTCTCTGCAAGGAGGTGGCTCTAGCTTTGCAGCTGGTTTGCAGCTATGGCTTCTAAGACTCATTGCAGCAGGCTTCTCTTTCCAGGAAAGCTCCTTTTTGAAGATAAGCTAGGACTCTAGACCTCCAGCAATTAAATACCAGAGGATAAGCCTGTCATCTTGCGTTCAGTTTCCAGTATGGTGATGTGTTGGGACATGAAGCAGTAGAGACCAAGTACCTCCGCTCCTTTTTAGAGGTCTAGATTAGTTTTAATCCTTTCTGAAAAGAGGTTCAGATAAATGGCCAAGGAGTTCAGCTACTTTCAGCACTACACAACATGAGGTGGACCTGCTTCTCCGTAGAAAGTCTGGGTAGAAGACTATCCAGATTTTTCAAGGAGTGGGTCCAAATTGACAGCTGTCAGATGGGTTCTAGATATACTAAGCTTGATTACAAACAGTTCCCATCTCAGGATTTTTGTTTCTCCTTGTTGAGCTCTTGCCAAGATTCTGGTAGTTCAAAGCACCCTCTTGCAGTTGGAGCTTAAGCAGTAGAACCTGTTCCCAAGAATTGGTGGTGCACAAGCCAATATTCAGTTTACTTCATAAGGCCAGAAAAAGGCTTTGTCCAGTATTAGATTTAAAAAGTGTAAATAGAGCAGGCACTAAAGTTTCCAAATTTTTTTGGACGGAGATGTTAAGCTCTGATGTTGCAGTTCTCTGCAGACAATTTCTTACCTCTCTTAAGAAATGTAGCTTCGTATTCCAAACTGACAGCCACATCAAAGGTTTGTGTTTTTTTGTGATATGTCATCAGTTTCAAGCTGCTTTTTGGATTGGTAAAGCCCCTGGAAATTCCTTTCAAGGTCATGGTAGTGGTGGCTGCAAAAGCTTCAAGGGGTGGTAGTTCACCCATACTTGGATGTTTAAGATCCATCCGAGAGACTATGGCAGCTAGGTTGCTTTTCTGAAAGATTACCACACTAGTCTTGAAGAATCTAGAGTAATTGGGGCCTGGCTTTAACATACACAGTTGAGTGCCTTTCTGCTCTTTCAAAGGATTCAGAAGATTGTGTAGAAATCCAAGTCTTGCATGAGTGCTCCTCGTGTGGGGTTCCATGCAATTGTTGGAGTCCATAACAGCAACCATAAATTGGTACCTTGGGTGAGACCTCATGGTGTCCTGTGCAGTAAACTGTTGGTCAGTTCAGATTGCCTTACCATGGACTTCAGCAGCTAAGGTTAGTTTGTCCTGGTGGCTACTAACAATCTCTTGAAGGGCATGGATTTTGGAGTTGCCTGGTTGGATAATTCCGACGACAGATGCCAGCCTAAGCTGCTCATTGCCAGGGCCAGATGGGTCAAGGCAAGTGGACCAGAAGAGGAACTGGTCAAACAGTTTGGCGATGAGATCCATCTGTGTTGCCTTTGCAGGCCTTCAAACCCTTCATTATAGACAAACAGGTCAGAGTATTCTCTGACAATACCACTTGAACCGCTGAGGAAGGCAACCATAATACCTTGATATTTGAAGAGTTTCTGATGGCTGTTCAGCATAGTGAATTTAAGAACTCCAGTTCTTGTCCTGTAGAGATCCCTTTTTACATTTTTTTTTTTTTTTTTACAGATGCTGGAGTCTGTACAGTAATGTTTGCCAAAGGTGGTTTGTTTTTCACATGAATAGGTTTTTGGACTTGCCCTCATTTTGAGTGTGTTGAGGAATTTCAAGTCTTAAGGCTTCTGCATGCACCTAGAATTCTTTTGAATTATTAGGAGGTTACCAAAGAGTTAATCTGATCTAGTTTGGCAGCCTCCAAGGCCACCATTGTTGGATTAAAGAGTGCAGTTCCTCAGTTATCTATTGCAAGGATATTTTGCTGCTGAAGGAGTTAAGAGCAAATTGACCAGAAGGATGTCAACTTGATCTGAAATGCATGCAGTTACTCCAGTTTGTAGTGCTGTGATGTGGTCTACTCTTCATAATTTTATGACGCAGTGTAAGATGGACATGAGTGCTAGACCAGAAGCAGCTTTTGGGGTTGGGGATGCTGTGTTTAGAGCAGGGGTTTCTGAATTCTATCCACAATCAGGGGATATTTTGATACATCTTATTGGTTTTGGACTGGTCTGATAGAGATAAAGTTAAATTAAGGTCTTACCTGCTTTTTTCTTTTGAGTTCAGGTTACCATAAGATCCTGTTAAATTTTTTTGAAATATATTTCTAGAAGTTGGGGGAGTTAATTGACTGATTAGCAAAATAAACTTTGGGTTTTTAGAAGAAACAGTTTTGTGCCCTGTGGTAGAGCTGAGCTTGAAACTGATTGGCTTTGTCTTGCCATTTGCTGGTTGGCAGGCATAACCCTCGTTTTCTGGAATGGTCTGGTAGGACTCTAGGAGAGGGAAGTCAGCAGGTGAGACGAAACCTTACCCTGTATAGCAACACAGTTTTAATGTCCTGTTTCTTTTAACTTCTGTTTTAGTGAGCTTCTTGCTGTTGCTTCCTGGCCTGAACAATCAGGGAATTATTTCAAAGTACATTGGCATGGGCAAAAGGGAGATCAACAAACTCCTCAAGCAAAAAGAAAAGAAGAATGAATGATCTTCAGTCCAGTACAGTAGAATTGGTGGCATTTAATGTCCAGGGAACACTTTTTTTTTCTTTCTGTAGATGTTCATGTATATTTGTCCAAGCACCTGTTTTTGTTCATTATTTAATAGGTGGTGTAGTTTTGTGAACTTGATGCACTGAAGCTGTAATGAACTTTGATACTTAAGCCATGCAAATACTTCAAACAGAGCTCAGTCATTTAAACTGCTGTAGTCATGGCATTATGTGTAGCGTGGAAAAGTTTGTCCTGCCCTCAGTTGTTTTACTAAATTAAATGCTTCACCTCATGTAAATATGCTAATCCTTAATTTTGTGGTGTTCCACTCACTTTTGAAGTTTCTGTATGTATATAAAACTGTAAATGTAATATTTCTTTAGCAGGGCTGAAATGTCCTCATTTGCTGCATTCACGAATGGGAGAGAATGTCTGCCTAGCTGTGGCTGCTAATCCAATAAACTTCAGATTGTTGAATAACTGAAACAAATGATTCTCAGGAGTTCTTTAGTTCTAAATGTTGTGGCTTTATTACAGAAAACTTGGGGTGGAACCTAGACTTTGCTAGGGAATTAAAGAAAATCTATAAATGATTAGTAGCAATCCCTTGTCTGTTCTGCAGCCATTAGATTGTATGCTGAAAGGAAAAGTTCCTTAGTGTCAGCAGCAGATGAATCCAGAGACCTGTGGGTTGTGCCCATCTACCAGCAGGTGGCGATAGCACTAATTTGCACTGTGCCTAGTAGGACACCATGCTTCATGGCCACTGGCCAGTTAATATTCTCTGTCTCCAGCAGGTTGGACAGAAGTGTTGCACAGGCTCCTGGCTTCATTTGCTCCTGTTCTGGCTTTGCTGGTTCAGTAAAGCTGGGGGTGTTCTGGCTGAGCGGTTTCAAGCTTTAGGGAAATGAAAACGGTAACAGAATTCAAGCACGCGTGGGATAAACATAAAGGAATCCTATTCAGAAGGAATGGATCCTAAGGAGCTTAGCAGAGATTGGGTGGCAGAGCCGGTGGTGGGAGGCGGGGATAGTGCTGGGCAGACTTGTACGGTCTGTCCCAGAGCCGGTGGTTGGGAAGCGGGGAATGTGCCTGGCAGACTTACAAAGGACAGGTACAAATCAAGGTAAGGTATACACAAAAAGTAGCACATGTGAGTTTATCTTGTTGGGCAGACTGGATGGACCATGCAGGTCTCTTTCTGCTGTCATCTACTATGTTACTATCTAAACATTTGTTTACTACCTGAGAAAGTTCAGGAAATATAACTGCTCACAGGGCCTCAGTAAAGAAATCTTTCTCTCTCTGCTCCCTGGCTGAGATGGGAGAAAATCCAGTACCTTCAGGCTACATTTGAAATCCAGGGCATCAAGTTTTAAAGTATCTGGCCAATGGTACTGCGGCATGCCTTTCCATAAGCTTAAACTGGAAAAGTGTCTTTCTGCAACAGCTTTAAAACTCAAAACAAGTGCCATCTGCTGGCCAATTAGGAGAAATAAGAGAGTTTTCAGGCTTGAAACCTGTTTTGTTACAAGATGTATCTGTATATTCCCATTTGGTCTCATCAGAGACTTCTGCAGTTTACCATTTTGGGTCAGTATTTCCAGTTTCTAGCGCTGCCCTTTGGCCTTACTGCAGCTCTGCGGACCTTTACAAAGGTCATAGAGTTGGTGTCAGCCTTTTTGCAGCGCGAAGAGATTCGATTCCTCCCCTATTTGGACACTTGGCTTATCCAAGCATCCTCGTCCCAGGACAGTCTTTGAGCCATAGCTCGAGTGGTGTCTCTTCTCCAATCTTTGGGTGATCAATATGCCCAAGAGTCACCTGGTGCATTCTCACCCCCTGGAATATTTGGGGGGTTCTCTTCAACACCAAGGTAGGTCGGGTGTTTCTCCCCAAACTGAGGTCAGTCAAGCTCCAGAGCCAGATTAGGCACTGGCTGCTGTCTCTGACCTCCCATGTCTGGGATTATGCTCAGATTTTGAGATTGATGGCGGCTGCACTGGAAGTGGTGGCTCGGGCTCACATGTGGCCCCTTGGGCTGTCCTTGCTGAGTCGGTGGTCCCCGGTGTCTGAGGAATATGAGAGATGTCTGGCTTAGCTCTCTTCCCTCCCCCCCCCCCCCCCCCCCACAGCAGAAGGGAGTGAGGTGCAGAGGGGTTACACTCTTCTTCAGTCTTGGCTGGAAGCAGTTCTGCTTTCTTTTCTCCCTAGCCTCCGATCGGCCAGGTGCTCCTGTGTGTTCAGGCTCACCGGGGTTGGGTGATTCTTGTGGCCTGAGCCATTGCACATCCCCCTGGCGCTAGATCTGCTTCGCCAGGACCCTGTTCTCATGGAGGAACCCTCCTGCCTTGATCTTATGGCCTGGCTCTTGAGCAGGCTTCTTTGAGGAAGAAGGGTTACTCAGATACGGTCATCTCTGCTTTGCTTCATGCTAAGACCTCGAGTGTGGCGTGGCATGTCTCTGACTCTTGGTGCTTGGAGAGAGAGATTCTGCTGCTTCTGGCTTCTTTATCCTAGATTTTATCTTTCTTGCAGTCTGAGCTACAGGAAGGTCTGGCAGCCAGTTCCCTCCAGGTTCAGGTGGCTAGCCTGTTATTGGGAGCATATTGCCTGTGCACCTCTGGCCTCTTATCCTAATGTGGTGTTTCCTCAAGGGGCCACTCATTTGAAACCTCCGCTGTTTCTTCTTGTACGTCTTGGAGTCTATCCTTAGTCTTCCGAGCGCTGCAAGCTCCTCCATTTGAGCCTTTGCGTGCAGCCACGGTGTGGGTCCTCACCCCTAAGTCGGTGTTTTTCCTTAGCATCCCTCCGGACCGGACCAGGATTGGACTGATGGGTTGTGCTCGCCTACCAGCAGGTGGAGACTGAGAAAAAACTCTGACTCTAGAGAGCCAATAGGAGCCCTGGCCATGTGACCTTAGCCTCAGTATTTTCTCAGTCTCCCAGCAGGTAGGAAGTGAGCCCATTAGTCTCTCTCCTTTTCTCTTTAGATATTACAGATATTTGTGATAATTCTTCTGTGCCTGGAATCTTATTTAGAGGCTTGACAGGGTTTCCTTTCTCTTCTTTCTTTGACAGCCTCGGGGGTGTTAAACTCGGGTGTCTCGAGTCCACCCCCCTTCCTCCCCATCTCCCTGGCTTAGCAGGGAAGGGCCGTCCCTTTCTCTGGAAAGGTGTACCGTCTTTGGGAGAGGCAGCCACTTTTAACAGGTAGCTGCTTTAAAAGAATTAAATCAAATAAAAGTAAATTCAAAGAAGCAGCCTTTCTTTCCCCAGACTTCTAACGAGCAGGCAGCTCCAGTGTTTTATTATGATTGAGGGGTTATAAAAAAAAAAAAAAAAAAAAAAACAGAAGAAAATAATTCAGTATCTGTGACTTTAAACAGCGATTTTTCTCGTCAGATTTAATTTCCTCCATTTTCTTGCGTTTTGGCGGCGGCAGTTTAAACAAATGAAAAAAAAAAAAAAAAGAAAGGTGCGAACCGTGTAAGCGCGGCCACCTGTTTTTTCCGATATGGCTTAAAAGTTCAAACAGCTGCTGTCGGTCAGCGTCGCGCAGTTCACGCAGCCGGAACATGTAAATTTTGCTCTCCCTTCAAGGTTTCTTCGGGTCCGGTGCTGCCTCCAGTTTTTTCGGGGCCTTTTTCGCCGGCTGTTGTTTCTTCGCCGTTCCACTGGGCTCCGCTTGTTCGGAGGTGTCGGGCGCGCTGTCGACAATCGCCACAGGGCCAGTGGAGCGAACGGCGGCCATTTTGTTTCTCCCTCCATCTTATCAGTCGGGGATCTCTCTGCTGAAGGTAAGGCTGCAGTTCATAGAGCAGTTCGGCTCCAAGATGTGTACACTTTTGTATGTGCTGAATGGCGTATTCTAAAATGCTCTTCACATCAGCAGGCAATATTTGGTTGAAAGGGGGCTCCTTTCATATATGGATATATAACAAGCTTTTCTTCTTTTAAATTTCTATGTATCACGGGGCTGTTAACACTAGTTTTTTCTGGTGCTCAGTCATTTTTCATTGCCTGATGGAAAATCTACATCTTATCATAATATCATAATTCATTTCAAGTATTTTCCTCAATAGCTGTAGTATTATACAGTGTTTTAAGAACTTTAGAAACTTTCTCTATAGGCATAGAGTAAATTTCTGTCTTTCTCATTCCCTGGTGAATAGGACTACATTGTCTAAGAGTCAATTGATTGGTACTTTGCAATTCTGACCATAATATCTTAGTTCCTTTCAAGCATTTTACTCCATGCGTATGATGTTATATAGTGTTTTAAGAACTTAACAGACACTCTCAATGGCTGTAGTGTTATACAGTGTTTTCTTTTTCCGACTTTAAGAAGCCTTCTCTAGAGGCATACAGTATATTGTTCAGATGCCATGGGGATATATCAGCTCTTTCATATTCTCTGAGGGACAGTCCTGTCTACCAAGCTCCCAGTCACTCAGCTGCCTTAGCAGGCATGCTTTATTCATGTCTTCCCTTCTTTTCCAACTGCCTTGAAGCCTCTCATTTTTCATTTTAGCTTTCTTCTGGTTTTTACAGGACATATGGTCACTTAGAGAATAAAGTCATCCTTTCACTTAAAGATAGTGGACGGTCCTCAAACCATCTACTCGTGTTTGTCTCTACTCTATCAGTTCAGCATTGGCAGATTATAAACATCCTGGTTTGGTCCAGTATGCCTATACATACCATCTGCTATCTCTTCCTCTTCCTTAGAGACCTGATGTTATATCAAGCTTTCTTGAATTCAGATACAGTCTTGTCTACACTGCCTTCACCAAGTGGCTGTGGCACAACTTCACTTTTTTCGTTACAGGTAATTTCCAAGTTTGTCCTTTTTCATTTTCATTCTATGCGCCTTCACTCCAGAGTGTTCTTTCAATTGGAAGGGGATTCACTCACTTCCTGTGTATTTATACCATAGGTACATAAGTATGGTTATGCTGGGTAAGGCCTAAAGTCCATCAAGTCCAGCATTCATATCTAATGGGCATAGGTACATAAGTTTTGCCATTCTGGGGAAGCTCAAATGTCCACCTTTCTACAGCCAGAACAGCATTAAAGAAAAGAAAAAAAAAAAAAATAAATAAAACCTCTCACGAGAGTATCGAACAGAAATCTCTGCTCCAAAAGCAAGGCCTTGCAGTAATTCTGCAAACTAACGCATACAATATTTGCCATGGCTGTTCACCACTAGGAACACCGGGGACCCTGGGCCTAGGTTCGGTGTTTTAACCTGAAACAAGCTCAACATTCATATCTATTGGGTGTGAGTCTGGTACTACTACTACTACTTAACATTTCTAGAGCGCTACTAGGGTTACGCAGCGCTGTACAAATTAACAAAGAAGGACGTTCCCTGCTCAAAGGAGCTTACAATCTACATCTCAGTGAGGGAGGACGCATGACCGTGGTACGTGGATTAGTGGTATGTGGATTAGGGAGATCCAAGAAATTACAGGCCGGTGAATCAGACGTTCATACTGGGACAATTTTTTTCTGTCCGGAGCGTACTACCATAGCTGGTGGACTCCTATATTCAGAACTTTTTATATTCAGAACTTACCCAACTATGGAACGCCATAGAGATAGGGTTGGAGTTTGTAGCCCTATTTAACTGGTGTCCTTGGTCACCCTTCCTCTTCTCCTCAGGATCCAGAGAATGGCTAGTTTTTTGCTTATGCATTAACCGGTCATTTTCAGCAGTACTCGCTCTTCCGTTCTTTTATAGATCTAAGAGGATGTTCATTGCGCTCTTAGGGTCATTTCATTCTTACCTAGACGACTGCCTAATTGGAGAAAGTCTTATCAGCAGAGTTCTCAGGTCACGCACTGGGTGTTGCATTTCTTACAGTCTTTAGGTTGGGTGGTGATTGTAGCCAGGCCTCTCATTTGATCTCTCATTTGATCTCTCATCAGATATCTCTGATTTTCTCTTTGTTTAGTCAGGTTGGCGCACAGTCTTTTGTCTCCTCTGCAAACATCCCAGTTTATATTTTTCTTGGTGACCTTGGGCCTTCGGCCATTTCCTCGCTCTATTCTGCAGAATGCAATTTTACTTTCTAATGCCCAAGAAGGAATTTTCCTTCATCCTATTGCGAATCTCAGGGTCATCAATCGCACTATTTAAGTGTCATCTAGTTATCTCAAGAACCTTAGTTCTGTCATTGGGATGCTTCGTGCAGTACACTTTTTGGCAGAAGCTTGTTTGTATATATTTTTTTTTCTGGGGGACCTCAGCAATTCGTTTTACCTTCGGGTGAATTTTGTTTTCCCTACTGACAAACAAGGCGGAGAGAGCTATGTTGGTCCTTGCCATGGCAATGGGTTATGTCATCCGCCAAGGAGGAGTTAAGAGTATACTCTTGAGTTTGTACTCATTTTTTCTTAGTTGTGTCACCCTGCATTTAGGTGAATGGACTCTCATTTTTTCAGCCTTACTTCCTCACTGCGACACTTCAGGGCTATCTCTTTTTGCCTTCAGGCTCACGAACATTTCTTGCTTCTTCCGTTCAGCAACAGTCTTGACGGAGACAGGGACAGATGCCAACGTCCAGCAGGGGTTTTTCAGCCTTCTTTATGCGTTTCTTCCATCATCTCACTAGGTGTTTACGCAGAACCAAGGCACCCTTCTACATCCGGACCCCCAGTCACTCAAACTTATGGCGTGGTTACTGGGTCTGCAACATCTTTGATATTTTCGCAGGAAGTACTTCAAGTTTTAATTGCTTCCAGACAGAAATCTACATTAAAGTCCTATGAATCAAAGTGGCGACGGTTCACTCTGTGGTACTCCTCTCGCCACTTCATTCCACAAACAGTATCCATTTTGCATGTTTTGGAATATCTTCTGCATCTTGCGAAATCTTGTCTGTCTTACTCATCCATTAGAGTTCATTTGGCAGCTCTATCAGTGATGCATGATACTGTTGACAACCGCACGCTTATGCAGCATCCACTGTCAAAGCGGTTTCTTAAAGGAGTCCTGCACCTGTACCTCCCGCTTCGTCCACCAGCTAGGTGAACTAGGTGAACAGACTCTTAAAGTTCTGTTTTCTAGTAGCCATAACTTTTTCTATAAAGTTTTCCTCTTCAAGCAGTGTTTCCCAGTAGCCATTGCAGCAAGTAGATCTATGTGTGGAATACTTCTACGGTTGGTAACTTCTTTTCGGTCTGCTGTAGTTTAAAGTTTTCACCTTTCCCAATCGGTTTTTTCTTATTGGTTTTGTCCTTCTAGCCAGTAGGCGTAAAAGTTTTTCATTGTTTCTAACCCGCTATATTGCGAAGGATCAAGGAAATGAGAATGTCTATTTCTCTTCTCGCTGAGAGGGCAGTTCCACAGCGTATTACAACATATTCCACAACTTCAGAAGCGGGCTCTATTCTTACTATGGCGATTTTTGGTGCTCTCGGTGCACATTGGTAAGTTGGCAACTTAGTCCTAGTTTCATTTTATTTTGCTCATTGGGACACACTACATGTTAGTTGTCGCCAGGTGGCCTATGCAGCATGAACATTTCTCTGCAGTTTTCATAGGGTCCCTCCCTTCAGATTACTGCTTTGGTACTTCCCATCAGTCCAATCCTGGTCCGGTCCGGAGGGATGCTAAGGAAGGAGAAATTAGATCTTACCTGCTAATTTGCTTTCCTTTAGTCCCTCCGGACCGGACCAGGCCCCTCCCATGTTCTCTCTACTCTTTAGCTTCTTTTATTAAGTAGGAAGTGTATTCAGTAGGAAGTGTATTCATTCCTTTACGATTCGTGGAACAATACTATATATATACAGAACTTTACGTGGTCTATACCACTTCTCTGGTGGTTGCTGGTGAGCTCAATTGCTGGAATCTATCTATAAAACCTTAAATACGCCATACCACTTCTCTGGTGAGAGTTGTGGCTGAGCTCAGTTGCTGGAATATCTATAAAACCTTAAATATGATTTACCACTTTTCTGGTGAGAGTTGCTGGTAAGCTCAGTTGATGGAATATATATAAAATCTTAAGTGGGCCATACCACTTCTCTGGTGAGAGTTGCTGGTGAGCTATAAGACAAGTGAGCCATACCACTTCTCTGGTGAGAGTTGCGGGTGAGCTATATTATACGTGAGCCATACCACTCTCTGGGGAGAGTTGCTGGTGAGCTATATTACATGTGAGCCATATCGCTTCTCTGGTGAGAGTTGCTGGTGAGCTATAGTACAAGTGAGCCATACCACTTCTCTAGTGAGAGTTGCTGGTGAGCTGTAATACATATTGGGCCATACCACTTCTCTGGTGAGAGTTGCTGGTGAGCTCTGATACTTGGCATTGCCGAGTGCTTTGTGGCTGCTAGGATTCCATACGGCACAGAAGGTCTTTCTTTCTTTCCTGCTTTGTTATTCAAATACTGAGGCTAAGGTCACATGGCCAGGGCTCCTATTGGCTCTCTAGAGTCAGAGTTTTTTCTCAGTCTCCACCTGCTGGTAGGCGAGCACAACCCATCAGTCCAATCCTGGTCCGGTCCGGAGGGACTAAAGGAAAGCAAATTAGCAGGTAAGATCTAATTTCTCCTTGGTGGCTGTTTCTTCTGCTCGCAGGGTTTCGGGGTTGCAGGCTTTCTTGCAGGGACCCTTTTCTCTGCTTTTCAGAGGTGGGAGTGACAGTTTGGACTACCTTCATTTTTGCTAAAGGTGGTTTCCTCCTTTCATCTTAATCAGCTGCTTTTATAGTCCTTTAAGGATCAGTTTCCCCAAGGACTCTTGCTTGTGGTTTTTGGATGTCAGATGTACTTGGAGGTTACTAACAACTTCACTGGTCGGACCATCTTTGTCCTTTTTGTAGGGCCTTGGAAAGGTGAGGCCACTTCTAAACCCACCATTGCCATTGGCTTCGGAAGCCTATTTCCTCGGCGTACATCCTCACTGCACACTCTCCTCAGGCTGTCTCGTGGGCACATTCTACTTGGGCTTTGGCGTCTTCATGGACGGAGATATGGGTTTCCAATCTTGATGAGGTTTGCAGGGCAGCGACTTGGTCATCCTCTCATTCCTTTGAAAACACTACAGTGTAGATGTTACCCAGGAGGAATCTTCTTTCAGTTGTGTGGTCCTTTCAGCTGGACTTGCATCTGTCCCCCTGTTGGATACTGCTTTGCTACATCCCACAGGTCTCTGGATTCATCTGCTGCTGCTAAGGAATGAAAAATTGTTTCATGCCTGATAATTTTCTTTCCTTAGTCACAGCAGATGAATCCAGAGTCCCACCCTTTTCAGTTTGCCTTTTTCTGCTGCTGTAAGGTTTTTTCTGAAGTTTTTTTTTTTTTTTTTTTTTGGCGGCAAGGTTTTGTGGGAGATTGGTTTCTTTGCCTTTTTATGTTAGGTGCTCAGATTCTGCACTTCTACCTGGATTGCATCTCTGTGAGGAAGGGATGTCTAGGACTTCTGGATTCTCCTTTTCCTTTCCTTTAAGGGATATACTGTCTAGCCAGGAAGCATGATGTCCTAGGTACAGTGCTAATTGGTGCTCTCTAGCTCCACCTGCTGGTAGATGGACACAACCCACAGGTCTCTGGATTCATCTGCTGCACCTGAAGAAAAGAAAATTATCAGGTATGAAAGATAATTTTTTGATTTCACTCAAAGGTGCTACTGTATGCTGTGAGTTAAGGCAAGTCATATTCTCCGAGGACAAGCAGGCTGCTTGTTCTCACTGATGGGGTGACGTCCACGGCAGCCCCTCCAATCGGAAACTTCACTAGCAAAGTCCTTTGCTAGCCCTCGCGCGCCCGCGCGCACCGCGCATGCGCGGCCGTCTTCCCGCCCGAAACCGGCTCGAGCCGGCCAGTCTTCTTTTGTCCGCACTCGGTACGGTCGTGTTTTCGCCGTGTCGAGCCCCGGAAAGTCGACCTCACGCGTCCAATTTGTTTTGAACGTGTTTTTTTCCTTCGGGAAAGCTTTGTCCTAGTCGGGAAGTGCTCCGGAAACCCCCCGCCGGGTTTCGTGTAAATCCTCCCCGTACTTCCAGCTTTTTTGCCCCGGTAAGTTTTCTTTCGTCGTCGGGGTAGGCCTCTTTTCGGCCTCGGTCGAGATTTTTTCTCCCTCTAAATTTGGTGCTTCAAATTTCGCCATTTCGGCTTTTGATTTCGCCGGCGTGATTTTTCCGCCCATGACATCGAAGCCTTCCAGCGGCTTCAAGAAGTGCACCCAGTGCGCCCGGGTTATCTCGCTCACTGATCGACACTCGTCGTGTCTTCAGTGTCTGGGGGCCGAGCACCGCCCTCAGAACTGCAGTCTGTGTTCCCTGCTTCAAAGGCGGACTCAGGTAGCGAGACTAGCCCAGTGGAACGTGTTGTTCTCGGGCTCTTCGTCGGCATCGGCACCGGGATCTTCGAGTGCATCGACGTCGTCAGCGTCCAGACCATCTTCCTCGGCCGCCCCTGCATCGAGTGCATCGAGGCATCGGGCCTCTGCATCGGCGCCGAGACATCGGATAGCTGCATCGACGTCGGTGGTACCAGGACCTCGTCTGCTGATGTCGTCGGACGGTGGTGCATCGGGTGGAGTGCAGGTGAGGGCTGTCCATTCCCCTGCTGGTGGCGGTGAGCCCTCGGGTGGGTCTCCTCCTACCCTGAGGGCTCCTGCGGTACAGCCCCCCCGAGATCGACCTTCTTCAGTCTCGGCCCCGAGGAAGCGACGGATGGATTCGACGTCCTCCTCGTCGGTGCCGGGGAGCTCCGGTGACATGCTTCGGAAGAAATCGAAGAAGCATCGACACCGGTCTCCTCCCCGTGTCGGCACCGAGAGCTCTGGGTCGCCGAGGGATTCGGCACCCAGCAGGCATCGGCACCGAGAGGACCGCTCACCCTCTGTTCAGGAGGTGTCGATGCGCTCCGCTCTGGACAGCCCGGAACAGCCTCCACGCCCGGAACAGGTACTGACGTCGACGCCTGCATCGACCTCTCAGCCTTTCTCTGCAGCCGCTCTAAACGAGAGCCTCCGGGCCGTTCTCCCAGAGATTCTGGGAGAGCTGTTGCGCCCTACCCCTCCGGTACCGGCGGTGCTTGCGCCACCGGTACCGTCGAGCGTGGCGCCGGCTGGCCCATCGCCCAGGTTGAGGTCCCCGACGTCGGTACCGCGTGCGGTACCGACCGCGGCCACCTCCCAGGAAGGCTCCCCGACTACGTCGGCGGAGGGAGCTTCGCCGATGCGGGCGAGGGAGTCTACCTCTCGACGCCCCCATCGTGGACGGGGTTCCACGGAGTCGAGCAGGGCGAGGTTGCAGACACAGGTCCGTGAACTTGTGTCTGACACCGAGGGTGAGGCCTCGTGGGAGGAAGAGGAAGATCCCAGATATTTCTCTGACGAGGAGTCTGAGGGTCTTCCGTCTGATCCCACTCCCTCTCCTGAGAGACAGCTTTCTCCTCCCGAGAGTCTGTCTTTTGCCTCCTTTGTCCGGGAGATGTCTACGGCCATCCCCTTCCCGGTGGTTGTGGAGGACGAGCCCAGGGCTGAAATGTTTGAGCTCCTGGACTATCCTTCTCCACCTAAGGAAGCGTCCACTGTTCCCTTGCACCATGTCCTGAAGAAGACATTGCTTGCGAACTGGACCAAGCCATTAACTAATCCCCACATTCCCAAGAAGATCGAGTCCCAGTACCGGATCCATGGGGACCCAGAGCTGATGCGCACTCAGTTGCCTCATGACTCTGGAGTTGTGGATTTGGCCCTAAAGAAGGCTAAGAGTTCTAGGGAACATGCTTCGGCGCCCCCGGGCAAGGACGCTAGAACCTTAGACTCCTTTGGGAGGAAGGCCTACCATTCCTCTATGCTCGTGTCCAAGATCCAGTCTTACCAGCTCTACACGAGCATACACATGCGGAATAATGTGCGGCAGTTGGCGGGCTTGGTTGATGCTCTTCCCCCTGAGCAAGCCAAGCCTTTTCAGGAGGTGGTCAGGCAGCTGAAGGCGTGCAGAAAATTCCTGGCCAGAGGAGTTTATGACACTTTTGATGTTGCGTCCAGGGCCGCTGCTCAAGGTGTGGTGATGCGCAGGCTCTCATGGCTGCGTGCCGCCGACCTGGAGAATAGAATCCAGCAGCGGATTGCGGACTCGCCTTGCCGTGCGGATAACATTTTTGGCGAAAAAGTCGAGCAGGTGGTAGAGTCTCTCCACCAGCGGGACAAACGCATTCGACAAGTTCGCCCGCCGGCAGCCTTCAGCTTCTACCTCTACAGGTAGACGATTTTTCAGGGGAAGGAAGACTGTTCCCTATACTTCTGGCAAGCGTAGGTACAATCCTCCTTCCCGACAGCCTGCGGCCCAGGCTAAGCCCCAGCGCGCTCGCTCTCGTCAGCAGCGTGCGACTCAGCAAGGCCCCGCGGCTCCCCAGCAAAAGCAAGGGGCGAGCTTTTGACTGGCTCCAGCAGAGCATAGCCGACATCCAAGTGTCAGTGCCGGGCGACCTGCCTGTCGGAGGGAGGTTGAAAGCTTTTCACCAAAGGTGGCCTCTCATAACCTCCGATCAGTGGGTTCTCCAAATAGTCCGGCAAGGATACACTCTCAATTTGGCTTCAAAACCTCCAAATTGTCCACCGGGAGCTCAGTCCTACAGCTTCCAGCACAAGCAGGTACTTGCAGAGGAACTCTCCACCCTTCTCAGCGCCAATGCGGTCGAGCCCGTGCCATCCGGGCAAGAAGGGCTGGGGTTCTATTCCAGGTACTTCCTTGTGGAAAAGAAAACAGGGGGGATGCGTCCCATCCTAGACCTAAGGGCCCTGAACAAATATCTCGTAAAAGAAAAGTTCAGGATGCTTTCCCTGGGCACCCTTCTCCCCATGATTCAGCAAAACGATTGGCTATGCTCTCTGGACTTGAAGGATGCCTACACACACATCCCGATACTGCCAGCTCACAGACAGTATCTGCGATTTCAGCTGGGCACACGCCACTTCCAGTACTGTGTGCTACCCTTTGGGCTCGCCTCTGCGCCCAGGGTGTTCACAAAGTGCCTAGCTGTGGTAGCAGCGGCGCTTCGCAGGCTGGGGGTGCACGTGTTCCCATATCTCGACGATTGGCTGGTGAAGAACACATCCGAGGCAGGAGCCCTGCAGTCCATGCAGATGACTATTCGCCTCCTGGAGCTACTGGGGTTTGTGATAAATTACCCAAAGTCCCATCTTCTCCCAGTGCAGAAACTCGAATTCATCGGAGCCCTGCTGGATTCTCGGACGGCTCGCGCCTATCTCCCAGAGGCGAGGGCCAACAACTTGTTGTCCCTCGTCTCGCGGGTGCGAGCGTCCCAGCAGATCACAGCTCGGCAGATGTTGAGATTGCTGGGCCACATGGCCTCCACAGTTCATGTGACTCCCATGGCCCGCCTTCACATGAGATCTGCTCAATGGACCCTAGCCTCCCAGTGGTATCAGGCCGCCGGGGGTCTAGAGGACGTGATCCACCTGTCCACGAGTTTTCTCGAATCCCTGTATTGGTGGACGATTTGCTCCAATTTGACTCTGGGACGTCCCTTCCAAATTTCTCAGCCTCAAAAAGTGCTGACCACGGATGCGTCTCTCCTGGGATGGGGAGCTCATGTCGATGGGCTTCACACCCAAGGAAGGTGGTCCCTCCAAGAAAGCGATCTACAGATCAATCTTCTGGAGTTGCGAGCGATCTGGAACGCTCTGAAGGCTTTCAGAGATCGGCTGTCCCACCAAATTATCCAAATTCAGACAGACAATCAGGTTGCCATGTACTATGTCAACAAGCAGGGGGGCACCGGATCTCGCCCCCTGTGTCAGGAAGCCGTCAGCATGTGGCTCTGGGCTCGCCGTCAAGGCATGGTGCTCCAAGCCACATATCTGGCAGGCGTAAACAACAGTCTGGCCGACAGGTTGAGCAGGATTATGCAACCTCACGAGTGGTCGCTCAATTCCCGTGTGGTGCGACAGATCTTCCAGGCGTGGGGCACCCCCCTGGTGGATCTCTTCGCATCTCAAGTGAACCACAAGGTCCCTCAGTTCTGTTCCAGGCTTCAGGCCCACGGCAGACTGGCGTCGGATGCCTTCCTCCTGGATTGGGGGGAAGGTCTGCTGTATGCTTATCCTCCCATTCCTCTGGTGGGGAAGACTTTGTTGAAACTCAAGCAAGACCGAGGCACCATGATTCTGATTGCTCCCTTTTGGCCGCGTCAGATCTGGTTCCCTCTTCTTCTGGAGTTATCCTCCGAAGAACCGTGGAGATTGGAGTGTTTTCCGACCCTCATCTCGCAGGACGAAGGGGCTCTTCTGCATCCCAACCTCCAGTCCCTGGTTCTCACGGCCTGGATGTTGAGGGCGTAGACTTTGCCTCTTTGGGTCTGCCAGAGGGTGTCTCCCGCATCTTGCTTGCTTCCAGGAAAGACTCCACTAAGAGAAGTTACTTCTTTCATTGGAGGAGGTTTGCCGTCTGGTGTGACAGCAAGGCCCTAGATCCTCGCTCTTGTCCTACACAGACCCTGCTTGAATACCTTCTCCACTTGTCTGGTCTGAAGACCAACTCCGTAAGGGTTCACCTTAGTGCAATCAGTGCATACCATTACCAAGTGGAAGGTAAGCCGATCTCAGGACAGCCTTTAGTTGTTCGCTTCATGAGAGGTTTGCTTTTGTCAAAGCCCCCTGTCAAGCCTCCTACAGTGTCATGGGATCTCAATGTCGTTCTCACCCAGCTGATGAAACCTCCTTTCGAGCCACTGAATTCCTGCCATCCGAAGTATTTGACCTGGAAGGTCATTTTCTTGGTGGCAGTTACCTCGGCTCGTAGAGTCAGTGAGCTTCAGGCCCTGGTAGCCCAGGCCCCTTACACCAAATTTCATCACAACAGAGTAGTCCTCCGCACTCACCCTAAGTTTCTGCCAAAGGTTGTGTCGGAGTTCCATCTAAACCAGTCAATTGTCTTGCCAACATTCTTTCCCCGTCCTCATTCCTGCCCTGCTGAACGTCAGCTGCACACATTGGACTGCAAGAGAGCATTGGCCTTCTATCTGGAGCGGACACAGCCCCACAGACAGTCCGCCCAATTGTTTGTTTCTTTTGATCCCAACAAGAGGGGAGTGGCTGTAGGGAAACGCACCATATCCAATTGGCTAGCAGATTGCATTTCCTTCACTTACGCCCAGGCTGGGCTGGCTCTTGAGGGTCATGTCACGGCTCATAATGTTAGAGCCATGGCTGCGTCGGTAGCCCACTTGAAGTCAGCCACCATGGAGGAAATTTGCAAAGCTGCGACGTGGTCATCTGTCCACACATTCACATCTCATTACTGCCTGCAGCAGGATACCCGACGTGACAGTCGGTTCGGGCAGTCAGTTCTTCAGAACCTGTTTGGGCTTTAGGATCCAACTCCACCCCCCGAGGGCCCTGTTTGTTCTGTTCCAGGCTACACTCTCAGTTAGTTGGTAAATTTTTTAGGTCAATCTCAGTTATGTCCTCGCCGTTGCGAGGCCCAATTGACCAATGTTGTTGTTTTGAGTGAGCCTGGGGGCTAGGGATACCCCATCAGTGAGAACAAGCAGCCTGCTTGTCCTCGGAGAAAGCGAATGCTACATACCTGTAGAAGGTATTCTCCGAGGACAGCAGGCTGATTGTTCTCACAAACCCGCCCGCCTCCCCTTTGGAGTTGTGTCTTCCCTTGAAGTGTATTGTCTTGCTACATACTGGACTGGCCGGCTCGAGCCGGTTTCGGGCGGGAAGACGGCCGCGCATGCGCGCGAGGGCTAGCAAAGGACTTTGCTAGTGAAGTTTCCGATTGGAGGGGCTGCCGTGGACGTCACCCCATCAGTGAGAACAATCAGCCTGCTGTCCTCGGAGAATACCTTCTACAGGTATGTAGCATTCGCTTTCCATAACACCCATCCAGACTAGCATAGATTGGTTATACAGTTCAACTAGCAGATGGACAATGAGAACCACAGACTTCTTAGAATACCTATAACAGTAGTTCTCAGGCTCCAGCAGATGGTGGTTATGGTAAGCCTGTGCAGTCCTGGTCTGAGGTTAGATTGTTGAGGGTCCCTAAATTGTTTACTGTAGGCGGTAGTAGATTTATTAAAAAACAAAACAGGAAAAGACAGACTGGGGGAGGGGGGAAGGAGTACAAGTTCTCTCTCAGAGCTGCCTTGTGTCCATCTGTTAGCTGAACTAGAGCTAAGGGCCATGGGGTCATCTTCTGCCCCTGGGGTGCCACACCTGTGCAGCTGCATCCCTCCCTTTCCCAATCCCCATTGGGAATTCTTACTGAGTGTGCCTTAGCTGTACTCCTCTGCTTCAGTGTAGATAGCTTAGCTGTGGCGTCTCTTTATTCAGGATCAAGAGAACCATAAAGCAAACTGGTGAACAATAACGCAAGGCAAAAATCCACAGTCAGGTATATAATACGCTAACAGTCACGTAAGAGCACATGGTTGGGTGTGGCGTATCATTGAAGGATACTATTGAAACAGGACATTACGGAATCCCAATAGAGAGGTTTCAACAATGGTGAAAGAAAGCCAGGAGTGTTTGAGAGAAGGGTAAAGGATGCACATTATACCTGTCAACTTTGAAGCAGCTGGTAGATTTAAGGAAAAAAACAATATGAAATGCTTGTAAACAAATGCTACAAGCCTGAAAAATAAGGTGGGAGGGTGAGTATATAGCATTAAATGACAAGATAGAATAGGCATCTCAGACTTGGTGGAAGGAGGACAATTGTTGGGACATTTAACAGGGTAAAAATCCTGTTGCAATGATAGAGGTGGGGAATTGTGCTATATGGTAGAGGGAATTGAGTCAAATATTCATTCTACATGAAACAGCTAGCAGTATGGAATCATGGATAGAATTTTCATGTGTGACGCCCCGCTGCTCAAACTTCTGGTACTATTCCAAATACTGCCATAAAAATACCACCAGAACACTGTATTAATAATCAATGCTAATGATATGCAAATGTAGGTGTGCTCATAGCATTGAGCATTAGGAAGTTTGTCAGGAGGATTGTGCTTGGCGCATGCTCCAAAGAGTTCTGTGGTAATGTTGGCTCCTGTGCGCCTGTTAACCCGAAGGTGAAATGCACATTGGCGCCTGCTTTCTGCAGCCTAAATATGTGTTTAAAATTATTTATTTTTTAAAGATTGGACATATAGTTAGATGCAAGCAATGGACACCAATGTATACTTTGGGTGTTTTAAAAAAAACTTTTTTTTAAAGCAGTGGATGCCAAAGTCTGCTTTTGAGGGGGGCTGCTGTTTCTCACAAACAGTGCTTAAGGGCTTCATTCTGCTTCCAAAAGCAATCAAAACTAGCAGCTTTTGTAGAAAGAATCATGGGACATTTGCTGTTCCAACAATGTCTGCTCTGACCTGGTGCTACTTTTTTGCAGCTGTAATGTAGTTTTGTTTCAAGTGCTCTTCTCTGAGCAGTGGGGAGGAATGCAAAATGACCTAATTAACACGAGCCTCACTACATTTGCATGCTATCTGTGCTAGTGTCTGGCATGCTTGTTTCTACTGCTAGCTCCCTCTGAACATTCTGCGCAGGTTAATGTGCGTGCTACTACGGTGATAATGGCCTCTAGTGCCCATGTTTATTTTTGAGCATTGGGGCCTGAATGAATTATTTGGACTTTACTGAAGAAGATGGACGAGATCTATCTGTATCAGAAATGGTATTCAAGGGTGATGATATGGAGGAGCTGAAAAAGATTTCTGCAGCACTGTGTATGTCTAGTAGCGCTATAGAAATAAGTAGTAGTGAACCTGGAAGATGTACTGAGCCAAACTGACAAAGAGTAGTAAATCACCTGATGGCATGCATCCAAGGGTACTGAAAGAAAATACGTAATTGCTAATCATCTGTTGAGCATCTGTATCCTGTCTTTAAAATCATTGGTAGTACCTGAAGAGTGGCCAATGTAATGCTGATTTTCAGGGTTCCAGGACTGATCCAGGAAATTACAGCCTGGTAAACCTGAAGTCAATGATTAGTAAAATAGTAGAAACTATCGTGAAGAATAAAATTACAGAACACATAGATAAACATGATTCAATAGGACAGAGTCAGCATGGTTTCAGCCAAGGGAAGTCTTGCCTCACCAATTTGCTTAATTTCTTTAAAAGTAAGCATCTAAATTTTCAGAAAGCTTTTGGAAAAGTTTGTCATGAGACTCCTGAAAAAATTTACCATGGGATAGGAGGAAGAGTTCTCTTGTTGTAGATTAGGAATTGGTTATTGGACAGAAAAGAGAAGGTAGGGCTAAATGGCCACTTCTCTCAATGGACCAGGGTGAATAGTGGAGTGTTGCAGGGATCTTTACTGGGACTGGTGCTATTTAACATTTATAAAAGATCTGGAACTGGGAATGACAAGTGAGGTGACACAAAACTATTCAAAGTTGTCAAAAAACATGCAGACTGAAAAAGTACAGGAAGACCTTAGGAAAGTGGAAAACTGGGCATCCACATGGCAGATTAAATTTAATGTGGACAAATGCAAAATGATGCACATTGGGGAGAACAATCCCAATCATAGTTACCTGATACCTGAGCCTTACCTCTCTACCCTCATCTCCCCTTACGTTCCTACCCGTAACCTCCTCTCTCAAGACAAATCCCTCCTCTCAGTACCCTTCTCCACCACCGCCAACTCCAGGCTCCGCCCTTTCTGCCTCGCCTCATCCCATGCTTGGAATAAACTCCCTGAGCCCATACGCCAAGCCCCCTCCCTGCCCATCTTCAAATCCTTGCTCCAAGCCCACCTCTTCAATGTCGCCTTAGGCACCTAACCCCTATACTTCTATTCAGGAAATCTTGACTGCCCCAACTTGACATTTCGTCCTTTAGATTGTAAGCTCCTTCGAGCAGGGACTGTCCTTCTTTGTTAAACTGTACAGCGCTGCGTAACCCTAGTAGCAGTGTAGAAATGTTAAGTAGTAGTAGTAAGTCAGCACCCAAGAAAAAGATCTAGGTGTCATTGTAGACTACTCTTAAATCTTCTGTCCAGTGTGCGGCAGCAGCCAAAAAAGCAAACAGGATGCTAGGAATTATTAGGAAAGGGATGGTAAATAAGACTGAGAATACTATAATGCCTCTATCGCTCTATGGTGCGACCTCACCTTTATTGCATTGTTGTGCTTGCTGTATCTCAAAACAGGATACTGGGCTAGATGGACCATTGGTCTGACTCACCATGGCTATTATGTTCATAGCAGTTGGGGTAAGCAATGTAAGCACCATACCTTTTTCTGTACCTCTGCCAACAGCTTCAGCTGGGAGCTCAGGATTTGTAAGTTGTCCTCCTTTCTTGCCTATTTGCTGCATGGCTTTGCTGGCTGAAATCTAGGAAATACTGCTCCTGGTGTGGGAGTCGGAGAGCAGCATTGGGTGTCTGTACTATGTGTAATCGTGCCTCTTCCAGGTTCCTGCTGCCTAACTTAACTGCGCAGGCAATGCTGAGAACTTCGGCAGGGCCACAGACAGAACTTTTGGCAGAATCCTCAGTGCCTGAAAACAGCCTTCATTTCCACAGCTGCCATTTTTTTGATGCACTCTGCTCCAACTGGGCCTGTGTCGGGTTCCCCTCAGACAGTGGGACAGTATCCTGCAGGTGCTTCACAAAGGGTGGCTTTGGTCTCAACTCTTTAGATATTCCTTTTTCACCAGAGTTTGTGAGGCACAAGGATTTTCTTTTTTTTCTTACTAAAATGTCCTCTGGCAAATCAGACCTCCTCTGCTCCTTTTCCTCTTGGTGGTACCTGAGCAGCAACCCAAATGGGACTGGTTGGGGTTACAGAGGGAGGCAGATGAGGTTTCTTTACCTTCTGACCACAGGTCAGATGTTACCCTTTCTGGGGTCTCGTGCCACTTTCTGACCTTCAGGAAGAAGGTGAGTTTCATCCTGAGGAGGGCAATGATCCAACTGTGGCTCAGCTCTTCTGTAAGGAAGGATTTGCCTTCTCTGATCACCAAGGCTTTGGCGGTACTGTAGGGGCATTTCCCAGTGATTTCACTTAAGCTGGTCTTGGTTCATACAAGCCTAATTCATCATCATACATCAAGATGGAGTTTGCAACCTCTGACCCAAACATTCTGTGTGTCAGCAAAGATTTAGCTTTCTGCTTGTGGAAAAGTACTGGCAGGCATGTCTCCTCCAAGGACATTCTGTGTTACAAACACCCTCTCTTACCACCCAGAGAAGTCAGGTTGGAGACCGAGATGCATACCACAATGTAACACTTTGAGAGTCCTGAACAAAGGACTTTTTCTTGCCCAGGGAAAGCACTGGCCAGGAGGAGGATTGGTTCCTTGCGGTCATCTCACGGGGAGAGTCTGAGAAAGTGGAAACTGAAGAAAGTTAGTAAGTTGGGCGGAGACCATTGGAAGAGGGGTAACTGGCAAGAAGACCTGAGAAACCCAGCAAGGCTCGGGGAGAGCCAGAGACTGTGTTTGGTACCAACCTTGTGACCTGCATAACTGGTGCAAATACCGTGTGGCAGATGTATTGGCTCTGAGAAGCAACATGGAGGGACGGACACCTGCTTTCTGCAGAGAGACCTACACTACATCTAAGACACAGACCCGCTGAGAAAACAGCTTGAGTCTGAGAAGAGATCTGCTCCTGTTTCATCGGAAGTCTGCATAAGGACAGCGGTGAGATCACTGTGATTTACTTCCTAGTCTGAGATTAGTGAGTGGTATTTATCTAAGAAGGATTGGTTCATGTCAGCTCGTGGTCAGGGAATATGCTGCTAACTTGTATTTTTCATAAGAGGTAGTATCAGTTCTTTTACAGATCAGGTTGTGTAATTTACCTAGTGTTCTAATAAGAATCATTTTGTATAGTCTGTAAGTAACAATGCAGTTATTATTACCAGCAAGATATATATATATATATATATATATATATATATATATATGTATTTTTGCTAAGCCTGGTTGCAGAGTTTCCATATCTGTATATTTTCTTATCTAATATATATATATATATATATATATATAAAATGTGTCTTGGTTTCACTTTTCTAACGGAACTCCTGGCTAGGTGCCAGAAGCAAGGTTCTTGTATATTATTCCCTAGACTAAGCTAGGAAGTTTGCGTAAGTAACCTGAGGGTAGCTGTTCCCATAAGTTATTTATTACACCTACAGTACTGAATATTCCTTCCCCTGAACGCTCAGTTCGGAGACTACCACTCACTCTATGATGTTTGGCACCAAGAGGGCCCCCCCCCTAAAATGTTTCATATACATGCAGCTATATGTGTGCTTATTTCTGCACCGTAGGTTTGAGGGTGGCTAGTGCTATGTCCTGGCTGTATCCTCTCCCTTCTGAGGAATTGGAGTCCTGGTGGCTCCTTAAGGTGGATTTGCTTGTTATTACTGGGACAAGGGGAGGATGGTATGGCTCTCAAGAATGTCCAGGATTGAAATGCGAAACCTGCCTTAAACTATCCTTTTAGATAGCTGCTTTGTGTTTGCAGGTCACGGTTTGTGGCTCCTAAGCAGCCCAAGCCTGCTTAAGTTGAGTGCTGAAGGTGTCTATGGCTGAGGACTTGACCCTTCCCTGCCATCTTTGGAGTGTGGCTTAGCCTGCTTTGTGGACCTGTTATATGATTTCCTGAGGGCCTCGGCTAAGGAAATATCATTAGCGGTTATGGCCAGGCGCTGGCTTTGGCTCAGGCATTGGGCTGCAAGTGCAGCCTCCAAATCCAGGCTTGCATGACTGACTTCATGGAAAGCTTCTCTTTGGAGAAGATTGTTAAGGATCTGGGGAACTCCAAAGGCCAACGCTTACCAGAGGACAGAGCTAAAGCTCTGTTCTGTGCTTCTCAGGCTCATGCAAGTTTCCAGGAGGCTAGACTTACAGACCAGGTAAGTCCAGCTTGTATCAGAGGCTCTGCTTCCAGTAGAAACAGAAATCCTTTTGAGGGAACAGACATCCATCAGCTTCGAATACAATGGCTGCTCCTGCCATTCATGCTGCCCAATGATGGGTTGCAGGTCTATTCCTTGGCAGTCTGCATGGTGGGTGTCTCTCCATTTTTCTTGAGAAATGGGCCAAAATCACTTCAGACCAGTGGGTCTTAGATGTGGTCAGAAATGGCTAAAAATTGGAGTTTGCTTGTCCCCTTGCAGATTTTTTTTTCTGGAATTGCTGTGGCTTGTTTTTGTGTATTTTCTTTTCCGAAAATGGTCCATACTGATAGACACACTCAGCACAAAACATCTAGCAAATGGCTATTTTTGAAACAAAAAGATAGATGTTTTTCCTGGTTTAAAAATTGCTATGTTTTGCCACTTGAGTTTTGGACATTTTCAGCACAACGTCCAAAATCCGATTAGACGTCATATCGAAAATGCTTCCCAAAGTGAACAGGTACAAACCAGACTGGCTTAAAAGCCTTCAGGTTCAGTCAACTTTATTAAATAAGTTTTTAAATATCTGCAAAAAGAAGTGCAAGAAGTTCTCACTGTAATCCTTAAGTGTAAACTATTCCAAATCTTACTTGCTTGGAAAGAGAGTCATCCAAAATATGTTTATAACAGTGCCTTTTAACAGTAGGAAAACAGCAACAGTGAGGTAAGCAAACAATCAAACGTTTAAGGGCTTTGTTTAAGAGGTTACGTGAAGAAAAAAAAAAAAGTGTTCTTATACTCCTTCTCCTCAACCCACTTTCTTGTTCTTTCCCATCCCTTCACGCGTCCTCCCATTCCAGTTTAGCTACGTTGGTTGGAGGACTCGGGATCACTCCCATGCTAGCAGCTTCAACCTCTTTTCTAGAAAAACATATTGACGAGCGGACAACCTGCAATATTTCATAATCTGCATATGTTTTAATACCTTTGAATAATTTTATGTTATGTGCACATGATGCCTTAACTCTTTGTTCTTTTTTCCGGACCCTTTCGACATGTTAAAAGAAAAGGCACCTGTTCCATTAGAGCACCCTGCCGCGTTCCACTATTTACCTTCCTCAGCCGAACTCGTGGCCGGCGCTGAATCTGATGACGTATCGTAATCATCTGGTTGCTACTGGATACCAGACATTGGTCATCAAATACCGATCCAAAAGAACACTTTACAAAGCCTTTACGACATAATGTAACTTTGTTGTTGAGCACGCACCACTTAGCTATTTTTGTATTATCTATGCATAGATTATTAAATATTCATTTTGTTCGTTATTAATCACGGTTTAAGGGGATGACTATAAGGTTACTCGGTAATCTTCGCCTCCGTATTAGGTTAGGCGCGCGCGATTTGTATTCCCGTTTTATTAGGCGTCTCGCGAGAGGGGAAGAGTTCCCAAATCTCCTTGCGCGCTTTCTTCCCTTCCTCTTTCCGCCATATTGCAGGCCTGGTGAGTAAGTGAAGCAGGGGGGTCGCCTAAGTATCCGTCTAATATCAGGGACATCCTCCGTCCCTGCTTGTAGGTACCTGGTCAAAATCAATCTGCAGCATGTGCTGCCTGGAGTCTCTTACTCTGGAGAATATTCCGACATTACTGGAGGAGAAGTTGCAGGAAGAAGCTGGGACGCTGCCCGCAGCTCCCTGTCTTCTGTCTGCTGGAATGTGGGTGTCGGAAGCCGCTGCCTCCTCTGATGTGTAAGCGGACGTTGAGGCCTGCCAGTATTCGTGCTCTGCTGAGATTCAAGTCGCGCGCAGGCAGCCGAAGGCTGCACATTGGAGAGTGTCATGTGCAGCTGTGGATAACCCTTGTTCCTGTGCAGTGCAACCAGAGTCGTAAAATACCTGGTGAACTACTTTATACCTAGTTATGAGCATTGTGTTGGTAGACATACTTTGTTTTAAGTCGTATAGAGTCACATAGAAGTTTTGGGTTGGTCCAGTTCTATGCTCCTTTAGTGACTTGTAAGACTAGGGGACACTATACGACTAAACTGGTGGCAGATTTGAAACAGCTTCTATGAAAAGTAGTTTTTGTTTTGTTTTGTCTTATTATTATTTTTTTGTTAATGCTCCCTTAAACTGTTGTAATTGTTGCCAGAGGCTGTGATCAGAGTTGATAGTCTAACCAGGGTTTTTGGTCTCCTGAAACTATAGGGCCACATAATCCAGCCCTTTCTGTCAAAGTTCCCACTTCCTATTGAATTGCTGTGAGACACTGAAGACTGGCCACATCCGGAAAGCATAGCTTTCCCATATTTTTCACTCTAGCTGGTTGATCTATTGACAGGTGAAGGAGAGTGGCAGCATGGTGGGCCCTGTTTCTGGAGCAGACTGTTGCTTTGTATGTTGATCCACTTGGTTCAAATTGGCAGTCAGGCCAGGGTAGCCAGAAGAGGAGGGTGAAGTCTGAGGTAACGGGATTGTCCTTCTGTGTTAAAATTGTACAGCGCTGCGTAACCCTGGTAGCGCTTTAGAAATGTTAAGTAGTAGTAGTAGTACCGCCACTTAATTAAGGAGGTTGTTATCCAAGGGCTAGAATTAGAGAATGTGACAGAGGAGGTATAGTATGATTTAAACTGGTTCAAGGATTCGGGCTGCATGTGAAAGAAGAGCTCTGGGAGGGTTTCCAAGTGCACCTGGATTAGCACAGCATGACACTTATATTCATATTTCATTTATAATCTGTGTTGAGAATAGTGGAGGTAGTGATGAGAAAAAAGAGTGGAATTCCCTGAGAGATTCATAATCTTTATGCTATGACCATAGTTAAATATACAAGACTTAATTGAAGAGTCCCAATTTGGTCTTAAAAGGATACTGATATCGGAGATATTGCAAATAGTGTTCCTATTGTTCTTTACATATCGAATTAAGAATATTTAAGTAGACTCCTTTGTTGGTAAGGAGTTTTTGAATTGATGTAATTAATATCTGTGATTTCTCTTTTGACAGGCACCATGGTGCGCATGAATGTTCTTGCAGACGCTCTTAAAAGCATTAATAATGCAGAAAAACGTGGAAAACGCCAGGTTCTTATTAGGCCATGCTCAAAGGTTATTGTACGATTCCTGACTGTGATGATGAAACATGGTAAGTATTGGCATACGCTTCTTACAAAGTGTCTTTATACATACCGTATTATCTGATGAAAATAAATGTGGATTTGCTGACAGAAATTTCTGTATGGGGGCAGGGAAGAAGAGGCAAAGGGGTACTAGAGAGAGAAACTTATACAGGCTTTACACTTTGATTATGTTCAAGATTAGCTTCTTTATGCCGTACGGAAGACTGAATAATGTACTTAATTTTGTCTGGGTGCGTGGTTGCAGAAGCCTTTATTATTTTGTGATGTTTACTGTGTTGAAAACTATTGCTTTTTGTCATGATCTTTTGATAGGGCGTGTGATGCAGTGAACGAAGTCTCTAAATGATTAAAAAAATGCTTGTCAATATTTTGAATATTTCAAAGCTATTGAGTGAATGTATCTATTTTCCTTGAGGGTTCTGTGTGATTTGATGTACCTTTTTTTCCCGTTGCCACTGAGTTTGGCATCAGGCCTTTGAAATTCCCTGTACAGTAGTTTCTCAGTGAACTTGGTCAAGAGTAGTATTATACTGCAGTATTTTGAAAGGGGCCAAATTCTGACACAGTTGGACAGTGTTAGGTAGGACTTGGGCTTCTGTATGTGGCAGTAGGGCAAGCCAGAGTGTTTGGGGTTCATGATGAAAAATTGGAGGTGAAAAGCATATTCATTGGCTCTTTTTGCAAGGTGGACCTAAGAAGCTACAAGCACTTGACCACAGAAGAAGGAAGCTTATTGGTTTCATTTATAGCATCAGCATGTCTTGAAGCTGTAGTTTAAAGGTACTGTCCAGAGGCAAGCAGACTATAATACATGGATCATTTCCAGGCCATGGGGTGCCTTCATCTGATCTGCTTATTTGCAGTCTGTGTCTCACTATTGCTAGAATTCCTTGGCCCTTTACTGATGACATTGGTTGTGTGTAGGGATGGCCTTAGATACTGTAGGCAGGGTTCTCATCTTTTCCAGTTCTCTCTAACCTTCCTTGTGCTTGGCTTCTAATTCAAGGCAACCAGTACCTTTGTGCTTCTCTTCTATACTGCTGTAAGATTTAAACAGCTCATCGGTGGACTGCGCACAGAACAGATGGGCAGAGGTGTTGGCATTGTGACAGGATCGGTCATGTTAGGAGATATGAGCCAGACATGAGGGGTTAAGAGTGATCCTAAGATGCTCATATTTTGTGACACTTAGGTCCTTTCATTAGATACTCTGATTACACGTAGATGTTTGTTTGCTAAGTTGTGTGATTTGCTTATAAAACACAAGAAAGGACCATTTCTATCTTCCTACCGTTCCATGAACACCACCATGCTGATGTTTTTTCCAGTACAAAATTGGGAAGTTAATCGCTGGATCCATTGGCCAGATGGTGTGCAAGGCAGATCAGCTCTGGATATAGTTGTAGCCAGGTCTCCAAGTAGAAGCAAAACACCTTGAAAATTCCACCCATTTTTGGAGAAAAGAAGACCTAAGAGGATCTCCCTACTATTCCTTTTTTCAAGTGTGTTTAGAAAAAGTCAATGCAAGTAAAGGTTTTCTGTATGGAAGCCAGGAAGAGAGAACCTGAGAAAAATGGGTGTGCTGGTGGCCCTATATACCTTTATAACTCAGCTACTACGACTGCAAATGAACCTTAGATATGCTTCTGCTTTAGTGAGAGAAGTCTTGGGGGGAGGTGGTGACTGAAGGAGCGGGCCTACAACACCTAGTCTTTGTTCTGTTAGAAAAATTGACAGTCTTAGGGGGTTCCTACATACCGTTTGTATGTTTGTCAGATGCTTTTCTCCTCTCTACAAGTGTAATCTGTTTATTTTATTTTATTTTATTTTTTTGTTTAATTTTTGATTGAAGATTGCTACAGGGATGGCAAAGTATGCTAGGTGTGGATATTCAGTAAGATTTAAGAGTGCAGAAACCACAATGGCACTATCTGGTTAGTGCTGGGAGTCTGGGGCTGATTCAGGGCTAAGTCAGGACTTGGTTAGTGGCAATTTTCAGTTCAATAACTGGAAGGGTTCCCAGATAAAATTAGGGTTGTACATAGGCTGTCTTAAATGTTATCTGGGTATCATTCTGAATATCGGCTTGTACTCTGATTTTCAGTGCCGATACGCAGATTAGGTATGACATTGGATATCTGGATCTCATTTAGCCTGTGAGAGTCAGTTCCCAAGTTTGCTGACCATCAAGGGCTGAATATCGGTGGGGGGAACTTTTTTCCCTGTGACCTTTGAATTTTTGATGCTTCTTTACACCTTTTCTTGTTTTAAGAGTGGAAAAATTGTTAATCCTTGGTGCTTGCTAGTATAGTAGCTCAGCTGCAGCTCCAAAAGTGTGGAAGATGCAGTTGTAGCCTAGCAGAGACTCAGCAGCTGGGCTTTAAATTGCTAGAGGCACAGTTCCAGATTGGTGGCATATGACCCACTGTGCCACAGAGTGGCTTCCAGATTCTACTTGAATAATCTGCTGCTTCCATGTACACTCAAGACCTTTATGCTCTTGTGGTCAAAATTGGCTCATTGTTGCTCCTCTCATGACTTCTAGACTGGAGTCCGCTTGTCATTCTGCATTGTTTTTTTTAAATTTGGCTGCATTGTGGATTGCTCTTCTCGGTTATGTATGCATGCATGCTTATTAAAAAGTTTCAGTTCAAAGTGGCTTACAATTTACATTATTATAAGAGGTTTAAAATAGCCCTAAAAAACCTACTTTTTTCCCAAAGGCATTTGAGAATTGTTAGCCAAGGTGGACTAGATTGGCCGCAACTATGGGCACAGGAGGATACTTTGTTCTTCTTTCTTTTCTACTAATTCTTGTTTTATTTATTTATTTATTTATTTAATGTTATAGTTTGATTGTAATCCACGTTAGTATTCTGACTGAAGAGCGGTATAGCGAGTGAATAATCAGAAACATAAAATAGGTGCTGCTGGCACAGTGTTAGTTGCTGGACTAGAGGGAGCTGGAGGTGCAGCCATAGCCAGATTGGAGGTTGAATGGTGAAGCTAGGTGGAAAAGAAGGCAGTGATTTGCAGGAAGGATTTTGTGGGAAAGAAACAAAAAGAAAAGGGGAGGAAGAGGCTGAGAGGGGAGACCAGAAGATTAAGCAATTGATGGAAAAGAACATCAAGCAACTAATAATTGTATTTTTTAGATTTTATTGTAAACCACTTTTTGCCTATATCCCAGGCCTTAGCGATATATGAAGTCTGTGTAAGTAAATAAAAAAAGGCCCTCTCCCAAAAAGTAATCTCATCTGCCAGCCCTCTAAAACTGATCCAGTTTGCAGTTGTTTCTCTATAGTATTCTCCTCCCCCTTCCTTCCCTTATGTGTACTGACCCCTCCCTAGTTATCCTCTCTTGCTGCAGTTGTTCTCTATCAGTTGGTATGAGTGCTTTTTCAGCTGTAACTGGTTTATCAATTGTAGTTCCTTTCTGGGTTTTTCTTACATTGTTCTTGGATTATTGTACACTGCCTAGATCTGCGAGTTAGTCATGACGGTATAGCAAATTTTAATAAACTATACACAAGAGCAAACCTAAAAGAAATAGGGTGTAGAAGCTGCAATAAGTTGTCTTGAGAATAGTGGGATATAAATATAGAATAGAAAGGACAAAAATAAACTAAAGGAGAAAAATCATATTTCTTTTTGCTTTCTAGATGTTTTGGCTGGCATCTTAAGATTTTTTAAAAAACCTTTTTCCACACCAACAGTGTTTTTCACATTTCTGTTCTTTTATTTCGTCCTTTTTTTTTGGGGGGGGGGGGGGGGGGGGGGGGCTTGCCCTAAAAATCCCTATTTTGTTAGTATCCTTTGAAGGCACCTCACTCCCAGACCATGCATTGTTGAGCAACTGTCAGGTTTCACTATATTCTGGTTTAAAAGCTGCTTGCTTCTTTTTAAATGTTTAGTTTTAGTAGCTGGGTTCCATCCTGATTAAGGCATTGCCCATTATTTTAGAAATAGGCTCACCTTTCCCCATAATTTTGCTATGTTTCTAACAGATCTAAAGCACTCTCCCCAGCAGCATTATCACATCCAGACATTGAGACTGGAGCTCTGCCTGTCTCTAGAATCTTGAGTGTGAAACAGAAGGAATTTATGAGAATACTACTACTCGGCAGATTCTGGATTTCAATTTTCTATCTAAAAGCATACATTTCGCTTCCAGAACCTCTCTCCCAAATCTTCCAATGTTACTGATATCCATATTGGTGCTCCTCCCCAACACTATCTAAAATCCTCTCTATGGGATATGTGAGAGCCAGCTTCGCACCAGGCAAGTTACCAATAGATTCACATCCACCAAATGCCCAGCAAACTATATTCTTAACGACTGAGTCGTCAGCTGCAGAGGCCATCCTAACCATTTCTTCATGGGCACAAGCCCTTAGATATCTGTGTTTGGTGTGAAGGGATACTACTGATTGGGTTTCTGCCAGGTACTTGTGACCTGGGTTGGCCACTGTTGGAAGCAGGATACTGGTCTAGATGGGCCATTGGTCTGACCCAGTATTGCTATTCTTATGTTCTTAAAGTCTAATATAAAATCTTTTAAACTTATTTGGTATGTTTTATGTCCATTAGTCAATGACTTTTAAGAGGACTACTATTAATTCATTAGGTCAGCCGTACTCCTCCTTTATATAAAGCTGTGCGATTGTTGGGATTTTTCCATTCTGACCACATTTCCTCTAGTCTGAAATGCTTGAAGTTTTTACCAGTGTAATGGAGGATTCTGTATAAGTCGCCTACTATGGTTAAGTACATAAGTAATGCCACACTGGGAAAAGACCAAAGGTCCATCGAGCCCAGCATCCTGTCCACGACAGCGGCCAATCCAGGCTAAGGGCACCTGGCAAGCTTCCCAACGTACAAACATTCTATACATGTTATTCCCGGAATTGTGGATTTTTCCCAAGTCCATTTAGTAGCAGTTTATGGACTTGTCTTTTAGGAAACCGTCCAACCCCTTTTTAAACTCTGCCAAGCTAACCGCCTTCACCACTTTCTCCGGCAACGAATTCCAGAGTTTAATTATACGTTGGGTGAAGAAAAAGTTTCTCCGATTTGTTTTAAATTTACTACACTGTAGTTTCATCGCATGCCCCCTAGTCCTAGTATTTTTGGAAAGCGCTTCACATCCACCTGCTCCACTCCACTCATTATTTTATATACCTCTATCATGTCTCCCCTCAGCCGTCTCTTCTCCAGGCTGAATAGCCCTAACCTCCTTAATCTTTCTTCATATCAATTATTGGATTTGGTGACCAGTTCAGACATTCTTCACTCACATTATGCAGGCTTTCAGGCAAAGCACAATACTGAAACCACTTTTTTAGGACTTATTACAAACATTAGATCCCACCAAGCCCCTTCTCAAGCTGTCTTATCTCTCTTGATCTTAAGGCAGCCTTTGATACTATAGACCACTCACTCCTACTCCACCGTCTTTCTCAAACAGGTTTATCTGGAACATCTCTTTCCTGGTTTACCTCGTACTTCTCAGACTTAAGTATACTGTTTCTTCTTTTGACTCTACCTCCGACTATTACTGCTTACCCTCGGGGGGGGGGGGGGGGGGTACCACAAGGCTCTATCTTCTTCCCTCTGCTCTTTAATATCTTTCTAACTCCTCCTCTTCATCTTTTTGACTCATTGGGTCTCAGATTGTTCGTTTATGTCAATGACTGACTGACATACAGGTTCTTACCCCTATTGATCCATTAGATACTGTCCAAATAGCTGATCTTAATCATAAATTAGATCTAGTCTCCTCATGGCTCACATATCGTTTACTGCCCAATCCAGAAAAATCACAAGCAGTTCTTTTCTCCACTAAACAGCCACTGGCTAACCCTATTATATTAAACTCTTAAACCGTTACTTTGACGGACACAATTAAAATTCTAGGAGTTATCCTTGATAACACGCTTACTTTTATTCCACAAGTCTCAGTAATGTGGTGTTCCTTTTTTCATCTTAGGCATATCCATTCCACCAAATCATTTCTATTTCCTGCAGCTATTAATATACTAGTTCATTCATTTGTTTCTCAGCTAAATTATTGCGACTCACTTTACTTAGGTCTTTCGCAGCACCAACTCATCGAAAACACCGTTATTAAACTCGTAAGAGGACATAATAAATTTGATCATGTTACTCCATTGCTGAAAGAAGCCCACTGGCTACCTGTTCATTATCGCACTCGGTACAAACTGTTCCTAATTGTACTCAAAGTTTGTACAACCCAGGAGCCTTCATTTCTTTTTGACCTTCTGGAGCATTATCATCCTCCCTGCCTGCTGCGTTCTCCCAATGGGACCTTTTAGTTGTCTCATCTCTCCGTGACATCACTTCAGAACTGCACACCATTTCCTTTTCACAGTACAGGCCCCCAGACTGTGGAACTCTCTCCCTGAGCACCTGAAGCTGCCAACCAGGAGCCTTCATTTCTTTTTGACCTTCTGGAGCAATATCAGTAAATACCTGTCTTCCCCCTCCTTCCTAATGTTTTACCCTACCCCACTCTTTTACTGTCCTTTCATACATTGTAGTTCCTCCCCAGCTCCTTTTGTATCCATCCTGTTATCTGCTTTTTTTTTTTTTTTAAACTGATTTTCCTGTTATTAGACTGTATGCTGTTCAGACATGCTTGGTGGGCGGGGTAGAATGTTCCTTAATAAATATACATAGTAACATAGTAGGTGATGGCAGAGAAAGACCTGCACGGTCTATCAAGTCTGCCCAACAAGATAACTCATATGTGCTACTTTTTGTGTATACCTGACCTTGATTAGTATCTGCCATTTTCACGGCACAGACCATAGAAGTCTGCCCGGCACGCCCCCCCCCCCCCCCCCCCCCCCGGCTCTGCCACTCAATCTCCGCTAAGCTTCTGAGGATCCATTCCTTCTGAACAGGATTCCTTTATGTTTATCCCACGCATTTTTGAATTCCGTTACTGTTTTCATCTCCACCACCTCCCATGGGAGGTCATTCCAAGGATCCACCACTCTCCGTGAAAAAATACTTCCAGACATTTTTCTTGTCTGCCCCCCTTCAATCTCATTTTATGTCCTCTAGTTCTACCGCCTTCCCATCTCCGGAAAAGGTTCGTTTTATACCTTTCAAATATTTGAAATTCTGTATCGTATCACCCCTGTTTCTCCTTTCCTTGAAAACTTTACCAGGATTCTGCTTCTTATTTAAAAGCTGCGGTACTGTGGTATATGCTATCATGATCTCTGTGCTCAGAGCATCAGCATATGCTGTTAACTCCTGCATTGCAACACTTGTACTTGGAACTCTCAAGGATGGGTGTTTTTTTTTTTTTTTATCCGTGGCCGTGTTGAATACAGCAGTCTGCCATTGTGGCTCAAATGTGAGACCTGCAAGCCAGCATTTTGGAAGCAACTTAAAGAGATTTTCTTTTGTTTAAGGCTTTTCATTGTCCTGCTTAAGTGTTGTATTTTTGAAAAATATTGTTTTTAGCTGCTTTTGTATTTTTTTTGTATATTTTATGAATGTTTGTATTTTAATCCTCTCTGGATAAGGGTGGGGGGAAAAAAACTAATTTTTGAAAAATTTCCCTCCTCTTATTAGAGGTAATCAAATAATTTGCTGGGAGTGGCTGAGAATTAGGGCGGGAGGAAACATTAAGTGATTTTAAAAGTACCTGGTGGGGGCTGATATTCAGTGGCAGGACCACAACCTTAAGTGGTATTTAATGTAATATATATACACACACACACATACATACAGTGTGATGACCTGCTGCCATTATCCATTTAGTTTAGGTCTGCTACTCAGTTTATTCAGACGGCACCATCCTCGCTCCGCTCTCCTTCGATGTGTAGGTAGTATCAGGTTGGTTAGAGGGGTTTTTGGCTTGATAGCTCTTTGTAATGCCAAAATATACATGAATAGTAGAGTTAAAAGTTCACCAACCACTGGTACGTATAGCTCTATTTTGAAAACCAGCATATGCGATTTTAGTGTTCGGTTGGCGCAGGCTTTAAGTCAAATTTGTGTTCATCAGTCAGCAGGGTCAGTTTCTGTTCAGCCCTTAATGATTCAGTACCTACTTCTCTCCCATTGTGAGATATCTTATCAAAGATAGATGTCAAGCCCAGGTACCGTTTCAGTATCTTTGCAAATCCCAGGTATTAAATTACCATGGCTATGAAAAACTTTGCTTTGGTACATGGAATTTTTTATGTTCTGATTTTTTTGTTGTTCTTGATTCTTTTCCAATTCTGCCAGAGTGGCTGTTTTCTCCCTCACTGCTGTGTGTGGGTTTGAACCGCAGGATGCAAGAACTGCTGGTTTTTAGGAGATTTGAGACTAGTATGACAATTCCTGAACCCCTGGGGTTCAAACTCACACAGAGTTGTGTGATGCAGAGAGGGGAAGCCTCTTCTCCTGTAGCAGCGATTGTTAATGTTCAGGTCAGTTGACCTAATAAAGTCTAGGGAGGTGGCTGTCTATAAGTAGTGATTCTGAGGACTGGACTGTTAGATGGTAGGACTAGCTGCGGACAGGTAGGAACTGTGATGGGGGCTGATTGTCTTCGTGCATGGAAACATCTATCCAGGGAGTGGCTGATTTAAGGGGAAGGAGACTTGAGGGGAGGGACAAGATCAAAGAACGAGATGGAATGACGACAGGGTGGGTAGGGGAAGGAGTGTGAAGAAGGGGGTTATTGGTTGTATTTGTCAATGGCCTGCAGAAGTGCATGAAGCATTTTTTAAATTAGAAACGTGAAATGGAAATCAACCTTAATAAAATTAGGCCCTAAAGGCGCTGCATTGAACCTCAGAGGATATCCCCTTCCCCCGCCCGCTCATAGTTTGGTTGGAGATATGTGAGAGGGAGGAGAGAAACAGGGGAAGGGGTTGGTCTCATCCATTGGTTCTAAGCTTTTGGATTGGCTCCTAACTCCTAAGAAATTGTCAAGGCTGAACACCACTGAATGGTTGTGCAGCAAAAATATATAAATATTGTTTCTACAATGCTTACATGCTGTTTTGGAAGATCTGATTTGTGTGTAACCTTTATTCCCTCCTTAAAACTTGTACTTGCTCGCCTGTCAAGTGTTTTCACAATTAAATATAAAAAAAATATCTAGAAATTGTTTTCTGACTTTTCATTTACAGGCTACATTGGTGAATTCGAGATTATTGATGATCACAGAGCTGGAAAAATCGTCGTCAATCTCACAGGCAGACTGAACAAGGTACAAACCAGTTAGCTATAATTATTTTACCAATACCTGGAGGTTTTAGTTCCTGTCATTTTACTTCAGATGTATGTTCAGAATATGCTTATCCTTTAAAAGTTGTCCAGTGTAATGTTGTTTTTTTGATTAGGGCTGTGATTTTTGGCTATCAGGTCACCTAAGGGAAAGTAAGAAGTCTTGATGTTTTCTGGTGAAGCTTTTATTTGTAGGAAAGACTATGCTACTACAGCTATACCTTAGGCTGCATGGAGGAATTTGTCTTTGACATTATCTGATAATTTTTAGAGTATAATTGCAGCCCATTGATTTTTGGATTTATGCATTTCCTCACTTGATATTAGCTAAAAGTTTATTTAAATGCCAATAAATAAAAAAATACAAAGAATCATCTTTGAAAGGGAATTAAAATAAAATACTAAAACAAATACATCTAAGAAATGAAATAGAAGACAAGACTGTAGTCCACTACCAGGGTGGCCAAGAATTAGGCAAACCATAGGCAGATAGCATAAATGATAAACATACAATTGAAGTGCTTATTTTCTAAACCCTTTAAGTCCAATGCAACTAATATGAACTTTAGCAGGTTTTGAAAATAAGCACTTCAATTATACAAATGATATTTCTGGATATATCAGAATTCAGCATGCGGTCAAAATTAGACTTTTCCATTCAAAAAAAAAAATCTCAGTTGTGAAGCTTCATAGAAAACGTATTTTGCAAGGAAATCGAGCATTTGCAATGGAATCCCAATTGAAAGTTGGCCCAAAGAAAAGTTACAGGTTGTCTTAACTGCCCCCTCCAAAGCTGTATCTATTTAGAAATATCTGTGAAAACCTGAACTCTTGTTCTGTAGAAGTTTGTATCTCTGGCATGATAGATTTGTAATTGCTTCTTAATCCTGTAGAAATACAAATAGGTACATGTTATTGGTTTCATCTTTAATATTTTTCTGCTGATGACTCGCAATATAGCTGAAATATCTAACCGAGCAGGTTTGTTGCCACTCCTCTTCACTTGAGACAAATAATTTTGGTGTGATGCACCATATCAAATGGTACTGATAAGTCGAAATTGCAGAAGTAAAGGTTGTCCCTCTTTACTACTAATTTCCCTTGCTTTAGATGTTAATCCAAGTAACAAGGATGCTGTACTCTGTAGACTTCTAGAAAATGGAATAATTATTGATGGAAGTCAGTAAGCTGTTTAGTCACTAGAGATTCAGCTAATTTTGTAAAGAAAAAGGGTATTAGCAATTTGTCTATAACTAGATGGTAGTTGAAGATCAAAAGAGGAGAATTTGGGTGATGGGTGTAAGAACGATTTCGCCCATTGATGTAGAAAGTAATCCTGTATGTAACACACAGTTATCTGTAACGTAACCTGTAGTAGAATTGCAGTGGGTGGTTGTATTAATAACATTGATGAGCATGGATATAAAGGCCAAGGTTTGTTAATTTAGCAAATTAACAAATAGTGTCTCTGAAACTTCTTCAGTCTTAGCTCTTTTTAGTGTGAAAATGATTCAGACGTGCCCCTTCTGTTTAGGTTAGGCTTTACAGAAGATTCTGTAGGAGTAATATTAATTTTCATTTTCTTTTCATGTACTTGTGACCTGAAGTGACCACTGCTGGAAGCAGGATACTGAGCTAGATGGATCATTAGACTGACCCAGCATGGCTATTATGTGTTTATGCTCCATTTCTAGTAGTTTTAACATTTTATCAGCTACTGATGTCTTCATTTAATTAGTTTTAGTTTATATGGCTACCCACATCTTTTTCTGACTTGATTTGTGTCTGAAACGTTATTTTCTCAATTTATCGCTCACTTTTTTCCTCCCGATTTCCTACCGTGTTTCCCCGAAAATAGGACATCCTCCGAAAGTAAGACCTAGTAGAGGTCTTGCTTAAATTTGAAAATATAAGGCATCCCCCGAAAATAAGACCTAGCAGGGGAGGCCTTATTTTTCGGGGAAACATCGGGGTCACCCCCCACCCGAGATCGCCGGCTCCCCCCCTCGATCAGCGGCTCCCCCCACCCTCAGTCACTCCCGGAACCAACCTCTTAACCGCTTCCTTTCACCTTCGCACTCGCCGCAAGCAGCAGGGCTGGCCACTCCTTCCTTCCGTGTCCCGCCCTCGTCTGACGTTACGTTACGTCAGGCGAGGGCGGGACACGGAAGGAAGGAGTGGCCTGCCCTGCTGCTTGCGGCGAGTGCGAAGATGAATGGTGAAAGGAAGCATTTAAGAGGTTAGTTACTTCCGGGAGCGACTGAGGGCAGGGGGAGCCACCGATCGAGGAGGGGAGCCGGCGATCTCGGGGGGGGGGGGGGGGGGAGTGACCCCGATGTTTCCCCGAAAAATAAGGCCTCCCCTGAAAATAAGACCTAGCAGGTCTTGGGGAGCAAAATTTAATATAAGACAGTGTCTTATTTTCGGGGAAACACGGTAAGTACCTTTATTGTGTTATATGGTGTACTTAGATTTCAGCAAAGTCTTTGACACAGGTCCACACAAATGACTTTGTAAGCAAACTGAGCAGCCTAGGCGTGGATCAGAGAATGACTGAGTTAGAAACAGGCTGGGTAGAAGGAAAGGTACACTCTGAAGAAAAGAGGGTTACTAATAGTGTTGCTGAAGGATCTGTTTTAGGTTCAGTTTTGTTGAACATTTATATAACATTGCAGACCAGCTGTTAGGGAAAAATTTAATGTTTGCAGATGATACTAAAATCTTCAATACGGTGGACACCCGAAAAACCTCAAACATGAATGATTTAAGGAAGATGAATGATCTAGATAGACTTTGAATTTAATCCACTATAATTTACTGGAGTATCAGTATTCCTCCAGTCTTACTGATATACAACAAAATACAAGACCTCATAAAATTAACTACTAAATAAACACACTAAATTTACCTTAAAATAATAGTGAATGGAGGGATATACTTCCTCTAAATTGCAGTACACACTTTACCATCCATCATCTCACCCCAATATAGGAAGCTGTTTGTTCCTGCGGTTCCAGCACTGGCACCCGGACTGGTGCAATGGCCCTTTTTTACCCTAAGTTCTATTCTTCTAAAAACACCATGGAAGGTGAAACATGGTTTTGTGTGTAGAACGGAAGGAGATTATAATTTTTTATTTATCACATTTGTATCCCACATTATCCCAAACAGAGTTCAGGTTCAGTGTGGCTTACAATCCAATTATAAGCAGGTACTAATGTATTGACTCACTGATTCACGTCTTCAAAGATTCATGGCACAGTTGCAAGTTTCGCTGGAGAAGTTATGCAGCTTATTTCCCGACTAGCCGTTAAGCCCATGACATAAGTACATAAGTAGTGCCATACTGGGAAAGACCAAAGGTCCATCTAGCCCAGCATCCTGTCACCGACAGTGGCCAATCCAGGTCAAGGGCACCTGGCACGCTCCCCAAACGTAAAAACATTCCAGACAAGTTATACCTAAAAATGCGGAATTTTTCCAAGTCCATTTAATAGCGGTCTATGGACTTGTCCTTTAGGAATCTATCTAACCCCTTTTTAAACTCCGTCAAGCTAACCGCCCGTACCACGTTCTCCGGCAACGAATTCCAGAGTCTAATTACACGTTGGGTGAAGAAAAATTTTCTCCGATTCGTTTTAAATTTACCACACTGTAGCTTCAACTCATGCCCTCTAGTCCTAGTATTTTTGGATAGCGTGAACAGTCGCTTCACATCCACCCGATCCATTCCACTCATTATTTTATACACTTCTATCATATCTCCCCTCAGCCGTCTCTTCTCCAAGCTGAAAAGCCCTAGCCTTCTCAGCCTCTCTTCATAGGAAAGTCGTCCCATCCCCACTATCATTTTCGTCGCCCTTCGCTGTACCTTTTCCAATTCTACTATATCTTTTTTGAGATACGGAGACCAGTACTGAACACAATACTCCAGGTGCGGTCGCACCATGGAGCGATACAACGGCATTATAACATCCGCACACCTGGATTCCATACCCTTCCTAATAACACCCAACATTCTATTCGCTTTCCTAGCCGCAGAAGGTTTCAGCGTATCATCGACGACGACACCCAGATCCCTTTCTTGATCCGTAACTCCTAACGCGGAACCTTGCAAGACGTAGCTATAATTCGGGTTCCTCTTACCCACATGCATCACTTTGCACTTGTCAACATTGAACTTCATCTGCCACTTGCACGCCCATTCTCCCAGTCTCGCAAGGTCCTCCTGTAATCGTTCACATTCCTCCTGCGACTTGACGACCCTGAATAATTTTGTGTCATCGGCGAATTTAATTACCTCACTAATTATTCCCATCTCTAGGTCATTTATAAATACATTAAAAAGCAACGGACCCAGCACAGACCCCTGCGGGACCCCACTAACTACCCTCCTCCACTGAGAATACTGGCCACGCAATCCTACTCTCTGCTTCCTATCTTTCAACCAGTTCTTAATCCATAATAATACCCTACCTCCGATTCCATGACTCTGCAATTTCTTCAGGAGTCTTTCGTGCGGCACTTTGTCAAACGCCTTCTGAAAATCCAGATATACAATATCAACCGGCTCCCCATTGTCCACATGTTTGCTTACCCCCTCAAAAAAATGCATTAGATTGGTGAGGCAAGACTTCCCTTCACTAAATCCGTGCTGACTTTGTCTCATCAGTCCATGTTTTTGTGTATGCTCTGCAATTTTATTCTTAATAATAGCCTCCACCATCTTGCCCGGCACCCGTCAGACAACAGGCTAGTTTTTTGTTTTCCTGTGGCCTTCCCCGCCCCCCCCCCCCGTCCACCAACCCTGCTCTCTCCTCTGCCCTCCCCCCCCAGCGTCTGTTTCCCTCAGTTCCGCCTCCTCCTCCCCTCCCTGCTCCCTCCTCCGATTTCCACGCCCATGTCCAAGCCCTCCTCCCTATTGGGCTGTACTGCTGGTGGAGGCGGGGCTTGGACTCTACTGCGCATTTGCAGGTGAGTCGGTCACTTGCCGTTTATATGTTTGATATTGCACCAAGAGAAAACATCCTCCTGCAGATAAGTAACTTTTTACTGTGGATTGAAATTCAATAAAACAGTTTTCAGGTTGTTAAATATCTTTTGGACCTGCTGCTGCAAGTTTTTGCATTTATATTGTTGCATTTTGGACACTGGGACATTTGAACATTGCAGTAGTTCTGGTAACATAGTAACATAGTAGATGACGGCAGAAAAAGACCCGAACGGTCCATCCAGTCTGCCCAACAAGACAAACTCATATGTGCTACTTTTTGCGTATACCCTACCTTGATCTGTACCTGTTCTCTCCAGGGCACAGACCGTACAAGTCTGCCCAGCACTATCCCCGCCTTCCAACCACCAGCCCTACCTCCCACCACCGGCTCTGGCACAGTCTGTATAAGTCTGCCCAGCACTATCCCCGCTTCCCAACCATCGGCTCTGGGACAGACCGTACAGGTCTGCCCAGCACTATCCCCGCCTCCCACCACCGGCTCTGCCACCCAATCTCTGCTAAGCTCCTTAGGATCCATTCCTTCTGAACAGGATTCCTTTATGTTTATCCCACGCATGTTTGAATTCCGTTACCATTTTCATTTCCACCACCTCCCGCGGGAGGGCATTCCAAGCATCCACTACTCTCTCCGTGAAGAAATACTTCCTGACATTTTTCTTGAGTCTGCCTCCCTTCAATCTCATTTCATGTCCTCTAGTTCTACAGCCTTCCCCTCTCCGGAAAAGGTTCGTTTGCGGATTAATACCTTTCAAATATTTGTATCATATCACCCCTGTTTCTCCTTTCCTCCAGGGTATACATGTTCAGATCAACAAGTCTCTCCTCATAGGTCTTGTAACGCAAATCCCATACCATTCTCATAGCTTTTCTTTTCACCGCTTCCATTTTTTTTAACATCCTTCGCAAGATACGGCCTTCAAAACTGAACACAATACTCCAGGTGGGGCCTCACCAATGTCTTATACAGGGGTATTAAAACCTCTTTTCTTCTGCTGATCACACCTCTCTCTATACAGCATAGCAATCTTCTAGCTGCGGCCACCGTTTTGTCACACTGTTTCGTCGCCTTCAGGTCCTCAGATACTATCACCCCAAGATCCCTCTCCCATCTGTACCTATCAGACTCTCCCCGCCTAACACATACGTCTCCCTTGGATTTCTACTCCCTAAATGCATCACTTTGCATTTCTTCGCATTGAATTTTAATTGCCAAACGTTAGACCATTCTTCTAGCTTCCGCAGATCTTTTTTCATGTTTTCCACTCCCTCTGGGGTGTCCACTCCGCAAAACTTTACCTTGTAACCCTTCGGCAATGTCACTCACAAATATATTGAATATTATCGGCCCCAGCACTGATCCCTGAGGCACTACACTACTCACCTTTCCCTCCTCCGAGCAAACTCCATTTACCACCACCCTCTGGCATCTTCCCGTTAACTAGTTCCTAATCCAGTTCACCACTTCGGGTCCTATCTTTAGCCTGTCTAGTTTATTCAAGAGCCTCCTGTGGGGAACCGTGTCAAAAGCTTTGCTGAAATCTAAGTAGATTACGTCCATAGCACGTCCTTGATTTAATTCTCCAGTCACCCAGTCAAAGAATTCAATGAGATTCGTTTGGCACGATTTCCCTTTGGTAGACAGGGCTATTTGTGTGTGATGATGGATGGTAAAGTGTGTACTACAATTTAGAGGAATTATATCCCTCCAGCAGATGTACAGTTTTCTGGTCACCATTCACTATTATTTTAAGGTAATTTAGTGTGTTTATTTAGTAGTTCATTTTATGAGGTGTTGAAATAATATGTAATGCCAGAAATTACAAGGTCCTGCATTGGAGCAGTACTAAATAGGGGAAGACATTCTGACTTGCACAAAACAAGATCTGGGAGTTATGGTATTGGACAATTTGATGGTCACCAAACAGTGTGACAAAGCAGCAGCAATAGCCAGGAAGATGCTGGAATGTAGCAGCAGATGGGTGGTAATGACTGACTTGTGAGGCCTTATATGGAATTTAGAGGCAGATGCAGCAACCAAACGTAAAAAAATCAAAATTGTTAAAGTCCCTAACGATTTTTAAAAAACGAAGAATGCACCAAAAAAAAAAGTCACACATGCTCAGATCGGTATTCAAACGTACAGTGTATCAAAGAATCACAATACACATCGGTAATCGGCCCCTAAATCATGCGCAGAGCAGCCAAGCGTTTTGCTGGCTGCTCTGCGCATGCTGCAAACGTAAAAACAAACAAAAAGCCACAACAAATACACGTGGCTACCCGGTCAGCAAAATCCAAAAACAAAGGATCGGGAGGGGGCAAGGGCGCTCATCAGGAGCGTCCTGTATGGACGGCCTTGCCCCCTCCCCCGGCTGCTCCCCCCTTTCCGCCGCTCCCCCCCCCCCCCCCGAAAAAGCAAAATGCTAGCTGCCCCGGTCCCCCTCCCTTCCTGTTCCTGTGTTCTACAGAGCTAACTCCGCCTCCCGTCATTCTTGTGCCCCGCCCCCGCTGCCCCCCCTGAGGTCGACTACGCCGCTCCCCCCCTCCACCGAGACCCCCCTCCCTATTAACGACCCGAGCAGAGCCTCTCACCTCTTTCAGAAGCGCTGCACGGGCAGGAAGATCTATTGTGTTGGTTGTAGTCTCCATGACGTCTCTTCTTCCCTGGCCTAGGCCCCGCCTCCTTCTGACGTAAGTAACCTACGTCAGAAGGAGGCGGGGCCTGGGCCAGGGAAGAAGAGACGTCATGGAGACTCTACAACCAACACAATAGATCTTCCTGCCCGTGCAGCGCTTCTGAAAGAGGTGAGAGGCGCTGCTCGGGTCGTTAATAGGGAGGGGGGGTCTCGGTGGAGGGGGGGAGCGGCGTAGTCGACCTCAGGGGGGGCGGCGGGGCACGGGGCAGAAGAATGACGGGAGGCGGAGTTAGCTCTGTAGAACACAGGAACAGGAAGGGAGGGGGACCGGGGCAGCTAGCATTTTGCTTTTTCGGGGCCCCGGGAGCGGCGGAAAGTGGGGAGCAGCGGGGGGGGGGGGCAAGGCCGTCCATACAGGACGCTCCTGATGAGCGCCCTTGCCCCCTCCCGATCCTTTTTTTATTTTTTTTATTTGATGTGTTTGCTGACGTCCTTTGGACCAATCACAGCGCTTTTAGCTCTGCTAATGCGCTGGGATTGGCTCAAAGTTTGTTTATTTTTTCACTTAATGATTTTTCCTGGCACAGAGCTGTCCTAACGAGAGGTCCAGACCTCTCGTTAGTTTTCCTGCCTTTTTCCTGCGTAAAGGCAATCGGAAAAGGTTAGTGCATGTCGTTTCAATGGGGTTTTCACACTAATTGCTCATCTCCATTCCGTTTTCGTTAGCTGCTGGCTTCCTCGGTAAAAGCCCTTTGATGCATGCAACGGATCAAATTTTCCTCGTTGGAGGGTCATTAAAGGCTCATTTAGCTTGAGTGCATCTGCCTCATAGTCTCAAGAACTAGATAATCTGGAAAAGGTTAGAGATAAGATGGAGTTAGGTGGGGGGGGGGGGGGGGGGGCTAAAATTAATAGCTGACTTCACTATAAAACATGGTCTTAAACCAGGCACACACTGGAGGAAAGGGGTGATATAAAAAGCCCTGCCCACTGTGTTTATTCCTTGAAGACACTTGAAACATTCTAATTTATTATGTTTATTAAGATGTACTTTTACAGCTATCCAGAAAGCAAGTTAAGCAGTATTAACCAGCCAAACCCCCTTCCTGCACTAACTCCCCTCCTCCTCCCTCCATTCCTTGGTCTCCATAGCTTACTGGGCTTACCTCCTTCATCCACTTGACTGCAGCATTCGGGTTTTATTTGCTACCCACCCAGTTGATACATGGAGCCCAGACTCTGTTAGATTGTGCTGTATGATAGTGTTTCTGTGTTGTTAATTTGGAGAGAAGCTATATATTCCAGAACTGTGCTAGCTTCGCAAAGGTCAGAAGACATTCTTGCTTCCATTCCCCATTACGCTGTAACATGGTTAACAACAAATAACCTTTTTCCCTTGCCCAACCTATCATCTAGAAAAGAGAAATAACATAGCCTTTATTCACACTCAGAACCTCAACCCACTGGTCCACTGTCACCCAGTATGGTTGCACCTATGGGCCTTCCCACCATATATGTGGGAAGGTACTTGCTTGCCTGCAGTGTCTCTAGCAGGTTCTACAGGTAAAAATATTCTGTGGATCGTAACGGACACCATATACCTCCTGCATATCATTTTGATCCTGTTTTTGACAAAGAGGAAATAGCTTTGCATTTTTTGAAAACTTCTCTACCCCTGTCTTCCTCCAGTTCTGTTCTCACTTTAATGTGTGAGCATCCTTGTAGCCTGGAATTTTATTTGAATAGATTTCAGTTAATATGCGTCATTTATGAAAATGTTACCTTGAACCTTTTTGTAAATCACTGAGAAATATATTGTGACTTTTTTAAAATCCTTTCTGTCTGTTACATCTTGTGCAGAACATATTCTGATAATTTTCTGGTTAAATATAATAAAAAGCAAGCATCCTGGTACACACCACTTTCCATCTTAAGCAAATCTGCATTGTATCGTTAGTCATTACTTTTCCTATCATTTTGACAGCCAGTTTCTAAGCTATTTGTATATTTACTGAATCACAGATATATATTTATTTATTTGTTGCATTTGTATCCCACATTTTCCCACCTATTTGCAGGCTCAATGTGGCTTACAATGTATCGTTATTGGTGGATAATAGATTGGAAGATAACAATTAGTGTTACATAGAGAACATGGATGACATAATAGAAATTAAACAAATTAAGCAAGAATTTAAACAAGCAGATATAAGAAAAAAACAGTTCTGATTATAGGTAGGGTGGAGATGTTACATTTGCATTTGCTGATCTTTGTGGTATGCCTTGTTGAAGAGGTGGGTCTTCACAGATTTACGAAAGTTAGTTCATAAATAGTTTTTAAGTTGAGCGGCAATGCGTTCCATAACTGTGCTCAGGTAAGAAAAGTTTGACGCATGCGTTAGTTTGTATATATCTATGATACTGCTTTAATGTTTATATGACTTCTGCTACCTGGTATGACTTCAAAGAAATTTTATTCAGTTGATTTGGCATGATCCATGTGCTTAAACCTGATCTGCACTTCTGTTCTTTAGCGTTCTTAATACTAAGTTTTAAGTTTTTATTTTTTTTTTTATTTCCTAGTCATTATTTGTAATTATTACAGTGGGATCATTTTTGCCTTCATACACTTGGTATTGCAAGACTGTATGAATGTATCAAAGATTTGTGTGCCCTTATTCTCGTGCTAAGACTTTAGCCATACTCTCTCCCTTGTTGCTGTCTGTTGGTAGTTTTTCTTACCGCTTATCCTAGTTGGTCTTTTCCTTCTCAGCTAGTCCTAGAAGGATGGCTCTCTGCAGTATAGATTAATTCTTGTTCTTTGTGTTTTTGTAGTTTTATATAAAAATGTAGAAACAGAAACATGACGGCAGATAAGAGCCAAATGGCCCATCCAGTCTGCCCATCCACAGCAATCACGATCTCCTCCTTTCCCTAAGAGATTCCATGTGCCTGTCCCATGCTTTCTTAAATTCAGACACAGTCCTTGTCTCCACCACTTCCACCGGGAGGCGATTCCATTCGTCTACCACCCTTTCCATGAAATAGATTACTCCTGAGCATATAACTTCTTAACTTCATCCTATGCCCTCTCATTCCAGAGTTTTCCTTCATTTGAATGAAGCTCACCTCTTGTACATTAATGCCACAGAGGTATTTAAACGTCTCTATCATATCCCCTCTCTCCTAGCTTTCTTCCAAAGTATACATATTGAGAGCCTTAAGTCTGTCCCCATACACTTTATGAAAGAGACCAATTTTGTTGTTGCCCTCTGGATCAACTCCATCCTGTTTATATCTTTTTGTAGGTGCAGTCTCCAGAATTGCACATCATATTCTAAATGGGGCCACATAAGGGTACAAGGGCACTATCACCTCTTTTTTTCCCTGCTGGCCATATGCACCCGAGCATCCTTCTGGCTTTGACCGTCACCTTTTCTTGCTGTTTGGCCACCATGAGATCATCAGACACAGTCACCCCCAAGTCTCGCTCTTCTTTCATACACAGAAGTACATCACCCCCTATACTATACCTTTCCCTTGGTTGTATTGTCAATCTAAGTGTATGACCCTGCATTTTTTTATCATTAAATCTGAGTTGCCAATTGCTGCACCATTCTTCAAGCTTTGCCATATCCTTCCGCATGCTATCCACGCCCTCAGGGTGTCTACCCTATTACATAGTTTGGTATCATCTGCAAAGAGACCAACCTTACCAGACAGTCTTTCTGCAATATCACTCACAAATATGTTAAAAAGAGCCATCCCAAGGACCGATCCCTGTGGTACACCACTGATAACATCCTTTTCCTCAGAGCAAACTCCTTTTACTACTACCCTCTGTCTCCTTCCACTTAACCAGTTTTTAACCCAGTCAGTCACTTTAGCACTCATACCAAGGGCAAAAATGTCGCCTACCTCTAGCGCCCTTCCCATATCCAACTGTTTGCGCAGTCAAAGAAATCTATCAGATTTGTCTGAAGACCTGCCTCTACTGAAATCCTGCTGCCTTGGGTCCTGCAGTCCATTTGATTCTAGAAACTTCACAATCCTGTGCTTTAGAAGCGTTTCCATTTATTTACTCACCACCGAGGTCAGACTAACAGGTCTGTAATTCCCAACCACCTCCTTCCAGACTTGTGCAGAGGGACCACAGCTGCCCTTCTCCAGTACTCTGAGACCACTCCAGATTCTAAGGAAGTATTGAAGAGGTCAGACAACAGAGCTGCCAAAACGTCCCTAAGTTCATTGAACACCCTCGGGTGTATCCCATCGGGCCCTTTCGCTTTGTCTATTTTTAGTTTAACTAGCTCCTCACGAGCAGAGTCTTCTGAGAATCGGTCCTGGTCTACCGAACATCCATTCCCATTAGCATTTGTTTTCTGCGGTCCTACTCCCGGCCTTTCATTTGTGAACATGGAACAGAAATAATTGTTGAGCAGTTCAGCTTTATCGTTATCTTCTACATATTCCTCCTCTTCACCCTTGAACCTCACTATGCCATTTTAGCAGTTCCTCCTGCTTGCGTCTAGTAATGTATAAAGGCTAACCTTTTTTTTTTTTTTTTTTTCCAGCTACTACATTTGAGAACCAAAGTGGCCACTTTGCTTTACTTTTACATACTTTCCTACCATGAAGGTTTGCCGCCTTTAAAAGAGCTCCTGTCAGTTTTGCCCACTACTGTTCTGTTTCTTTCAGCTATTCCCATCCAACTAACTCTTTCCTTGAGATATTCCCCCATCTTGGCAAAGTTAGTTCTTTTGAAGTTTAGAACCTTCAATCTTGAATAAGCTCTCTCCTTATGTGTCTTAATACTGATCTGGAGTCACACCGGAAGACTCGAACACTTGATTCCCCCCCTAAAGAAAACACGTCTCATGTTTTCCAGCTATGCATTTGAACCTGAAAACTGCTATTTTCTTTAATAACTGTAAGCCACATTGAACCTCCCACAAGGAAGGAAAATATGGGGTACAAATGCAATAAATAAATAAACCAGGGATGGATTAGTAGTAGGGAGAGGGGGGGGGGTGTTTTTTTTTTTGGTTGAGTTTTTGTTGAATGTAGCCGTCTGGATAAAATACTTGTTCTTCTAAAGATGTCAGTAGTGGGTAGGGTGATACATGATAACGGGGGGGAGGAGGTTGGAATGGGGGAGGGGAGGAAGAAAATGGGTAAAACTTTGATGATGGAATGGACGCTGTATATTTTTCATTGAGTATAGTCTGCAATTTACATTGTTGTTTACTCAACCTTCTGGCTATGTTTGATATGTTGACTCGTCGATAAAAATGTTGAAACATAAATAAACCACACCATCCGGTGATAGCTAGATGCCAAATGATTACCCACCGTAACACCAAAAGTACTCTTTGTAAGCACTAGGTACAGAATAGCTTCGTTCCCTGTTGGTTCCATTATCAACTGCTGGAGCAATTCTTCCTGTAGAGAATCCAAGATTCCCCTTGCTTCTAGATGACCCTGCAGCAGGGATGCACCAATCAATGTCCGGCATATTAAAATCACCTATCAGTAGTACTTGCCCTTTCATTGCTATCTTGTGAATGTCTTCAATTAAATCTGTCCATTTCTTCTGATTGTGAGGGAGGCCTGTATATCACACCAATGTAAATACTTTTTCCATTCTCTCTTTGAAGATTAACCTACAGTGCTTCTTCCTTACCCCATATGTCTGCAATTCTATCACTTTAATATTATTCTTAATATATAATGCCACTCCACCCTTTTTCCTACCCCGTCTTTCCTGAATAGATTGTAGCCAGGTGTAACTATATACCAGTCATGGTTCTCCATGACCGCCACTAAATCCAAGTCAGCTTCTATCATTACTGCCTCTAGATCTAGAATTTTGCTCTCCAGGTATTGCTCTTTTCCCCATTTCTATAAAACTATTAGTTTATCTTACATTTCTGAGAGTTGTTAATGACTTTGGGGCTTTTCTCACCCATCCCCAGCAAATCTAGTTTAAAGTCCTATTTATTACATTAGTCAGTTTGTTACAGAACACACTTTGTCCCTTCTTTGATAGATGGATGCCATCTCTGCTCAGTAGGTCTTAGAAAAGCATCCCATTGTCAAGGAAACCAAAGTGCTAGCACTGGCACCATCCACGCAGCCACACATCCAGCTCCAGTATCCAGTTTCCCTCATTGGGCCTTTACCCTCAACAGGAAGGATTGATGAGAACACTGCCTGTGCACCTAACTGCTTCACCCTCTGTCCCAGAGCCATGATATGTTCAGGAGGAGACCTAGCCAGTATCATTAGTACCAACATGGATGAACAGCAGTATGTAGCCAGTAGGTTTGATGAATCTCTAAACTTCCTACTACATCTAGATTCTTGGCACCAGGCAGATAGCATACCTACCTGGATATAATGTCTGGGTGGCAGATGGGCGCTTCAGTACCCCTCAGAGAATCACAAACTATGACTACTTTTCCTTTCTTATCGGTCACTGATCAGCAGCTTTGAGATGTTGAGCTTTGTCTCCTCCTCCTTCTTGAGATTTTCAGCTCTTCTACCTCCAGAGCTGCAAAACGGTTCTTCAGTTCAACAGAAGAAGGAGTTGGGGGGTTGATTTTGCAGTATCTGGTGATCTGTGTCCAGCTGTCCTCTTTCTGTACATCATCTCCTGTCCCTGTGTTGGAGATCCCTAACACATTAAGATGAATTTCTGGTTGTCACGGATGCTTCTTAGTCTTGCCACCTCCTTTTAGTTCTTTCATGAGAGATCCAATGTGCATACACTTAGCACATGAAACCAGACCCTTGCCTTTGATCCAGCATTCAGTCTGGGCAGAAGCTGTAGGGAGAGCAGCAGCATTGGGGGTGCGATGTTTCTTAGCCATACTTCAACTGTAGATGATTTTTTGTATCAGAAAGGAAAAGTCCTGGACCTATTTTATCCTTCGCTTGTTCTCTAAATTACAAGAAGCAGGTAACATAGTAGATGACTGCAGAAAAAGACCTGCACGGTCCATCCAGTCTGCCCAACAAAATGAACTCATATGTGCTACTTTTTGTGTATACCTTACCTTGATTTGTACCTGTCTTTTTCAGGGCACAGACTGTATAAGTCTATCCCCAGTCTAGCAAAGTCTTGCAGGAGAAGTATTTTATTCACATTTGTGGGATATATACATTGCTAAGGCAATGGAAGAGGTCATGAAGCAGTTGGACTAGCCAACAGCATAGGCGCCGACTCAGTGGGTGCTGTGGGTGCTCGAGCACCCCCAATATTTTTAGCACCGGAAGTTCCCTTCGTTCCAGCCCAGCCAGGATTTTAAAAGTCCCTCCCTCCCTCCGCGTTCCAGGGCCATCCGGCTGTCCCTCCCTCCGATTCCAGGGCTGTCCGCCCGTCCCTCCCTCCCTCTGCCCATCTGAATTTTAAAAGCCCTCTTTTTACCTTGGGGAAACAGGTAGTTATGTTAATGTGAGATCTAAGTACCTGTTCAGATTCCTTCTGTGGGTTTACTTATATTTACTTCCTTACCTATTATCTGGACATACAGTGAATTAGTCTTTACCTATTATCTGGACATACAGTGAATTAGTCTTTACCAATTATCGGGACATACAGTGAATTAGTCTTTACCAATTATCGGGACATACAGTGAATTAGTCTTTACCTTTTATCAGGACATACGGTGAATTAGCCTATCATTTCAGGCTTTAGAATTGTATTATATGAATCTGATGTGTAGTGTTAATTAGAGAGACACAAAAATCTGGTCACTATTAATAGTTAACAAATATGTGAGTGCAATTTCTTTAATTATCATTCCAAGCAATATTAATGCTGCTAAGGGCTAGTTCTTTATGGAGCATACATAGAGTATAACTTGGTTTCCTTCTTTTCAAAGTGAGGGTAAAAAGAGAAGCCTAGTGTAAGCTGATCAACAAGTTTTTTTTAAAGGAAGAGAGAAAGTAAACTAATATCCTTCTCTTAGGTGTATATAAAGAAAGGAACAGTAAACCTTGTTTTAAATATAGGGAAAGGGAAATGGGATTTGATATACCGCCTTTCTGAGGTTTTTGCAACTACATTCAAAGCAGTTTACATATATTCAGGTACTTATTTTGTACCAGGGGCAATGGAGGGTTAAGTGACTTGCCCAGAGTCACAAGGAGCTGCAGTGGGAATTGAACTCAGTTCTCCAGGATCAAGGTCCACTGCACTAACCACTAGGCTACTACTCCTCCACTAGCAACATTCCCTGTAGAATCTTCAAATAGTAGCAACATTCCAGAATCTCAACTAGTAGCAACAGCAACATTCCATGTAGAATCTCAAATAGGGAAAGGGAAATGGGACTTGATATACCGCCTTTCTGAGGTTTTTGCAACTACATTCAAAGCGGTTTATATATATTCAGGTACTTATTTTGTACCAGGGACAATGGAGGGTTAAGTGACTTGCCCAGAGTCACAAGGAGCTGCAGTGGGAATCAAACTCAGTTCCCCAGGATCAAAGTCCACTGCACTAACCACTAGGCTACTCCTCCACTGGAAAACCCTGTTAATCTAAAATCAAGAACAGCACCTGATAAAAAGCAAACAGCTTGAAGCAACAGCAATCAGAAATTTTCTCTCAAACTTGCCTGCAATCTAGATAGAATTATGTGACGGGGATAGGCAGTGTATTGGGCAGACTATATAGGAAGTGTCACCCTTGGGGTGGGAGGGCCTAAAGAACCAAAGATCTGTGGACTGTGCTAGCTGTGAAACCAGACACCTTGCTACACCTCTGCTATTGGAAGCCTGCCTACAAGACCAGGTGACTTTTAGCTATGGGTAGAGAAGGTGGTGGAGGGGCAGGAGGCTAGTGTAAAATACTTTTAAGGAAATAAAAGTAAGTAGGATAATTCCTTAGTGAAAGCACAAGCAAAACAGATTAGAAGTGTTAGGAGATTGGTGCTTTCTGGTGAACGTGGTATTTGTATTGCTTAAGCTCTTCAGCGTATTCTTGGTGTTTGTGTTTTTGCAGTGTGGTGTTATCAGCCCTAGATTTGATGTTCAACTCAAGGATCTAGAAAAGTGGCAAAACAACCTGCTCCCATCACGTCAGTTTGGGTAAGACTGATTTCTGGAAGCTTCCTGCTGTGCGTTTAGTACTAAGAAAAGAAGCTTTCCTGCAAGTGAATGAAATGTGCTGTGGAGTAGGATCAACCTGTAAAAACAAGCTTTTCTGAAATTTTATAAGGATGAAATTTTCTTAATATGTTTGGTGCTACTTACTAAGTTTATCGAACTTTTCTGATGGCTTCCTCTCTGAATAGCATTCCTGTTCACACACAAGGAATTTTGAGGTGCAACAATAGGAGTGCTAGGATACACAATAAAAGTCAAAAAGGCAGTTTTGCTTCAGTAAAGCTTTTTGTGGCTTCCGGTCAAGGTAACCAAACGCAGCCACGTTTTTCCGCAAAACTACCTGCAGAATTCCCCCAGAAGTGATCATTTTGACAAAATATTGTGTTCAAGAAAATAGCTTGCAAAAATGTCTTGGCCAATATCATCCACAAGTTGGTTGAACATGATCAGCAATACCATATGTGGTCTTTAACGTTTATTTAAATTTCTTTATTAGTTTCAAATTAAACAAAGATAAACCTCTTTGAATAGATACATCCATTTCAAACAACACATTCATATAAAAGAAATAATCTATACAGAAATTTTTTTTACTGAAAATGGATTTTATAGTCCACAAATAAATATAGTGGATTCAAGATGGATTGTAGACCAAAGGAAGTTGGCATAACAAATAAGTGAATTAAAGAAAACAAGCAGTGGTTCCTAAATTTTTTTTTAGGACTCAATGTTTGGGTGGAGCCTAGTTCCTCTTCATATCAAGGAAGGACCGCAGTTGCTCGGGTTCAAAGAATATATATTTATTCTCCTTGAATATCAACGTGCATTTACATGGGAATCGTAGCTGGAATACCGCCCCTGCATTAAGAGATTCCTGTCTCGTGTCCAGGAATTTTTTCCGCCTCTGCTGTGTCCATCGTGCAATGTCTGGGAATATAGAGACCTTGCTTCCCTTAAAATCCGGATGAATATTTTTAAAATAAAGTCTCATTAAAGATTCTTTATCTTGCAAAAAGACAAATATTACAATTAAGGTTGCTCTAGTCTCTGTATTATCCATAGATTGCTCAAGAAAATTTGGTCTTTAACGTTTATATGAATAGATGTTGACCAGAAAGTCTATAAAGGAAACAAAGATGGGTTTGGATTTTAAACACCCCTTTGTTTTTTTTTGCAACTTTGAATATTAAGGTGAGACACCTTTTAAGCATTTAGCCTAGATTTTAATGCTTTTTGTTTCTATTCGGAATTTGTCCATCTGTCTGGTGGCAGTACTGCTACTGGCATGATCTTGCTAGTGAATTGTACTGAATCTCCTCCCTTCCCCCCCCCCCCCCCCCCCCCCCCAAATATTGAAACCTGCCTATAAAAAGACCAATAAAGTTTTTTACTGAACTGCCATCATATTTGTTCTTGGAATATTTTTTTTACACTCATCCTAATTCTGTGTACTTCTTTGAGAATATCTTGTTGTACATTCTGTTGTTTTAAAAAAAAAAAGAATGTTGAAAATGTAGTTTTGTCTTCTCTACAGGTACATTGTGCTAACCACTTCAGCTGGCATCATGGACCATGAAGAAGCTAGGCGAAAACATACAGGAGGCAAAATCCTGGGATTCTTTTTCTAAACATGTAAAACAGGCTAATAAAATTTTAAATAGACTTTTGTGTGTGTGTGTTGAAATTATCCCATTTGTTTAAGGAAAGATGTCCAGTAGTACTTAAGTGGATTCATAAGACTGTATATGTGAAAAGTACATTTGTACTTATTCACGCAGCTTTCTATTTAAGGTTTTTGCTCTGATGCTTCCCCAGTTGTCTCAACCTAGTGAGTGAGAAGGGCTGTTCTACCAAGGATTAACTAATTGTGAGCCACAGTGCCTTTTCTATGGTGCTGTAGATAGGCCAACATCTAAGCACCAAAATGCAATATGCTGAGTGTGAATGCCATATTTGCATCTACGTGCTCAGATTTCTTTATAGAATACTAGGTTAAGTTGTCATTTCACATGCTAACATTTAGGCATGATTAATTTTCTTTGGCTGATCAGAGAACTTCCTTTGGTACGGTTCCTCATAGGAGACTCATGAATAAGCTGCGTGGGCTGAAGTTAGGACCCAAAGAGGTGAACTGGATTGGAAACTGTTAGATGACAGAGGGTGATGGTAAATGGAATCCTCTTGGAGGAAAGGAAGGTGAGTAGTGAAGTACCTCAGCGATTGATACTCAGGCTGATTCTATTGTCACACATTCTATTATCATGCACCTTCCACCTGAGGGTGTGGGCCGAGTGTCAGTGAAGACTTTCCTCTCACACTGGCCACCTGAAAGTGTAGGCCGAGTATCCGATTCTCTTCATCGCACACTTGAAGGTGTGGACTGACATCTTCAAGGCAAAATGATAATCCAGAGTGAAAGTAGGTCTACAAATCCTATGCAAAAGTCCAAAACAAAACATTGGACTCCAAACAAAACAATCCAAGCAGAGGTCCATCCATGATCTACAATAATCAATAGCTCAAGAAGTCCATCCACAATTCCCTCCTGTAAAAGAATCTCTCACCTCTTATAAGGAAGAGAATAGTCTCCAATTCTGTTGTCCCACCAACCACAGGGTCATGACTGGCTCTCTCCTTAAGGTTAGGGTGAGTTTACAACTCTACAACAGTCTATTCCCCTGTGTGCCCTAAAGACCTGGGAAGAGCAGATCTTTTCCCTTTGGGTCTAACTCAGGCCTTTCTTCCCTTCTTTGGTCCTATTTATAAGGAATGTCCACAGCCTATCCACCTATATAGATCATATGCAAATGGATTTATTCAGTCACTGGGTATGTATCACTTGTTTCCACACTTGGAAAATTATATCGCTAGTTCCCAGAGGGGTTAGTCTCCCCTCCCCAGTCACCTCCCATGTAATTTCCCTGATGGCTACTTCTTCCCACACAGGGGTCCCAGGCCTTCACCTTAATTGTAAGGGTGGGCCATGGGACTAACTTCAGATTATCAGGATAGAAATGTGCACATAAACCAGGATCCTTGATGAATAAGAAAACATTAAATAGCATAAGGACCAGCACTGATCCTTGGGTGGCCCCAAATGAAAGTGGATAACTTGAAGACAAATAGCCATTCATGGGTGCTTTGAAATGTATGACCTGTGAAATAAGAATAAAACCAGTTGACTACAACACTTCTTAATCCAGTCTCCTGCAGTCTTGCAAGATAAGGGTGATATAATACAGACATTTAAATATTTGAAAGTGTCACGGCTGCCGAGCCTCCCACCCTGATCCACCTGTTTCCGATTGTCAGGCCCCACGGCGCTTCCCTGAGCAGTGGTTGGCGCCCCTGAAGCCCCTCCACTGTCAGCTGATATTTGCTTCCGGGTGCACGCATGTGTGCCTTGAAGAACTGGGGTTAAAGACTGGCGGCAGAAGGGACACCTGCACTTCTGGATTGGGGCCTATTTAAGGAAGGCCCTGGTGTTCCCTTGGGGATCTTCACATCAGGTCGTCTTGTGAGTATTCCTGCCTATCATTCCTGACCTTCAGCCTTTCCTTGCTGACCTGTTCCCCTGTCTGCCTGTCTCCTGATCTGCCTTCTTGCCTTACCGCTCCTCCTGACTAGCCCTGCCTGTCTTGTCTCCAGCTCCAAGCCCTGCCTGCCTCATCTCATGTCTGCCTGACTTACCTTGTCCCCTGTCTGAGCCTGCCAGCCTTGCCTAGCCTTTGCCTAGTTGTGTGCCTAGCCTAGGTGCCTTCTGCTAGCCGGCTCCCAGCAGCAGCCCAAGGGCTCACCTTCCCAGAGTTTGTGATGGAAAGGTATTGATATATGAACAAATCTTTTCCAGAGACAGAAGTGGTAGACCTAGAGAATTATGAATTGAAGTTGCAGGTGGGGTTGACTGAAGTACCTTTCAATGGAGAGGTGGGTGGATACCTGGCATGCCCTCCCATGAGTTGAAAACAGTAACGGAATTCAAAAATTTTGGGAATAAACACAAAGGATTCCTATATGGAAAGAGAATGGAATCAAAACAAAGCTTAGCGGTTCTTAGATGGCAATTTCAGTGGAGGAGTGGCCTAGTGGTTAGGGTGGTGGACTTTGGTCCTGAGGAACTGAGTTCGATTCCCACTTCAGGCACAGGCAGCTCCTTGTGTCTCTGGGCAAGTCACTTAACTCTCCATTGCCCCATGTAAGCCGCATTGAACCTGCCATGAGTGGGAAAGCGCGGGGTACAAATGTAACAAAAAAAAAAAAAATTTAGGCAGACTTCCATTCCTAGATAGATCTGGATGGGCTAGAGTGGGCTTCAAAAGCAACTCCAGTAGTTGAGGAGTAAAGCCAGTGCTGGACAGATCAAGCATGCGTATGTTATGTTGCATCATATCATATACTATGACATCTTGTTGGGCAGACTAGATGGACTATACAGACTTCTTTTCACACACACATCTTGGCATTTCAAAGTTTTTTTTTTTACATCTAATAATATCACCTTACCAAAAGTCTCCATCTCTTTGGTCCCATGCCGTACTATCCTGAAGCAGGTTCAAAACGTGGAAACAGACAGATCAGATCGGTGGTATATATGAGAAACACTTTATTGATGATATATAATACAATGCCTGATACAGGCCGTGTTTCGCCCAAAGGGACTGCGTCAGGGGCTATATGGTGAATTCCACCATCAAAGAGGCTAACTGAATGGTGTATAAGTGAGGCATCACAATATAGCCCCTGATGCAGCCCCTTTGGGCGAAACACAGCCTGTGTCAGGCATTGTATTATATCATCATTAAAATGTTTCTTGTATCTACCACTGATTGCTCTGTTTCCACATTGGGGTTTGCAGATCTGCTGCCTTGTTGTTTCGTATGTTCAAAATGGACAGTGCAGCTTAGTAATTTTAAAGTATGTTGTGATATTTAATTTCATGACTGATTTTTGTGTTTTGGATAGGATCTCATTTCTTTAGATGTGATTTGTACAAGTGAGTTATTAGGAACTTTGGAATTGTACTGCTCCCTTGCAGAGTTGAGGTTTTGTTCTTTTTCGAGCAGCTAATTATTTGAAAGCTGTATATAATGCTGTATGTGCCCCTGGATAGATGGGCCAAGTACTAGAATAAAGCACTGTGGAAATCCCATAAATATGAAAAACTGCTTGCTTTCTCAGAACATCATGCTCTAGTTACCCACTGAATAATTGCTGTTATTTTAGTACTCGAGATCCAATAAGGTAGTATTTTTGAGAGGAGTTGCAATAAAATACCTTTTTGTCCGTATCAGAGCTGTGAAATGGAAATTTTGTGAATTTGTTTCTCAGGATGTAGGTTTGATATGAATTCACATCCTCCAGTACATACACACACACGCACACACACTTATGTGCATACAAATCCATTTTTTGACCAGATGAAGTGTGACAGCTGGATTCTTGAAGACAACACTATAAGTGGATAAAATGGCCAACTCCCACCCCTTATACAAAGGTCAGTAAAATGCACTCCTGAAATATCCTCAAAAATCAGTCTGTGTTATTGTCCAGATAGTAAGTAATCAGTGTGTGCTAAAAAAAAGTTTTGGAGGAGGGGTGTCTGGAAACAAAGTGAGCATAACATAAGCATTGTCCCAGAAAAGAGCAGGGCAGCTGATCTGCAAAGTCCAACCTGGAAAACAAAACAAGCAGATCAATGGAGGTAAAGACAAATGTTTATAAAACACAAACCAGAGTGATGCCTGACATAGGTCATGTTTTGCCCACACAGTGGCTGCATCAGGGGCTATATGGTATATTCAAAACTCTTCGCCACCATAAATATACAAAAATAATTCTAGAAAAAGGCAATGACAGCAAAATAGCACAAATGCTGTCCAGATATTGTCAGTGTGATGTGTAACAAACAGAGATATTATACACCAAATAGCCACTGATGCAGCCCCTGTGTAGGTGAAACACTGCTTGTGTTTGGCATCATTCTGGTTTGTGTTTTATAAATAAACATTCATCTCTACCTCTGTTGATCTGTTTCTTTTGTTTTCTACGTAACAAGCGTTGCCATATTGGGACAGAGTAAAGGTCCATCAAGGCCAGTATCCTGTTTCCAACAGTGGCCATTCCAAAGTCACAAGTACTTGACAAGATCCCAGAAGAGTAAAACAGATTTTATGCTGCTTATCCTAGAAATAAGCAGTGGATTTTCCCAAGTCCATCTTAATAATGGCTTATGGACTTTTAGGAAAGTATCCAAACCTTTTTTAAACCCTGCTAAGCTAACTGCTTTTACCACAGTCTCTGGCAATAAGCGAGTGTGCCTGTGCTACTCGGTGCAGCTACATTACCACATGCTAACTGGTTAGCACAGGATTCATGTGTGAGTCCTTAACGCTGACAAAATAGGTGTCAGTAAGTGCACATATGCTGTTTTTTTTTTTTAAGTGGTTGTGTGGTAATGGGAATACTAGCATATGGCAAAAATTGGAAAATCAGCCATTTTATTGCTGTGTTAAAAATGGCCTTAGCACACAGGAAAAACCCATGCAAGGGCATGCTAAGGCCGCTTCATACCACAGCTTAAAGAACCCCATAATGAACTATTGCATGGGGTCCTCTCTCCCTTGCTGTTTATTTAAAAATATTCTGGTGGTCTAAAATTCCTGGTTTTTGCTATGTTGTATGCAATGGTGTGCTCGTAAATTTATAACAGGCGTTCTAAAAAAAAAAAAAAAAAATCCAAACCTAGCACACCCAGATTGTCACTGCCCTCCTTACCTTGCTCAGCAGAAAAGAAACCCCTGGAACCCCCCCCCCCCCCAAAATGGCACATTCACCCTTTTACTCTGCTCCCAAACCTCCCTATGGCACACAACCCTTTTGTCTGCCCCCAGACTTCATCCTCATGGCACACTCACCTTTTTACTCTGCCCCAACCCCGTCCCCATGGCACATTCACCCTTTTATTCTGTCCCCAACCCCTCCCCCCTGCACATGATTCATCCCTTTACTCTGCCCCCATTGCATACTCATTTTTTTTTGGCCCCTTCTCATTTTCCGCCATGGCAATAGAGCTCTATTCTCTCTCTTCCCCTCTCCCGCTGGCTATGGCAAGGAGGATGTAACTGTACAATAGGTCCCTTCCTCCTCTTGTGCTGACTTAGACACAGCTGTTTTATGTGACCCGCAAGATCGCGGTTCACATAAACAGTTGGGTCTAACTTTTGAGTTTGCAGTGATTTATTTGTTACATTTGTATCCCACATTTTCCCACCTTTTTGCAGGCTCAGTGTGGCTTACATATTACCGTTAACGGCGTTAGCCGATTCCGGTATGAATGAATACAGAGTGATATTGTGGTAGAATGAGGTACATGTATGGTAGGTACAATTGGGGAGAACTTAGAGAGGGAAAGGGGGAAGAAGAGTCAAGTGATGTTCGTTACGGTCTTTGGTTACATTGTGTCGCAAGTGTCCAGGTATTTTTATGTTGGGTCGGTGGGGTATGCTCTTCTGAACAGGTCTGTCTTTAGTGCTTTCTGAAAATTTAGGTGGTCGAGCGTAGTTTTTACTGCTTTTGGCAATGCATTCCATAGTTGTGCGCTTAGGTAGGAAAAGCTGGATGCATAAGTGGATTTGTATTTGAGTCCTTTGCTGTTTGGGTAGTGGAGGTTTAGGTATGATCATGCAGATTTTGTGGTGTTTCTGGTTGGCAGGTCGATGAGGTCTGTCATGTATCCCGGTGCCTTGCCGTAAATAATTTTATGAACAGTCGTGCAGATTTTGAAAGTGATACGTTCTTTGATTGGTAGCCAATGCAATTTTTCTTGGAGGGGTTTGGCGCTGTCAAAACGCGTTTTTCCAAATATAAGCCTGGCTGCTGTGTTTTGGGCAGTCTGAAGTTTCTTTATGATTTGATCCTTCCATCCCGCATAGATTCCATTACAGTAATCTGCGTGGCTTAGTACCATTGACTGTATCAGGTTATGAAATATGTCCCTCGGGAAGAATGGTTTCACGCGTTTGAGTTTCCACATTGAGAAAAACATTTTCTTTATGGTGGATTTCGCTTGGGTGATAGGTTACGGTCGATTGTTACTCCGAGAATTTTCAGGCTGTCTGAGATAGGGAGGGTGTATCCTGTTTGTGGGTTTGTATGTATTGTATTGGGATGAGATGATGAGACACTGTGTTTTTTCCGTATTGAGTTTTAGTTGGAATGCATTTGCCCACGAGTTCATGATGTTTAAGCTTAGCTTGATTTCGTTGGTGATTTCCACCAGATCATGTTTGTACAGGATGTATAATGTAACGTCATCAGCGTAGATAAATGGGTTGAGGCCTTGGGTGGATAAGGTCTTGGCTAGTGGAGTCATCATGAGGTTGAAAAGGATCGGTGATGGCGGTGATCCTTGGGGTACTCCGCAGCCTGGTTTCCACGGTGACGATATGTTTGTTTTTGATTTCACTTGATATGTTCTTGTGGTTAGAAAACCCTTAATCCAATTGTCATAAAAAGGAAGTATTACATTAAGCAAGATAATGTAAATCATTTGACTGTGGCCCCTTCAATTAAACATATTCCCTTGCAGTAATTTAAAAAAAAAAGTTATACTATGCCAATGTGTGATGATAGTAACTGGGGTGCTGTATTTTATATACTTAATTCTAAACTTGTGTGCCTGGTAAATGTGTAGGAAGGAAGAAGTAGTCCTTTGTTTTACAAACGTCTGTTTTCCCCATGTCAAGCAATCAATGGGGGGGGGGGGGGGGGGGGGGAACCTGGTGACTGCATGAGTTTGTTAGGGGGTGACAATTTTGGGGCAAGGCAAAAACTGAGAGACCTACCTGGCTGAAAAACATTTTAGAACTTGAATAAGCATCCGGATTCTTTCTATTAACTCAGGTAAAATAGCTGTGTCCCCCCCCCCCCCCCCCATCATGATACTAAGTAGAAGCAGCAGTAGAGTTTTTAACAAATCACTACCTTTATAACCTACATCAGAGTAAATAATGACAATACCTAGAATCACACCTGTGCTCTTGCATTTTAAAAGATTTTACAAAATGTAGGACTCAAAGCTGTTACCAGCTCTGTAAAGGTAAAAAGAGGCAAAAAAAACCTTTTCCTATCCAGATCAAAGCCCGTTTGCATCCAGAATTTTTCCTGATTTCCTGAAGTGTATCACTGGTGGCAAGGAAGGCTCCACAGGTTAGTGTTAGTGACCAGCAGACCTGCCTTTAAAGAAGGGCACAGGAGGAGGAAGTGAATGCTGCACAAGAGGTCACTTCCTCCTACTGTGCCAACTTAGACCCGACAATATGAACCGCAGGATCGCGGTTCACATAAAGAGTCGGCTCTAAGCCGGTGCAGGAGGAGGAAGTGGCCTGCAGTGCAGCAGTTCACTTCCTCCTCTTCTTGCCATGCAAGCTACTCTGCAGTGCTGAACAATCAGCTCGCAAAATTCATAAAATATTTATAACCGATCTTGCTTCCCACCGGTTGTGAGATAATTGCCTTCATTTCATGTAAAGACAGTAGATACTTGTGCTCTTTAGCTTTGCACCATTTCTTAAAGGAAAATTGGGTGAATAGTTTCATTTTGAAAATTGCCATAGGGAAAAAAAACGATCTAACATAGTCGATAACGGCAGATAAAGAGACCTGTACGGTCCATCCATTCTGCCCAACAAGATAAACTCATTTTACATGGTATGTGATACTTTATATGTATACCAGAGTTTGATTTGTCCTTGCCATTCTCAGGGCACAGACCGTAGAAGTCTGCCTAGCACTCTTCTTTTACTAAGTTCTGAAGCTAACGTCGAAGCCCCTTAAAATTTACATTCCAGCCCATCCCTATCCAGTCACGATAAGGGCGTAGACCGTAGAAGTCTGCCCAGCACCGGTTTCGTTTCCCAATTATCGACATCGCCACCCAATCTCCGCTAAGATTCCGTGGATCTATTCTTTCAAAACAGGATTCCTTTGTGTTTATCCCACACGTTTGAATTCCATTACCGTTTTCATCACCACCTCCCGCGGGAGGGCATTCCACATATCCACCACCCTCTCTGTGAAAAAATAACTTTCTGACATTTCTCCTGAGTCTGCTCCCCTTTAACCTCAATTCATGTCCTGTAGTTATACCGCCTTCCTGTCTCTGGAAAAGGTTCATTTGCGGATTAATACCTTTCAAATATTTGAACGTCTGTACTATGTCACCCCTGTTTCTCCTTTCCTCCAAGGTATACATGATCTGCTTTTTCTAAGGACAATTTTTACATAGACAACCCACTTAGATCTGAAAATGAAATCTTCGTGTGTTATATTCCCCTGCCACCACTCCCCCTGCAGTCCCTGAAAGATCACCTTTCTATGCGGTTAACAGTCTGTACATTGTGGAATATATGAAATTTTACCAACATGGAGGGCGATGTTTGGACAGCCATTTACCCAGGTGAACCTTTTTTGAAAACTGTCCTTGTCTTTCTTTTTTTGCATCTTAAAATATAGGTCATTCCCTAATTTCTTCACTAGAGGGCAGTTGGTTACTACTAATTGGAACTCTGAGGGATTTCATTAAGTAGCAGAAAACACTTTTCTATACAATTTTGTAAGTAAACACAATACAACAATGTTCTCTAAAGCTTCTTGAATTTACAAATGCGGAAAACGTAACATTAATTGACCCCGTAAAAGTTGTTTGTCCAAAAGTGAAAAACCATTAGACAGATAAGAGGGAGCAGAACTATATAGAGTTTGAAAAACTAATATGGATAGCATCTTCGAATACTCAAGGCCTGTTGGCTTCTACCCTCTTGGAGATTCTCAGAGAGGGCGGGAGCCGGCAGGCCTTGAGCATACACAGATGCTGAAGGAACTGCAAGTTAAAGCCAGTAACTGGGGGAGGGGGGGCGGGAGAAAAAAAATGCCAGTAACAGTGGGGAGACTCGAATAAAAACTGAGAAACCCCAATTTTGGGACCTTTTTTTTGGTTCATAACTCAAGTTTTTATTCAAGTATATACAGTACTTGAAAATGTGATACAGTTGTATACAACTTTGCCCTTTGCATTCTTTGCGTTCAGCTTTCTATCATGCTGAAACACTGGCCTCTGTCTCTTCAGTAGCTGGCCCAAGATTATAGAATGCATTACCAGTGCATATGTGATTTCACTTGTCATTACAGGTATTTAGAAAGGCTCTGAAGATGTACTTGTATGTGTAAACATTTTCGAATTCCAGAGCTCTATTTTGGCAGCTCTTTAGTTTAGGCTGTCTTGATGTACCACTGTTGTAAAGTGTGTGTTAGATTTGTTTTTGAATTTTTATGTAAGCCATTTAGGGATAGGCGGGATATATATATTTTAATATATAAATAAAGGAAGGAAGGAGGTACGTTCAAAATATGCTCCCTAGTTCACAAAAACATTCACGGAGATGCACCAGCCTACATGTCAGACCTGATAGACTTACCACCCAGGAATGCCAAAAGATCATCCCGCACATTCCTTAATCTGCACTTCCCTAACTGCAAAGGTCTAAAACACAAACTAATGCACGCGTCAAACTTTACCTACTTGAGCACACAGTTATGGAATGCATTGCCGCACAACTTAAAAACGATTTACGAACTAACGAACTTCCGCAAACTACTGAAGACCCATCCCTTTAACAAGGTATACCACAAAGATCAACCAATGTGAATATACACAACTCCTCCACATATATTCAGAACTGTCTTACAATATTTGCTTGTTATACTAATATCATGTTTTATCATTATCATGTTGCCCAAGATCCTCTGTAACACTAAATGTCTATCTTCTAATATATTTCCACCTTTCATGTTGTATTGTAAGCCATATTGAGCCTGCAAAGAGGTGGGAAAATGTGGGATAAAAATGCAATAAATAAATAAATGTTAGCATTTTTTGAAAGTTGTTACCATTAGCCACACTCATGATTATGTCCCTGGATTGGGATGCCATTTTTTTTCTTTAAAGACATTAAGGGGGGAATTCATCAAGTGGCATTAGGGCTTTAAGTTGCATTAATTGTCTCTTAATGTGACTTAAATGGCCCTAGTGCCGCTTGACTAAAAATATTTGTTGCCACAGGTTACACAGTAATGAGATACAATATATGCAAATGAATGTTTTACATCTCATTACTATGCAAATACCCTAATGCGACTTGTGGTAATAGAATGCAATGTAAGATCTTACTACTGGTATTCAGTTTCTGCAGTGATTTCAGCAAGTTTGCATTTATGTCAGCCTTCTCGGTCCTTGCGATCAGCCTCTTCTGATATGCTTGATGATCCTTCTTTTAAGATTGTTTTTCTTGATAAGTATAGGAACTCGATTTTTTATATTGCAGGTCCCAGATTGTGGAATTCTTTTCCTGCTCAGCTTCGAGCCTTATGAAATATGGACGAATTTAAAAAGGCTGTAAAAACTTTTATTCCAGCGAGCGTTTGATAATTCTTCTTAGGGCAAGTCTTGGACTGCTTGATTACTGCTAGATTTTGATGTTTGAGTAGATAGTATGGTTTTGGGGCATGTCTGTGAAATATGTATTATTATTATTATGATTGTGAATTGTTCCCCGCTCAGGGTTGTAGATGTGTGGCTTATACATTTTTAAAAATAAATAAATAAATTTTAGGGCCCAAAACTCATGGTAAAATCAAATTTACCATCCAGGAGTATCGGACTGCAAAACCATGGCTCAATGCTCCTGGGCCTGTAGATCTGGGCCCCCAAGGCTTCCAGGTCCCCTCCGACTTAAGCCCTACCTGCACAAGGCAAGCCTACCCCCTCTCCCATAGGGGCTACCTTTAAAAACTATTAGTGGTCCTTTCACCTGGGGCGAGTCATCTGGGGGTCCATAGGGTCTTTAGGCAGGAACGATGCCTAGTTGCTCCTGCCCAGTCCATAATCTGGCTTCAGAATGGCACCCCATGTGATATTACTAGGAGTCATATTTTAAATATGACTCCTAGCGATTAGTAGTGTGCAACAAAAAACTCTGCAGTGCTTCAAGATCTTATGTCCTAGCTAATGAAGGGACCCTTTTACTAACTTGTGGCAAAATCTGAGCTTAGCATATCCTAATATGGACTTTTTCTGTGTGTCTAGCCCATTTTTACTGTAGAAGTAAATAGGCCTTTTTCCATTTTTTTAATTTTCAGCTCATACATTAATGTCATTAGCGGACGGCAACTGCAAATAATGGTGGCGCTAAGTCCTGTGCTAACGCAGCGTTCACCAGTTAGTGCACAGTAATGTGAATGCACTGGCTCATTAACACTTCCATGCGCACTCTCCACCCATGATGCCCCTTCTAAAAAAAATAGTTTACGTATGATTACCAAATGCAAATAGGGAAATTGGCCTAGTGGTTAGGGTGGTGGACTTTGGTCCTGAGGAACTGAGTTTGATTCCCACTTCAGGCACAGGCAGCTCCTTGTGATTCTGGGCAAGTCACTTAACCCTCCATTGCCCCATGTAAGCCGCATTGAGCCTGCCATGAGTGGGAAAGCGCGGGGTACAAATGTAACAAAAAAAAATTTACCTGAAGTTGCTTTAGTGAATCTTGCAGTAAACCTTTCTCGGTGTGCTAAACCTGCATTAGGACAATAGTACACCTTTGATAAAAGGCTCCTAATTTTGTGGGGAGAATGCAAAACTCAAGTGGGCCGCATCCTCAGGTCAGGTGGATCACATTGGGTGCCCCTGTCTTCAAGCATGGCTAGCTGTACCTAATTTAGCTGAATGGATTGCCTAGAAACAGCAATCACTTATATTCTTAAGTAAAGGGTAGAGGTCTGTTTTTGTAGGAAGATCATCTCTCTAGGGAATGGTGTACCACCAGCCCCCCCCAAATTACATGCATTTATTTATTACTGTGTTTTGCAATGCCTGGAGCCACTTCCATTATTGGAGCAGGTTTATTTCCCCCAAGACACAACACAGCTTGCAGTAGTTCACTGTGATAATTGAGTTTTCTCAGCTGTTAGGAGTTCACACATCTGTAAGTTCAGTAGATAATCATAAAATATTGTGCCTAGTTTTCATTAATTTTTTTCCTGTGTCTGAAGAATACGGTTGCATAGATTTTCCTGTGTTTACATGAAATGGAGTGGGCCTTAATTTATAGTGATTTTGTGGTAACAGTGAACATTTATCACATCCATTAGTGCAATATATCTCACCAATGGGGTTCAAGTCAATATGTTTTCCAACATTGTTAAATGGTTTCTTTAATGTACTGATTTATCAGGGGAAAAAAATACTCTTGGTGACTGAACTGTCACATAATTTTAAGAGTTCCTTGCTCCTAAACATAGCGATTTTGATCTAAAGTGGGGAGAGGAGAAATACAGCGGCGCCAAGTTCGAAGAATACCTTTTCAATGTTTAAAACACAACTGTAAAAAAAAGTTTCTCTATGAACAAGCAGGAAGAATTAGCCCCAAATTAGTGACATCTCTGATGATACACTGAGGGGGTCTTTCACCAAAGATTAGCTCGAGTTATCTGCAGCAGGGCCCATTTTATTCCTGTGGGCCCTGATGTAGATAACTCGAGCTAATCTTTAGTAAAAGACCCCTGAGTTAACTCTCTCAGAGCTCAAAAATACTCAACAGAATTTCCTGAGTATGTTCTGCTGAAGGTGTTTTTAATCTATCTGTTCCTATACTTAGGTCTGGATGTGAGTTGTTAGGCTCCCTATTGCTATATGTTTGGCCAGCAGAGGAGATTCCTCTTCAATTTTTTTTTATAATAAAAAAACAAATATTAAGGCAATTTTAACCTTTTTCCCTATTTCTAATACTATCTGTAGACTCAAGTGGTGTGTGTGGAAGATCACACTGTCCCAATTGCTTATAGGGGGTAATTTTATAAAAGGTGCCAATAACAGCACTCTGTGTGCCTAATACATTATGGAAAATTAGCACAGGTCATCGATTGGACACCTAAATTAAGGCAGCACCACTTGAACCCAACGGCATAGCCAGACACCCAATTTTGGGTGTGCCTGAGCCCAAGATGGGTGGGCAGAAGAACCTCTCCTTGTCCCACACGTGATTTGGTTTCTCCTGTCGCCTGCATTTCATATGGTCTCTCAAACATCCCCCCTCTCCCGTATACCTTTTAAACAGCAGATTTTCACCAGCAGCGAGCAGCAACTAATACACACTGCTCATGTTGGCTCCACACCCTTCCCTCTGATGCAACTTCCTGTTTCCGCCTAGGCAGAAATACATCAGAGGGAAGGCTGTGGGGCCAGTGCGAGCACTATGTATTAGTCACTGCTCACTGCAGGCGAAGAACTGCTACTTACAAGGTATGCAGGAGGGACAGTTGTTGGGAGTTTTCGGCTGGTGGAGCTTGGGGATCCCTGCCAGCCACATCATAGGCATGCTGCTACTGGGTGGGCCTGATCCCAAAGTGGGTGGGCATGGGCCCACCCAAGCCCACCCTTGGCTATGCCACTGCTTGAACCTGCTCTATGGCAGGTGTAAATGTGGGTGCCTAAACATTGGCATACCAAGGGCAGGGCGGTGGGAGTAGTCCACCCCAGGAGCAGGCAGCAAGGGAGTTCGCTGAGCAGTGATGTGGCTGTTGGTTCTTCTGGACCCCTGCCCTGGAACATGAAGTTGACATCAGAGGAGGAGGGGTCTGGCAGAGCCGACAGCCACATGACTGCTCAGCGCACCCCCTTGCTTGGAAGAGGGGGAATTGCTCCACCCCGGGTGGCAACCAATGTAGGTATGCCACTGTGCCTAAATGCAGCAGTTAATCACCTGACAGCATTCAATAAAGCACATGCAGAAATAGTCGGAATGCCCATGGCCTGCCCATGCTTCTCCCATGTGTACACCCCCTTTACAGTTATGTGCTAGAAGATTTAGGCAAACAAGCACAGCGAGGGTGCGACGAAGAATGATGCAGAACAAAAACATCCAATGGACTAAAAAAGTTCACATCAGCGGCTTTATTCAAATTAAAATGGACGCAACACGAATCGTGTTTCGGCCACAGAGGCCTGCTTCAGGAGTCCCTGAGTGTTGTAATATGGTTTTTAACAGCATTCTGAGAGTAAGAAAAGACGAATAACCAAAAAAATGTGTTCTAGACGTTGGAGCGCTGACAGAGTTACAGCTAACAGGCAGCATACTAGAACACATTGTTTTGGAGATTCATCTTTTGTTATTCTCAGAATGCTGTTAACCATATTACTACAACGTTCAGGGACTCCTGAAGCAGGCCTGTGTGGCCAAAATATGATTCATGTTGAGTCCATTTTAATTTGAATAAAGCCTCTGATGTGAACTTTTTTAGTCCATTGGATGTTTTTGTTTTGCATCATTCTTCGTGTCACCCCTGCTGTGCTTGTTTATCTGTGCGGAGTTTTTTTTGTGCTTCTGTGTGTGTCGAGAACACTTAGGCAACCAGTTAAAGAATAACATCTGAGTGCACTTAGGGGTTTAACTGCCATTTCCCCCTGTTTTGGCGCTTAATTACCATTATCTTGAGTATCAAAAGTTAAGCATCTAACTATTGGTACACTATATAGAATTAACCTGATACTGTATATCAAGAGACTGACCTTTAGTTTCCAGATCCTTAAGAAAGATTTAGTGCAGTCATCTTCCTGGAATCACTTGTCAGCCTTTAGGCTAAACATATGAGAAAAAGCTGCAGTTCCTGAACTCACCACATGGACCAGTGGTGAAAGCAGAAGCTGCTCTGAGGACATAATGGAATCTAGAGTAAAATAATTTTATTAATTTTCCCACAAAATAAGCATTTGAAGAACAGCAACATAACCACAAAAAGAGGTCACATTAAATATCTTCTGCCCTCACAACCATTTCCCAAACTCCCCCCCCCCCCCCCCCCTCTGCAACAAATTTTGAGGTCACCTGGATATGGCCACTGACTTTTCATGGTGGCTACCTTGCTAGTTATTCCTCAGATGCACGATAACCTTTAGTTAAAAAAAAAAATCAGTATTTATATATTGCTTAGACCTATGCAGTTTACAGTTTTCTTTTTCAGGTACTGTTCCTAATGGACTCATAATCTAAGGGGTCCGTTTACAAAGGCACGCCAGTGTTTTTAATGTGCACTAAGCACTAGAGATGCCCATATTTTCCTATTTTTAGCACATTCTAAAAATGCTAGTGCACCTTTGTAAAAGGCCCACTAAGTATTATAGTGTACCTGGGGCAGTGGAGGGCTAAGCGACATATGCAGGGTCACCTGGGATTGCAGAGGGAATTGAGCCCAGTTCCCCAGGATCTCAATTGACTGCTGACCGTTAGGCAGCAGTAGGAATTGAACCCAGTTCCTCAGGTCTGTATCCCACTGCACTAACCACTAGGCCATTCCTCCACTCCACAAATAAAAAAAAGTTAACTATTTGTGGTGGCTGCCACTGCCCCCCCCCCCCCAAAAAAAAAGATGTTGGGGTCCATATTGGAGAAACACTGTTCTAGAAAGTGATGCATGATATTAATTGTACTTGAGTGTTACTTGTCCATATATTTTTTTTTGTTACATTTGTACCCCGTGCTTTCCCACTCATGGCAGGCTCAATGCGGCGGTCAACAGAGGGTTAAGTGACTTGCCCAGAGTCACAAGGCGCTGCCTGTGCTGGGAATTGAACTCAGTTCCTTAGGACCAAAGTCCACCACCCTAACCACTAGGCCACTCCTCCACATATTAACGTTTTTGGCATTCTTTATCCTGCCTTTGCTACAGGAATTTCAAGATTTGTGGAAAACTGTAAAATAGCTTCAGTGAAGCAGTGATAAAGGAGGTACTGATATTTCTGGGCACCTCAATAATTTAAGCAGGGATTTCCGGCAAGTAAGTTCTGACAGGAACGTGGCTAGTGTGAGCAGATGGCACTTCCTTCTTCCTTCTTCTATCTTCTATCATGTAGCTACGTCCTGTTCTAGTACATGAGTTTCCTAATTAGAATAGCCTGTAAGGAAGAAAAAATAATAAATGTACTTTCTTTTTCTTTCAGGAATTCATTTTTACTCGTGCAGGGCAAAAAGGGAATGAAAGGACTGAACAGCTGTCTAATTAATACCTAAATTACAACCTGTTCAAATATGCTGCTTTTGCAGTGATATGATTATATATCAGTCACACTAATTTTGTATAACCAGTCCTTGCCTGGAATTCTAATTCACTGAGTGCATCGAGCATACCTGGTTCCTTCTGTTGAGCTGATAAAGAGGTGATGCGTTAAATGTGACTCTAATCTTAAATTGATACCAATTGTTCCAGCCAGAGAGCAGCCAGCATTTTGAGAGTCGAGAAAAGGTTGTGCACCAAAGATTTCTGTGTGTCATTGTTACAACTGGAGAACCTGCCAGATGCACCCTGGCAGCATTGCTTCCTCCAGGGTATTGCTCTGGTTCTGGATTCCTAGACGGTTGAAGAGAGTACTGCTACTTAATATACTTAATATACCAGCCCCGAGGCGGGGATAGTGCTGGGCAGACTTATACGGTCTGTGCCCTGAAGAGCACAGGTACAAATCAAAGTAGGGTATACACAAAAAGCAGCAAATATGAGTTGTCTTGTTGGGCAGACTGGATGGACCGTAAAGGTCTTTTTCTGCCGTCATCTACTATGTTACTAAAACAGGAGGGAACCATGCTAAGCAGTGGTGGGCTAGAGCTTTCTGATTGGATAACAGCAACCTACTCTATTAGATAATCCAACTGTGCCTATGGGTAAATGTCAAACCCCTAAAAGCCAGGTGCCTTCCATTGAATAGAATGATACTGGTGAACTTCCATTCCCTAGTTTAAGCAAGTAAATGGTGTAGTAATAGTTTGTGATGGTCAGGGCCGCAGAGAAACTGAGCCGGGCCTGGGGCAAAGCTGCCCCTCCCCAAGGATTGCCATCGCCCTACCCCTGCCTCTGCCTCCCCCCCAGTCGCTACTGCTGTCACCTTCCTCTCCTGCTCCCAGGCCGCCAGCGCCGCAGTCCCCACCTACCTTACCTCAGCTCCCTTCTGTTTTCCATCCGACCCCCTTCATTTAAAAAAAAAAAAAAAAAAAACAATCTCAAAATTGGCAGCACAGCGCCTTGTGTGAAAGCGGCAGATCGCCTCGGGCGGCCCTTCCCTCACTGTGTCCCGCCCACACAGAAATAGGAAGTAACATCAGAGGAGGGCGGGACACAGTGAGGGAAGGCCCGCCCGAAGCGATCTGCCGCTTTCACACAAGGCGCTGTGCTGCCAATTTCAAGATTTTTTTTTAAATGCATGGGACCAGGTGGTAGACAGAAGGGAGCTGAGGGTAGGCAGGTGGAGACTGGGGACTGTGGCAACGGCAGCCTGAGAGCAGGAGAGGGTGAGAGACCCCGGCGCCGGGCCCTCCTTGGAGTCCTGGGCCCGGGGAATTTTGCCCCCCTGCCCCCCCCCCTCTCTGCGGCCCTGGTGATGGTCAATGTTGCTTCCTTCTATGTTTCAACAGTTTTTTTTATTGAAAACAGTACATAATTGTATCAACAACATATCCGTCAATAATTACAATGAACAATAGAATTCTGTCATATTCAAACATTAAACAATTCGTACGCACTACTTTCAACTTACTTTATTAATTCTTTTATCCTACCCCCCCACCAAATAACCCTATCCTCCCCTCTTCCCCAATACCCTCCCCTTGTTGCATCCTTCTAAAAGTAAACTAGTTTGTGTATCCCTGTCAATTTAATGCAAGACTAAACAGATAACTTCATTTACGTGCTTATCCTCTATTCCATTCTTACTCGTTTGCCTTACCCTTAATATAATAGTAAGACTTTCATTGTAGCTATTGAAAATTGGGAAATCTTATTCATGAAGGAATCAGTGGGTTGAAAGATTTAATATTGATAAACTCCATGAGCAGAAATAAAAGTTAATACAAACAAAAATATATTGGGTTACACTTTTTTTTTTTATTGGACTGTACTGGAGTGAAGGAGCAGCCTAATGGTTAGTGCAGTAGACTAAGAACCTAAGGGGGTCTTAGGTGCGCTGGTGTTTTTAGCGCGTGTTAAAAATAGGCGCGTGCTAAATGCTAAAGACGCTCATAAGAATACATTGGTGTCTTTAGTGTTTAGCGTGTGCCTATTTTTTTTTTCAATATATTTTTTATTGATGACAATCATAATACAAAACATTCAAATTCTGGCCTAAACAGAAATGCCAGCAGCAAAACATCCATAATCGAACTAAAGGATAACATCCGTCATCAAACAATTTAACATTTTTCACCCCACCCCCTATCCCTCCCTCCCCCCCTTCCCCAGTGTTCTTAATTTTTGTCATTTTTATTAGTGATGCTCCAAAAAAAAAAAAATTTTCATATACGTAATCAAGATACACTAGCTTCCAGTGGTAATATAGTCAACACCATAATAACCTAGAATAGATTATCATTAATCTGTTTTCTCCCCTCCCGCCTCTCCCCCCTTCCACCTCCTTCAATATACATCTAGGAATTTGACAGTTTTATTACAGTCACTCATCACTTACCACACCTTAACCGCAATCTTATTAACCAGATCCTATGCTTCATTTTCTCCTTTTCCCCTCTCCCCCCTCCCTCCTGTTAGCATGGTTCAGCCTTAACTCAATCTATCTTCCCCACTTCCCAAGGCAACCCATTGAGCACTTGGCTTCTTGCTCTCGGTGAAATCATGTTTATATATTGTCTCCAGACAGTCAAAAACCTCGCTTGCCGTTTTGGCGTCACTCTCGCTCCTCTCGCCTCCCATAACATCAATTGGTGCATCTTATTCCGCCAGTACCAGTAAGAGGGGGGTGTGCCCGATATCCAATGATTCATAATACATTTTTTCCCCACTATACAGGATTTGCTCAGGAACACTCTTTCTCCCTGAGTCCCTACACCCCATTGTTCAGGTACGCTCAGCAGCATTCTGTCAAATGTAATGAAAACCTGTGAGCCTAGGACCTCCCTTGCGAATTTACCTATTCTCCACCAGAATGCCTTTATGGGCTTACACTGCCATATGCAGTGTGCTAAGTTAGCACTGCCCTGCCCACATTTTAGGCACTCATCCGTCCCTGTCACCCGTGCATGAAATGCCCTTCTGGGAGAGAGGTAAGCCCTAAGTAATATTCTGTATTGACACACTTGCAACTCTGCACTGTGTATCACCCTCTGTATGCCCTTCAATGAGTGTTGTAAATTGCGTTCAGAAATAGGCCTATGAATTTCAGTTTCCCACTTCATCGCCACTTCTGTCAACTGCTTCTCCGGTTGCCCTTTCTCTAGTTCTCTAAAAAACCAAGATATGGATACCTGTCCCAACGCATCCCCCTCCAAGAACTCCCGCAACTTAATCTCAAATCTATGGGTCAGCCCTTCTTTGGGGATACAATGAGGCTCATTTTCAAAGCACTTAGCCTCCCAAAGTGCTTTGAAAATATGCCTCTATGTATGTAATGAGAAAGCTGGTGATAAGCCAGGATCCCTAAAGACCCCCCTGAGTATTTACTTTGAAAGTCAACTAAGGAAATTACCGTGTCATCGTCCTTAAGAAAACTGCCCAATAGCTCCACACCTTGGCCATGCAGCTTGCGAAACACTGCATTATCACGTCCCGGTGTGAAATCCCTATTCCCGACCAGAGGGAGGAGTCGACTAGCCGCTGGGTCCTGGCCCCACCGTTGTGCCAATTCCCGCCATGTATGCCATAATGGTCCCAGCAACATGCTATTTCTAATTTTTTCAGGCATTTGTCCTTTTCTCCTAACATGTATTAAATAATTCAGGTGCCAAGGATAAAAGTATGCCCTTTCTAGACCTACATCTGTGTACGTGTGTGTATCAAGGATCCAATCTCTGAAGTGCCGCAAGAGACATGCATGATTATATGTCCTCATATCTGGGATGCCTAACCCTCCCTGCCTCCAATTCCTAATAAGGTATTGCACTTCATCCTAGGTTTCCTACCAGCCCAGCAATATTTTACTACTAATCTTCGCAATGTCACCAGCTCCCGCCTTCCCAGACGTAACGGTAGCGCTGCAGTACATAAAGCCAACGTGGGAATATTATCATTCGAAGTAGCTGTATCCGACCCATAAGTGACACAGGTAGCCCTGACCAACGGGATAATTGTTCCTGAGTGTCCTTTAGCAACTTGGCGATATTCAGGTGATATATTTGCCTGGTATCCATAGGGAGCTGTATTCCCAGATACCTAAAGGAACCCCTTGCCCACTGTATAGGGAATCTATCTCCCCACTCCCCCTCAAGTTCTACATTGCTAGCTAGAGCTTCAGATTTCATGAGGTTCAGTCGGAACCCTGAGAAGTCCCCATATTCCTCCAAACTTTCCATAAGATGCGGCAGAGATCACTTTGGATCAGTGATTAATACCAACAGATCATCTGCAAAAGCTGCTGTTTTAAAGCTATGGTCACGTATCATAACTCCCTGAATATCTGTATTGTGTTGGATTTCTCTGAGGAGGGGGTCCAATGCCAATATAAAGAGTAGTGGCGATAATGGACACCCCTGCCTCGTGCCTCTCTTTATCGGGAACCAGGCGGACCTTAAACCATTGGCAAATACCTGAGCCTGCGGGTCCGTGTACAAAGTTCTGACTGCCCTCGCATATAATCCTGTGATCCCATAAGCTTTCAACACTGCAAACAAATAGTTCCAATCTACTCGGTCAAATGCCTTTTCGGCATCGAAACTAATAAGAAGAGCTGGGTTCCTATCGTGTCTTATTTTCTCCAGAGCAACCCAGATTCTACGCATATTCTTAGCTATTACTGTCCCACACGTAAACCCCACTTGTGAATCTATTCGTGTGCCTATTTTTAACATGTGCTAAAAGTGCCAGCGCACCTAAGTAAAAGACCCTCTAAGGAATTTAGTTCAATTCTCACTGCAGCTCCTTTTGCCTCTAGCAACATAGTAACATAGTAAATGATGGCAGAAAAAGACCTGCATGGTCCATCCAGTCTGCCCAACAAGATAAACTCATATGTGCTACTTTTTGTGTATACCCTACTTTGATTTGTACCTGTCCTCTTCAGGGCACAGACCGTATAAGTCTGCCCAGCACTATCCCCGCCTTCCAACCACCAGCCCCGCCTCCCAACCACCGGCTCTGGCATAGACCGTATAAGTCTGCCCAGCACTATCCCCGCCTCCCGCCACCGGCTCTGCCACCCAATCTCGGCTAAGCTCCTTAGGATCCATTCCTTCTGAACAGGATTCCTTTATGTTTATCCCACGCGTGCCTCTAGCAAGTCACCTAACCCTCCATTGCCCCCTATAAAAAATAAGTTAATTAAAATTTAAATTGTGAGACCATTAGGGATAGAGGAAGTAATAAATGTTATCCACTTGTTGGTTGTAACACAGAAAGCTAGTAATATCAAATCCATGACCCTTTAGTATGTTGCCTGACAGGCATTTGGAAGCCAACACCCACTTCCTGTTTACCTATCAATAAAAATGATGTTACTGGAAGTGAATAGTAATAATAATAAAACAACAACATTCCAATGATAGCCTGAAGGCAAAAGGTTGATGGGAGGGTAGAATGTGGCAGGCAGTGAAATTTGCTGACTAATGTTAGAAGGTCCAGATCTTTAAGTCCTGGATTGTTGTAATGCTTCCTTTGAGTGTCCTCTTCCCTTCTTCCCACATCCATATCTAAAAGATCGCTCCACTGATAACTCTTCAAAGCCCAAAAGAAATTTTCAGACAAAAAGCATTTTTAAAGCGCAACTTTATTTTTATTATGCAAAATGCTTCAAATTTGTGCAACTATGCTGCACTATAGCTGTGGAATTTTGACTCTATCCCTAAGCTGTTAGTAGCATTGCTAGAGTCCTCAGCCTTATACCTGGATCTGCTCCTATAGTATTATCAGAGTTGCGTCTCTTCATTTTCTTCTGCCTCTCCCTGAAATCAAATGGGCCTGTTCCCTGAATATTTGCCTCAAGAAGCCCAAAAATGAGAGAATCTGTATCCAAATACTGTAGCTTATGGTGTCATTCTATTTAGAAAAAAAATGGGTGTTTGAGCACATTGATCCTTATTTTTCATTATTACTTATAATCATATAGTTCAGTAAATGACTATATCCTGAGTTAGGAAAAGCCACAGAGAATGTCGGATTTACTAAGGGACTCTTATCAAGCCATGCTAGTGGTTCTGTGTGGCAATGCCGATGGAGCACGTTCAAAGTGAATGTTGGCATTACTGCACCAGGAATCACTAGTGCAGCTTGATAACAAAGGCCCTAAATATTTTCCTCATGGGAGACACAATGGAAGAAAGACCTAAACAATGTTTGGCTGATAGTTTGCAAACTGTGGCCTTAGGCCTGGGTGCCATTCTTTTTGATCATTGTAAGATACCTGCCCACATTATAATATAGTTACCCCAAAATTCAAGATAGTTGAAGCAAAACATAATCTTGTTGGAGTGGAGGAGTAGCCTACTGGTTAGTGTAGTAGGCTTTGATCCTGGTGAACTGGGTTCAATTCCCACTACAGCTCCTTGTGACTCTGGGCAAATCACTTAGGGGTCCAAGCTGCTGGTAGCAGGGGCCATTTTTCCTGCGCACCAGGGCCCTTTTTATCATAGCAGTTAAGCTCCCAGACAAACATGGCCAGTATGCTCTCTTTTTCTCCCCCCTTCCATCCAGCGGGTGTCCTCTTTCTCCCCATTTCTATCTAGCACGTGCCCCCATTCTCCCCCATCCAGTATCTGCCCCCTCTCTCCCTACTTCCATCCAGCATCTGCTCTTTTTCTCTGCGCCCCCTCTCTCCAGCATCTGCTCTCCCTCTCCCCCTTTCCATCTTTGGTCTTCCATCTAGCATCTGGCCACTCTTTCTATATATTTCCATCCAGCATCTTTCCTCTTTCTCTCCCCCTCATCCAGCATCTGACCCTGCTCTCTCCCCATTTCCATCCAGCGTCTGCCCTCTTTCCGTGGTCCCTTCCATCCAGAGTCTGCCCCACATCTCCCTCTTTCCATCCAGCATCTGACCCTTCTGTGTCCCCACTTCCATCCAGAGTCTGGCCCCTCTCACTCTCCATTTCCATCCAGCATCTTCCTCTTTCCCCCCTCCATCGAGCATCTGACCCTTCTGTCTCCCCACCATCCAGCCTCTGCCCTCTTTCTCTGGTCCTTTCCATCTAGCGTCTGCCTTCTCTCTACCCCCCCATGTCAGCCAGCATCTGCCCCCTTTTCCTCCTTTCTATCCAGTGTCTGCCCCTCTCCCCCCCTATTTCCTGTGTCTTCCACTTCTCTCCCTTCTTCCATCTGGCGTTTGTTCCCTCTCTCCCTCGTCCAAGGTCTGCCCCCTTTCTCGACCCCTCCCCCCTCCCCACAACATCCAGCATCAACCCCCTCTCTATCCCTCCCACCTGACACCCCCACTGCTGTTTATACAGACCAACTATGGTGAAACAAAAATGAGGTAATCAGGAGGCTGCTCTGGTGAAGAGCATGATCAGTGTGGCCTTGCGATCTCTTTTCATTGTTTTTGCCGCCAATGCTGAAACAGTAGCTGTAGCAGCAGCTGCAGTGGGGGTTGAGCGTGGAGAGCCTGGTACGCCTCCTGCCCCCTCTGGATTTTTCGGTGTGCCATGTCATCCTTGGCTCCCCCCGTTCTGACGCCTATGAGTTGCGGGAAATATTTGTTGAGTTGTAAAATGGATTTACTGTGGGTGAAAGAAGGCAGGGAATGCAGTGATCCATGTTCAGTGCTGAAAAAGAGAGTAATACTCCAATATAATTGCCTCCTGGCAGCCGAAATTAGACTAACAAAAATAGTTTCGACTTTTCAATTATGCTTTACTGTATGCTCATTTCCCTAAGAGTAGGGGCCTTCCTTTGAGATGTAGATGTAAGCTGATGAGATATGACAGTAAGACAATGTTGTTTGGAATATCTTCTGAAATGAATGACACTTATTAGCTCCAGTATGGCATATTTACCTCTCATTAGTCAGGGTAATAACAAAGTTTGACAGGAGCACAGCTCTGGTGCTCTGAATCAGACAATCCTAAGGACTAGTGCAAATTTATTTATTTATTTATTTTTGGTACAATTTATACCCCACATTTTCCCACTAGAGCGAGCACAATGTGGCTTACAATGTTACAAAAGGTTACAATATAAGGAGGGTAATGACACAAAAGTCTGAAAGATGGGAAAGAACATGAGGGCATTACACGTTGGCTAGACGGGTATAGGTAAGATGAGGAAGGTGAAGACTGAGCGTTAATTGGGGGGATATGCTTTCTCGAATATAAATGTTTTTAAGGATTTCTTGAATAGCTGGTGGTCGTCAATCACTTTTACATGCCTTGGTAGGACGTTCCAAGACATAGGGGAAAGAAGATGAAAAAAGCAGCTTGTATTTAACAGACTTGCAGCTTGGATAATGTAGACAATGTATGTGTAAATATTTTAATGTGCTTGAAAACAGAAAACTCTTTGCTAAATCTCTGATGCCCTCAAGATTGACCAGAAACAACCTCCATCACGAGTGTCAAAGCGGAAGTGTAATGGCAGAATCCTGAGAAGAAGCTGCTATTTGTCTCTTGTTATAGAGAACCAGTGTTATTGGTACCATTGTTTCATCACAGTTAAGGAAAACTTGGTGCTGAGAATATATCCTTTTGAGGTAAGTCTTCATGAAGCATAATTACGTCCCTCGTGATCTAACCTAATCTCAAACATTAATAACCCACTTAATCCCAGATTGGTCCAAAGTATTTCACAGTAACTAATACCAGAATAGCAGTCAAAGTTCACAAATAAGAGCAACATTCAGTTGACTTAATAACACTTTTTAAATTTTATTTTTATTAGACAATTTAAATATACAATCACTGCAACAAGATTCAGTCAACCTCTAGGGCACAGTTGTCTACCAGAGTTACTCGTTGAGTAACTACCTCCAAAGAGGATTCCAAAAAATCTGTGCGGTCCATTCCCTTTCTTTGCTCAAGGCCTCAGTACCCACTAAAGATAGATAATACATTTTCACCAGAGGAGGAAAGGCATTTTCTGGTAGCTTTAATACTTGCATAAAGCATCTTCTCACCATATCCATTGGTGAAATTAGGGAGAACCTAGGAAAATTTAAAAATCTTAAATTGTTCTTTCCCAGGTGCAATTTCTCCAAATGGGTTAGTTTTGTGCATTTCATGACAGGAATGAACCTCACACCTAAGCCAGGGTATGTGGACTATTATCTCGGTCTCTCAAATTTACTGCTAATGCTCACTGTAGTTCTTTTTAGTTTAATTTTCCAGATGTTCCATCTTACGCACCGCACCATAAAGGGCATATTTTACTAAACTGCACTAGCAATTTCTGTGCTGCAAATGAGAGGAAGCCCATTCAGTTCCTGTGGGCTTCCTCTCATTTGCCACGCTGGGAATCACTAGCATGATTTAGTAAAATAGCTCCAAAGATTTTTTTTTTTTTGTAATGGCTTCAGTATTAACTCCTGGACTGCATTCATTTTGGTTTCTAGAATCTCGGTTTTAGTAACCTGCTAATCCAGTCTTTGACCCTGGGCCACAACAGAATCCCTTACAGACTTACCCCTCTGGTTACAAAGCCATGCGGCAATGCCGACACAGCCCATTCAAAGTGAATGAGCTATGTCAGCATTAGCCTACCGGCAGCCGCTAGCGAGGCTTTGAAACGGGGGGATAGAATAATCGCAAACAAATTAGAAATCTTTAGGAGAGACAAATTAAGCTCACGTATAGCCTTCCAAAGTAGTCAACCCTTGATTTAACAGATTAATTGGGGGGGGGGGGGGGGGGGGGAGGGGTCTGTTAAATTGAATTGTTTGTCAAATTGAAATGTCTGAAAAATCTTAAATTGAATATATTTTGAAGTGCAATACAATCAAATTTCTTATTGTAAACCACAAATTTTGCTAAATGCAAGTATATTACATATCACGCTTTAAGAAATGAATATAGAGAAAAATACATTTTAATTTCTTTGTGTTTGAATTCTGCTGCTTCTGATTCTGAAATCTCGGTCCTCTCGCTCCTGTCCTTTGTGGCGCCAGTCTAAAATGGCTGCCGTGACCTCTTGTGGCAGCTTGCAGTACTACACAAAGTACCGCAAGCTGCCACAAGAGGTCATGGCAGCCATTTTAGACTGGTGCTGCAAGGGGCAGGAGCGAGAGGGCTGCCTGCATGGCTGGGGGGGGGGGGGGGGGCAGCGGGAAGAAATTTAAGTGGGCAGGAGAGGCTCCTGCTTACTTAAATCAAGTTGAATATCGGCCTCAAAAGTGTATTGTCCAAGATGCTAAACCTCGTGGACCTACCTCCCAGAAATGCCACAAGATCATCCTGCAAATTTCTCAACCTACATTACCCCCCAGCTGCAAAGGTCTCAAGTACAAGCAGATGCATGCCACTACCTTCTCATACATGAGCACGCAACTATGGAATGCATTGCCTACAGCCTTGAGAGCAATCAACGAAATAACCATCTTTCGAAAATCTCTAAAAACATTCTTCTTCAACATGGCCTACAAGGAGAATATACAACCTTTCTAAGTCACCTCACTAGTCCAATCAATTATGAAAACCCTCCTGCTATAACCAACCCAATCACTCTCTTCCTTCTTCCCCCTTCCTTCCTTTCACACTACCAACTATATTTGTCTCCCTGATATGATAATGTTAACAAATCTATGTAAGCCACATTGAGCCTGCAAATAGGTGGGGGAATGTGGGATACAAATGCAATAAATAATACGCGATTGAGAAATGATAGGGGTGAAACTAAGATGAACAGGTGATGATAGGAAGGCAGTTACTGAATTAGAAAAAAAGAATAAAGTGTGATTTTTCAGGACTGAGGACAAGCCTATGTGTCTTTGTAATTAGTAAGGGAGTGAGGAAAGTGCCATCACCTCCAGATTCTTCAAGCTTAACTGTCTTTTCATTAGTTGTAGGTCTGAGGTGTACCAGGAGTCTCTATAAGTCCTAGGACTATTTTGTGGACACGTTTTGAGGTGGGGGCTAAGGAGTCTATGGATGTTTGAAGTGATGTGTTCCAAGTGTGAGCCTGATCTTCTGTTGAGAGGGAGCTAAATTTATCTAGGTTTGACACTTTTCTAGCAGTGAAAGGCATGTAATTTTGCTAAGATCCCTGGAGTGTGAGTGTTCTTCTCTGGACATTGTAGGGATGATAATTGGTGTAAAAGAAAAAGTGATAAGCCAATGATTTGTCCAGGGGAGTAGAAAGAAGGAAATGGAGCGGAGATTCTTAGCGACAGAGGACAAAGAACTAAATCTAAAGTTTGGCCACCTACATGTGTGGGTTCAGTTATGTGCTGGACAAGATACAGATCGAGGATTACAGAGAAAGTCTCATGTAAAAGTGGCTGAAGAGCCGTCAAGGTGGAAATTAAAATCGTCTAATATAACAGAGAATGCTGACTTAACACAATGGTCAGTGAGGATAGTCTGAAGTAATTGAAAAGAATGGGAGGAAGGAGGAGGTGGGTGGTAAATTGAGAAAGTCCATAGGAGAGTTGATTTCAATCTAAAGCTCAGATGTGATATTTGACACAATTTCACTCTGCAGCTCCTCAGTACCTCTCCACTCATCTCTCCCTACATTCCTCCCTGGGAACTCCGTTCACTGGGTAAATCTCTCTTATCTGCACCCTTCTCCTCCACTGCTAACTCCAGGCTCCGTTCCTTTTGTCTTGCTGCACCATATGCCTGGAATAGACTTCCTGAGCTGGTACGTCAAGCTCCATCTCTGACTGTCTTCAAATCTAAGCTAAAAGCCCACCTTTTTGATGCTGCTTTTAACTCCTAACCCTTGTTCACTTGTTCAGAACCCTTATGTTATCATCCTCACTTTAATATTCCCTTATCTCTTGTTTGTCCTGTTTGTCTGTCCTAATTATATTGCAGGGACTGTGTCTTCATGTTCAAGTATATAGCGCTGTGTACGTCTAGTAGCGCTATAGAAATGATAAGTAGTAGTAGTAAAGGCAATAACTTATCACCTACTACAGAAAACAGATCTGAGGAATGAGCCTGATGGAGAACCTGAATCATAAAAGGCAGAAGTGAGAGCTGATCCCAGTAAAATGAAAATCCCCACCATGCAAAAGAAGGACAAGTTGTATGAAGGGAATAGAGAATGAGGCTTGTCTTGGATGGCAGCCCAGATCGGAGAGGAACCAGATGGAAACCATCAGGTAGAGAAGAGGTGAAAAAGGTGGTTTTGTTAGGGGAAGCTTGCGGAGTCAGAAGGAATAAATGACAACGGCACAGCACAGTACCTGACATCCAAAGACATTAAGAAATTCTTGGAACTGAGAATGAACAAGAGAAAGCACAAGAGTCAGGTGTAACATTTTATTCTTTCTAAGCGGAGGGTGCTTACCAAATTTGCATGACACAAACATATGTGCATGCATACACACATTCATCTTCCATCAGCTCCAGTACCTTAGATACTTTAGTGCCAGGGCTGGATTTTAATGATGGATACCCAGAGGCACCAGAGGAGTAGGAGGAAAAAACAGAAGGGGAGAAGTTTTCTCCCCCATTTCCCTTGTTTTGCAGCAGCAACTCTCTGTGGTCTGTGTCCTGATCATGGCTGGACAGATTCAGCTTCAGTAGCTGGAGAACAAGGCCAGTGCCGGGCAGACTTTCTACAATCTGTGCCCTGAAAATGGCAAGGACAAATCAAGATCAAGTATACGTATGTAGTATCTCACCATACCTTATACTACGAGTGTATCTTGTTGGGCAGACTGGATGGGACCGTACAGATCTTTATCTGCCGTCATCTACTTGTTACTATGTTACTATTACAATCCCTCTCAAGTTGAAAGTTGAATAAGAATATGTGCCAGGCTGGGTCAGAAAAAAGGTCCATCATTAAGAAATACTTGGCAGATCCCAAAGAGTAGTTCATTTCTTGTTGTTCACTGCCAGGGATAAGTGAGGACTTTCCAGTCGTCTTCCTGGCTAATAATTATTTATAGATTTTTCCTTCAGTAACCTTTCCAAATGCCTTTTAACAAGCTGTGCTAGATAATTCTATCATAGCTTGGTTTAAAAGTCTCCTTGAGTCAAATGTCCACTGGTTTCAACAGGTATTCATAAAATGACCATGCAATCTGTAGCTTTCTGTGGTCTATTCCCTATAGTTCCAGTTTTTCCCGATCCTTCCTAAATTTACATTATCCAGACTGCAAAGGCCTCAAATACAAGTCTACCTACGCATCCAGCTTCTCCTTCATAGGAACACAACTATGGGATGCACTATCCAAAATATTAAAATCAACTCAGAACCATCTAAATTTCAGGAAATTACTAAAGACCACCCTGTTCAAGAAGGCCTACTTTCCTGACTCAACCTAATTTACCTCTTCTTTGTTATAGCAAAATCCATGGACCTTATCATTTTTTATTCACTCATCATCTTTGTTTTTCTACACGTTACCTATACGTTTACTATTTTACTATTGCACTGTTTAATTGTATTTTACTGAACTGTAGTTTGCCCTACGGTCTTGTGTAAACCACATTGAGCCTACTACTAGTGGGAAAATGTGGGGTATAAATGTGTTAAAAATAAATAAATACTTGGGCCAATCTTTTCCTCTAATTCTGGCCTTTGCACTGCTTCTTAGTTGAGGGCATTTCTCTGCAATTAGCATAATTCGCTTCACCATATTTCCTGCATAAGACTTGAAGCCTACCACCTCTCCGATGAATGCCCTGGCTTGTTTAGGACCCTGTGTTGTAATGATAGGAGGTCACCTCCTTTTGTCCTCAGGTGGATATAAATATCAGTTTTGCCATCTTGATGCTCACTGGGAATGATGGGTAACCAGATTTTTAATAAGTGGCATCTTTGCCAGCTGGATCTATGCAGTTCTCAAAGAGATGACACATGTCTCTGTACAGTCTGCACTATTGTAGTGATGGTGCTGATTAGTTCACATATTACTAGTGATATTAAATTTGATACCACTCCTAATACGGGTCAGGTAGTGGATGATAGCAGATAGCAAAAAGTGACCCAGCTGCTGCTTCATGCGCGTTATCTCCCATGCCCTCTTAGAAGTGCAAAAGTCATTTTGCTGCTGTTTTGAGCTGAAGCGCTCAACGCCTTGGCTTCATTCTCTCATCATTTAGGGCTCTTCTGGAGTATTATTTTGTGAATTCCACCACCTCCTCCCGGAATGCATTCCAGGCATCTTGTCACCCTTTCTGAGAAAAGTGTTTCCTGATGTTGTTCCTGAGTCTACCTCTTTCTATTTGATATCAGGTCCTCTGGTTCTACAGCCTCCTTCCCTTTGGAAAGGTTTTATTTTTTTTGTGAACTAATACTTTTCAAATATTTAAGGGGTGTTGTTATCCACATGGGCTACCATTTTTTTTAATTTTAATTTTTATTTTTTTTATTATGCATTTAATAATAATTTCAATTATACAAACTTGTTCAGAAAAGAAAATAACAGCCTCTAATTATAACACTGTTAATATAATCAAGAAAAAAATTATTGCCGTATTTGCTCAAGTCCTCATTATAGATTCAAGAGGTTTACACAATGGAATTAAATTTAAATTTGAAAACATCATTAAAGAAATAGCATTGCATGATTCCTAAAATTATCGGTTCCACATTATTACAAGAGAGATTGTTTTATCCTTAACCCTACTTATTTTTAGATGTTAAAAAGGCTGTTAGTTGGGCAGACTCAAAGAAAACATACTTTGTAGATTGAAATGTAACCACACATTTACAAGGAAACTTTAAAAAAAAAGTAGCCCCCAGTTGAAGTACACCAGGTTTCATCATCAAAAATTGTTGACGTCTTTTTTGTGTTTCTTTCGCAAGGTCCGGGAAAATCTGTATTTTTTGTCCCAGAATAAGTTTTCCTTGGTTTTTAAAGAACAGTGTCATAATCCAATTTTTATCTGGAGCCAAGGCAACTGTAGCAATTAAAGTTGATGGTATTATCGGATCAGAGTCCGATGATTCCAATATTGCTGAGATATTGAGATCTTGATTACCTTGATCTACTTGATTTATTTGAGTCTTTAATGGTAAATAATAGATCTGTGAGAAAGGGGGTATAGCTTCTTCAGCTAACCCCAAAACTTCCTTTAAATATTTCCTCAGCATTTCTCTTGGTGTTACGGTAAGTTGTTTTGGAAAATTCAAGAAGCGTAAATTATTACTTCTAATTGAATTTTCTAGAAATTCTGTTTTTCTATGGGCTACCATTTAAACGTGTTATTTGATGACTAACTCTTGCTATTTTAGAACAGGCTCTGTTTTATTCAGTGAGATCTAGTTACTAATAACCTGGATTAACAGTAAAATAACCTGTCCTAACAGTACCCCACACTGATAACTTCCTTCCTATATGTCTATATCGTATCATCCCTATACCTCTTCTCCTCTATGGGATACTTTTTAAGGTACTCTAGTCTTTTCTGATATGTTATCTTGTACAGACCATATTGATCACTTTCAGTGGGACTGCCACTAACCTCTTTATATCCTTACTGGGATTCAGCCTTCAAAACTGAACACAATCCCCCCCCCCCCCCCCCCCCCGAATATCCCCAGTTAGCATTTAACAGATAGCCGGTTATTTCGCCCGATATAACCAGCTATCTGCCAGTTTTTAAAGCCGGTTTAGTGGCTATATTTGGCTGCGTGAAAACGTGGGATATCTTTGGCCAGTTTAAAGATAACTGGCTAAGTCTGAATGTCGACTTAGCTGATTACCTTGATACCATCCAAAAATAAACCGGATAATCAATGCCGGTCACCGTAAATGGCTACGGTCTGAATATCAGTCCCGGTATTTCAAACGACGCTTTATCAATGACCTCTGTAGGGTACTATGGCCTCCTTTTGGTCTTGTTTATCATTTGCTTTACTGCCTTATCTGGCACCAGGTCAAAGTGGTTTACATATTAAATAGGAAATAGAAACCCATTTAATGAAAGGAAAGATAACCACACATACATACAATGTGAGGACTAAAGCCTAGAAGTTGCTAATAGATTTAGCACATGCTAATCTTTAGTAAAAGGGCCTCATGGTAACATGATATATAAGGACCTGTGTATGGTCCATCCAGTCTGCCCAACAAGTTGACTAGATCCGTGCAGGCTATACCCCTCTCTTCCCTCATTAAAGTGCTAAGGTTATATAAGTTTTGCTTGGATTCCATACTCTTTCTGTGAGAACAGAAGCTAGATGTAATGGGCAGCCATTGTACACTCACCATATTTTACATACAACAGAGGTAGAAAATAGGTTAAGAAACAACATCAACTTTTTGAAAGCTGCAGTAACCTTTTACTTGAGGAAATTTTAGTCAACATGAGTGATTGTGAAAACAAATTGTGCCAGGCACTTTCATGGGTCGTCTGCTTAAAAGCATCTTGATGGCACTAGGCACAGAGAGCCATAAACTGTTGGCCTCTTTATGAAGCTGTATGTGATGAACAAGAACTGTTCTGACAGAAAGAAACCAGCAGTCTTCCACCATCTGTTCAGCATCTGTGCATGATGACAACTAGTGAAAATCAGGAGACATCCCATCTTATTCCCAGACTGAAAAAAAGGGATTGGCTGTTTGGTAAGTGGTTTGCTTTACTTAAGAAATCCAGCCTGTCAATTGTGTGCAATTCTGTCTACAGTTGCCATATTTTTGAGGACTCAGGGAGGGGGTATTTCTTTAGCTATATTCTTTGGATCACACATATGTGCTAGATCAGTGTTTCCAAGTTGGTCCTGGAGTACCCCCTTGCCACAATGAATATGCATGAAGAGATTTGCATACAATGAAGGCAGTGTATGCAAATCAATCTTATGCATATTTATTGTGGATATCCTGAAAACCTGACTGGCAAGGGGGGTACTCCAGGACTGATTTGGGAAACCCTGTGCTAGATCCTAAACAAATTTGACTTACACCAAATTTTCTTTTATTAGATGCATCAATGGTATTACATTAAACTGAATTTCACTCTGGTCCCAGTGCTCCTTCAATTAACATCGTGATTTATTACTGTAAAGAGTTTTCTTATGCTGAGAAGCAATGAAAATTCCATAATCATATTTACAGTGACTAGATACAATGTTCAGTTGTAGGTACTCTGAAGTCTGCAGAGCTGTAGCTCCAAGAATCATATTGATAAATTTTGCTATGTACAATTAGTATCATTAAAAAATTACAGATCAATAATCAAAGCATTTGTATTATCTGTATAGTAAGAGGAAGGAGTGAAGGAGGCACCATAAATTATCAGCCTAATATTGAAAAGCATTTATCTGGGTACCAGGATAAGTGCTGTTGATCAGCAGTTCTCATCAGCATTAACCGCGTAATGTTGCTGAAAGTTATTCCAGACTGCCTTGGTGCTATCCAGACAGGGCTAGATTCTGTATATGACACCACAAAAAATGAGTGCTCAGCGCTATTCTGTAAATAGTGCTCTGAGTTGGGTTTAAAAAAGGTTTGGACAAGTTCCTGGAGGAAAAGTCCATAGTCTGTTATTGAGATGAACGTGGGAGAAGTCACTGCTTGCCCTGGGATTGGTAGCATGGAATGTTGCTACTCTTTGAGATTCTGCATGGAATCTTGTTCCTCTTTAGGATTCCAGAATCTTGCTATTCGTTGGGGTTCTGCATGGAATGTTTCTACTCTTTGGGTTTCTGCCAGGTACTTGTGACCTAGAGTTGGAAACAGGATATGGGGCTAGATGGACCATTGCTCTGACCCAGTATGGTTATTCTTATGTTCTCATGTACTATCTTGATACTGGCTCTAAATGTCAAGTGTAGCTAGAGTTAAGGATTTACCCCAGGTTTCAGCTGGCCTAAGTCCTCACTGCCAAAGTTAGATGTGGGAATCCCCGTTTGGCACTATTCTGTATAAGGCGCTCATCCTGGAGTGTCTTTCATAGAATATGCTGAGGGCTGAATTTTCCTTCTGCTTATTTTTCAAGGCCATTTACTGAATCTGGCCCCATATGTTACTGTTTTTAATGCCATTCCCTCGAACATGGGCATTATCACTTATAGAAGCAGAATAAACATTTTTGATCTAAGATAACAGGTGAGGAGCAGGCAGCCAGCAGAACAGTACTGGATCAATCTGTCCTTTATGGTTGCATTCATTCTCCCACGCTCTCCCTTTAGCATCTCCTCTATGCCAAGGTGAGATCCTGTCTTGAAGCATTAATTAGTCTTTCAGTTTTTAAAAGGGCAACTGTAAAACTATGAAGGTCTTCTAATGTCTTCACCTCTCCCCCCCCCCCCCCCCCGAAAGCCACTTCTACTATTATGCAGCTATGCCACACTAGGTCTAATTGGAGATAATTGAGAACGTGGGAGCAACAGAACAGGAAAGGGGGAGGGGAGACAGAAGAAAGAAGGACATAGCATAGACCTATATATGCCTTCTGTAAATTAAGCAAAAATTTCATATGAGAAAGATGGATTTGGGGCTGCCACATGCAGAATTCCCAGTCACAGAGAGATTAGCAGAATCAACTTCTTTATATTGCAACAGTGGAAAATGGGGGGGGGGGGGACCCTAATTGGTATCTGCCACCTACTGTTTTTAATATGCCTTTTGAATATTTTGTGTGTGTGTGCACAGAATGTAGCTGTCAAAAAAAAGCCACCTTTTCATATTCTCTGAAACGTATTTCCGTCTGAATACAGCTCAATGCAAAGGTCACTCCCATCAAAAGCTCTCTCCCTCAGAACTTGGCATAGCACTAGAAAAGTCATTTCAGAACATAGTTTTTAAAAAATGCCACATGAAACAGGAGAAACGATCAGACAGGTTGAGATTCCATTTGTATTCTCTAATGAGCAGAATTTCACAAAGTCAATCCTGCTTTCTTTCCTACAGGTAGAATTTATTGTTGGCAGGAAATGATGACACTTGATTTTCTCTCCTTGTTCTTATCTTGTTGGAAGTGGGAACCTAGCTGTTTTTCAGGTATTGAGTCTACGGCTAGGTTTTAATAGCTGTGATGTTAGAAAAAGTTGAATTTTCAGGACCCATTGATCACTGTGCTTACCCACTGAATTCCAGCAAGGGTTTTCAATTCTGCCAATGAAATGTGACTGCTCTCCTCTTGATAGAGGGAAACATAGAGTCAGTCCAGAGGGTGGCTACAAACTTGGTCAGTGGTGGCTACAAACTTGGTCAGTGGTCTCCATTATAAAACATATGGGGATAGATTTATAGACCTCAATATGTATACTCTGGAAGAAAGATGGTAGAGAAGGGGATATGATAGAGGCTGAGCCATGCAGACTACTGCAACGGAATCTACGTGGGCTGTAAAGAACAAATCATAAAGAAACTCCAGACTGCTCAATTCCGCAAACTACTGAAGACCCATCTCTTTACCAAGGCATACCACAAAGATCAACAAATATGAACTCCTATACATATATCCAGAAATGCCTAACAATATCTGCTTGGTAAACTACTATCATGTTTTATCATGATCACGCTCTAACATGAATTATCATGCTTTATTATGCTTTATCAATATCTGCCTTACAATATTTGCTTGTTAAACTACTATCATGTTGTATCATTACTATGATACCCAAGATCCTTCTGTTATACTAAATGTATACTTCCACTATTCATGATGTATTGTAAGCCACATTGAGCCTGCAAAAAGGTGGGAAATTGTGGGATACAAATGCAACAAATAAAATAAATAAATAAAATACACAGCAGCCAGGCTTATATTTGGAAAATCGTGTTTTGAAAGTGCCAAACTCCTCTGAGAAAAACTTCACTGGCTCCCAATCAAAGAACGTATTGCTTTCAAAATCTGCTCCATGGTCCATAAAATCATCTTTGGCGAAGCCCCAGGATACATGAAAGACCTCATAGACTTCCCAACCAGAAACACAACGAGATGAGCTCGAACATATCTTAACGTGCACTCCCCAACCAACAAAGGACTCAAATACAAAACAACATATGCATCCAGCTTCTCCTATTTAAGCGCACAACTATGGAACGCACTACCAAGAACAGTAAAAACAACATACAACTACCTAACGTTCCAGAAAAAACTAAAAATGAACCTGTTCCAAGAGGCATACCCCACCAACCCAACTTAAGAACCAGAAAGCCTGCTATACAACAACACCAAGACTTTAATGGACTCACCCCTATCACCCTCTTCCCACTTAATATTTCCCAATGCATTTACCGTATGTGAACCATACTCTACCACAATCACACCTTGTACTTGTGCACACTATGTATTTGTTCAGACCGGAACCGGCGACCACCATTACGACACTATGTAAGCCACATTGAGCCTGCAAATAGGTGGGAAAATGTGGGATACAAATGCAACAAATAAATACATTTAAATATCTCCGTGGCATTAGTGCACAGGAGGTGAGTCTTTTCCAAATGAAGGAAAACTACAGAATGAGAGGGCATAGAATGAAGTTAAGAAGTTATAGTCACAGGAAAAATCTAAGGAATTACTTTTTTACGGAAAGGGTGGTGGATGCATGGAATAACCGCCCAGTGGAGGTGGTGGAGACAAAGACTAAATTCAAGAAACCATGGGACACCTGGGCTCTCTTAGGGAGAAGAGGAGATAGTGGATGCTGTAGGTGGACAGACTGGATGGGCCATTTGGCCTTTAATTGCTGTCATGTTTCTAATTAGCCATAAAGCCACTTACCTGAAGAATCTGCTGACAGTGGTGGAACACAAAAATCTTCCTGACTCTTTCAGACCTATTAAGAAGGCAATGCAGTAAAATGTGTATTAAAAATGCTGTTGCATTTCTAAACTAAACATTTAGGGCCTGATATTCAATGCCTGCCAATCTGGTTTACTTCCAGTTTCCACTTCAGCCTTGCGACTTGCCTGCTTCCTCCAGTTGCAGGCCTGCAGCCAAAGTCCAGCTCTTGCTACCCGCAAAGTCCAGGTCTATGCTTCTGTGTAACTGAGTACAAAATCTTATTTGAGTTCCGTTCTAGCTCTTGCTGTTTGCCAGTTTGGGATCTGGGCCTGAGGACAGGCATTTCCTGACTTTTGAATCATTCCCAGCTTTTGTCTGACCCAGCCTGTCTGCCTGTGCTGGGGCTGAAGCCAGATATGAATCCTGTAAGTATCTCAAGGGCTGCAACATGACATGTAGCTTTGTGATGATGAGGTCTGGGTAGTTAAAATTTAATAAATGAAATTCTACACACAGACTCTCACAAGCTGTGTAACTTTGATGTGGACCACCCTCTCAATCCTCGACTTGATTGTGTGTATTTTAAAGTGGAGAAGTCAGAGTCGCCACCCAGCCAGCCCAACTTCGCAGGCTATAAGGCATGAGCTTGGCGTGCCATCATGTAGCTTCAAAAAAACTCCACTGCTTAATGTTTTAATTCTAAATCTCTAATCACAGTGTACCTAATATTTGCCTACTTCGTGTGTGTCCACCATATAATACGTCAATATTCTGTACCTAACTATGAGTGGTACTGATTTTTCAATCTTTCTGTAGACTGCAAATAAATCAAGAAGGTATCGCCAGAAACCACTTAGCTTTTAAATGTCACTCTGTGTTCCTCTTATGGCAGTACTCTCCACGACAGGGAGCTCCCGTTTCGCTAGTGCTGCGTCATGGGTTATTTCCAAATCGTTTTCCACATGAAATTACGTCCACAATAGTGATCCAATCCACTCCATCTACTGCCCAAACTCTACTGTAGGTAGGTAGGTAGTTAGGTACAGAATATTGATGTATTATATGGTGGACACACATGAAGTAGGCATATATTAGGTACACTGTGATTAGAGATTTAGAATTAAAACATTAAGCAGTGGAGTTTTTTTGAAGCTATGTGATGGCACGCCGAGCTTATGCCTTATAGCCTGCGAAGTTGGGCTGGCTGGGTGGCGTCTCTGAAGCTTTTTTCGCCACTTTAAAATACACACAATTGAGTCGAGGATTGAGAGGGTGTTCCACATCAAAGTTGCACAGCTTGTGTGAGTCTGTGTGTAGAATTTCATTTATTAAATTGAGCTTGCGTGAATTAGGTGTCATTAGACGAGTTAAAATTTAATGCCAAGAAGTGCAGAGTGATGCACTTGGGGTGCAGAAATCTAAAGGCGCGATGTACTAGATTGAAGGAGAGAGATTGATATGCACAGCTCAGGAGAGGGACCTTGGGGTGATGGTGTCTGAGGATCTCAAGATGATGAAACAATGTGACAAGGTGGTGGCCATGGCCAGAAGGATGCTATGCTGCATAGAAAGGGGTATAACCAGCAGAAGAAGGGAGGTGTTGATGCTCCTGTGCAAGTCTGGCACAGACCGTATAAGTCTGCCCAGCACTATCCCCGCCTCCCAACCACCAGTCCCGCCTCCTGATCTTGACTAAGCTCCTGAGTCGTTGATGAGGCCCCACTTGGAGTATTGTGTTCAGTTTTGGAGGCTGTATCTTGCTAAAGATGTAAAAAGACTTGAAGTGGTTCAGAGAAAAGCAACCAAAATAATATGGGATTTGCATCGCAAGATGGATGAGGAGAGACTTGAGTACCTGAACATGTATACCCCGGAGGAAAGGAGAGATAGGGTGATATGATATAGACATTGAAATATTTGAAAGGTATTAATCTACAATTGAATCTTTTCCAGAGACGGGAAGGTGGTAGAACTAGAGGACATGAACTGAGGTTGCAGTGGGGTCAACTCAGGAAGTAGTTTTTCACATAGAGTGTGGTAGATAACTGGAATGCCCTTCTCTGGGAGGTGGTGGAGATGAAAATAGTAATGGTATTCAAAAATGTGTGGGATAAACATAAAGGAATCCTGTATAGAAGGTGTGGATCCAAAGAAGCTTAGCGGTGATTAGATGGCAACACCGGTAATTGGGAAGCAAAGCCAGTGCCGGGCAGACCTTTTTGGTTTATGAGACCAGAAGAGTTTTAATATGAACTGTTGGAACTGATGCCAAATATCCTACGGGTGTTTTTCTCTCAAGGATCAGCGGGTCCTCTTCTGAAGTTATCAACAATTTAAAAGCAATATATTGTTTAACAACGCTTACAGGATTATTTTTGAAAGAGAAGGACGCCCATCTTTCGACACAAATTGGAAGATGGGCATCCTTCTCACAGGGTCACCCAAATCGGCATAATTGAAAGCCGATTTTGGATGTCCCCAACTGCATTCCGTCGCGGGGATGACCAAAGTTCATGGGGGCGTGTTGGAGGCGTAGCGAAGGCGGGACCTGGGCGTGCCTAACACATGGGCGTCCTCCACCCATAATGGAAAAAAAAAAGCACGTCCCTGATGAGCACTTGGATGACTTTACCTAGTCCTGTTTTTCTTACGACCAAGCCACAAAAAAGTGCCCAAAGTGACCAGATGGCCACCGGAGAGAATCGGGGATCACCTCCCCTTACTCTCCCAGTGGTCACTAACACCCTCGCACCCTCCAAAAAAAAATCTTTAAAAATATTTTGTGCCAGCCTCAAATGTTCTACTCAGGTCCATCACAGCAGTATGCAGGTCCCTGGAGCAGTTTTAGTGGGTGCAGTGCACTTCAGGCAGGGGAAGCCAGGCCCATCCCCCCCTACCTGTTACACTTGTGGTGGTAAATATGAGCCCTCCAAAACCCACCACAAACCCACTGTACCCAAATCTAGGTGCCCCCTTCACTCGTAAGGGCTATGGTAGTGGTGTACAGTAGTGGGTTTTGGGGGTTTTTGTGTGTGTGGGGGGGCTTAGCACACAAGGTAAGGGAGCTATGTTCCTGGGAGCAATTTGTGAAGTCCATTGCAGTGCCCCCTAGGGTGCCCGGTTGGTGTCCTGGCATGTCAGGGGGACCAGTGCACTATGAGTGCTGGCTCCTCCCACGACCAAAGGGCTTGTATTTGGTAGTTTCTGAGATGGGCGTCCTTAGTTTCCATTATCGCCGAAAATCAGAAATGACCAAGTCTAGGGACGACCATCTCTAAGGACAGCCTACATGTCAAGATTTGGGTGCCCCGACCGTATTATCGAAACGAAAGATGGAAGTCCATCTTATTTCGATAATACGGGTTTCTCCGCCCCTCCACCGGGACGTTTTGCGAGGACGTTCTCAGCAAAACTTGGGCGTCTCTTTCGATTATGCCCCTCTTAGTGTTCTCGATCTGAGGGAACGAGAACAGCGGGAACCATATTGTGAAATGGATCATCATTTTGGAACACTTGATGATTGTGTCACAGCTGTTCTGACTTCAATCAATAGTATTGGAGACAGACATTTGTAGAACGCGCTGTGTGGAGAGGGTAGGATATTGTGAGAGTATGTGATAGAGAGTACTTTATTATGAAATCACTCTAATTTAACAATAAAGGTTGTAAATTTTAATACAATTATGAGTTTGGAGTTTGAGAGAAAAATATATTGTATTAGTCAAGGAGTACTGATACTTTATACTATGAGTTTATCTTGTTGGGTAGACTGGATGGACCATACATGTCTTTATTTGCCGTCATCTACTATGTTACTATGATAAACATACCAAGGCCTAAAAATCAAATTATATACAGGATCACATGTTCAGCCTTTAGAGAAAATAAGGTCTTCTGAAGTTTTAAAACAAATAAAGAATACATCAAGACCGACAAAGACTGACCTACAACTGGACGCTGCAGGCAAGTTGCAAGGCTGAAGCGGAAACTGGAAGTAAACCAGATTGGCAGGCATGGGATTCAGTAAATAGGTTTTAGGAGTGGAGTAAAGGCTGGGAAAGATGGGACCTGGAGTCAGAAAGCAGGTCATGAATTCAAAGCAGAAACTAGTAGTGAATGAGAACTGGATGCCTGGAGAAGGGGAGCTAGATAGTGGGGATTATGCATACAGGAGGCAAGAAAGTGAGAGGGCTGTTTTGCTTTTGAGTTGTTAACAGATACCTGTTCCTTTGTAGCTTAACTAACCCCAGCCAATTCCTGATATCTAGGGGTGTGGCCAAGAGGGCTCTCTGGCACATTATTTATCTCTATGGCCTCAACTTGCTTCAGGGTATTATTTAGACTAATAGCTAGACTCCCCTCTTGATTTCAAATAGTTGTCCCTGTTAGGGTCTTGCCCTGGCACCACCAGACAGCTCAGTGCTGTAAAACAGAACCCTCCATATAAACAATTGTTTACTGCTTAGTTAATTTGTATATAATTCTTTTTGAAATGTCATTTGGAAGGAAAGCTTATTTATTTTAGATTTATTTATTTAGATTTTGCTCACACCTTTTTCAGTAGTAGCTCAAGGTGAGTTACATTCAGGTACTCTGGATATTTCTCTGTCCCAGGAGGTTTTACAATCTAAGTTTGTACTTGAGGCAATGGAGGGTTAAGTGACTTGCCCAAGATCACAAGGAGCAATAGCGGGCTTTGAACTGGTCACCTCTGGATTGCAAGACTGGTGCTTTAACCACTAGGCCACTCCTCCACTTAGAATCATGACAGAGTATAAGTCCATAAACTTTTAAGGCAACCTTAAGGAAGTTAGGGACCTTTTTACTAAGCCGAGTGGGCACCTCCGAGCGCCCAACGCGTGTCACTTCAGAGTTACCGCCTGGCTACTGTGTGGCCTGTGCGGTAATTTCATTTTTGACGTGCATCTGCTATGCGAGCCAAAAAATATATTTTATTTTCTAGCGCGCAGCAAAAGTTGGGCGGTAACTCCGACTTGACGTGCATAGGCGATTACTGCATAGTTAACACATGAGACCTTACCGCTAAGTCAATGGCTGGCGGTAAGGTCTCGGACCCAAAATGGACTTGGGTCAATTTTTATTTTTTTTTGTTACATTTGTACCCTGTGCTTTCCCACTCATGGCAGGCTCAATGTGGCTTACATGGGGCAGTGGAGGGTTAAGTGACTTGCCCAGAGTCACAAGGAACTACCTGTGCCTGAAGTGGGAATCAAACTCAGTTCCTCAGTTCCCCAGGACCAAAGTCCACCACCCTAACCACTAGGCCACTCCTCCACTCCGTTTTGCTGCACGTCCATTTTCGGCAAAAATTTAAAAAGGTCTCTTTTACAGGCGCGCTGAAAAATGGATCTGTGCGCATGCCCAAAACACACGCCTACACTAGCACAGGCCATTTTTCAGCGCGCCTTAGTAAAAAGGACCCCTTTTTGAAAGCAGAGGATAGTCAATGTGATAACCTTCAATGCTACCACTAGGTGGCACCCGTTGATTGCTGTTTTTTTTTCTGGCACATCAGTGCAAGGACTCTAGTAACTGTATCCTATGATTGATAGTGTACAAGGAATATCATCAGAGAAAGACAATGCTGCAACAGCAGGTCTAAACAAGAGAACATAGAATTTTGAATGAATCTCAGACTCCTGTATTCCCAAGAGTGCTGCCACATAAACCTGGTTTACCTATTGTTATTACAAAATATTCAAACATTTACTGTCAAAGCAAACCAGCCTTTTTTCCCCTTCATTTGAAAGGCCTGTCTTAGATGATTCTTGAACGGGAAGATGGCATATAAATACTTGCTAATTAATTAATTAGTTCATTAAGGGGCATGGTCCAGAATAGCAAAGAAATTCTCAAATTATTATATTTCTTTCTGCTGACTCTGATGCAATTGTTGGCCCAGGTATTAGGGACATTAGATTATATTCACAAGGCACAAGTCTGATCATTTTTCTTACAAATGATAAGGGAAATGGGACTTGATATATCGCCTTTCTGTGAGCTGCAGTGGGAATTGAACTCAATTCCCCAGGATCAAAGTCCACTGCAGCAGTGGTGTAGCCACAGGTGGGCTTGGGTGGGCCAGGGCCCACCCATTTATGGCTCAGGCCCACCCAACAGTAGCACATGTTTAGTGGTAACTGGTGGGAATCCCAAGCTCTGCCAGCTGAAGATTTCCCCCTGATCTGCCCAGCAGTAGCTTCCCCATGTTTGAAAGCATACTATGGACTTTTCCTCCAGGAACTTGACCAAACCTTTTTAAAACCCAGATACACTAATCACTGTTACCACATCTTCTGGTAAACAATTCCAGAGCTTTATTCTTTGAGTGAAAAAATATTTCTTCCTATTTATTTTAAAAGTGTTTCTATGTAATGTCATTGAGTGTCCCCTAGTATCTACTTTTGAAAGAGTAAAAATTGATTCACTTCTACTCATTCTACACCACTCAGGGATTTGTAGACCTTAATCATATCTTCCCTCGGTCATTTGTTTTCCAAGCTGAAGAGCCCTAACCTCTTTAGCCTTTCCTCATATGAGAGGAGTCCCATCCCCTTTATCATTTTGGTCACTCTTCTTTGAATCTTTTCTAATTCCGCTATATTTTTCTTCAGATTCCGTGACCAGTACTGAATGCAATACTTAAGGCGAGGTCGCACCATTTAGCGACACAGAGGAATTATAGTATTCTCAGTCTTATTTACCAGCCCTTTCCTAATAATTCCTAGCATCCTGTTTGCTTTTTTGGCTGCTGCTGCTGCACACTGGTAAGAAGAATTCAGTGTACTGTCTACAACACCACCTAGATCTTTTTCTTGGGTGCTGATTCCCAAGGTGGACTCTAGCATTAGGTAATTATGATTTGGATTATTCTTCCCAATGTGCATCGCTTTGCATTTGTCCATATTAAAACTTCATGATGTATTGTAAGCCACATTGAGCCTGCAAAGAGGTGGGAAAATGTGGGATACAAATGCAACAAATAATAAAATAATAATCTGCCATTCGGATGCCCAGTCTTCCAGTTTCCTAAGGTCTTCCTGCAATTTTTCACAGTCCGCAAGTGTTTTGACAAATTTGAATAGTTTTGTGTCATCTGCAAATTTAATCACCTCACTTGTCGTTCCGATTTCCAGATAATTTATAAATGTGTTAAGTAGCACCTGTACTAGTACAGATCCCTGCGGCACTCCACTATTCACCCTCCTCTATTGAAAGAAATTGCCATTTAACCCTACCCTCTGCTTTCTGTCCAATAATCCACAATAGACCTTTGCCTCCTATTCCATGACCTTTCATTTTCTCAGGAGTCTCTCATGAGGAACTTTGACAGAAGCTTTCTGAAAATCTAGATACACTACATCAACCAGCTGACCTTTACTCGCATGTTTTTTCACGTCTTCAAAGAAATGAAGCAAATTGGTGAGGCAAGACTTCCCTTGGCTGAAACTATGCTGACTCTGTTCATCAAAGCCCCTGACTTGAACCCCTGCCAATTCAACCCTTCTATCTGTGACTCTTATCCCAGGACCTACCGGGGGTTTCCCTGGTGGCTGAGGAAGGGGTGGAAGGAGTTATCCCCAATTGCTCCAGCCCTATTGGTGCCTGAGTGCACTCTTGTACCAAAATCCCCTTAGTGGTCAGGCACCACCATAGTGCAAGATGGCATCATGTAGTAGAGAATACCTGAATTTCTCCCTGGGAACAGGTAAGCATTGATCAAGCTAGGGTGTCATAGCATTGGAAGCTATCTGGTCAAAGTCCCTCCTACACCTCCCCCCTTGCTAGGGTGCCCTGGACTAGAAAGCCTTTCAGTGGTGAACCTATCACCATCTCCTCAATACTGAAAATCATTTAAATGCCCAGGAATGACACTTAGCTGGTTGGCTATCCCCTACTGAATATTCCCGGTTAGCGGCTAAGAGATAGCTATATTGCATGATATAGCTGGCTATCCCCGAATATTCACCACATAGCCAGTTATTATAATTGGCCACACTGGGCCACTTAAATAACTGGAATATTTTTGGGTGGTTTAAACTTAACCGGCTACATCCGAATATCAACTTAGCCGGTTAAGTTTACCCTGCCAAAAATAAACTGGATATTTAATTCTGGTCACTGGAAATGGCCTGACATTGAATAGCCGGGCTGACTGTGGGAGTTAGCCAGGCTCCCTCCCACGGTCTGAATATCACCTCCCATATGTTTTATTGTGACCTGCCTAGATGGATAGAATTTGCAGGCTATTAATTTTAATACCTACTCGCTTTGAGCTACAACTGAAAAAGGTTGGAGCCAAAATTAAATAAGTAAATAAATAAATAAATATGAATTGCATACTTTAAACATGTCATTAGGTTGTGTTTTTTTGCAACTAACAATTTTCTGTGCTTACCACATGCCTTGAAATGATCTTAGCCTGCACCTCCCATTTCAGGAGGGCATTCCATGCATCCACTTCCTTTAACATGAAAAAAATATTTGCTGATGTTATGCCTCAGCCTATACATTGGAGCCTTATGTCACCACTCCTTGTTCTAAAACATCCTTTCCCTTGAAACAGTTTTGCGTCGGGTGCATTATTAAAAGCTTTCAGGTATTTGAATTTCTCTATCCTATATCGCTGTGTCTTTTCTGCCCTTTAGGGTATGTATATATTGATTTTTAAATCTTACTTTATAGACCTTCTGGGGTAGACATCTCACTATTTTTATAGGTTTTTTTTGGTCTTTACCCTTTTTATATCCTTCCAAAGGTGTGGCCTTCAGAACTGAACACAATATCCAGGTGAGGCCACCTCACCAATGACTAGTACGAGGCCTGCGGAAGGCAGTGGTTCTCATTAGGGCCTGCTACCCCAGCCTGTTGGATTGAAAAAAATATCCCATATAAATGTGCTTTTGATATATCTGCATGCAGTGCCAGTCTTATAAGCAAATATATCTAACGTCTGTTCATTGCGGAGAGCCTGCAAAACAGACTGGACAGCTGGTCCCTGAGGACCAGCTGAGAACCACTGTGATAAGGCAGCACAAACAAATGAAAGCAATTAAAATTCCTTTATAAAATAAAGGCAACATGATTATTCTTGCTCTGGTTTTGAAGGTATTAAACTATTGAGATTTCATGTATATCTGTTTTATTCAAGCTGCTGTTGTGGAGTCTTAGTTTACACAATATAGTCAATTTTACTTGTCTACAGGCTTTTGTCATTACATTAGTTATCACGTTAAAATAATAAAGTTTGTTCACAAGGACAGATAGAACTAACAGATTTTGCTTAAAGGCACAGTTACAGCTTCTCTGGTTGTGTACATATAGCTGAAACACAGTCCTATGGTAATGTGATAGCCCATAGCTGCTTCAGTTCTGAATATCGACTTAATTGGCTGTGCGTTAATGTGCTCAACATTCAGTGGCAAAGCCCAGACACGACCCAGCATTGAATATCCAGGAACAGTGCTGGTGGCCATCAACAAAAACGTTCACTGCCGCCGATTGTATTCTGATTGTTGCACATTTAGATTAAATGGACTAAGTGTTGAACAGCACTGTTTTCTTCACACACGTGATTTCCATTTGTACCACAGACCGATGATGTTTATTTATGCCAAATGACGCCGTTGCTATGGAGTTTTCCCATTAATGAAGGGGCAACAAAGCAGTTAGTGGTTTTTGCTGCTTGGATTTTACTGATGGTCTCCTGCATTTTTTTTCTTAATTGAGTAATTTAGACACACACAGACACTAGTGAGTTACTCAACAGTATTCAGTTGTGTGGTGAGTAACATTTGTTAGCAGAGGAGCATGGTTTGTATCAGCATAATTACTTTCTGCTCTTGAGGATTTGTGTTTTTGGGAGTTATCTCTGACAGCTTCCATTACTGGGTATAGGTTACGTTAGCAGTCCAGAAAGAGGAAGGCAGCCCTGTTTCTGTGACCCCCCCCCCCCTCTCTGCTGATATTGTTACCCTATTTCATGTCCCAACCCATAGTTTGAGAACCACTGATCTATTTGATACACTAACCAGCTTATAATCGAACGAGAAAAACACCCAAGTTCCGACCTAAATCGGGAGATGGGCGTTTATCTCACAAAAACGAATAAAGCGGTATAATCGAAAGCCGATTTTGGACGTTTTCAACTGCACTCCGTCGCGGATGCGGACAAAGTTGATGGGGGCATGTCAGAGGTGTGGCGAAGGCGGAACTGGGGCGTGGTTATCTGCCGAACAGAGATGGGCGCGTTTCACAGATAATGGGACAAAAGTATGCGTTTTTAGCTAGAATTTAGGGCACTTTTCCTGGACCCTGTTTTTTCACGAATAAGGCCCCAAAAAGTGCCCTAAATGACCAGATGACCACTGGAGGGAATCGGGGATGACCTCCCCTGACTCCCCCAGTGGTCATAAACCCCCTCCCACCTCAAAAAATGATGTTTCACAACTTTTTATTTTGACCCTCAAATGTCATACCCACCTCCCTGGCAGCAGTATGCAGGTCCCTGGAGCAGTTGTTAGGGGGTGCAGTGGACTTCAGGCAGGTGGACCCAGGCCCATCCCCCCCCTACCTGTTACAATTGTGCTGCTTAATGCTTAGTCGTCCAACCCCCCCCTGAACCCACTGTACCCACATGTAGGTGCCCCCCTTCACTCCTTAGGGCTATAGTAATGGTGTAGACTTGTGGGCAGTGGGTTTTGAGGGGGATTTGGGGGGCTCTACACACAAGGGAAGGGTGCTATGCACCTGGGAGCTCTTTTACCTTTTGTTCTGTTTTTGTAAAAGTGCCCCCTAGGGTGCCTGGTTGGTGTCCTGGCATGTTAGGGGGACCAGTGCACTACGACTCCTGGCCCCTCCCACGAACAAATGCCTTGGATTTATTCGTTTTTGAGCTGGGCGATTTCATTGTCCATTATCGCTGAAAAGCAAAAACGCCCAGCTCACAACTTGGCGAATAAAACATGGACATCTAATTTTTTCGAAAATACGCTTGGGTCCGCCCCTTCACGGACCCGTTCTCGGAGATAAACGCCCATGGAGATAGGCGTTTCTGTTCGATTATGCCCCTCTAAGAATGGAAACAATGACCTGCTATACTACTACTACTACTTAACATTTCTAGAGCGCTACTAGGGTTACGCAGCGCTGTACAGTTTAACAAAAAAGGACGGTCCCTGCTCAGTTGGGGCAGTCTAGATTTCCTGAATAGAGGTATGGTGGTTAGGTGCTGAAGGTGACATTGAAGAGGTGGGCTTTGAGCAAGGCTTTGAAGATGGGCAGTGAGGGGGCAAGGCGTATGGGCTCAGGGAGATTATTCCAGGCATGGGGTGAGGCGAGGCAGAAAGGACAGAGCCTGGAGCTGGCGGTGGTGGAGAAGGGTACTGAAAGGAGGGATTTGTCTTGAGAGCGGAGGCTACGGGTGGGAACGTAAGGGGAGATGAGGGTAGAGAGGTAGGGAGGGGCTGCAGATCGAGTGCTATAACATGCTTTGAGCTCTCTAGCCAGAAATGTATGAAATGTACTATGGTGACAATGATATTTTAAAAGACTATAGAGCTTTCGGTTAGGTATAGTACTCTAGAGTGATGTAATCGTTTTCTACAGGGTAATGGCATACAGAGGCACAAAGCAGTTCTTTATGGACCCTATCTTCTTGGTCAGGGCAGTGGTTCACCCAGAGTTAAAAGAGTGTGTTAGAATTGTGGCACCAGTGACATGACTGAAATTTATAGTTACTTGTGGGCAGCATCTATTTATTTCCAGGTCTCTTGGTCACTACTTGGAATTTTGTTGATTTGGGTTATCATAACAGCCATCTCCATATGCACTTTGTTTCTTTTTGAACAGGAAACATGGGAGTTAATAGGAATGTTCTGTGAAAAGATTTTTCTCAAGGACACGTCAGTTAGGTGCTATCGGAGTTATTCATAATGGACCTGGCTTAGACCGTTGGGGTAGCCATGTTACCTAGCTAATTATTTGTGTGGTTACATTGACTGGTTTAGTGCTGAATGTTGGGGGGGGGGGGGATATGATATGGGGGTATGTGATGGGGGATTATGTCTGCCAAGGGGAAGGCATCAGGGGTAGGGTGCAAACTAATGCCCGGCCCCTTTAAGAAGAGACCTTGGAGCACTGGCCCAATGCTTAGATTGTGGCATCATTTTTTCAGGACTAATGCAGCTTCATTGTTCATCACAAGCTGCGCTACTGGATTTATATAGCAATGCAGTATTTTGAACGCTTTGCCTCTCATTACTAGATATCCCGTGGTAACTTTTAAGTTGTGTTACAATAATATAACACACGTTATTGCTGTTTAACACACATTAAGGGACAAGTAAAGTGCATTATAGCCTTAACTCATCTTATCAACTACCCTCTAAATAAATTTTAAAGTTAAACTATTGTCTTTATTCGCTGTCTGAATTTCACACTTCTGCTCTTCTTTGAAAATTCTTACAGCAAGCTCCAATGACTTTTTTGCAACTTCACTTAAAAACACTGCCCTAAATGGCTCCAGCACTGTTCTCTGTGCATTGCCTGCCCTGCTTCCCCTCATGTCACTTGCACGTGACATGAGGGAAAGAAGGGCAGGCAATACGCAGAGTATAGTGCTGGAGAAAGGCTTCAGCTGACGGGAGTTGTGGACTCCTGCCAGCCAAGGAATGTGGGGTTGCGGCAGGGAGGTGGGCTAAACTGTGCCCCTTCCCACACTTTGGGCTCTGGACCCCCCCCCCCCCCAAATGTTGAGGTCTGACTACACCCCTGGTGGGGGGCTTATCCTATAATGGAACCTCAGCGATGCCAAGTTACCTAGTTCCAGGCTGGAGATTTTGGGACAGTTCTGGCTTTGAACTCATAACCCAAAGCATTGTGGGATTTGTAGTGCCTGTTCTTGCCCCACCACTGAAATCAGTGTGGCAGGTCCCATAATGCACCAGGATGGGGTGATCAGAATTCCAGCACTGCCTCAAAATCTCCAACCTGGAACTGGGTAACTTAGCATCTCTGGAACGTAGGTGCCCAGGCTCTGTTAGGGAATACTAGCATAAACCTGGCATTGTGCATCTCGCATTTTGATGCCCACAGTTACATCAGCCATACCTCCAGAATATGTGCATGTTTATTCACGTTGCTATACTGCATATGCCACACACGATGGATCTAGGCGGTGTACAATTTAAAATAATAATATGAAAAAGGAACTCCATCACTTAGAAAGGACAGATAGCACACGTCCAAGGGACAGGCAAACATTCAACCAAAGGACATAGATACAACTACCACTTAAGGTGACATGCTTCCAGGTAGCAGACCCCAATAGAAAAAACACTCCTGAAAAAATTGAAACAACCAAACCTGCTGGCAAAAACAACTTTTCAGTAAGGCCTTAAATACAGCCATTAGCAGGGGTGGCCCGAGATCATCTGCTCCCTGAGGCAGAAAATGAGCTGCTGCCCCAGCTCCCTCATCTGCCACTGCCTCCCCCCCAACTCCCCCAAAATTACTTTTTCTATTCTTTTCTTGCTTTTTAAAAGAAGGTGGCGGCAGCGACTCCCATAGGCTGCCCTTCCACCGGTCCTGGCTCTTTCTCTCTACTGCGGGCGGCCACAGCTTGCCTCTCTGATGTCATTTCCTGCTTTCATGGAGGTGGGCTGCCTGCAGTAGAGAGAAGGGGTTGGGACCTACGGGAGCCTACGGGAGTCACTGCCACTGCCTCCTTTTGAAAAACAAGAAAAGAATAGAAGCAACTAGGCTCAGTGCTTTCTTTTTTTTTCTTTCACCCTACATCTGGAATAGTCTTCCTCTCCCTATTCATAGTAATCCTGTGTTCAAGAATTTTGAAGTTTCGCTAAAAACCTGGCTCTTCAGACCGTCCTTTGATAATCCAGATTGATTCAGGATTGCCAAAGTACTATCCCCCCACCCCCCCCCCCCCCCCATTTTCTTTCCTCCTCTTTACCTCCTTGTGTGATTGCAATACTTTCTTGTCTTAAATTGAGTTTCTTTTGAAAATAGCAATTTGAACAGTTAGTCAAGCAAAACATCCAAATGCTGCTTTTTTTTTTCCTTTTGAAAATGAACCCCATACTATTTGGGTGGGGAAAATACAAGTAACATATTAAAATCCAAAAAGATGTATATAAATGCAAACTTCACCCGATCCCCATGCCCAGGAATGCCTCTGTTCGTATGTGCATTTAAGCCCTGTGGGGAAATTCTATTTAGGGCGTTAAAAATTAGGTGCCCTAAATCTGTGCGCTAAGATAGTTTTCTCTAATAGCATCTGAGTGGCCAGATTCCATTATAGTACAGAGCGTAAGTGGCATGTGAGCACCAACATTTAGACACCAACATTCACACCATGTAAAAAACAGGTTGCCATGTTGGCACCTAGGCATGCAACTTACAATATTATTTTTTTTTTAATTTATAGAGTACATCAAAGAATAAACTTTGAATAGAAATTCAGTAACATTCCATACACTAATTACTATCATTAGCTAAAATATATTAAGGAAACCAATTACATAATACAGTCCACTAGTAGGAGAGGGGGCCACGGAAAACTGTCCATTGAGAAAATGGAATATAAAAAGAAAATTCAAGAAAGAGAGCAGTATTCTATGTTTGGCACCTAAGTGTGTGACCTGCTCACGCCCACCCATGTCCCGCCCACTTAGGCGCTCATTGATAGAACAGTGTCTAAGGTGCCTTTTACTAAGCAGCAGTCTGTCCTGATTTAGATTGTAAGCTCTTTTCTTCATGTTCAATTGTGAAGCGCTGCGTACGACTGGTAGCGCTAAAGAAATGATTTATAGTAGTAGTAGTAGTGTGGGCACCTGGCGGTCATTCCGAAGTTGGCGCATGCTGTTTCCGTTGCTAGAAAATAACTTTCTATTTTCTACCATGGGGGATGTTCCTGGTGGTAATTAGCATTGCGGCCACATTGGCGCGCACTGTATGATTACTACGTGAGTAGCATGTGAGCCCTTACTGTTAGGTCAATGGGTGGTGGTAAGGGCTCAAGCAGTAAATAGCTGTGTACTATTTTTAATTTTACCGCATGGAATTGGAATTGGAAAAGGTGCAGCGAAGGGTGACTAAAATGATAGCATGGATGGGACGACTTCCCTATGAAGAAAGACTAAGGAGGCTAGGGCTTTTCAGCTTGAAGAAGAGACGGCTGAGGGGAGACATGATAGAGGTATATAAAATAATGAGTGGAGTAGAACAGGTGGATGTGAAGCGTCTGTTCACGCTTTCCAAAAATACTAGGACTAGGGGGCATGCGATGAAACTACAGTGTAGTAAATTTAAAACAAATCGGAGAAAATATTTCTTCACCCAACGCGTAATTAAACTCTGGAATTCATTGCCAGAGAACGTGGTGAAGGTGGTTAGCTTAGTAGAGTTTAAAAAGGGGTTAGACAGTTTTCTAAAGAACAAGTCCATGAACCACTACTAAATGGACTTGGGAAAAATCCACAATTCTAGGAATAACATGTATAGAATGTTTGTACATTTGGGAAGCTCACCAGGTGCCCTTGGCCTGGATTGGCCGCTGTCATGGACAGGATGCTGGGCTCGATGGACCTTTGGTCTTTTCCCAGTGTGGCATTACTTATGTACTTATATGTACTTATGTACTGCCCCCTTAGAAAAAAGCCAAAAATGGCCCAGTACATGCCAATTTCATGCATCCGCACTACCACAGGCCCCTTTTTACAGCAGCTTAGTAAAAGGGCCTCTAAGGTGATGTTAGGTGCCTAAAATTAAGCACCTAACTTGTGATGACCTATATAGAATTATACATTTTACCTGAATATTGGGGGAGAACTTTTGTAAAAGCCCATTTGTGTTGGTGGACACATTGCTCTCCCTTTATGATCTTGATTCACTTATGTAAACTTCACTGAGAATTGGGAGCTCAAATTGAAGTTTTAGCACCTGCTGCTCTTCAACCTGGGATCACATTCTGAGTACATTTTTTAGGTCAAGAAACAATAACACAATGAAATACTTTCAGCAGAACATTTTGATATCTTTGTCAAAAAGTTAGCTGTACTAAAAGGCTTCCCTGTGGGGTGTATAAGTACAAAATCTATCATTATGTACCTTTCACAGGATCAAGTAATTTAAGTAATCTTTATTTGCAGTGGAAATTTTGGCTATTTTCCAGCATGTTTCTTTTGCTTTTCATGGTAGCAAGGCCATTAGTAGGGGTAAGCATAGAGGTTTTCTCCTTGGGGGTGGGGTGGGGTGGGGTGGGGGAAACAGGCTGGTGATATTACTGCTATCACTATAGCAGCAGTGAAAATATATTTTCACATGGCGGCTGATAGGTGACTGCATTATTGGTAGTTATACTCTGCAATTGGCTACATCGGGGGGAGGGGAGGGGTCAATCCTTCCCCTCCAGTGGTTCTTCCTGGTGGCTTTCCTGTGTTTTGGGAGGTGATCTATGATTGTAGCAAAAGGTCAGCCGTAAACAGTATAAAAATTCAAGAGAAACCTTGTAATGAAATAATGGCATTTGCTCCTTGAAAACTAAATAATATTGAAGTATTTATGAGGAAATTTTCAAAAGGGAACTTACATAGATTCAACAAAGGAAATCGTGCCTCACCAATTTGCTTCATTTCTTTGAAGGGGCGAGTAAACATGTGGGTAAAGGTGAGCCGGTTGATCTAGAGATTTTCAGAAAGCTTTTGACAAAGTCCTTCATGAGAGACTCCTGAGAAAATTAAAAAGCCATTGGATAGGAGGGAGTGTTCTGTTGTGGACTAGGAATTGATTGACAGAAAACAGAGGGTAGGGGTTAAATGTCTATTTAGTGGAGTACCCCAGGGATTTAGTGGAGTACCCCAGGGATCTGTACTGGGATCAGTGCTATTTAACATATTTAAATATGATCTGGAAATGGGAATGATAAGTGATGTGATTAAATATGCAGATGACACACAACTATTCAGACAAAAAAAAAAAAAAAAAACCAGCACCACAGGCCTTTAAAAATGGAACACAGTTCTTTAATGAATGAGCCTTGACAAAAAGACCCGACACGGGCCGTGTTTCGGTGACTAGCACCTGCGTCAGGGGTCTACATAGAATACAAAACACAGAAATAACTATTCAAAGTCATTAAATTGGATGGGGACTGAGAAATTGCAGGAGTACCTTAGGAAACTGGAAGACTGGGCGTCCAAATGGCAGGTGAAACGTAATGCAAAGTGATGCACATTGGGAAGAATAATCCAAATAATAGTTTCTAGATGCTAGGTTCCACTTTAGCAGTCACTACCCAAAAGAAAGATCTAGGCGTCCTTGTGGACATATGTTGAAATCTTCTGCTCAATGTGCAGCAGTGGATCAAAAAAGCAAACAGAATACTAGAAACAGAGAAAAATGAAGGCATATAAACGTCACATGGCCTATCCAGTCTGCCCACCCATGCCTTCTACTCTCCTTTTCACTCCCTTTGAGATCCTATGTACTTGTCCCAAGCTTTCTTGAATTTAGGTACAGTTTTCCCTTTCACTGCCTCCGCCGGGAAAATGTTCCACAAATTCACTACCCTTTACAAGTACATAAGTATTGCCATACTGGGACCGAGCGAAGGTCCATCAAGCCCAGCATCCTGTTTCCAACAGTGGCTAATCCAGGTCACAAGTACCTGGCAAGATCTCAACACAGTACAATACATTTTATGCTGCTTATTCTAGAAATAAGCAGTGGATTTTCCTCAAGTCCATCATAATAATAGTCTATGGACTTTTCCTTTATTTATTTATTTATTGCATTTGTATCCCACATTTTCCCACCTATTTGCAGGCTCAATGGGGCTTACATTGTTCCGTCATTGGCGATTGCCATTTCCGGAGTGAGAGATACAGGTGGTATTACATTAAAGATCTTGATTGACGTAGTGGATTTAGCAGTCAAATATAAGGAGTTCAGATTCGGAATAAGAGATAGGGCGGTACTGCGTTAAAGTTCATTCATGGTAGAGTAGGCCTTGATAGTCGAGTATAGAGTGATAGGTTTTATCTAGTTCAGGCTTGAATTCCATTGTCTGGTAGTTAGGATGGATCGTTATGGTATGCCTTGTTGAACAAGCTGGTCTTCAGTGATCTCCGAAAGTTAATTAAGTCAGGTATTTTTTTTTCACGGCGCGTGGTAATGCATTCCATAGCTGTGTGCTTATGTAGGAGAAGCTGGGTGCATATGTTAATTTGTATTTTAGTCTTTTTCAGCTGGGGTAATGGAGGTTCAGGAATGTGCGTGCTGATCTTTTAGTGTTCCTGGGTGGTAAGTCTATGAGGTCTGACATGTAGCCCGGGGCTTCTCCTTAGATGATTTTATGAATCAGAGTGCAGATTTTTAACGTAATACGTTCTTTAAGTGGGAGCAAGTGTAGTTTTTCTCTTAGGGGTTTGGCACTTTCGTATTTTGTTTTTCCAAATATGAGTCTGGCTGCTGTATTTTGGGCTGTTTGGAGCTTCTTGATGTTTCCACATTGCTTGGAACGTTTTCTTTGTTGTATTTTTCGCATGGCTTTCTAGTGTTAGATTTCGGTCAATTATGACTCCAAGTATTTTCAGGCTATCTGAAACAGGGAGGGTGTAGTCTGGGGTGTTTATAGTTAGTCTGGGGTGTTTATAGTGGTAGGTTTATTTGTGTTATATTGTGATGAGAGGATGAGACATTGTGTCTTTTCTGCATTGAGCTTTAATTGGAATGCATCCGCCCACGATTTCATTATTTGAAGGCTCTGTTTGATTTCATTTGTGATTTCTGTTAGATCATGCTTGAATGGGATGTAGATCGTGACATCGTCTGCGTAGATGTAAGGATTGAGGCCTTGGTTAGATAGTGATTTGACAGGGGTGTCATCATTAGATTGAAAAGAGTTGGTGAGAGCGGTGAACCTTGAGGTACTCCGCATTCAGGTTTCCATGGTGCAGATGTATTCGAGTTTGATATCACTTGGTATGTTCTTGCGGTTAGGAATCCATTGATCAGTGGCGTACCAAGGGGGTGGGGTGGGGGCGGTCCGCCCCAGGTGCAAGCCGCTGGGGGGATGCTGCATGCCTGTCAGCTCCGCTTGTTCCCTGCTCCCTCTGCCCTGGAACAGGTTACTTCCTGTTCCAGGGCAGACGGAGCAGGGAACGAGCGAAGCTGACAGATGCGCGGCACCTGCCCAGCAGGTAAAAATGCACCTGGGGGGGGGGGGTGTCCTTTCGCCGGGGGGTGGGGTGGGTCACGCTGCACCTGGGGGGGGCGCATCGGCGATCCGCCCCAGGTGTCAGCCACCCTAGGAACGCCACTGCCATTGATCCATCTACATTTTACAATTTCCCTGCCCAAAGGGTGTGATTTACAAAACCTTATTTGACAGTACGTTCTCTTACCAGTCATCAAATTGGTGGAACTTACTGCCTTCGAATATTCTGTATTTAACAAAACTCTTAAAACTCATTTCTATGATTTCTGTTAGATTGTTTTGATCGAAATTTCAATTGTGGTTTTAAACTGATGCATTCCTAGGGTTTTGCTCGGTCTCTTTAGATAGTATGCCGCAGTGAACTCTGTGGGGATACTGCGATATAGAAGCATGAAATGTAATGTAATATGTATTAACCCGTTGTCAGTGGGGCCTATTTATCAGTAAGCACATAACTCACGTTAACATGTGTTAACACTCACTAATAAATACAGCCCTTAGATTGTAAGCCCAACAGTTAGGCAAGACTAGGTGGTCACCTAGGGCATCAGCTTCTGGAGGGGCAGCAAAGACTAGCTTTAGTTGAAGCAAAACAATAGGTCCTGGAGACACACAAACCCAAAGAACCATTTGCATGTACTTAAATCTGCATTTTTATAGGATTCCTGTGATGAATGTGATAGCTATGTTTAATTATCAAAGCTTAGGGGAAATGCAGGCAAAGGGCCTAAAAAACAATTGGGATGGGGGAGATTGTAAGGCTGGAGGCTCACCTAGGCCTGCCCACTAACCTTGCACCTGCTCTGTTTTTAAGCCCTCTGGGGACAGAGAAATACTTGCCAAGGCAAGTTACATTCAAGTAATCTTTGCATCCCAGAGATCTCCATGTATAAATTGTGGCTTGCTGTAATCACTGATTACATAAGCATGTGATCTCTACTTGTAAATGCACTATTTAAATATACATAGAGATACTTAAAATTAACTCCTTTGGCTTTCCTTTTCCTGTTTTTTTTTTTTTTTTTTTGCAATCGTTGCCTTCCCAATCATTCTGGGTTGCTCTACTTAATAAAATAGCAGCACTGACATTCATTAGACTGGTGATGTTCCAGAACATTCCTGTCCATGCAAGACAGCCCTTTCTGTCCTCAAGACTTTAGAAAAACAGTCACGCAGTCTACTGTACGGCTGGGTAGCTCACTCTTCCATTTCTTAACTTTATTTCTCTTGTAGACAGAAAGAGAATGTCATGTAGGGTATGGGAGATAATGTATGCACAAATCAGCTTTTAAGTGTTACTCAGTCGTACTCATTACTGAAGTATTTAAATCGGTCGTGGCAGCTGATTGGAGAAGTGAGAAATATTAGATGTCACCAGTAAGCCCTGCCATGGACAGCAAAGGTTCTCTGCATGGTGCTGGTACAGTTCGTAGTTCAGATTAATTGGTAGAATGAACCCTTCAGACTGAAAGTGTAAATTCTGCAATGATGGTGCAATAACAGACCAGTATTGTTAGGCAAATGACATTTTATGTATCATGATTTAATCTGTGGATACATTGATGTTTAAGGAGTTCGTAAGGTGCTGCAGGTAGGCAATAGGGAGGATGAGATTCATCCAGACTTCATATGTATGGTTTGGGTTTTTCCAATTTGCATAGTCCTTTTTTTTTTAACCTCTCAGTTTCACTCTGCTCCTGTGGTCTTCCAGCTTAGTAGGAGCCAGGACTGGATCTGGTGCCATGAGCTTTAATTTTAAGCTACCCATGGATTTTTTTATCCCTGGTTTTAAAAGTCCATCCACCTTACTATAGTCCAGTTATGATAGTGACAGTCCTCAGTTGGTACCGTGTGCCAGGTTCTCTTCTGAAACTCTGTAATCATGGATTTTGTGGGGCTTAAATTCATCCAATAGGTGGTGCTGTTGCACAATGACAGTAACTCCCTCACTCGTATAGCCATGAATATTTCTTCTGCTGTATCTGCAGCCCTGCCTGACCCAGGAGTCAGAAGACCTGAGTCAAGAGTCCATTTACATAGCAGTGTGTGTAGCACTATCACTGAGCCCCCAGGCCAGCACTAGTATAATTAATTTTTATTAAAATGAAGAAGAAATATCAACAAAATGTCACTTGAGCAAGAATAGTAATACTACTAACTTTGAGAATTAGGCCCCTAAATTGTCCCCTATGAAACTTTACTAGAGTTGTTCCTAACTTTTGGGGCCTAGTTTAGCCCAGGGCTTTACACAAAAAATTAAGGGCCCTGTTTACTAAGCCACGCTATAGGCAGGCTAACATTTGTAGCGCTTTTAATGCTAGAGACACCCATGGGTGTCTCTAGTGTTAGTGCACGCTAATTTTTAGTGCATCCTAAAAACGCTAGTGCACATTAGTAAGCAGGGCCCTAAGGGAGTCATTCCCCTTCATCACATGTACACCCTGTTTCAAAATAACAGGACCCTTAATATTTTTCAAAAACGTGGCTCACAAATAGGCCTATTATAGAACTATAAAATGATCAAGAAATATGTAGCGTGGTGAAATATTCTTTGCAAAACACATAATAATGGTGCTTGAAAAAGTCACATGATCAAAGGAAAATAAATGTGAACACTAAGGAGGTCTTTTACTAATGTGCACTAGCATTTTTAGATCGTGCAAAAAAATCAGCTGGAGCCAAATGCTGAGACGTCCATAGGAATATAATGGACGTCTCAGCATTTAGCACCAGCTAAAAACACCAGCGCACCTTAGTAACAGAATTATGCTCAGAATCAATTTGCATATAAAAATTTGCTGAATTTAAGTTATTTTCACTGACGGTTTAAAGTGCGTGTTCAGAACAGGGGCACAGCCAGACTTCGGTGGGAGGGGGGTCCAGAGCCCAGGTAAGAGAACATTTTAGATCCCCTGCGCCGCTGACCCGCCCACCATTGCCAACCCCCCCCCCGCCACCGCCGCTGCAACCACCACCACCAACTTTGCCCCACCCGCCGCCAACCCTCCCCCATTGCCGCTGTCGTCGCCTACCTTTGCTGGCGAGGGACCCCAATCCCTGCCAGCCGAGGTCCTCTTGCTTCCCATGCAAGGCTTTGTTCTGTTTCTGACGTCCTGCTCGTTGTACGTGCAGGACATCAGACTCACTGAAACAGAACGAAGCCTTGATCTGCAACGTCAGAAACAGAATGAAGCCTTCCACGGGAAGCAAGAGGACCTCGGCTGGCGGGGGTTGGGGTCCCCTGCCAGCAAAGGTAGGCGGGGGAGGGTTGGCAGCGGGAGGGGGAGTCGAGAGGGTCGTTAGCAGGGGGTCCAAGACCAAATCTACAGGGGCCCAGGCCCCCGTGGCCCCACATAGCTACGCCCCTGGTTCAGAATGTCCGTCGTTTGCTGTGATGCGTACACAGAGATGCTTATGCCACTGCTAAACAGAGGGATGAAGTCAGGTGTCTTTTGAAAAACTCATGTTGACCAAATGTAAATAATAAGATCATAATTTGTAAAGAATATTTATCGTGCTACATATTTGTTGCATGATCGTTTTTTTATAGCTCAATCATAGGCCTGTTTCTGAGTCAAGTTTTATTATTGTACACTAGCTATTTATTTGTTTTATAGAAACAAATAAAAGGGGCCCCATTATTTTAGAACATGGTGTAGTTTATGTCTGCCTCCAAAATGAAACCAAATTAAAATTGCATTACTGTTATTAGCAACAAACATTAACCAAGACAAGCTTCAAAAAATACATAAAACCTCACATAGCAGGTTCCCCTTGAGACCTCCCCTCCCGTAAGCAACAATGAAATGATCCTATACTTTAATACAGATGAATCCAGTACATAAATGAAATGCAAATAAAATTTAAATAAATTGTAGTCTCACTGCTTAGTTGGCTGCTCCTGCCGCATGTGCCAGCAAATTCATGTGCACTATTGCAAAAGCGTTACATATGCGAGAAGTCCTGATGTGAGCGGCTGAAGGCAACGCGAGGGAGAGGGGAGCCACGGCATTGTATTCATTTGACTAGTGGGACCTTGGAATCCCCGCCAGCAAAGGTATGCTTGGTGCATGGGGGGGGGGGGGAGAGGAGGAGGGAGCTATGCATTGCTTCCCCCAGTCCACCCCTGCGCGCCCCCAAAATTGGAGGGCTCACTTCGCCCTTGGTATCGGACTTGAATGTCTCCAATTCTTATCTCTATGTTTTTTCTAAAATGGACATCTCTTTATATCTATGTGACACAGTCGCATGATTGAGCACTTCATCAATACTGCCAATAAAAATGTGTCAAATATTAGTTGACCCCTACCACGAGCAAATATAAAATCAATTAAACAAAAAAAGAGAGAGCCTAACTGCCTCCAGTGTTCCCTAAAGTATGCCTCGTAAACTGTCTACAAACTGAAATACCATGCTTGTGACACAGCGTATTTGTTAACAGTCCCAAGTACCCTATTTCTAGAGGATTCTTTTGAGCACATCAAAGAGATTGTCATATACCGGATAAATGAGAGATGGCATACTATCCTTTTTGAAAAGGATGGGCCTATGTGTCTTTATAAAACAAAGGGTAAAGGGTCATAGACTTGATATACCTCCTATCCTTGGTACAACCAAAGCTGCTTACATATTCTTTGCAAGTACTTTCTCTGTCCCTGCTGGGCTCAATACAAGCACAAGTGATTTTGATGGAAACAACAAGATGAAGGGGCTGATGTATTAAATCACAAGATTTCCTATGAGTTAGCAGCTCATTTTGGCAAAAGTGTGCTATGGATGTAAATGAACAACCCTCGCATCCTTCACAAGAAAATCTGCAAGGATTCCGACTGGTCTTCATATACTGTTTTTTTCACTGAGTTCTGAATTAATGTGCTGTGTGAATAATATTGTATTGTACTAGCTCATTAACTTAGCATTTTAGTATAGTTTCACATGTTAAGAACAATTCTAGAATCTAGGTCAGTGGTTTTAAAACCATATCTACCCTGGATGTTCAATGCCAGGCCATGTCTTCTGGGTGCCAGCATTGAATACCTTGGTCAGCTATGGGCTTGGAAGTTATGTGGATGCTGGGCAATATAGAGTGCCACTTACTACATAGCTAACTGAACAAAGTTCAGACTGCTTTCATGCTGTCCTATGTGCCAGTTAGGCATGTGGGCACTGATGATATCGCTGGTGCCTGCATAACTGCTGGTTTCTCCCCGACTCCGCCCACCGGCACTAACCGCACAGTACCACGGTGCTCAGAGGAGATATTCTGTGTCACTGTGTGATTAAGTGCCCCTGAATACCCGGCATTGGCTCACTGAGCGGACTGTAAGAGGGCAGGAGCCTCTGTTGCTTGCTTAAATCTGTTTTAGTACCTACCCCTAATTTTTTTGACATTTCCTTAGATCAGGGCTTCCCAAAATGTGGGTCGTGACCTCAGTCAGGGTCTTGCATGCCGCTTTTGGGGTTGCGACCGGGCCCGGAAGAACATAGGCACATCATTATGATGTGCCTTGGTGGGGTGACAGACACTGCTGCGACCGCGATCATAAGGTCACAGTCCTAAAAAGATTGGTAAGCACTGCCTTTGAGTTTAGTGTTGGATTTTACAAAAATCTAGTAGTGATTGACTGAGAAACTTCCTTGGCAATGCACTGATTGTGTTTCCAAGGTAATGAATCATAAAATAGTCTGCTGAATAACTATTCCATTATTTCTGATATTCTTCATTTCGAGCTCACTACATTCCTGCCTTCAATCCAGCCCAACGAATGCAGAGAGTATATTTTTCATGGATAACATGACGGGGGGTATGTTAACAAAGGCAGCTTAGGCATTCGAGATAAGTTCACAGTGTGGAAAGCTAAAAATGATGAGCCTTGAAAATTGTATCCAGTCATAACAATGATTTGAGAAAAAGGTTTCCTTGAACTATTTCCAGAGATTTGTTTTTTTTTTTTTGCATTATTTTGTCTTCAGTGTAGGTCACACTGCTGTGAAGATGGAAAATAAGCTACCGTATTGTCTCTAATAATCGCCCAGACAGTGTTTCTGTCCTCCAGACCTCCCTGAGGTGACCATTTGTCTCCTTCACCCTGCCCACCCACGGTAACCACCATTTCTTGCTTCCACCCTGCCCCCTGTGGTAACCAGCATGGTTCTCCTCCATCCTCTACTCCTCCCCCCCCCCCATCGTGATGACCAGATCTCTCTTCCTACCTCATTTCAAGATTATGGTGCTGGGCTGGTGCAGGGCCATCCATTGAGGTGGTGGTAAGGGTTCCCTCGCTAACTCGGCAGTAACCAGGCAGTGCTCGATTTCCACCGGGTAAGCACTGGCGCTACAAAAATAGAAAATATTTTTTGTAGTGCCAGAAATGGGGTATGTTGAGGGTGGGAACTACTGCCAGGCTCCTATGGTAGCCTGGTGGTAGAGCCACATTGGCGCATGGCAAGCCCATTGCTGCGCGCCAACCCTTTAATTAAAGGGACCCTATGGTAGGCCCGGGACAGCCTCATTAGACATGGGGAGGGGAATCAGTATTGGAGGGAGCCTTGTATTGGTGGCGGGGTCCAGGGGGGCATCCAAATCATGGAGGCTGACAGTAATAGTGGTGGGGTCCAGAAGTGGGGAGCTTGTATTGGTGGTGGTGGGGCCTAGTCATGGGATGGTTGGGAGGGAGGGGAACAGGTGTAAGAGAGACAAACTGCTACCTGGAAGCAGGGCTGCCGAGAAACAGAGCTGGGCCCTGGGCAAGGCCTCAGCATCTGCCGCCGCCTCCCCTCGGGATGCAGTTGCCGCCCCCCCACTCGGGCTGCAGCTGCTGCCACTGCCCCTTCCTCACTTAGGCCATTGCTCCCCACTCCCTACCTTCCTGCGTCAGTGCTCTGTTCCTCCCCAGCCTCCAAGGGAGGTGGGGGGGGGGGGGGGGGGCGGCGTCTGGCTCTCTCCTGCTCCTGGGTGCCGGGACTGGGTTATCACGTTAACGTAATCACCTGGGTCCCGACAGGAGCAGGAGAGAGACAGACCCTGGTGTCGGGTCCCCCTTGGAGGCCAGGCCAGGGGAATTATGCCCCCCCCCCCCCACTCGCGGCCCTGCCTGGAAGCTATGGGGATGCTTGCTAATATTTAGCGCTGGCACCCGCATGGCTAAGGGATCATGCTATTTATTCCATCCTATTTGACTGCTTGGCTATGCATGCATCAGTACTGAGTATTGCTGGCACCCGCATAACTCTTGGCTCCCCCCAACTCCACCTCCAGAAAGCCCCTCTCCTGCCCACTTTGAACATTGCCAGTTAGTGCTGCTGTTCAGCAGCGCTGCTCTGTTAACTGCTGCTTAATATCAGCAGTTGGCCCGCTGAGTGCAATCTCAGTGGGCAGGATTCTCTTCTGCTTGCTTCTTTGTTTTGAATATCAAGCCCAAAGGTTATTACGGACCACAGTAAACTTTGTCTCCATTTCTTCAACATGGTAACTGTATTTGTGGTGGTGTTGGCCCTCTGTTTTGATCTTCTAGTTACTTGGTATTGCCCGGGAGTTTGGGGTTCATGCTTACAGACTCCAAAAACTGAACTTCATTGTCCTTATCAAGTACGTCATCCCTTGTTCATGGCAAGAGACAGACGAGGAGTGGAGGAGTGGCCTATTGGTTAGGGTGGTGGACTTTGGTCCTGGGGAACTGAGGAACTGAGTTTGATTCCCACTTCAGGCACAGGCAGCTCCTTGTGACACTGGGCAGGTCACTTAACCCTCCATTGCCCCATGTAAGCCGCATTGAGCCTGCCATGAGAGGGAAAGCGCGGGGTACAAATGTAAGAAAAATAAAATAGATACTATTGGAGATTCTACATGGAATGTTGCTATTCCACTAGCAACATTCCATGTAGAAGGCTGCGCAGGCTTCTGTTTCTGTGAGTCTGATGTCCTGCACGTACGTGCAGGACGTCAGACTCACAGAAGCAGAAGCCTGCGCGGCCACATTGGTGATCTGCAAGGGCTGACTTCTACATGGAATGTTGCTAGTGGAATAGCAACATTTCATGTAGAATCTCAAATAGTAGCAACAGTGGAGGAGTGGCCTAGTGGTTAGGGGGGGTGGACTTTGGTCCTGGGGAACTGAGCTCGATTCCCACTTCAGGCACAGGCAGCTCCTTGTGACTCTGGGCAAGTCACTTAACCCTCCATTGCCCCCAGGTAAGCAGCATTGAGCCTGCTATGAGTGGGAAAGCGTGGGGTACAAATGTAGCAAAAAAAAAAAAAGAGTCATATCATATGGGCTTCTTTCCTAAGCATAGACTGCTACAGCCTTGCAGCTATCATTATACTGAGTGTAGACAGAGACACGTTCAATCATTTACCTACATGGTAAAGACATTTATCATAAGAGGATCTTATTTATCCCCCCCCCCCCCCCCAATGTATTTTATTACATGCAAAAATGGAAGAGGGTTGCCACATTGGTGAAACAGGGCAGAAGAAAAAACTTACACAGACACGGCACATCACAGAAAGAGCAAGACATCACCTTTCTGAGGGAAGATTTTTCAAAAGCTTCAATAACCTTCTGATCAGGATACTAAAAAGTACATTGAGAATAACCCAGGAACACGAGACATTTGAAGTTAAAATGATCAAACACGTCGGAGCCCACATAAAAGGACTTCACAGAATCTTGGGGTTTTAAACTCACTGCAGGAAATGTTTCTACTGCTTCGCAGTCTCCTCCTTATCACTCTTGCATTACCCCTACCGCTTGCTTCTTCATATCATCATTGCAATGTGTTTTCTATATCTCTTACTTTGGCTTGCTCCTGGTTCCGTGCATCTATAAATAGAAGTTGAAAGTTAGCAATGACCATTCAGAGACCAGATTCAACGGGCGTTGATTGAGAGTATAAGCTTGCCAATTACTTGGTCAAGATAAACATGAATTTGTACAAAATTTGTATGTTTTAATTCCATTTTCTACCAGAGTCGGTGGGGGGAGGCGGGGCTGGTGGTTGGGAGGCGGGGCTAGTGCTGGGCAGACTTATACGGTTTGTGCCCTGACAATGGCAGATACAAATCAAGGTAAGGTATACAGAAAAAGTAGCACATATGAGTTTATCTTGTTGGGCAGACTGGATGGACCGTGCAGGTCTTTTTCTGCTGTCATCTACTATGTTACTATCAGGCTTATTTTCGAAAGTGATCGCCGGCCATTTTCCGACATAAATCGGGAGATGGCCGGCGATCTCTCAAAAGCGACGAAATTGGTATAATCAAAAGCTGCTTTTTTGACACCATCGCCGCTTTCCTGGTCGCCGAGCCGGCGAAAGTTCAAGGGGGTGTGTCAGCGGTATAGCGAAGGCGGGACATGGGTGGGCATGGGCGTGTCTACCAGATGGCCGGCTTTTGCGGATAATGAAAAAAAAAAAACCGGCGTTAATCAGTATTTTGCCGGGTTTACTTGGTTCTTTTATTTTCACGACCAAGCCTCAAAAAGGTGCCCCAACTCACCAGATGACCACTGGAGGGAAAGGGGGATGACCTCTCCATACTCCCCCAGTGGTCACCAACCCCCACCCACACTGAAAAAATAAAATAAAAACCTTTTTTGCCAGCCTGTATGCCAGCCTCAAATGTCATACCCAGCTCCCTGACAGCAGTATGCAAGTCCCTGGAGCAGTTTTTAATGGGTGCAGTGCACTTCAGGCAGGCAGATCCAGGTCCATCCCCCCCTACGTGTTACACTTGTGGTGGTAAGTGTTGAGCCCTCCAAACCCCCCAAAACCCACTGTATCCACATGTAGGTGCCCCCCTTCACCCATAAGGGCTATGGTAATGGTGTAGAGTTGTGGGGAGTGGGTTTGGGGGGGATTTGGGGGGGCTCAGCACCCAAGGTAAGGGAGCTCTGCACCTGGGAGCTATTTGTGTATTTTAAAAAAATTTTTAGAAGTGGCCCCTAGGGTGCTCGGTTGGTGTCCTGGCATGTCAGGGGGACCAGTGCACTACAAATGCTGGCTCCTCCCACAACCAAATGCCTTGGATTTCGCCGGGTTTGAGATGGCCACCGTTTTTTTCCATTATCGCTGAAAAACAAAACCGGCGATCTCAAACCCTGCGAACTCTGGCATTTGGCCGGGCTAAACCGTATTATCAAAAAAAAAGATGGCCGGCCATTTTTTTTGATAATGCGGTTCCGGCCAGCTGTTGTGCCGCCGCCAAAATAGGTTGCCGGCGACGTTCGATTATGCCCCTCCACGTTACTATGTTACCACTGAATATATCAGTCAAAGGAGCCAACTTTCTAAATTTTGCTGCATATCAACCTGCCTTTTGTTTAAGTCAAGGTAGCCTGTGGTTTCACAATGAGCCAAATGTGAATAAACCCAGGGGTCCTTATACTAAGCTGTGGCAAAAGGCTGTTTTTGACGTGCACTGAGGCCCCCTTTTACCGCAGCGGGTAAAAGGCTGTTTTTAAAAAAAAAAAAATGGCTGTGCGGCAAGTGCTTCACTTGCCACACAACTATTTTGGGGAGAGAGCAGTTACCGCCACCCATTCAAGTGGTAACTGGGCAGTTCGCGGCACTGCCTCATTACTGCTGGGTAAACACCGGTGCTACAAAAATAAATATTGTGTTCAATTCTGGTCGCCGCACCTCAAAAAAGACATAGTGGAATTGGAAAAGGTGCAGAGAAGGGCGACAAAGATGATACAGGGGATGGGACGACTTCCCTATCAGGATAGGCTGAAGAGGCTGGGACTCTTCAGCCTGGAGAAAAGGCAGCTGAGGGGAGATATGATAGAGAGGTCTATAAGATAATGAGTGGAATGGAACGGGTCGATGTGGAGCGTCTGTTTACGCTTTCCAAAAATACTAGGACAAGGTTGCATGCGATGAAGCTGCAGTGCGGTAAATGTAAAACAAATCGGAGGAAATTTTTCTTCACTCAACGAGTAGTTAAACTCCGGAATTCGTTGCCCGAAAAGGTGGTTAAGGCGATTAACTTAGCGGACTTCAAAAAAGGGTTGGACGGCTTCCTGGAGGAAAAAGCTGTAAAATGTTATTGAATGTACGAGGGAATACAGTATTTCTAGGATGGGCGGGACAAATTGCTTGTTCTATTGGCCGCTGTCGGTGACAGGGTGCTGGGCTCGATGGACCCTTGGTCTGTCCCAGCATGGCAATGCTTATGTACTTAAAATATTTTTGTAGCACTGGAAATGGCGCATTCCGGGGTGGGGCCTACTATTGAGCTGCTGCGTAGCCCAGTGGTACTTCCTGTTTAGCGAGCAGTAAGCCCGCATTGGGCTTACTGCTGCTTAGTAAAAGAACCCCCTAGTTCGCTCCAGCTTGAAGAAGCACTGGCCACTCCTATCTAGCAACACTACATACTGCATATGTCGCTATGCTCATCATCGGCACAACTGTACAAGAGTTTATTGTGGCAGCTTTTACAAGACTGTAAGCCTCCTTTGCCAAGTGAAACAGGTTATGCTATGATAGGCTTCTAAAAAAACTACAAACTGCCCAGAATACAGCTGCCAGGCTAATTTATGGTACATCAAGATTCGAAAGTTCAAGACCACTGCGTGAGAAACTGCACTGGCTTCCTGTCTAGGACCGCATCGTTTTTAAAATTTGCACTCTGGTGCATAAAATCATCTATGGTGAAGCCCCAGCATATATGGACACCCTTATCAACTTGCCACCTAGGAACTCTCACAGATCAGCTCGTTCGTACCTAAATCTCCACTACCCAGTATATAGTGGCCTCAAGTATAAGACCACCTACGCATCCACCTTCTCCTATATTAGCGCTCATTTGTGGAATGCTCTACCTACATTGGTGAAACTTACTCCTGATCACCCGACCTTCAAAAAACGCCTCAAGACCTTTTTATTTGGAAAAGCTTACGCTCAAATCCCGCCTAGCATCTCTTACTTCTGAACTGTCACTGTCAAGGCGTCATATTGATCACCACTCCTCTTTCTCTTTTTCCCTTCTTTGCTTTAACCCTTTCTCTCTTACACTTCTAAGAAATTGATTGTTTGTTTGCTGAATTGATGTATGTTTTTACAGACTGTTGTAAGCCACATTGAGCCTGCCCGTGGATGGGAAATTGTGGGATATAAATGCTATAAATAAATAAATAAATAAATAAATAAAATGCTGATATGGAATAATGATTTTTTTTAATTCAAAAATATTAATCAATTGGCAAGATTGGCAAAAAAATCAGTTGTTACAAGTCACAAACTTAAGTCCTTTCAGGATATGCAACAGGTGTTCAGTCTTCCGGGGCTGGCTATTACTTTCAATGGTTCTAGCTACAATAACTGTATTGAAGCCAGAGACTTGCCTTGCTCCAAATCTAGTTCCAAATTTTGCCTGCTTTTAATAGAGGCTGAAACAGTGCCTTGGAACTATTGTCTGAGAAGCTAATCTTCAAGATAAATTAATAGCAAGAAAGTGGGAAAGGTTTTGGGAAAAATTTGTGTTGGTATCCTTATCGACTATGATGACTTAATCTTTGTTATTCCAAGCTCATCGTACAATTTGGAGCTCTGTTAACATAGGCCACTTTTGTCAACTTGGTATAGAGACACTATTCCATATGATTTATTTTTGTAATAAACTGCAGGCTTTTTGGAAGTCAGCCTGGGAGCATACTCACAAGTTGCTCCATTTTGCAGATGTTATCATAAACAGTGGAAATTGCTAGCATTTAAACACATTTCATAGCTAGGTAACTTTCTACTCTCTATGGCCATAAAATTGATATTAAATGATTGGAAAGATAATATGGTCTTAGATGTTAATTTACGGTGACCAGGGAAAGAAGAGGTCTAGCATATAAGTGTCGTCAGATTTGGCTGCCTGTACCAAAGGTTTCCAAACAGGACATGTCCTTCTTGCTCATGTGATTATGGTTGTTCTGAGTTTTGTTTTCTTACTGAAGAATCTCAATTAAAAAAAAATGTGGAACTTAAGAAAAAATTAGACTGGGGTGGGTTTTCTGGATTTTCTGTGGATTTTCTGCAAAGAACAAACTATCAAGAAACTTCAAACAGCCCAGAATACGGCAGCCAGACTCATATTTGGAAAAACAAAATATGAAAGTGCAAAACCCCTAAGAGAGAAACTTCACTGGCTCCCATTTAAAGAACGTATCGCGTTCAAGATCTGCACGATTGTTCATAAAATCATTCACGGAGATGCCCCGACCTACATGCTAGGCCTCGTGGACCTGCCTCCCAGAAATGCCAAAAGATCATCCGCAAAGTTCTTAATCTACACTTCCCCAGCTGTAATGGACTAAAATACAAGCTAACACATGCTACTAGCTTCTGTTACATGAGCACGCAGTTGTGGAATGTACCACCAACTGACTTGAAAACAATTAACGAAATAACTAATTTTCGCAAATATCCGAAAACCTATCTCTTCAACAAGGCCTACAACGAGAACCTATAGCTTAATTATAACACTTCACCACTCCATTCTCATTCTGAATGTCATCTTTCTATAACTGTCTGCTTAGACCTCTTTTCTCATCCTTGATCTCTTTGTAACACCAATTGTACCCTCTACCCTGGAATGGCGATGCCATATCAGGCCCTTGTAAGCCACATTGAGCCTGAAAATAGGTGGGAAAATGTGGGATACAAATGCAATAAATAAATATGCATGAGGTCTATTTGCATGCACTGCCTTCATTGTATGCAAATGGATTTTATGCATATTCTTTGGGGAAATCTTGAAAACCTGACTGGGTTGCAGCCCTCGAGTACTGTGGTTGCCAACCCCTCTATATTAGATAATGGCCTATTCCGTATCAATAAACTCCCTTTGGCCAGGGATATCTTATGCCCCCATAATTATTTCATGAAGATGCAGGCCTTGGGTGCTATTACACAGAACACATTTACAACTTAACAGCATTTCTTAGTTGTATTGATTTTATAGTTTGGAGTAACCAGGGTGAGAAGTGGGAAAATAGTGGTTAAACAGTGGTTTATTGGGACAGTTTTCAAACCTGTTCAAGGTTAGGTTATTTATTTTTGATGTACTGTCATTAACTGTCTCGTAGACCAAAGTGATATACAAACAAAAAAGATTAAGAAAGGAACTACAATATATCATAGAAACGATAATAAATCACACTAGGAGAGTTATTGAAAGAAAAATATCAGGGAAACAGATACTCACAACCACTGTCGGTCCCTGACACCCAACTGCTCAAAGGCTGAATGAAAAAGGTGCGTCTTCAATAAAGATTTTAATCTACTAAGAGATTCCTGTTTACTTAAATCTCGTAGGAGTTTGTTTCACAACTACGGAGCCAAGCAGAAAAAAATGCACTCTCTCTTGTAGTATTGAGCCGCACCAAGGCTGGAGAGGGAAGAACTAGGTAGTGATCGTAGAGGGAACATAATGTCTATGAAGGTAGCTAAGAAATTGTCAATGAGGCCAGTTAGCTAGGGGTATAATCATGCAATACTTTAAAAACCAAGAAAAACAACTTAAATTGGAATCGAAATGTAACTGGTAGCCAATGTAAATGAAACAAGAGAGCAGGCATGATCAAACTTCTGGGCTCGACACAAAAAGTGAGCTGCTCTTTTTTGTAGGGTTTGTAAGCATCTTAGCAGGGACAAAATCCAAGGGATACTTTTACCTGTGGATTGTTGCACCAGTTCTCGAAAGAAAAGTATTAGAATACTTTCCTTTTGAGAACTGTCCAAGAAAGAATCTCCGCAGAGATTTAAAACAAATAGGAGGAAATATTTTTTCACTCAATGAATATTAAGCTCTGGAACACTTTGCCGGAGGATGTGGTAACAGCAGTTAGCGTATCTGGGTTTAAAAAAGGTTTGGACAAATTCCTGGAGGAAAAGTCCATAGTCTGTTATTGAGACAGACTTGGCAAGCCATGAGTTGGGTTTCTGCCAGGTACTTGGGACCTGGCTTGGCCACTGTTGGAAACAGGATACTGGGCTAGATGGACCACTGGTCTGACCCAGTATGGCTACTCTGTTGTTCTTCTCTGTGTACTTCTTCTGGCCAAAGCATCTAGTATGGAAACCTGTGTGTTGTGTTGTCTCTCCTGGCTGACTCCATCCTGGGGTCTCCTCTTAGAAGGTAAGTAAAAATATGTGTGTTGTGAAAAATGAGTATACTTGTACCTGCATACAGGGTAGGCAATCTTCAAAAAGCCCCTTTACATGGGTAAATAGCTATTTACATGAGTCAGTGGCTTTTGAAAATTAATTTTTGGTTCCTTTTCATTCTCAACAGAGTCACTTATCCAGATGAAGGTTCTTGTCAAATAGAACTGAAACACCATCATCTTCAACCTTCCTATTAAAGATGGCACTTGACAATAATGAGATTCTTAGTCTAATTAAAGCACTGGCTTGGGATGCCGGGATGCTTTTATTATTTTCTGTTACTAAACCATGAAAATTTGTTGCTTGGCATGTCTGGCATGATGTGCTAATGCCAAAGCCTCTTTAGATCTTGAATTCCAGCTTTTATGATAAAAAGGACCCATTTTAATAAATGTTTGTGTGCTTTGAGGGTTCAGGCTTCATTTCAGAAAAGCAGCTGGTCCAGCCTGTCTCTGTGCCTCTAAGCCCAGTTAATAAAAGCTTTGCCAGCTAAAACTGACATCTTTACAAACTCAGCTTTTGTTTTCACATGACAAATAGAAAAAAGGAACCAAGCAAAGTGGACTCAGGTGGTTTGAGGAAATGTGCGAACGTTCACTTCACGTCTCTGTGCCGGCCTGCTGATAGTAGGCTGGCAGCAGATGGCCTTGTCTTATAGTAACCATAGTGATGAGTCGGTGAAATGACCACCAGGTCAAAGCTCAGGGACGATCTCAGCTCGGTATAATTTGCTTTCCTACCTAGCAGAATGTGGTGTAAAATCCATAAGCTTGCAGCAGCCAAGGCAGTGATCTCCATTATCCTGCATTTGGTCATGCTGATACAGGCATAGTGGCATAAAGCAATGTGCCTACCAGTTTCTTGCTAAAGAACTCTGGATAGGTCAGCTCCAATTGTTGAGAGACGCTTTTCATAGAATGATTTCTCAAGGAATTCCTGAGAGCCCCCTCCAGCTTATCCTTGTGCTAGCCAGAAGCAGGACCTCTGGCATACCAAGCTCCCTATTTACAAAACTGTATTATGGGGGTAGTTCTATAAAGGTTGTCTTAAGTTAGGGGCTAAACTGTTGGTCACTCCATGCAAATTCTATGTTTGCAATTAAGTGCATAATTCCTGTTCTAGAATCCTAGTATAAATACACATTTTAGTGCACTTACACTATGTCTAAGGCTGGTGTAAATGCTTGCACATAACTGCTGTTAGTTATGAGTTTTATAAGCTCACTCTCAAATTCTATATATATTGAGGGGCACAATCAAACGGCACCGGCCAAATCGATGGCCGGCCATCTTTGGTGCCGGCTCCGCGAGCGGGCGGAGCCAAGCATATTTTTGAAATACGTTTGGTGCCGGCCAAATCGCTCGCCGGGTTTGCAACAGGATCACTGGCGGATCGCCAGGTTTAGATGAGATGGCCGGCTCTGATTTTCAGCCATAATGGAAACCGGACCTGACCATCTCAAACCCGGTGAAATGCAGTAGCTGAGTAAAATTTTAAGTAGCTATAAACATACTTAAACTACAGTCAAACAAGTAGGAAAAGCATGCAGAGCATGGCTCATGAAATTCTTTCCAACTTCCCTATGAGTGTTTATGTATGTGTGTGTGTGTACACGTCTGTGTGTGTATGTATAAGAAGTGCTCACAAGGTAATGTAATGTAAAATTTTTGCTAATGTCAACTCAGTCCTTAGAGGGAACATTGATACTCTTTTATCCATTCTATGATGCAGCCTGGTTAAAGATGGTAGGGTGGTCTCTGTCCCTCGCACCCCCTTAAATCCAGATTGAAAGGGGACAAAATACTTGTGGCTGTCCAAAAATGTGGTCACCTGAGACATTACCGATTTGTCAAGAAGCATGCCCAGAAATGGCAAATTTATTTATTTATTACATTTGTACCCCGCGCTTTCCCACATATTGCAGGCTCAATGCGGCTTATATAGTAAATATAATTACAGTTACAATTACAAAGTCTTGAAGGAGATTATTATAAGTAGTGAGTGGGGTTTTGAGGATAAAAAGAGTAGGACATGTAGAGGCAAACAGGGAAAGGATAATCAAAGGAAAAGGGATTGGGAGAGGTGAGGAGAGGAGAAGATAAAGGGTAAAGGATATAGAGGGAAAGAGGATATAAGGAGATTGGGATATGTAAACTAAGGTATAATAATCATCAGGACCGAGATTAAGAGGAAGGTAGGTTAAAGTTAGGTAGGGTTATTTGGGTAAGCTGTCTTGAAAAGGTGGGTCTTCAGAATTTTCCTGAATTAGTCATTGGTCTCTATTTATTAAGACTGTGTAAGTCCAACCATGCCATTCAGAAGCTACTACTACTACTACTATTTAGCATTTCTATAGCGCTACAAGGCGTACGCAGTGCTGCACAAACATAGAAGAAAGACAGTCCCTGCTCAAAGAGCTTACAATCTAATAGACAAAAAATAAATAAAGTAAGCAAATCAAATCAATTAATGTGAACGGGAAGGAAGAGAGGAGGGTAGGTGGAGGCGAGTGGTTACAAGTGGTTACGAGTCAAAAGCAATGTTAAAGAGGTGGGCTTTCAGTCTAGATTTAAAGGTGACCAAGGATGGGGCAAGGATGGGGCTCAGGAAGTTTATTCCAGGCGTAGGGTGCAGCGAGACAGAAGGCGCGAAGTCTGGAGTTGGCAGTAGTGGAGAAGGGAACAGATAAGAAGGATTTATCCATGGAGCGGAGTGCACGGGAAGGGGTGTAGGGAAGGACGAGTGTGGAGAGATACTGGGGAGCAGCAGAGTGAGTACATTTATAGGTTAGTAGAAGAAGTTTGAACAGGATGTGAAAACGGATAGGGAGCCAGTGAAGGGTCTTGAGGAGAGGGGTAGTATGAGTAAAGCGACCCTGGCGGAAGACGAGACGGGCAGCAGAGTTTTGAACCAACTGGAGAGGGGAGAGGTGACTAAGTGGGAGGCCAGCAAGAAGCAGATTGCAGTAGTCTAAACGAGAGGTGACAAGGGTGTGGATGAGGGTTTTGGTAGAGTGCTCGGAAAGAAAGGGGCTGATTTTACGGATGTTGTAAAGAAAGAAACGACAGGTCTTGGCAATCTGCTGGATATGAGCAGAGAGCAAAGCTTAGCACACTGACACGGCCATATTCCCTGGCCTATATGAATGCTAAAAGTGATATTGCAAGGTCTTTATAAAAGATACAGAAAATTTAGATTCACCTTCGGAAACTAAGTTGCACTTCTGATTTAGAGGAAAAAGGAGGGGCACAGCCTGCTCCCAATTGCATTAGACCTACTTCAATGCTAATGAAGAAAGACTGGAAAAGCAATTTTAAAAATCAATATTGAACTCTCTCTTTACTGGGAAGTGCGCTACAGCTAAGAACAAGTATTATCAATGCCAGAGTTTGGCAAACCCTGAGGGATGAGTGCTCAAAAAAATGCAACATTTTTCGTAAGGGGTCCTGGCCACAATCCAGTTATGGGGTAGAGGGTGGCTCCAAAGGTAGACCACCATGCCTACAGAACAAAAGAAATGCCACACTGGGAAGGAGAGAGAGGAATCCTTTAGTGGAAATCATCAAATCCACATTGTGATAGAACACAAGTGTCCCTTTTATCAGTTCACCACTAGCGCAGGTACCAGATTCACGGTGGAGTTACGGTCCCCAGGCTATGGGCCGTCACTGTAGTTAATGGAGTAAGTGGGGAATTGGGGGGGGGGGGGGGAGAGGGAGCTATAATATCACGGAATAAACCTCCTGGGTATTTGCAAGCAAATTCAAATTGTTGGGAAATAAATCCACAAAAATAAATGCAAACTCAGTACTGTAGCCCAGTATAGGCCAATTCCAACTGAGCTGGAAGCCCAAATGAGCAGGAAAAATAGCTGGAAAAATAAGTAAATAATAACACATTTCTGTCTTAAATGGCATTTTAGAAAACTTTCCTTTTCTCTCTGGCTTCATTTTTTTAATTTCCAGGAAATGGCATGGATAGTAACTCAAAAGTATAATTTCATAATCAAAATGAGAAGCCTTTATAAGGTTACAAAGTGTGGCAGGTTGGCAAGTGCCTAAGGATTTTGAAAGGATATTGCATGAATTGGGCGTCTGAAGGTAATATTCTTTTCTTCATATCATAAGGTCCTCATGACAATCTAGATGATAGAAGAGATCCATAAATGGTATTGAAAGCTGCATATTTATTGCAGCTCTGAATCAGATATCCCTTTAGGATGCACCATCAGAGCAGAGCTGTATTATAAGTGCCCCTAAGTATATGAACAGAAAATTTGTGTGTGTGTGTGTGTGTTGGGGGGGGGGGAGACAGTTGCCCACCTCTAACAATACAGGAGCAGGGGGAGAGGAGAGGTAACCTCTCACTTCTACCTACCCTCATCTCCTCTTTCCTCTACACATTAATTGATTTGTTTGCTTTATTTTTGTCTATTAGATTGTAAGCTCTTTGAACAGGGACTGTCTTTCTTCTATGTTTGTGCAGCGCTGCATATGCTTTGTAGCGCTATATAAGTGCTAAATTGTAGTAGTAGTAGAATAGGGTCCCACTTCAAGATTGCAGGGATCGAGGGTTAGAACATGATCTCCTTCAAGAATGCAGGAGCGAGGGATGGGGGAGTAGAGTAGGGTCCCCTTCAGGATAGCAAGTGTAGGGAGGGGGAGGAGTAGAGCAGGGTCCCCTTCAAGAATTCAGGAGCGGGGGTGGGAGTAGAGTAGGCACCCAAGAATGCAGGAGTGTTGGAGTGAAGGGGGGTATGTGCTTTCCCCCATTTCACATAGCACTGTTCTGCTTGAGCAGCAGTGCCCTTTCAGACCTGCCTCCCTTATAGACAAAGTGGTGGGCCAGCATAGCCACTGAGAGGGGGTGCAAAATTCCCCGGGCCTGTGCCAGGTCCTCTCTCTCTCCCCTGCTCCTGATGGGACCCGGGTGATCACGTCTTGACAGGAGCAGGAAAGAGAAAACTCCAGTGCCAGGCCCCCCCCCCCCTTGCATTGCCTGCTTAGCAGCTGCTGGGCCCTCAGGCCGAGCATGCTCAGTTTTGAGACTGAGCATGTGCGACATGAGGAAAGCAGGGGCAGGCAATGCTGAGCAGAGGAAGGAGTCGTGCTGCTTGCAGCTGGCGGGGTCAGCCAAGGTACTTTGGGCGGGCAGGAGGGGGGGCAGTGGCGGTGATGATGACTTTTTGGGAGGAGCGGCGGTGGCCCTGCCCCAGGCCCAGCTCTTGGTGGCACTGTGGGCCAGCAACTATTCTAGTTCAGGGGCGTAGCCAGACCTCGGCAGGAGGGGGGTCTAGAGCCCAAAATGGAGGGGCACATTTTAGCATGCCTCCCCAGCCGCTGCCCCTCCTTGCCACTTTTGACCCTCCACCACCACTGCCGCCGCCAGGTGCATGCAGGACATCAGTCACGACTCACAGCACAGATCAGCGAATGCGCCAGAGACCGGCGCTGAAGAAGACTAAGACTGGCGGGGGTTGGGGACCCCCGCCAGCAAAGGTACCTGGCGGCAGCGGGAGGGGGGTTGAAAGTGGCGGGGGGGGGGGGGGGGGTTGAAAGTAGAGGGGGCCAGGACTAAATCTGTGGGGGCCCATGCCCACGTGGCCCCACCTGGCTACGCCCCTGTTCTTGTTTAGAGTGCTCTGAATGCTGCCTGCCCACAAGTCTCCGAGTCTTTAAGAAGGAGAATTGATGGGACATTGGCACTGAGGCTGAGCAGTGCATGTGGGAAAGTGCCAGTGGCATGGAGGAAGAAGCACTCCTTTTGGCCTGGTGGCCTTAAGCAGCTGCTTTTTCACCTAGTGGGTTATCAATAGAAATCAAACAAAATAAAACATGGAAAAGAAAATAAGATGATACCTTTTTTATTGGACATAACTTAATACATTTCTTGATTAACTTTCAAAGGTTGCCCTTCTTCGTCAGATCGGAAATAAGCAAATGTGCTAGCTGACAGTGTATATAAGTGAAAACATTCAAGCATTACTATGACAGTCTGACAGGGTGGGAGGATGGGGGTGGGTAGGAGGTATGCATGGGGACATCAAAGCATATCATTGATATTCTAACAGGATGGGTGTGGATAGGTGAGGGGAGGGTGATCAACAGAGACATACAGCTTTATGGTTTATAATGGGCTAGGAACCCCAGAACCTTGTTAAGTCCTTTCTGTTGGGTGTTAAAATATTCAATCACCTAGTGGGAAATCCAGTCCTACATTAGTCTACACTGTGCAGTGGGTATTTAAAATTTTTATTTGGATTACAGGTCTTTTTCCTGTGGCTGTGACATTTAACTCTTGTGATTCTGGTCATTTGTCTTGTAAAAACATCCAGTTTAACATTAGTCATTTTTATAGCTTTAATGATGTGTCCAGTAAGGTCCATCAAGTATAAAAGTGCCAGGAAAAATGTCTGGTCATCAGTGTAAGACAGGAAAAGCACTTAATCAGGGATGTACCATCTATAACTGAATTTATAACTCATTTTGACCTTAGATTAAGAAAAGCTACTACTACTACTACTACTTATCATTTCTATAGCGCTACTAGACATACGCAGCGCTGTACACTTGAACATGAAGAGACAGTCCCTGCTCGACAGAGCTTACAATCTAATTATGACAGACAAAGAGGACAAATAAGAGATAAGGAAATATTAAAGTGAGGATGATAAAATAAGGGTTCTGAACAAGTGAATAAGGGTTAGGAGTTAAAAGCAGCATCAAACAGGTGGGCTTTTAGCTTAGATTTGAAGACGGCCAGAGATGGAGCTTGACGTACCGGCTCAGGAAGTTATTCCAGGCATATGATGCAGCAAGATAAAAGGAACGGAGTCTGGAGTTAGCAGTGGAGGAGAAGGGTGCAGATAAGAGAGATTTACCCAGTGAACGGAGTTTCCAGGGAGGAATGTAGGGAGACATGAGAGTGGAGAGATACTGAGGAGCTGCAGAGTGAATGCACTTATAGGTCAATAAGAGGAGTTTGAACTATATGCGGAAATGGATAGGAAGCCAGTGAAGTGACTTGAGGAGAGGGCTAATATGAGCATAACGACACTGGCGGAATATTAGTCGTGCAGCAGAATTTTGAACAAATTGAAGAGGAGAGAGTTGGCTAAGTGGGAGACCTGTGAGAAGCAAGTTGCAATAGTCTAAGCGAGAGGTGATAAGAGTGTGGATGAGGGTTTTGGTAGTGTGCTCAGAAAGGAAAGGGCAAATTTTGGTGATATTATAGAGAAAGAAACAACAGGTTTTAGCAGTCTGCTGAATATGTGCAGAAATGGAGAGGGAGGAGTCGAAGATGACCCCAAGGTTACAAGCTGATGAGACAGGAAGGATGAGAGTGTTATCCACAGAAATAGAGAATGGGGGAGGAGGAGAGGTTGGTTTAGGGGAAAAGATAAGAAGCTCAGTCTTGGTCATGTTTAGTTTCAGATGGCGCTGAGACATCCAGGCAGGCTGATACTTTGGCCTGGATTTCGGCTGACATTTCTGGTGTGGAGAGGTAGATCTGGGAGTCATCAGCGTAAAGATGATACTGAAAACCATGGGATGAGATCAGAATACCAAGGAAGAAGTATAGATGGAGAAAAGAAGAGGTACCAGGACAGATCCCTGAGGTACACCAACTGACAGTGGGATAGAAGTAGAGGAGGATCCACTAGAGTATACACTAAAGGTACGCTGGGAGAGATAAGAAGAAAAACAGGAAAGAACAGAGCCCTGAAATCCAAGTGAGGACAGCGTATCAAGGAGTAGGCTGTGATCAACAGTGTGAAACGCAGCAGATAGATCGAGAAGGATGAGGATAGAATAGAGACCTTTGGATCTGGCCAGGAACAGATCATTGGAGACTTTAGCAAGCGCTGTTTCAGTTGAATGAAGGGGGCAAAAGCCAGATTGAAGTGGATCAAGAATAGCTTGAGATGAAAGAAAGTTAAGGCTACAGCAGTGAACAGCACATTCAAGTATCTTGGATAGGAAAGGGAGGAGGGAGATGGTGCGATAGTTGGAAGGATAGGTAGGGTCCAATGAAGGTTTTTTAAGGAGTGGTGTGACTACGGCATGTTTGAAGGCATCAGGAACAGTCGCAGTGGACAGTGAAAGATTGAGCATATGACAGATAAAAGGGATGACAGTAGGAGAGATAGTGTTAAGTAGATGGGTGGGAATAGAATCAGAGGAACAGGTAGTTTCGAGGAGGAAATAAGATGTGTAGTTTCCTCTTCCATGAGTTCAGAAAAGGAAGAAAAGGAGGCAGGGGTTGGAGGGTTGAGAGAATGGACTAAGGGAAGGAGAGGTGGAGGTGACCTGGTTGAGAATTCAAGTTTAATCTTGTGAAACTTATCATGAAAGAACTCAGCCAGAGTCTGGGGGGAAAGTGAAGGGGGGGATGGAGGTGAAGGCACTTTGAGGAGAGAGTTCAGTGTGGCAAAGAGATGTCGAGGGTTTGAACCAAGAGAATTTGTCAACTGGATGTAATAGTCCTGTTTGGCAAGTAAAAGAGCAGACTGGAAGGAGGTCAGCAAGAATTTGAAATGTATGATGTCAACATGGGCACGGGATTTCAATCAAAGGCGTTCGGCAGAGTGGGCACAGGAACGTAGGTAGCGGATTCTAGAGGTCAGCCAAGGCTGGGGTTTGGTACGTTTTACAGAACGGGAAATGGGAGGAGCGAGAGTATCCAGAGCAGAGGAGAGAATAGTATTATAGGAAGAGACAGCCTCATTGACAGACTTGGATAACGTGGTAGAGAAGAGATTTGAAACACTGGCGGACAGAGTAGAAGGGTCAATAGCCTGAAGATTCCTAAATGTATTGGTTGAGATTGGATGGGACTGGGGAGGAGGGTGTTTAAGTGTGAAAGTTATCAGATGATGGTCAGAGAGGGGAAGAGTTGAGGCACAGAAACTGGAGAGTGAGCAGCCTGCCTGTCTGACATTGCTGCCTGGAATCTTAGCGGAGATTGGGTGGCGACGCCGGTAATTGGAAGCAAAACGGGAGCTGGGCAGACTTCTACGGTCTACGCCCTGATCGTGACTGAATAGATAGGGATGGGCTGGAGTGTAAATTTTAAGGGGCTTCAATGTTAGCTTCAGAACTTAGTACAAGAACAGTACTGGGCAGACTTCTACGGTCTGTGCCCTGAGAAAGGCAAGGACACATCAAACTCGGGTATACATATAAAGTATCACATACCATGTAAAATGAGTTTATCTTGTTGGGCAGACTGGATGGACCATACAGGTCTTTATCTGCCGTCATTTACTATGTTACTATGTAAAATAGGAAGACGTGAAGGGGCATTTTTGATATGACGTCTAAGTCCAACTTTGAACATTTTGCTAAAATGTCCAAACAAGTGGGGAATATAGCCATTCTCAAAACAGAAAAATGTCTATCTTTTTTTATTGTTTGAAAATGGCTATTTGCTAGATGTTTTCGTGCTTTGTGCGTTTATCTATACAATGGGTTTCTGGTGAGTTTTGGAGGCCTCACAGTTTCCACCACCAGAGTAACAAGTATGGGGAGATATGGATCTGGGTCCACCTTTCTGCAGTGCACTGCACCCACCACTAGACTACTCCAGGGACCTGCTGCTCTAATGGACCTGAGTATAACATCTGAGGCTGGCATAGAGGCTGGTAAGTAATGTTTTAAATCACATTTATGGGGAGTGGGAGGGGGTTAGTGACCATCATCCCTGATTCCCTCCAGTGGTCATCTGGTCATTTAGGGCACTTTTTTGTGGTTTACTCATTAATAAAACAAATCTAGACCAAAATGTCCAACTTATAGCCCTGGATGTTTTTGTTTTGTTCCATTATTGCAGAAAAACGGCCAAGTGTTAGGAACACCCAGATTCCGCCCTTAACATGCCTCTTGTGGTTTGAACATACTTCTGATGGATTTCATATGAAAACGTCTAAAAATTGGTTTCAAAAATATCAATTTGGACGTTTTTTTTGCAAGGAAAACGCCCAAATGCAGATTTATGCCATGTTTTGGATGTTTCTCTCTTTTGAAAATGAGCCCCCGAGTCTCCACAGAAAAAGTCCAAAGAGCAGCGGTGAAGAAAAAAAATGCAATGTCCAAGCCAGGAGGTGTGTAATCAATTATTTAAAATTGGACTTTTATTAAAATGACATAGGACCTGATACGGGCCGTATATAGGCCTAATGGTCTGCATCAGGGATCCAAAATCAATCTGCTTGCTTCTCTGTCTACTTCTAAGGAACTCCCTGTAATCAGGCAAAGCTTGGACATTGCATTTTTTTCTCCACTGCTGTTCTTTGTAATAAACAAATAAATACGGTCGAGGCAAAGACAAAACATTTTGGAAATATTCAAGCGATTATGTTGAAAGATATATCAAACTTAAGGAGCAAGGTGGAAGTATATGAAAATCATATGAGAAGATATAATTTAATATTTCTAAATTTTCCGAGAGTAAACATGATAAGTCCGATAGAAATGTTAAAACGTTACCTTAAAGAAGTTTTAGAGATTCCAGAGACTAACTTACCACCCTTTACTCAAGTTTACTATCTGCCTCAGAAACAACGTGATCCACCACCACAACAAGAAATATCCTTAGACGTTACAAATTTCCTCGAAACATCTGATACAGAACAAGCCACTGCGGCAACTTTGGTAGCCGTAATGACTCTTTTGCCGGATAAACAATGGCTGCTCAGAATGTTTTTCAAATATAAGGACAAATTGTTTTTGGGACTTAAGATATCAGTATTTCCAGATGTCTCGAAGGATACACAAAAGAAACGTAATAAATTTTTGATTTTGAAATCAGAAGTTTTAAGGTTGGGAGGCACATTTTATCTTAGATTTCCTTGCAAGTGCATTGTAACTTACAAAAGTATGTTTTCATGGATCCATCTCATTTAACAACATTTGTAACCTCTAGAAGAACATAACGGAGCTTAATAATATTATGTATGCCCGCTCTCTCCTAGATGCTGAATTCTTAAATTTAGACATGTTTCCTTTTCTTTCTTATTTACCTCCAATGTACTGGATATCTCCCCATTTAATGTGGACTTGAGTGTTGAAACAAGTGAAATAATTCTTTTCTTCATATTTGTTTCTTTAAAAGCAATTAGCAATGTTTAACACTTTCTATTCAAGTGTAATTCCTTGAAATACTTTGTAAATGTATATAAATAAAATTAAAAAATATATAAATAAATAAATAATGCCCATTCATATGCAGGAATCATGGAGGCTTTACACTAGCTACAAGTGAGGGCTATCTACAATACCGTTTTCGAGCAACATGCCATTTGGAAGAAAAATAAAATTAAATAGATGTATTTTTTTTAATGCCTGGTGCTTTCATTGTCTTTATGCAACCTGAAGTGGTTTTTGTTTTTTTGTTTAAGTCTGGGTTGATGGTTTCTCCTTGGAAAATGACAACCAGACAATTATTGAAAGAAATTTATGGACTATTAAATACAGTCTGAGCAGATGGCAGACCCTGCTTATTCGACATAAACACTGAATGTCAGTGTAACGTACAATCAGTGCAAGATGTGTGACAGTCAAAAAAGCCCCAGTGACTGATGTTGCTTTCACCCCCCACCCTTAAATTAAGCCTGTCAAAATGAGAGGCAAGGCAGCTGTCCCGATCGTACATTCAGACGAGGGGGCACTGGGGAGAACGTGAATTAGATTTCAATCCAGGATAGTGAGATAACAGTTGCAACATTTATTTTAGTAGTCGTTTTTAAGTAAGTGTGTCTTGTGACACACTGGATGGCAGAAACAACCCAACCAAACACCTTTAAATATTAAGGGGTACTTTTACTAAGCCACATAGGTGCCTACGTGGACCCAACGTGCACCAAATTGGAGTTACCACCCAGTTACCGCGTGGCCCTTGTGGTCATTTCAATTTTGGTGCGTGTCCGCTATGCGCGTCTGAAAAAGATTTGTTATTTTCTGGTGCGCGGCAGCTAAGAGCGTCAAGTGGCATTTGACACGGATAGACCATTTCCGCCCGGTTACTGTGTGAGACCTTACCACTAGGTCAATGGCTTGCGGTAAGGTCTCAGACCCAAAATGGATGCATGGGAATTTTCATTTTGCTGCACGTCTGTTTTTGGCAAAAAAAAAAGGCATTTTTTTGTAGGTGCACTAAAAAAAAAAATTCTGCGTGCACCCAAAACACACGTCTACACTACCGCGGGCCATTTTTCAGCGCACCTTAGTAAAAGGACCCCTTAGAAGAAAAAAAAAAAAGAAAAGAAACAAACTGTCATGTGAAATGTATTTATTTTTACTTGTGTTTTTCTCTCTAGCTTACTGAACCTCGGATGAAAATGAATAAACCTTTGCAGAATAGAAGTTCAAAGGTATCTGTGTGTAGCATAATCTCAGAACTGTACATGAAAAAGGACAGGATGTCTTATGCCCTTGGTATCTAGGCTAATGGCAGGAGGAAGGAGGAAGGAGGAGTCTCCCTCTGGGCGTCTTATATAAACATTCGCCATTTTGTGGTCATATTAATTGAAAGAGAAATGTATGAAGCTTTCTTATTGTTTCTCCTGATGAAGAAATTGAAACAGTAGGAGTCCTAATCCTGTCGAGGAATTAGAATGAGAAAGAGTGGGAGTTACACGTCGAGGTTAAGAAGTTACTACCATGGATAATTGAAGTGAACTAACTTCTAACGGAGCTTTTTAATAGGCAAAAGCTAAGTGACTATATTTAAATCTGGCAAGTGTATCCCAAAGTTTTTTGATGTTTACATTTTCTTCTTTTTCGTTTTGACCCTTTTACAAGTTTTTTGTGGGGTCGAATTAGGTTAGATGAGCATTTGAACCTGTGTTTATTAAATTTGATAGTCCCATATGCCGTAGCGCTGCAGACTTTTCTCTCATTTTGAAATAGGAGAGTTTTTCTCGGCAGTGCTTGGCAGGTGGTGGTAGCCTATGATGAATGTCAGTCAGTGGTGTCCTAATTTTCTATAAAGGTACCCTGGACGTATGAGGCTATATATATAAAATGTAACAAAATGAAAACATAGTTGTACATCTTCTCATCTTTTTCCTAATGAGGTAGAGCAATTGGAGTAATTTAGTTTCTGTTATAATATTGCTCTATGCAGTTTTGAAGAGACTTCCCAATTACTGCCAGCTACACCCCCGCTGTACAAAAATAAATATATATTTTTTAGCACCGGATACAACGGTGCGCTTTGGGGGGGTGGGGGTGGGAAGTATCGCCGAGCTGCTGCAGTAGCCCGGCAGTACTTCCTGTTTAGCGAGCTGTAAGCCCCCATTGGGCTTACTGCCGCTTTGTAAAAGGGGCCCAGAAAGTTCCACAGATTCACGCTCTAACTGCCAACTGCTATGTTGCGCCACCAAATGCTGTTTAAAAAATGCACTTTAAATGCTATTTTTAAATCTGGAAAAAAAAGTTCTTAGCTTGAACGTTGTGGGGGGGGGGGGGGGGGGGGGGGAGTCAATCATTACATAATTTAGCGGCCAAGTAATACATTCCTTGATTCCATCCACATACGTTCTTCTGCTTTCTAAGGGCACAGGAGGGAGGTATAGGGAATGATCTAATTAGCAAGATAGGGTGGCTGGCTAGAATGATAGGATTTATACAGAGTAAAGCTGCTCAATTGGAGCATCTTTCTGTACCTGGAAGTGCCAAATACCAGGTCTACATACAACATCCATCTTTGTAGACATAGACCTCCCGCCCCTTCTGTGATCGGAGTTGGAGGTCCATATTTTGGCCCTTCCTTATTCCTGCCCAAAACACACCCAGACCACTTCCCCTTGCCATATGGATGTACTGCGGTGTTAGATGTCCATATCCTGGCTTTATATAATTGAGATTTTGGATGTCCAAGCACTATGATCGTCTAAATGCTAGATACCCATTATATTCCTATGGACGTCTTACCATTTAGCATGTGCTAAATCTGTTAGTGCACCTTAGTAAAAGGACCCCTTGATATCTGAATACTATTAAGTCATCTACCAGTCCCCCAGTAAAGAACAGTTATCTCACTTCTTCTCTAACCCTCCTTTATTCCAACTTTGTTTCATAACCCTTTGTCTCTGAACTGCTGGGACACAGTGAACTAGAAGTTTCTAGGGATAGTGAATCTCTTTATATAACCCCCATTTAAAAAAATCTAGTTAGTTCCTCTGGGCATCCATGCAAACCATGGTAATTATTTATATCATTGATTGGCAGGCCCTAGCATGGATGCATTTGAGTACCTGATATTCAGCACCAAAAGAAAGCATTTTCAACTGACTGCACTGATCTTATGATGCATGAGATGGACACAGACCCAAGTTTTGAAAATGTTTCTGGTACAGCGAGTTGTGTGCTAGGGGCCGGACTCTATAAAAGATGCTCAAATATGGGCACTAGAAAATATTGGCATTAAGCACTATTGAATAGAGCAGTTACTGTGGGTCCCCATCCCCATGTCATTCTCTACTTCCTACCTCTTTCAGTCCGAGGAGAATTATCTATAAAACGTTTTAAGCTGGCAGTCAAATCTTGGCGCTTTCAACAATCATATTGCACCTGATTTGACTGGTTTTGGCCGATCTAGGCATTTTTCCCTGACATGAACATGCTTATCTTGTGTCGGTTTGATTGTGTGCTTTTCTATTTTATCAATTGGATTTCTTTTCTTATCCTTTATTTTAGTCTGTAAACCGCTTTGCCCTGTAAAGTCAGTTAAAGTGGTATAGTAAGTCAATAATAAGCATAAACTTTGTATCCATGGCAAGTTTCAATGCAAAAATATGTGCATATATTTGCTTCAAACATTGAATGCAAAGTCGTTAAATAAAATTTATCTGGAGACTTTCTCCCATTGCAAACTGTTTTAAAATTGGCCCTCACTGAATGATGTGGTGAATCTTTGAGCATCGTTGTAATGCTTCTGTCCAGGACTTTGAGGATAAGAAATTGGAGTCATTAGCTAGGTCTTGAGGGGAAAACTGTGGCCACTTATAGGGAAAAACAAATTAGACAAGTGGTGGGAAGGGATGGGGGGGGGGGGGGGGGTCAATATGCAGACTTCACTGGGAATAGATTGATTAATTAGGGGGAGGGAAGGCAGATGTGTACTCTAGTGTACTCTCATCTAGAAGACAGGCTCAACTGTAAGAAACAATTGGCAATGTACTGCTAGGCTTTAACAGCCCAAAATCAATATTTCTCTCAACACTTTGAACAGAACCAGGCTTCCCAGTCACAACTACCCAGCAGTCATTTTACCACATGCTTTGCCAACAAAATTAAAGGTCTCAATCAGAACCAACAGATAGCCCCTTCAAAGCTCCCCCCAGCTAATGAGGAGAACATTTCCTCTCCCCAATCATGCACAGCCAACAGGGATTCATTCAACTAAGTTACAGAGGAAGCTCTTGAAAAAATTCTGAAAGGTTTATGGCCTACAATCTGCCCTCTTGACCCCTGCCCAGCAAACATAGTACGATGAGCGAGAATAGGCCTCATTGAAGGTGTCGCTAAAATTATGAACTCCTCTCTTATGGAAGGGCAGCTGCTATCAATACTAAAAAGAGCTGTGGTGTGACCCCTACTGAAAAAGAGTTCCCTTGACCAGGACAAGCTCGAAAACTACCAACCAGTCTCTAACATTCCTTTCATGGCAAAAAGACATGTCTGTATTCAACTTAACAACTGGCTAATTGAAAGTGGAGGAGTGGCCTAGTGGTTAGGGTGGTGGACTTTGGTCCTGAGGAACTGAGTTTGATTCGCGGCACAGGCAGCTCCTTGTGACTCTGGGCAAGTCACTTAACCCTCCATTGCCTACTGCATTGAGCCTGCCATAAGTGGGAAAGTGCGGGGTACAAATGTAATTAAAAAAAAAAGTAATTGGCTATATCCATATCAATCTGGCTTCAGACCTGGGTACGGAACAGAGATAGTTCTTGTGTCTGTTCTTGAATATCTGGACAGAAACTGTGGCAGGGGATTTACCTCAATACTAGGTTTGCTGGATTTTTCAGCAGCCTTTGATACTGTGGATCATAATATGCTTACAAGGCTAGCAGAAACAGTTATCAGTGACACAGTATTTACTTGGTTCAAATCCTATTTGTCAGACAGACAACAGTCAGTTCTGTTCAACAACAGCACATCATTACCTTGGGTGCCACAGGGATCCATACTGTCTCCCATTTTATTGAATATCTACCTCAAGCCTCTGGCTGAGCTGCTTCAGTCAATGGACACAAAATCCTATATCTATGCTGATGATGTGCAACTACTCATATCCATTGAACCACCTCTACCCACAGCTCTGTCTGCCTGCCTAACTGCAATTCAGGAATGGGCAAACAACGAACTCTGCCTGAACCCAAGCAAAAGAGAGATTAATATCCGACTTCAAAATACCTTTTGAGAAGTATGAACTCCCCCTAAAATCTCGGGTCAGGAATCTTGGGATGCTGCTAGACTCATCACTCTTTCTGATCATACAAACTCAAATAACCTTTAAAAATTGTCTCTGTCACCTGTGGCAGCTACAAAACCTCTCTCCATATATTGATAAGACAAGTCTGACTACAGTGGACCATATCATAACATCATGACGAGACTACTGAAATTCCTTGTACACTGGTCAAACCAAGAAGAGCTTGCATCAGCTCCAACTAATTCAGAATGCTGCAGAACGACTGATAGAAGGCTTCAAGCGGCGTGACTATGTCCTTGTGTTGTTAACAAAATCGTAACTTTTAATGTAAACTGTAGCTGCTGTACCCTGCCTCGGGTGAATCTCTTCATAAAGGCAGTTAATAAATCCCAATAAATAAATACACAAAATAGTGTTGCTACGTAACACTCTTACAGGCCGATTCTCAGAATTCCTGCGGTAGAGCCAACAGTGCACATCCCATACCGCTGAAACAGTGCAGAAAGATAGCTCTAATGGTATTTTTTTAAGCCCAAGAATTTTATTGGTTTTAGAAAAAGACAAATATTTTATCAATCAATAACATCAAGTAATAACATCAACTGTAACACAGAATTCAAACAAAAGCGAGAGAGATAAAAAAAAAATGTACACAAGTTACCTAAAATTATAAGATTTCAGATAATTATCCACATGAAACCAAGTTTTAGCAGTAAAACATGTCTCACCCATTTTGTCTGCAACAGAGGTTTCAAATTTATGAATCTGTAAAATTGAATGTCACCAAAAAGTAGGCTTCAGATTAATGTTCAGTAATTTTGTTGGGAAGCATCCGATTGATCTTGGAATAGCACAGAACCTAACATAATAATTGAAGGAGTAATTGGACCCTGTACCGGAAGAATATTTGAAATAAAAGACCACACCTGACACCAAAATTCATAAGTTATTCCACAATCAAAAATCATATGAAGCAAAGTACCAGTGTGCGAGCCACAGGACCAACATTTGTTGTTATTCGAAAGACCAGCTACCGCCAATTTATGAGGAGTCCAAATCGCCCTGTGACGAAAGAAATATAATGACTGTACGTAGCTGTACAAGTGAATGCAAGGGGGAGGAATGTGGTTGGTGCATGTGCAGAAGAGTTTTACGGTAAGCGCAGCTCTTGTGTGCATGTGACAGGCAAACCTGACCATGCAGCACACATTGGCACTGCTGTTCTACACTCTTAAATATAAGCTTTTCAAAATGTTCTTGTACTTGGAAGGGTTATATTTAAGCATAGAAAACACTGCTTTCACTTTTGGATTTGCCTGGACTTGTGCACATTTCTTTCTCACTCCTAGTGCTTACAGGCTACACTACACTACACTATTCGATAAACAAATACCAACGGTGAAATCTTTTAGGTATCTAGGAGTCATTATTGACTCAGGTTTAACGTTTAATGAACAAATATCAGAAACAGTAAAGAAATCATTTTATCACCTGCGAAAATTGCGCTCTATTAGAAATTCTGTTGATAAATCCTCGTCATGTACTTTAACACATGCATATATTACAACACATCTGGATTATTGTAATATTTATTTATTTATTTGTAGCATTTGTATCCCACATTTTCCCACCAATTTGCAGGCTCAATGTGGCTTACATTTGCCGTAATGGCGGATGCCATTTCCGGGTAATAGAATTACAGATGGTATTGCATTAATGTGCGGACATACATGTTAAGAAATATACAATGGAACGTACATGGAGCATAACATAAATGGAGTAGATCATGGTAGAGAGGAATACAATAAGGATACAATATCGTCTATACTAAGACCAATACAAAACGGCTGCAGACGATACAGAACACCGCAGCTTGTATCATTTGCAGAGCCACAAGATATGACAGGATCACACCTCTTTTGCATCATCTTCACTGGCTTCCAGTTGAAGCCAGAATAAAATTTAAAATTCTTACTTTGACTTTTAAAGCTTTACATTTATTGACTCCTCAATACCTAGCGAATATCATTCTGCCCTATACACCTATACGAACACTTCGATCATTAAATGATAACAGGTTAATAATTCCATCACCAAAAAAAGGCTAGATGGGAATCTACTAGACATTCAGCTTTTTTTCTGTGTAGCTCCTGCTCTCTGGAACTGCCTTCCAAAAATTATCAGATTAGAAGAGTCGTATGTTAAGTTTCGTAAACTTCTAAAAACATACCTATTCCAAAATACGTTTGAAAGTAATCTGGGATGAAAAAGGGGAAACAGGGGCAGAATGTATATGCAGAAAAAAACCATATGTTTGTTCATATAAATCTGTTATGAATGGATTGTTTTATTGTTGCTTTTATTCTTAGAATGGATGCCTTTGGTTTGCTGTGCTTTCCTATCAAAGAAATAGGTTATTTTAAAGTTTTTTGTGTATTTTTAAAGAATGTAAACCGTTCTGGTTTGTGTATGCAAATTAAGTAACGGTATAGAAAATACATAAATGATAAACGATGGGCTTTCTTCCACTTCAAAAAAATCCTCTTTTCAAAAATTCCACCGTCTGCTCTGGGTTGGCATTATTTTTCCAGCGGTAAGAGTAGGGCTTCTTTGTGCGCTGTTCTGATCATTGGGAAGGCATAGCAAGCAACACCATTGGCGTACGTTTGACTACTTTTAAATAAAATTTGTGGCCATCTCTGCTGCACATGTTGTTTCCTGTACTAAAGCCCTCTGAGCATTTTAAGCAGATTTATATGTGCACTATTCCAGCTCTAACTGGCCTTACCAGAGGATGTAGTAACAGCGGTTAGTGTATCTGGGTTTAAAAAAGGTTTGGACAAATTCCTGGAGGAAAAGTCCATAGTCTGCTATTGAGACAGATATGGGAAGCCACTACTTGCCCTGGGATTTGTAGTATAGCGTGTTGCCATGATTTGGGTTTCTGCTAGGTACTTGTGACCTGGCTTGGCCACTGTTTAGAATACAGGATACTGAGCTAGATGGACCATTGGTCTAACCCAGTATGGCTACTCTTATGCTCTTACCACCAGCGGAAGGTTTTGAGAGTTGGCTTGTTAGATGGGAGTAGATAGGAAAACAAATTAACAGCCCCCCCCCCCATTTCAGTTCATAGGTCTACAGTGGGGATGACAGCCCATCCCCACTGGAGACATATGGATGGGATTAAGGCTTTCTAGAAGGGGGCGTAAAAGCCTAGTGTGGCTTCAATGTTTAAGTTTTGATGGCATGGTTTTCTTTTAGCAAGGAGAGGGGAAAGGTGGGACTCGCCCAGTCCGATGGTTGCTTTTTGGCCTTTTTTCAAAATGAAACAAAAATGAACAACATTTCTGCAAGCCAAAAGAGTATTGTGAAGGAGTAGGCGCTTCCAGAAGCCACAGGAAAGACGGAAATGATCTTGTATATAAACATTTATTTAAGATACACCAAAAAGACTTGACACAGCAGCTGTGTTTCTGTGCGTCAGCGCCTGCTTCAGGAGTCTTGAGCTAAGGTGTAATTCAATATGCAGGAGCTCTGCACAGCTCCAGCCAGATGCAAAAGGGTTTCAGGAACACGGGTGTTAAAACCAGCTGTAAAAGAGATTCACAAGCCAAACAAGGTCTCATCTTGAGAAGCCAGTTCCTGTGCCTCTTCCTTTCAACATTTCTTTTCTTTCATTTTATTTTCAAAAAGAAATGAAACAGAAAATCTCATTTGAAATGTCCTATTTTTGTTTCAAACGAAAGCCTATCCTTACCTCATGAAGCACCCAGGTAACAGCGCAATACAGTGCTATGAAATGGCAGAACCCAGCAACTTGAGTTTGAAAGTTTTAATGAGAGTGAATTTTAGTACCTAATCATGTTTGACATTTGTAACTACACCAATTAGAGCCAGGGAGTTCACCACAGGCATAATCCATTCCAGCAAAATTGGCATCAGAGGTTGATCTATAAGTACTTTGCTAATTATTCAGAAGTATATTAGAGGGGACCAAATCTCAGAATGCCACTTCGTTTCTCGGATGGTGGATGGCGAAGATGTGCAGTACAAGTTGCCTTTTTAATTACTCAGCTTTTGATAGTGATGATGAACATAAGAGAAATGGCCACTTATCGTTTAATTGATTCAAATAGTGCAATTTGAAAAGTGTGATTTCTCCCCTCACAGACTGCAAAAAGCTAGACCCAACAGAGTTCTGAATATGTATTGGCCGTACCTCTGAAGTGCTGCATAAAAGGTATTTAATGGACATACCATTCTCTTCTGGTTGCATTTCATCTTGTAATGACAGAGATTAACACTGCAGCCCTGGTAATTTATGTTCAGATGTGGAAACAAAGGCTGTGATAGTAAAGAATAAAAGATATTTATGCTGGAACTTTGGCACCGAGCCAAGTTAAGAAATGTTAACTTCAGTGTAACTGAGGCAGTCGTTTCATGCAAGATGCTCAGTATACTAGCTTGCCTGTTGTCTGGGATCTATTCTGCTGTCTTGTTGTATTATTCATTCTTGGGTCTTCTTTCTTTTTTTGTATTTTCACCTATGCAATTTCCAAAGCTTTTGGAGGCTAATTTTCAGTTGTGGGGACACTATACCTTAAAATCAGTGGTTCTCAAACCCCAGCCAGTCAGGTATTCAAGATATTCACAATGAATATATACATGAAATTAAATTTGCATGCCCAACCTCCGCAGTATGAAAACCTATCTCATGCATATTCATTATGGGTATCCTGGTGGCAACCTGGCTGGCTGGTTTGAGAACCCTTGATTTAAAGTGACTAGTATATTTGGCAGCATTTAGAGGGAATTTTTTATAACAGGGTGCCTAGGTTAAGTGAGTGGGGTGGTGCCTATATGATTTTATAAAATACTAGCACAAATCCAGAATCAATAGCACATACATTCAGTGCATGAACATTGCACCTACTCAGGAGCAGGTAGAATTAATGTATACTTTTCATGCCTATGTGCATATTTTGTTTTAAAAGGACGTGTAAATTACAACTCCATTCCTGTGCACACCTGCTATAAACGTATGTGGCAGCCTGTATTACGTGCAGTTTTAGACCTAATCTAATTTTATAAGGGCCCATTTACATGCCTAAAACATGACAATTACCCTCCACTGCTGAAAATTCATGTATAATGGGTTAATTCAATAAGGAGCCACTGAGGTTTAGGTAGTAGAAAGGCACGTAAATGGTGACATTCTAATAATTTATCCATGAAAGTGGCCAATTATGCACCAGTTGCATAGCCATGGGGGATCTGGGGGGCCTGGCCCCTTCCAAATTGTGGTAGCCAAGGAATGGCTTGCAGGGATACCCAAGCCCATCAGCTGAAGCAGTCTGCTGCCTGAGCCCCCTCCCATGCTGCCTAAGCAGCAGGGCTGCTGAGAGACTGGGCTGGGCCCGGAACAAGGCCGCCCCCGGGGTCCCGCCACCGCCCCCCCCCCCAAGGTCGTCATCATCACTGCCACCCCCCTCCGTCCACCACCGGGCCGGGCCCCCCTGAATTCAAATCATAGCGCCTCACCTCAACCTCGCTCCGTGTGAAAGAAGCGCAGCAGAGGCAGTCTGCAGATCACCTCCCTTCGGGCCTTCCCTCCCTGTGTCCCGCCCTTGCGCAAGTTACATCAGATGAGGGCGGGACACAGGGAGGGAAGGCCCGAAGGGAGGTGACCTGCAGACTGCCACTGCTGCGCTTCTTTCACACGGAGCGAGGTGAGGTGCTATGATTTGAATTCAGGGGGGCCCGGCCTGGTGGTGGATGGAGGGGGGTGGGTGGAGGGGACTGCAGTGCCGGGCTCCCCTTGGAGGCCTGGGCCCGGGGAATTTTGTCCCCCCTGCCCCCCCCTCTCGGCGGCCCTGCTAAGCAGTGAAGAAGTCGGTGATTTACTTCAGTCGCTGACGTCGGCACCTCTGCGTTTGTCAGTTCATGCTGCTGAACTAAGCATGCATGGGAGTACCAGTATTGGCAGCTGACACACGCTGCTGACTTCTTTGCTGCTCAGGCAGCATGGGAGGGGGTTGGGCAGCGGGCTGCTCTGGCTGACTGGCTGGGCTTGGGTATCCTCACCAACAAAGGTAGGATTTAATGCCACTGGGGGAAGAGATGAGAGGAAATCTGTGGCTCCCCCCAGTCAACCCCTGGGCCTCCCCAAAATGAACTTCTGCCTCTGCCCCTGCTATGTGTATAAATAACCTCTTATGAATATCAATGGTGGAAAACTGTGTGCCATGATTTGATGGTGTGTTTTTTTTGATGGCTGTGTGAGGATTACAGATAACTTTCAACAGACTCTTGACACAGACATTGCCCAATTTTGGGCTCCATATATAGAATCTGGGGGATAGTGCCACGGTAGTCTATAAAGATTTCCAGCAACATTATGCATATAGTGCCACTGAAAATCCACCAGTAAGGTCACCCCCAGCATTTATCTGGGTAGCAGGGACACTGTTCTCCCATTGTTTCCTACATGGCCTCTTTTTTTCATATATAATGGGATTTTGATATGCTTCATTGATGAACATGTCCTTTTTTTTGTTAATATTTTTGCTACTAGCTTATATGTTCTCTTTTCTTGAAGCAAAGTCTATTTAATGTGATTCGAGTTATGCTTGATATAATATTTAATAATTAAAAAAAAATCTATTTCTGGCTCAGCTGTTTTTATTGCAATATTCAATAGCCATAGGTTAAAGCCTACTATATTGAAGACGCATCCACTCGTAAAGACCACTAGATGGCACTGCTCCATTTAGGAATTCTAGTAACCTGTGTTGGTTACTTTCTGCTTAGCTGCTGTTCTCACTGATGCTTTCACAGAGGAGATGCTGCTGTCTCAAGTTGTAACAAGATGAAAAGCCCTAGATACTAGGGCCCTGTTTACAAAGGCGCGCTAGCATTTTTAGCGCATGCTAACCGTGTAGATGCCCATAAAATTCCTATGGGCATCTACACGGTTAGCACGCAGAAAAATGCTAGCACACCTATATTTATTTACTTATTGGGATTTATTAACCACCTTTATAAAGAGATTCACCCAAGGCAGTGTACAGCAGGTAGAGTTTAACTTTAAACTTACAATTTTGTTAACAGCATAACAAAAGTAAAATAACCAAGAATAAACATAAATACAATAAATGAGGTAAACTTGAAAACAGTAAATTTAAACCTAATAATAGAACTACCATGAAACAGTATCAAAAATATACACATTTAACAGCACTGGAATTCAAATATCAGAAACATAATACAATCTTAGCATAATACTAATGATACACCTAACTAGCATGCATTAGAATATTCAACATAGATATGATGCTAAAGATTTTCTACAATACGGCTTAACCATATAGCTGAGGGACCAAAAGCAGATATATGATGGGAACAAGATGTGTGGTACAGAGTCATTTGGGATAATTTGACGGTCAGCTAAACTCAAGGGAAATTCTTTATATAGTTATATAGTAAAATGAAATGTTGTTTTAGTTTCTAAGTTGAAACAGGTTCATTCTGTAAAGTTTTCACATACAATCAGAGATGCTGTTAAGCTCTATAGATTTGCATATAAAAGCTGACCGGTACACGCAGTAGAAACCTACCACAGGTAGAAGGCAAGAGAAAGAGAGCCTGCCCTGTACTGCTAGGGATTTTCGTTAAACTGTTCCATTGTTTCTTGCAAAACACAAACTGGCATCCATACGGTTACATACTATTGACCAGATAGTGCTGCTATTTTGAGGGCGTTCCAGGGCACAGTCAGCACTCGGCTGGTTAAGTGCCAAAATCCAGTGCTTAACTGGTCAAGGTAACTGCATAAATAGGACTGACTTTTAAGGGGTCCTATCTTTATGCAGTTTGCCGTAGCCAGTGATGCTGGAGAAAAAGTGGGGTAACATGACCAAAGCAGGAAAGGATTATTATTGCTGTGTTCTGTACAGGTTTGAGCCTCTGGATTGATGCATTAGGTAGGACAGAGTAAATTTATACTACAGTAATCTAGGCAGGTAGTAATTAGAGAGCAGAGAATTGTTTTTTGAGAGTAAAAATGAACTGCATGAAACTGCCAAAGGAAAAATTAAAACATGTTTTGGACAAACTGGCTAGCTGAGGTTTGAAAAAAAAAAAAAAGAGTTCCTGGTTAATGATAATACCAAGGTATTTAAAACTAGGAACTAGATTTAGAGCGTAATTATCAATTACAGGTGCCGAGACAGGAACAGAAAAGTGGCAAGTGATCCATGAGGCCACAGTCTTGTCATAGTTCAAGACAAGGTGATTGTACAAAGCCAGCAAAAACTTTTACAGAGAGCCTGATTAAAGAATGAAATATTGGGACTAAGACAGTCAGCGTAGTAGACCAGTAAGATATCTGCATAATAAAAGAATGAATTCCAAGATCCTCCACAATGGTTGCTAGAGGGCCCAAAAAGATGTTAAAAAGCAAAGGCGAAAGGACCGAGTCCTGAGGAACACCACAAGAGATTGAGAAGTACTGAGAAGTAATACCATAGAAAGTGACTGAGAACGAACGAGCAGTGAGAAAAGAAGTGAAACAACTAAGTACTGGATCAGAAATGACAATCGTGGCAGCGAATTTCGCCCAGGAGCTGTGAGAGACAGGAGCGAGTGGGGCTTGCTTCTGCCCTCGTCAACCATTTGACCACCAGGCCAGTTTTATAGGCCCAAGGGCCTGTTGTGACTTGGGGAAGTGCAGCATAGGAGCCAGCTCAGTGGGTACTTGAGCATCCCCAATATTGAACAAACTCTTTGACTGTATCCAGGTATAGGCAACATCCATGGAATTTAGCAACCCCAATAATTTTGAAAAATTGGCTGCTATGGTGGACAGGAGGGGGATTAAAGTTGGTAGGGTGAGCAGGAGGGGGGGGGGGGGGGGAATCAGAGCTTGTTGGGGGAAGTGTAAACTCCCCTTATGGGGGTCCCCTCCCAGCACATGTCTGGCGAGACCTGGATATTCAATGCCCGTGCCTGGATATGGCCCCAACGTTGAATATTTGGGGCGAATTTTAAAAGCTTAAAAAATGCTGACTGCCCCCAGCTGAATATTGACTGGTCATTTGTTAATAGGTCAAGTAAAATGGGTGTAACCATATTGCTCAGGATTTACATATGCATAAGGTACTCCTTAATGGAGACTTAGCGGGATCTATTCTCATTTTGGTAAATGTTTATGCCTCAAATAGACTTTTTTTCCATGCCTTTTTTTTGTATCTTGAAATATTTTGCTATAGGAGATTTATTTTTAGTGGTGGTGGGGGGGGGATTTTAATGCTATTTTAACTTGCAATGAGAGACCGCAGGGCAGATCAAAGAGTCTAAATTGTTCACTAATTATTTGAGGGATTATGCATCTGTATGATGCCTAGGAAGAAAAAGGGAATGGGGATGTTTCTCTTCGATTAACCATTCCTATTCAATCATTGATTTTTGGTGTGCCTCTAGTGACTTCCTATCATAATTACGTATATTTTGCCTAGGTCCTATCCTTCTCTCTGACCACGCTCCGGTGTATTTAGAGTTCAAGAAACTGGTAAACGATTCTCTGCCCAGGGTTTGGACCATGAGTTGGCATCTTCTAGCAGATCTGGAATTTGTTTATAGCTTCACCAAGGCTTGACAAGAATATATTACGTTCAATTATAATTCTACATTTAGCATCTTTAATATCTGGGATGCGGCCAACTGAGGTGCCAAATTACTTCCTTTTCAGTATCCCTGTGGAAGAATAGGGAGGGAAAACTGCCTTTATTGAGGGTTCAGTATGAGAAATTAGAACAGACACGTAAGAGAACTAATGATAGAGGGTTTATTGCACTCGCTTACTACACTTAAAGGAGAAATTATCCAATAGAAAGTTCACAAGCTGCCTATTATCTGCAGTTAGTGCAACACAATTTTTTACGAGAATGCTAACAAACCCAGTAAACTGTTAATGTGGCGGCCTTAGAAAACCAAAGAAGAAGAAGAAATGATTGTACAGCTATTAGATTCCAGTGCTGTTCCTAGTTCCTCTTTGAAAGATATGGCTGAAGCTTTTCCCTCTTTCTATCAAGATCTATACGCTGCTCAGCTTAGATGGGTCCGGTTTCGTATTAAAGATCGGCTGAGTTCTCTTCCTTTGCTCTGGCTCAGCGAGAAGTAGAATTAATGAACCATTTATATTGGCGGAAGTGGAATATGCCACAAAAAGCTTAAAATGCAACAAGGCAGCTAGGCTTCATTTTTTTCCCCAGCAGAATTGTATCAGACAATGTCTGGCTGCTTTGCTGTGCTTCTTTTAGAATTTTCATACCCTGCTTTCAAGAAACTTACTAAAAGGGAACTTTAAAACAATACAGGAACGTAAGACCTTTGAAGTCAGAATGATAAAATATTTTGACACCCACTAGACAGGACTTAAGAAAGATCTGGGTTTTTCTAGCCCATTATAAACCATAGAAATTCTACTGCCTTGTCACCCTCTTATCACCATGCATATCTCCCTGTCCCTCATCCACTCGGCCGTCCCTATCTCTCACCTAACCCACCCCACCCTGTTAGACTGTCATTGAAATGCTTTGATGTTTCACTTATATATAATGTCATCTACTAACATTTGCTTATTTCTGATCTGATGAAGAAGGGCTACCTTCGACAGCTAATCAAAAAAATGTATTAAGTTAGTCCAATAAAAAAGGGATCAAATTATTCTCTTTTCTATGTTTTATTAAGAAACTTATCGAATCCTGGCTCTTTAATCAAGCTTTCCCAAATGGACCTCTAGACCACTCTATCTAACTACTCATCTCCTTTTCGTCTCACTTTCCTTTTTTCTCTTATGCTCCCCTGAGCTTTTATTGTTAACCGTCTAGCTGCCATTGGTGATTTGCAGTATATTGTAACAAAATAAAATATAATCAAGTTGTTCAGCAAGGTCAGCTCCCTAAGTCTTTTTATGAAGCCTCTCTAACTGTAATCCCAAAAGAGGAAAGGATGCATGGTTGTATGCTATCATTTGATATCTTTACTCAGTGTTGATTATAAACTATCTGCCAAAAATGCTTTGCTTTAGGATTGAGATTGTTAGATTCCTTCCAATATGGTTTTTGATGGTCGCTAAGTTGAAGAAAAGGGGTATCCTGAGATTGCCTCATAGAGGAGAAGGCTTCTCGGAGTTTGTCAATATGAAAGAGTTGATTCTAGAAATCAGCATGACCCAGAGAGCACTTTAAGATAAGTTTGGCCTTTTCTGTTTACTTATTTGATATATGTTAGTTGGTGTTTGATGATTACTTTTGAGCCTTAATGGGCACTTTTTAAATGTATTATTAAGGTGAGGGTGCTTGGACATTACCACCTGATTTTGCAATGTCCCAATGAAAGAAAGTAAGCATATATCCACATTAAGGCATGTATTTATGAGATGCTTTGTGTGTGAAAATACGATCTGAGGGCATTTCATACACCAACGCTTTATTAACAAGTGATGGTTTAAGAATTATTTATGAAGAAAAGCTCTTATTAGCATTAGCCACAATACTGGTTTGTGAGTTTTGATGTATCTTGTATGAAACCAAGTTAATTAGAAATGGAGGAGTAGCCTAATGGTTAGTACAGCAGCCTTTGATCCTGGCAACCTGGGTTCAGATTCCCACTGCAGCTCCTTGTGACTGTGGGCAAGTCACTTAGGGGCACCCAACGCACACCAATTCTGAAGTACTGCCCAGCTACCGCGTGGCCCTTGCGGTAATTTCATTCTTGGTGTGCGTCAGCATTTTGCACGCATAGGTCATTACCGCCCGGTTACCGTGTGAGACTTTACCGCTAGGTCAACAGCTGGCGGTAAGGTCTCAGACCCAAAATGGACACGCGGCAATTTTCATTTTGCCGCATGTCCATTTTCGGCAAAAATGTTTAAAAAAGGCATTATTTATAGGTGCGTTAAAAAATGATTCTGTGCACGCCCAAAACATGCATCTACACTACCGCAGGCCGTTTTTCAGCGCACTTTAGTAAAAGTACCCCTTAACCCTTTACTGCCCCAGGTACAAAAAGAAAACTTAGATTGTGAGCCCTCTAGGGACCTAGTAACACTATAGAAATGATTATTAGTAGTAGAGCCTTAGGATTTGCAGCCCAATTATTGGCAGACCCTGCCCAATATTTATTTTATTTATTTATTTGTAGCATTTGTATCCCACATTTTCCCACCTATTTGCAGGCTCAATGTGGCTTACATTATTCAGTAATGGCGATCATCAGTTCCGGAATGAGAAATACATAGTTATAAAGCAGGTGACAGAGTGGATTAAGCAATCAAGTAAAGAGAATTCATTTTCGTAATGAAAAATAAAAGGTATTGGGTTAAAGTTCAATCTTGATAAATGAGCTTAAACACTCAGGGATAAAGAGTTCCATTTATGCAGTTCTGGTATGAAATTTGTTCTCTGGTATTTAGGATGGATCTTTGTGGTATGCCTTATTAAATAGGTTGGTTTTTAGTAATTTTCGGAAATTAGTTATGTCGTGCGTTGTTTTTGTGGGTTTTGGTAGTGCATTCCATAGTTGCGTGCTTATGTAGGAGAAACTGGACGCATATGTAAGTTTATATTTTAGACCCTTGCAGCTGGGGTAGTGGACATTCAGGAATGTACTTGATGATCGGAATTCCTGGTTGGTAAGTCTATAAGACTTGACATGTACACCGGAGCTTCACCGTGTATGATTTTATGAACCAAAGTGGAGATTTTGAACGTAATACGTTCTTTTAGTGGGAGCCAATGTAGTTTTTCTTTTAGGGGTTTGGCGCTTTCATATTTCATTTTTCCAAATACGAGTCTGGCTGCTGTGTTTTGTGCAGTTTGGAGTTTCTTAATGATTTGTTCTTTACATCCAGCATAGATTGCATTGCAGTAGTCTGATTGGCTTAGTACCATTGATTGTACCAGTCTGCGGAATGTTTCCCTTGGGAAGAAAGGTTTTATTCTTTTGAGTTTCCACATTGAGTGAAACATTTTCTTTGTTGTGTTTTTCGAATGGCTTTCTAGTGTAAGATTTCAGTCAATTGTGGCTCCTAGAATTTTCAGGCTATCTGAAACAGGAAGGGCAAAGTTTGGGGTGTTTATAGTGGTGGGTTTGTTCGTGTTGTGTTGTGATGAGAGGATGAGACATTGTGTTTTTTCTGCGTTGAGTTGATCCTCATATTTCTATCTACTCAAAGATGTTTGCATCGGCTGCCAGTTTCTTACTGTATTACATTTACGATATTACTTCTCATTCACAAAGCCTTGCAATGTTCCCCGAAGAGAACTGACAGACTCGAGAGAATTTAAAGGTAGTTGAAGACTTTATTGTTCGAGTAGGCTTTTAGTTTAATTTACCTTGCACTTTGCAGGTCCTTCATTTTAGTTCCCCTATGACTATTTTGTCTTCTTGAGGCATCTGGCAAGGGTTGGCTCGATCCCACATCAGGCACAAGGCTGTTGATTTTTAGAATTTCGCACAGGTCGTTCTCTCCCTTATGTTTTGGTGTTGGTCATTTTGTGTTATTGTAATTGATGCTGTATGTTGTTTGATGTGGTGATGTTTTACGATTGTGTATGTCAGTCTGTAATCTACCTAGGCTTAGGTGTAATAAAAGTAAATAAACAAACAAACAAACAAATAATTAAATAATGCTGCTAAAAATCCAAAGTGTTGCTAAATATTGCGCTTCGCATGTCTTTAGATTTTTCCAGAAAAACAGCTTGTACTGTTTGCTTGTTCCGCCTTGCATTACACCATGCTCATCTTTAGATCTTGCTAAGATAATATTGCAAGCTTGAATGTATCATATTTTAATGAATTCTATTCAAGAATTCACAGATACCATATAGTAATTGCTTTTTATATCTCACAGTAGTTTGTAGTAGGGGCAACTTTTAACCTATATACTGCTTCTTCATGTGCGTGCATCCACAAATACAGAAACTATTTTATGATAGATATTCTAATTTGCCTGTGAGTTCATTTCGCAGCTCATATTTGGTGCTTCAGTATTCAGGCTTGTCTCCGAAATCAATTGAGTATCAAGGGAGAATCAACTAAAATGAAGAAAAAATGGCAGTTCATTTTCCCTCAGATTGGGTATTTTCTCAAGTGACTCAAAATTCATTTCATTGTCATTCTAGAAATGAGGAGTTTGTTCTTCCTCCATTAAAACAAATAACACTTGAAGGTTAATTTGACCTCCGGCATACAAAGATTTCCCTTATCTGCTGCTTCTGTTGTTTATCAGGTCAGTTTCTGGCAACACTGGAAATAGAAAAAGAAAATTAGCATAGAAAACAAGTAGAACTGGGTCGGCTTATTTGTTGTCTCAGATAAGCAATTTATTAAGGTCTGTAGTTGCCATGTCTCCTGCCTGAGAGCCTTCCTGAAGATGCTGCTGCTACCAAACCCCTTCCAGCCTACCCCAAAACCTGCTGAAGCTACTGCCATAGCTGAAGGTGAATTCTCCCCTGCCCCAATCCTGTCAGAACTCTACAACATAATGCTGACTGGGAACTGACTCAGAGACCATCACATCAAGTAGGAGGCAGTGGTGTACCATGGGTGGGGCAGTAGGACTGGTCCGCCCTTGGTGCAGGTCAAGAGGGAGTGCTAATTTCCTCTTAGCTGCATGGCCCCAGCCCTCTCCATCTTCCTTCCACTACCACCCATGCCACTGCTGCTGCTCCTCCAGACTAGCAGCAGCAAAACAAGTTAAAAGGTTAAAGACATTATGAGGCCGTGCTCTGCATACATGTGGCTTCTGGGCTGGTCCCCTTCCCCCTTCATGTCAGTTCCCAGTTCTGGGGCACAGCTAGCAGCGGTGGGTATGTAGAATGCAAGTCCCATGGTGTTTTGCTGCTGCTGTTGCTAGTCTGGATGGAAACAGGATACTAGGCTTGATGGACCTTCGGTCTGTCCCAGTATGGCAATGCTTATGTTGTTATGTAATTATGGGAATGGGGGAGAGAGAGGGGATGTTGGATGTAAAAGGGAGAGAGAGAGAGATGGGGATAGATGCTGGATGGAAGAGAGACAAGAAGAGGGCAGAGCCTTGCAGATGATGATGATGAGAGAGAGAGAGATATGCTGGATGACAGGTGGAGAGGGAGGGCAGATGCTGGATGAAAAGGGGAGAGAAAGAGGGCAGATACAGTACACTGGATAGAAGGGAAGAAAAAGAGGGCAGAGTCTGCATGGAAGGGAAGAGAAAGAGGGCAGATTCAGTATACTGGTCAGAAGGAACAGACAAAGAGGGCAGATGCTGCATGGATGGAGCAGATAAAGAAGGCAGACACTATGAAAAAAGGGGGAAGAAGGACAGATATTAGATGAAAGGGGAAGGAAAGATGGCAGATGCTGGATGGAAGGGATAGATAAAGAGGATAGAGTTGGTGAGAAACTGGGGAATAAATCTGAAAGGAAAAGTAGAGAGAAAATGGATAGGGAATGGGACTTGATATACTGCCTTTCTGCGGTTTTTATAACCACATTCAAAGTGGTTTACATAGTATATAAAGGGACCTATTTGTACCTGGGACGATGGAGGGTTAAGTGACTTTCCCAGAGTCACAAAGAGCTACAGTGGGAATCGAACCCAGTTCCCCAGGATCAAAGTCCCCACTAATCACTAGACTACACCTCCAGGCAAGAGAGTGAAGAGAAGATGAGGAAAGCAGAAACCACAAATGAGAAAGGTAGAACAATGAATTTTTTTTTTTTTTTGGTTTAGGAGAAAGTAGTATGGTAGCTGTGATAATAAATGCTTAAATGGAAATAAGGTGATCATTTTATTGGACTAATTTTAACACAAAGCTAATTGAAAAATGTATTTAGCCCCAAAATATAGCATCATCTTATTTTCCATTTGTTGTTTTATTTGTATGGTAATATAGTGATTGGAATATGTCAGTTTTTGTCATTTATATTTGCTATCTTTATATTGGGATATACATCACTGTTTCCATTTCTGTGGTCTTGCACTGTATGTAGTGTTTGCCTTCTTGAGTGTTCAGTTTAATCTTTGTCCACATATTTTTATTTTGTGGTTACTTATTCTGTACTGGGTGAGGGTCTACCTGTGTTCTGGTGTGTGAAAGAGACATAGATTTCTGTTGGCATTGACTGTACAGGTTCTATCTGGTTTGTTTAGTTTTCCAATAGATGTATAGATATTCCAGTGTTCACTGCAATGTTCAATATATTTGTGAGTGACATTGCCGAAGGGTTAGAAGGTAAAGTTTGCCTATTTGCGGATGATACTAAGATCTGTAACAGAGTGGACACCCGGGAGGGAGTGGAAAACATGAAAAAGGATCTGAGGAAGCTAGAAGAATGGTCTAAGGTTTGGCAATTAAAATTCAATGCGAAGAAATGCAAAGTGATGCACTTGGGGAATAGAAATCCTCGGGAGACGTATGTGTTAGGCGGGGAGAATCTGATAGGAACGGACGGGGAGAGGGATCTTGGGGTGATAGTATCTGAGGATCTGAAGGCGACGAAACAGTGTGACAAGGCGGTGGCCGTAGCTACAAGGTTGTTAGGCTGTACAGAGAGAGGTGTGACCAGCAAAAGAAAGGAGGTGTTGATGCCCCTGTATAAGTCGTTGGTGAGGCCCCACCTAGAGTATTGTGTTCAGTTTTGGAGGCCGTACCTTGCGAAGGATGTAAAAAGAATTGAAGCGGTGCAAAGAAAAGCTACGAGGATGGTAAGGGATTTGCATTACAAGACGTATGAGCAGAGACTTGATGACCTGAACATGTATACTCTGGAAGAAAGGAGAAGCAGGGGTGATATGATACAGACATTCAAATATTTGAAAAGTATTAATCCGCAAATGAACCTTTTCCGGAGGTGCGAAGGCGGTAGAATGAGAGGACATGAAATGAGATTGAAGGGGGGCAGACTCAAGAAAAATGTCAGGAAGTATTTTTTCACGGAGAGAGTAGTGGATGCTTGGAATGCCCTCCCGCGGGAGGTGGTGGAAATGAAAACGGTAACAGAATTCAAACACGCGTGGGATAAACATAAAGGAATCCTGTTCAGAAGGAATGGATCCTAAGGAGCTTAGCCGAGATTGGGTGGCAGAGCCGGTGGCGGGAGGCGGGGATAGTGCTGGGCAGACTTACACGGTCTGTGCTCTGAAAAGGACAGGTGCAAATCAAGGTAAGGTATACACAAAAAGTAGCACATATGAGTTTATCTTGTAGGGCAGACTGGATGGACCGTGCAGGTCTTTTTCTGCCATCATTTACTCTGTTATGTTACTGCAATGTTTATGATGCTGCCTTTTCCTAGGTAGGCCCTTGTTGTGTGACTCATTGAAGTTACTGCTATTGTAGTATTGTAGAATTGCTCTGTAGGTCCTGAGTGACATTTGTCATGTTTTGTATTACTTCATAGTATACCTGGTACTGGATTTGGATTTAGATCATACTTTTATTAACAATAACTCAAGGCAAGTTGCATTCATATACAGTAGGTATTTTCCTGTTCCCTGGAGTGCTTACAATTTACATTTTGTACCTAATTCAATGGAAGGTTAAGTGACTTGTCCAAGATTTCAAGGATCAGCAGTGGGAATTGAATCTTGGCTTTCCTGGTTCTCAATCTGCTGTTCTAACCATTAGGTACAGCTAATACATTATTATCTGTATTAGCTGTACCTGTTTGGTAATGCAACAGTAAACTGAAGGCTAGAAGAACTGAAACTCGGTGGCCATTTGTCAACCTACCAAAATCATTGATGGAAGGGGGGGAGGGGTGTTAAAAAATAATCCGCCCTGGGTGCCAAATGGGCTAGGTATATCGATGAGTAGGAGGGACCGAGACTTTTTTTTAACCCCCCCCCCCCCCCCATCAAACCTGAGGATTAGACTGCTGGGGGGAAAGCGGAGATAGGGTAGCACTGTGGAACAAGTGTGAGTAGAGAGATGGTCACAAACTACAAGGGATGAGAAAGAGGATGTAGAACACAATGAAAAGGGAAAAAAAGACAGAGGAGGTTGGGTGGGGCATATTTTGAAGAGACTGAGAGAGGCAGTTGAGATAGGAGGTATTGGGAAAATGGGGATTTCCAAACTGAATGGAGTACTCAGGTGGGTGGGAGAGTGGGGAGGATTGGAGAAAAAACAGAGATTCAGAAGGAGCATGAGTAAGTTGTGGTAAAATTACTACTACTACTACGTAACATTTCTAGAGCGCTACTAGGGTTACGCAGCACTGTACGGTTTAACAAAGAAGGACAGTCCCTGCTCAAAGGAGCTTACAATCTAAAGGACGAAATGTCAAGTTGGGGCAGTCAAGATTTCCTGAATAGAGGTGTAGTGGTTAGGTGCCGAAGGCGACATTGAAGAGGTGGGCTTTGAGCAAGGATTTGAAGATGGGCAGGGAGGGGGCCTGGTGAATGGGCTCAGGGAGTTTATTCCAAACATGGGGTGAGGCGAGGCAGAAAGGGTGGAGCCTGGAGTTGGCAGTGGTGGAGAAGGGTACTGAGAGGAGGGATTTGTCTTGAGAGCGGAGGTTACGGGTAGGAACATAAGGGGAGATGAGGGTAGAGAGGTACGGAGGGGCTGCAGATTGAGTGCATTTGTAGGTTAGTAGGAGAAGCTTGAACTGCATGCGGTACCTGATCGGAAGCCAGTGCAGTGACTTGAGGAGAGGGGTGATATGAGTATATTGGTCCAGGCGGAAGATAAGACGTGCAGCCGAGTTCTGAACAGACTGAAGGGGGGATAGATGGCTAAGTGGGAGGCCAGTGAGGAGTAGGTTGCAGTAGTCAAGGCGAGAGGTAATGAGAGAGTGGACGAGAGTTCGGGTGGTGTGCTCAGAGAAGAAAGGGCGAATTTTGCTAATGTTATAGAGGAAGAAGCGACAGGTCTTGGCTGTCTGCTGGATATGCGCAGAGAAGGAGAGGGAGGAGTCGAAGATGACTCCGAGGTTGCGGGCAGATGAGACGGGGATGATGAGGGTGTTATCAACTGAGATAGAGAGTGGAGGGAGAGGGGAAGTGGGTTTGGGTGGGAAGACAATAAGCTCGGTCTTGGCCATGTTCAGTTTCAGGTGGCGGTTGGACATCCAGGCAGCAATGTTGGATAAGCAAGCCAATACTTTGTGCATATTTCCACATGGGAGCGTATTTAGGCCAGCGGGGGGGGGGGGGGGGGGGGGGGGGGAGGGGAGGAAGTTTGTCTATGTATTTTCTACCCCTACAAAAAGTGTGGGTTCCTTGCACCCATGTCAAGTTTTAGAGTGAAAATACATAACACACCTGTGCTGTGAAACTGGGGGTTGAGTCTGCAGGTAGAAAGTACCAGTGAACTTTGTCCTAAAAATGATAGTTTGAAAATTGCCCCCATCACTTTGAGGGCTCTAGGTTTCCAGAAAATGTCTCCACATGATGGGAGAAACCTTCATGAAAAGTGGTTTTGAAAATAGGGGCCCTCCTTTTAGCTTCCAGATTTCTTTTCCTAGCCATTTTGGTGGCCAGGAAATCCCCAAACCCTCTCCCCGCCCTCCTGGTATCCCAAATTCAGTTTAAATTCATCCTTTTTTACATTGTCCTACAGAGTTCTTTTGTAGTCTTCTACATTGGTATCCAAATCATCTAGGGGTCAATATTCAAAGCAATTTAAGCGGCCAGGAGAAGCAGGGGACATCAACCGATATTCAGTGGCAACTTAACTGTTTACAGCTGCTGAATATCAGCACTAACCATCAAAGGCAAAACTGGCTATTTCATGGGTGGTCCTGAGGGTTGAGTTGGCACTTTGCAGTTAAGTGCTGATATTCAGCACTTAACTGGTTAATCCCTCTTGTACAAAGCCACACTAGCGACTGCCAGTGTAGTAATGCTGACACAGCATGATGGCTAGTGCGGCTTTGTAAAAGGGGAGGTAAGTTAACCTGACAAATTGGACCACATAAAACACAGTCCAGTTTTGCTGAGGTGGTTAAGTGCTAAATATTGCACTTAGGGCCTCTTTTACTAAGGCGTGCCGAAAAGTGGCCTACGCTGGTGTAGGCGCGTGTTTTGGACACACGCAGGTCCATTTTTCAGTATGCCTGGAAAAAAAGGCATTTTTTTTGTTGGCTGAAAATGGACGTGCGGCAAGCGTCAGCGCATGTAAACTAATGATTACTGCTGGGTAAGCGCCAAGCAGTGGAAAATATTTTATATCACGTTGTGGATGCGCATCAAAAATGGAATTACTGCCCGGGGCACATGGTAGCCGGGCGGTAGTTCCAATTTGATGCATGTGGGCACCTATCAGGCTCATTTTCGAAAGGGATCGCTGGCAATCTTCTGACACAAATCGGGAGATCGCCGGCGATCTCCTGATCCCAGCCAAATCGGTATTATCGAAAGCCGATTTTGGCTGGCTTCAACTGCTGTTTCGTCGCGGCGTCGGCCAACCTTCAAAGGGGCATGTTGGTAGGGTAGTGAAGGTGGGATGAGGGGCGGGGCAGGGCGTGTGTACGAGATGGCCAGCTTCGCCTTATAATGGCAAAAAAGAGGCCGGCTCGAACGAGCATTTCGCCGGCCGGACTTGGTCCATTTATTTTTAGAACCAGTTTTGGAAAAAGTGCCCCAACTGACCAGATGACCACCGGAGGGAAGCTGGGATCACCTCCCCTTACTCCCCCAGTGGTCACCAACCCCCTCCCACCCCAAAAAACAAAAACTAAAACTTTTTTTGCCAGCCTGAAATGTCATACCCAGCTCCTTGACAGCAGTATGCAGGTCCCTGGAGCAGTTTTTAGTGGGTGCAGTGCACTTCAGGCAGGTTGTCCCAGGCCCATCCCCCCCCCACCTGTTCCACTTGTGGTGGTTAATGTAGAGCCCTCTAAAACCCCCCAAAACCCACTGTACCCACATGTAGGTGCCCCCTTCACCCCTTAGGGCTATGGTAATGGTGTAGATTTGTGGTGAGTGGGTTTTGGGGGGGATTTGGGGGGCACAACACACAAGGGAAGGGTGCTATGCACCTGGAAGCTATTTTAAGTGCCCCCCTAGGGTGCCCGGTTGGTGTCCTGGCATGTGAGGGGGGCCAGTACACTACAAATGCTGGCTCCTCCCACGCCCAAATGCCTTGCATTTCGCCGGGTTTGAGATGGCTGGGCCTGGTTTCCATTATGGCTGAAAAACGAAGCCAGCCATCTGATATAAACCTGGCAATCCTTCTCTAAACCCGGTGAGCGATTTGGCCGGCACCAAGCGTATTTCAAAAATACGCTTGGCTCCGCCCGCTTACAGCGCCGGCCCCGAAGATGGCCGACCATCGATTTGGCCGGCGCCGTTCGATTATGCCGCTCTTATGCGCCTTAGTAAAAGAGCCCCTTAACCAGGTAAGAGAGAGCCTGCTGCACAAACCCAGATATACGATGTAAGTGTCTGGACATGGCCCGGCATTGAATATCAGACCTACCACCTGCCGGCTGAATACCGAGCCCCCAGTTTCTCCAAAGAGCGCTGGTCTGTTCCTTGAAAAACTACAAACATTCATAAAGACAGAACCTCAAGGAGACTACGTCACCCATTTGTCACCTGGTCCCTTTTTTCAGCAAGGTCCTAACAGATTTCCCCTTGTCCCATTCATAAAAATAATCTAGGAGAATTAAAGGGGGCTTATTATGACGCTATCCATTACATTTCATTGGCAGATGATAGGACTGAACGTAATTGCAGAGCATTGTAAATCCATGTGTCTATTTCCCATATTAATGGCAAATGAAGATTTGTGGATTATCTCTTGGCTCAAAGGGTGAGCTAAATGAGGAACAAGAGGGAAATAGGCAAGCTGACAAGTACAAAGAGGCCTGCACTTTAATGGGAAGTATTTGTTTCAGGACACTCTTGAGATGAGAACATCCTGCCCTTTCCCCCCTGCATCTTCATGACCTGTGTTCACGGGGTCAGTGCATTTTAAACATCCATTCCATAAAACTGCTGCAAGAAAGTGGCCAGCTCTACTTTTGTGAGAAACTGCAATGAAGCTAACGGATTATGCAAACTCAGCAGAAAAATACCTTTTTAAAGCGGTTTCAAAACTTGGGTTGATCTGTTCCTGACTTCTCTGACTCTAAAAACAGAATTTAAAAAAAAAATTGATATACCACCTGAAACACAAAAGCTATCACCTAAACGTCCTTTCTTTCCCCCCTCCCTCTTCGATTTGCTGCTTCTTACCCCTGGATCTTAAAAAAGCTGCATATTTAACTCTGACATTTGGCCCCGTGGCTGTATAGAATATGCCCAATCTGCGCCTAAGTTAGGCGTGGACATTTAAACCAGGTTTTAGTTGGCGTAAATGGTCGCACCTAAATTTTAGTCACGGGAATGGGCACTATGAGGCTTATTTTCAAAGCACTTAGCCTCCCAAAGTTCCATAGAAACATATAGAACTTAGCCTCCCAAAGTGCTTTGAAAATATGCCTCCTCGCGTATTCTATAAGCCCTGCCTAAATTTAGGCGAGGTTTATAGAGTAGTGCTAAGTGTGGAATTTTTTGGCACCATATATAGAATCAGTGGCGTAGCCAGACTTTGGCAGGAGGGGGGTCCAGAGCCCGAGGTGAGGGGGCGCATTTTAGCCCCCCCCCCCGGCGCCGCCAACCCCCCCGCCATTGCCGACCCCCCATGCCGATGACCCTCTCGATCCCCCTCCCGCTGCCAACCCTCCCCCGCCTCCGCCGTCGCCTACCTTTGCGGGCGGGGGACCCCAATCCCCACCAGCCGAGGTCCTCTTCTTCTGGCACAAGACTTCATTCTGTTTCTGAGTCGTCATTAATGCATTTACAATTGATTTGCACATGTTAAAAAGTTCTAATGGGTGTACAAAAATTATTAAAATGAGTGCATGAAACAAACTGAAAAAACCTAAAAATCAGGGGAAAAAAAGGTAAACAAACTGAAAACACATTGAAAATGTCCCTATTTGAAGCATTTTTTTACAGTAATCAAAACCTACTGTTATCCAAGGTGCTCCTTTTACTCCTGCAGCTTACATTCTTTTCCATGTTTACTAGTGACTTAAATTTGCCTATTTTTCGACACTTCTTTCCACACCTTCTTGTAGCACTGAAGAAAATCTTAGAAAGGAGGAGCAGAGAAAAGCTAGAAAAGAGAATTAGAAACAGATTATCTTCAGCGATTCGGGCTTCAGTTGGTTTACCTCTCTCTGCCACTCCAAAACAGATAATCAATAAAAGCATTTATCATGTTTTCTTCGCAAATATTAGGTATGTCACAGAAGTGCTGATGAGCCATTGCTCTGCAGGCCCTGGAGCCCTTCTTCACACTCTTGTGTGAATTGTATTGATTTTTTTTTTGCTCTTCCCTTCAGAAGCATGAGTCAGAAGCTCCTGGTTATTAAATGCAGTCCCAGCTGCACTTACCTTTCATTTCCCTGGGAATTTACATTAATTGCCTGACAGCGAAAAAGTGATCTGCTTTTCAAAACTACGGCCCTGGTCTGCGAGAAATGTTTACCATCCAGAGCAGATTTATAAAGATGCTACAACGACGCCTTCAGAATATCAATCAGGAAACAGCTAACATGCGACACTCTTTTCCAAGGTTAAATGCCTGCTGTGATAAAACAAGCTGTACATTTATTTCTCAAAAGCTAAACCTGAGCCTATTTTAGCTGCTTTTTGCTTTATATGAAGGGAGGGATTCTGTTTTTTTTATTTTTTTTTTATAATTAGATTTTATGAATTAATCCTGTCAGCATTAATCCTAGTGAGAAATTAGCAGGATGAATTGCACTGGATACCCTGACCCCTGAAGTAGTTGTGTACGAAACATGCAACTGTGTCAGGCTGGTAGCCAGATCTTGCAGAGTTTCGTTCATTACACTGCTTTTGTCAGCTAGATCCTGCGCACGAGTTTTGTTCTTTACATTGCTTTTACATTGCATTAAAAAAAAAACTGCTTAAAAAATGAGAGCCGGATATTCATAGAAACATGACAGCAGATAAAGGCCAAATGGCCCATCCAGTCTCTCCACCCACAGCATCCACTATCTCCTCTTCTCCCTAAGAGATCCCAGGTGCCCCATGGTTTCTTGAATTTAGATACAGTCTTTGTCTCCACCACCTCCATTGGGAGGCCATTCTACGCATCGACCACCCTTTCCGTGAAAAAGTATTTCCTTAGATTACTTCTTAGACTATAACGTCTTAACTTCATCCTATGCCCTCTCATTCTGGAGTTTTCCTTCATTTGAAAGAAACTCACCTCCTGTGCATAATGCCATGGAGATATTTAAATGCCTCTATCGTATCCATTCTCTCCCGCCTTTCTTCCACATATTGAGATCTATAAGTCTGTCCCCATACGTTTTATGACGGAGACAAGTGACCAATTTTGTAGCCGCCCTGTGGACCGACTCCATCCTGTTTATATCTTTTTGTAGGCCACACCCCTTTTAGGTTACACACTAGTAGAGTTAGCCGTCATGCTTCATAGAATCCTCCTATAATAAACCACTTTAAATACAGTATCATCAACACACTGTTCTTTATTAATTACAAAAACATCATTAAAACAAGCTTCTACTAAATACTAAACACTAAGCTTGCCTCTAAATGCAACCCCTTGAAATTATAGAATGGCGAGCAGCAGATGATTGAGCAAATTTTAGTGAGTGCCAATAAACCTCAATAATTGGTTGTTAGCACCCAATTATTGATAGGTAAGGGCTCATTACTCAAATTAATTTGCGCGAATAGCCAAGTGGTAGCAAAATCCTGAGTGGTGTAGAACGAGTAGAAGTAAATCGATTTGTTACTCGTTCCAAAAGTACAAAGACTAGGGGACACTAGAGGAAGCTACATGGAAATAGTTTTAAAACAAATAGGAGGAACTATTTTTTCACTCAACGAATAGTTAAGCTCTGGAACTCTTTGCCGGAGGATGTGGTAACAGCGGTTAGCGTATCTGGGTTTAAAAAAAGTTTGGACAAATTCCTGGAGGAAAAGTCCATAGTTTGCTATTGAGACAGACATGGGAAGCAACTGCTTGCCCTGGGATTTGCAGTATGGAGTGTTGGCATGATTTGGGTTTCTGCCAGGTACTTTTGACCTGGCTTGGCCACTGTTTAGAAAACAGGATACTGGTCTAGATGGACCATTGGTCTGACCCAGTATGGCTACTCTTATGTTCTCATACTTAAGTGCTATTCTGTAATAGTATGTGTAAGTGGCAAGGGGGTGTTCACATGGGTGGGGCATGGGTTTGGCTTCCATTTATAAGCACAACTTATAGAATGCAGTAACTTACATGTGCCCTTACCTGCATTTACACCCAGGGCTGTGCCTAGGGTCTCTGGCGCCCCCCTGCAGACCATCAGTTGGTGCCCCCCTGCAGACTATCAGTTGGCGTGCGCGCGTGCGTGCGTGCCCCAATTCCCCGGCGCTTTAAATTTACCTCTCTCCGCCTCCAACATCTGCGCAGCGTCAGTGAAAGCGCTGCCTGTCTGACGTCTCTCCACCAGCCTTCCCTTCGCTCGTTCGTTCCCACTGTGTCCCGCCTTCTTCTGATGTCATTTCCTTGGGGGCGGGACACAGAGGGAGCGAACGAGCGAAGGGAAGGCTGGTGGAGAGACGTCAGACAGGCAGCACTTTCACTGATGCTGCGCAGACGTCGGAGGTTGAGTGAGGTAAATTTAAAGCACTGGGGAACCGGGGATGGAGCGGAGGAGTAAAGTTTTTTTAAAAAAAAATACAACTACGGCGCGGCGCCCTTGAAGGCAGGCGCCCCCCTGCGGCGCTTACCGCGTTGGTACGGCCCTGTTTACACCAGAAGTTCAAGCAGCAAAGAAGACACATTTCTTATGGCTTGGTGGAGCTACCTACAGCACCTGTTGTTATTCATGAAATAGCAGATGAACGAACCCCCCCCCCCCAGACAGAGTTGTTTCGACTGCATCATTACCATTTAATTTTACCAGCCTTTAGACTGTGTATCAAGAAAAATACATAAAGAGAAAAGTGGCAATCTACATGAAACACGTTTCCTTTGTGTTTTTGAAAATAACCTATATGCTGCCATCCCAGCAAAGGCTTAAATCTGTTGAGCTGCCATAAATGTCAGTGGGAAACATATACAAGCCCGGAAAATAAGCTGTTTCTGTTTTAATAGTGCATTTAGTTTATAAACAACATCTAATCATAGGGGATTGCACATATCTCTTCGATGGGTGACTTTTTAATATGCTGACAGATGTTTAGAATCACAGAATAAATACGCAATCGTGAATAATGCCCAGATCACATGTGTATATACTAGATGTTAGGTTCATTTTTTCCTCCCGCACAAATATTTATTGTGGAGTGCCTAGCAGAACAAAATGCTATCTGCTTGTAATGATGGCTGCATTTATGCTTTATATTGAATCATTTGCTTTGTGACATCTGGAGAGTCATTTTCAGAAGCCATTTGCCCAGGGAAATATTCATATGGGATGAATCGGCTGTTTGAAAATCATCCACCCTTGATCTGGGGAAAAGTACATGTCTGAATCTACAATGTGTGCACTTTAACTCATGTGAAAAAGTAGGCAGGCATAGGGGCGTGGTTAGCCAGGGATGGAAATGATGTGTGTGGATGAGATTTTGAAATCTATACACGTTACTTTGAAAAGTAAAAGAACCTGCATTAAAAAGGAATGCAGATCATTGTAGGCACACTCTGTAGGTGCTTTCCTGGGGATTGAAGGCATTGGAGCAGACACGGTGATAAGAATTACAGAAGATTTTATTGATAAATAAATTTAGAAAGAGCACACAACACGGCCGTGTTTTGCTTTGCAGCCTGAATTTGTATAGGGCACCTAGACTGGAAAATGGATGTTTAGGTCCCTGCATGCAAAAGTGAGAAACTATTTAGGTTTGGAGAACACAGAACCTTGTATATGACGCGCACATAGCACTGTGGGAAATACATGTATATTTGGTGGAATGAATGTGAGAAGAAGCCATTTTTACAAAAGTACTCATTTAAAAAAAGGGTGCAGGTGGGGGGGACGAGGGGTTGGTGGTTGGGAGGCGAGGATAGTGGAGGGCAGACTTATACGGTCTGTGCCAGAGCCGGTGATGGGAGGCGGGACTGGTGGTTGGGAGGCGGGAAGTACTGCTGCGCAGACTTGTACGGTCTGTGCCCTGAATAAGGCAGGTACAAATCAAGGTAAGATATACACATATGTTTGTCTTGTTGGGCAGACTGGATGGACCGTGCAGGTCTTTTCCTGCCGTCATCTACTATGTTACTATGAGTGACATCTAGTGGGGGCTTTGCACATGTAAATAGCACCACCTACATGTACTAGCAGTGATTTAGTCCCTGTGGGGGCAATTCTATAGGTGTCTAATCTTTTCCCCCATTACTGCTTGGGTTTTCTTTGTTTAAGTCACATAGGACCTTTGTTGGATTTTGCGACTAATCAAGTCTTACATTAGCTTAGATTAGATTAGATTAGATAATGGCACCTGGGTGCCCAGATTTCATTATAGACTATGAGTTAACCCAGCATTGGCATGACTTACTTTTATGTGCCCATAGTTTCATCAGTCATAGACTTGGTGAAGCAGTGAAAATGTAAATGTGGCAAGGGCGAGCCTGCAAATAGGTGGGAAAATGTGGGATACAAATGTAACAAATAAATAAATAACTTACAGTAAGTACACCACATCACCCAACAACAATTTATCACAACACCATAACCATGTACTACTACTACTACTAATATTTAGCATTTCTATAGCGCTACAAGGCATACGCAGCACTGCACAAACAGAAGAAAGACAGTCCCTGCTCAAAGAGCTTACAATCTAATAGACAAAAAATAAATAAAGTAAGCAAATCAAATCAATTAATGTGAACGGGAAGGAAGAGAGGAGGGTAGGTGGAGGCGAGTGGTTACAAGTGGTTACGAGTCAAAAGCAATGTTAAAGAGGTGGGCTTTCAGTCTAGATTTAAAGGTGACCAAGGATGGGGCAAGACGTAGGGGCTCAGGAAGTTTATTCCAGGCGCAGGGTGCAGCGAGACAGAAGGCGCGAAGTCTGGAGTTGGCAGTAGTGGAGAAGGGAACAGATAAGAAGGATTTATCCATGGAGCGGAGTGCACGGGAAGGGGTGTAGGGAAGGACGAGTGTGGAGAGATACTGGGGAGCAGCAGAGTGAGTACATTTATAGGTTAGTAGAAGAAGTTTGAACAGGATGCGAAAACGGATAGGGAGCCAGTGAAGGGTCTTGAGGAGAGGGGTAGTATGAGTAAGCGACCCTGGCGGAAGATGAGACGGGCAGCAGAGTTTTGAACCGACTGGAGAGGGGAGAGGTGACTAAGTGGGAGGCCAGCAAGAAGCAGATTGCAGTAGTCTAAACGAGAGGTGACAAGGGTGTGGATGAGGGTTTTGGTAGAGTGCTCGGAAAGAAAGGGGCGGATTTTATGGATGTTGTAAAGAAAGAAACGACAGGTCTTGGCAATCTGCTGGATGTGAGCAGAGAAGGAGAGAGAAGAGTCAAAGATGACCCCCAAGGTTTCGAGCTGAGGAGACAGGGAGAATGAGAGAGCCATCAACAGAAATAGAAAACGGGGGGAGCGGGGAGGTGGGTTTGGGGGGGAAAATGAGAAGTTCAGTTTTGGTCATGTTTAATTTCAGGTGGCGTTGAGACATCCAGATAGCAATGTCAGACAAGCACGCTGAAACTTTGGTTTGAATGCAAGGTGAGATATCAGGGGTAGAAAGGTAGATTTGGGAGTCATCAGCATAGAGATGGTAGGAAAAGCCATGGGATGAGATTAATGTAACAGTCTTCTAGACCTCACTGGCAACTTTTTTCACCCGGACCACTCAATCTGCGATTTGCCTGCCTGCTCATTGGTCACTGTTTATTAATTACCATTTATAACCCTTCATAGTACTATCAAAACTTTAAAACATTTTTTCTTTCTCTTAAATGATATATATGAGCTCAATGCCACTTATCTTATTTTTCTGATGGACCTGCTGCCGATATGAGCCATGTTTCGCCTTTGGCTGCATCAGAGTGCAGTCCTTAACTTCTACTTTGGACTGTTCTGCATGGTGTGGTATTATGGTAAATTGAGTTTTAAGTGTTGGGTGATATATGGTATAATTTTGAACAACCCCCTCTATTGAATTTATTAAGTTGGACTGTGTATGTGATTTCACTTACAGTATGTAGCAGCCCTATCTATTTCCCTCCCATGGTTCACCCATGTGTCCGCCCCCCTCGCATTTACATGGTATATGCCACTTACAGTATGTGCATCCGTACAGAATAATACTTAGTTGCTTTCCGTGCAATTACAGCTCTAAGTGCAGACTTACCTGCAAAAGTGACAGTATTCTGTTCATTTATGCATTCAAGTGGTGCATGAATATAGGTACCCTGATATAGAATGGCCCTTTATACATGTATGCACTGCCAGTTACATATGGAAGTAGTAGATTTTGCAAAATTGCACATTTAAGGGGAGAAATATTCAATATATAAATATTACAAGAAAACTCTCGATCATGCCGTTCTTTCTGTCGTCAGACGCACGCACAGAAACTTGATCAGATCATTCAGCAAGCAATGCCGCGGCAGCCGAGAAGAGGACTTCGGCTGGGGTCCCCCGTCAGCACAGGTACGCGACGGAGTTGGCTCGTGCTGCTATGTTGTGATTGGGCACAGTCGCTGCTGACGCACCCGCAAGTGGGAGACGTCATCATTTCAGGATATCGATACAGAAGCACGAATGCCTCAAGGCTTATGTCCACGCAGTCAGCTTCAGAACGTTGGAGGTGTGTTTATTATATAGGATTAGGATTTATGTAACGCTTTTTTGAAGAAATTCACCCAAGGCAGTGTACAACAAGATCAATCTGGACATATTTTAACGTGGCTTAGTAAAAAGAACCCTAAGTGCTGAATGTCACACTTAACTGGATAAGAGATAGCCGGCCGCATAATCCCAGATACTCAACACCGGTGCCTGGACAAAGTCCGGCATTGAATATCTGGGCATAACACTGGTGGCCAAAAAAACCTCTGAGGGGTCTTTTTATTAAGCCATGGCGAAAAAGTGGCCCGCGGTAGTGTGGGTGCGTGCTTTTGACATACGCGGGGCCAGTTTTTACCGCGTCTGGGAACAAGGGCTTTTTTTTTCAATGGGCCGGGAAAAGGACCTGTGGTAAAATTGAAACCAGCTTGCGCCTACTTAAGGCCTGAGCCCTTAATGCCTCCCATTGATCTAGGGGTTAGGGCTCGCGCTCTACATTCGTGGTGACCGGTCGGTGCGCGCCAACTGCTGATTAATGCCGGAAACGCCACACGTGGTAGGAAATTTAAAAAAATATTGTCCTGGCATTATGGGTTCCACCAGATCTACTCATAGTCATCTCAGCATCAGGAATCTACCTCAGTCCAGCCTATCTTGGATAGCCTACTCCTCGGATTCCTCACAACAGTCCTTCCTAATAACATCTTCATGGACCATTTTAGACCCTCTTGCCCTTTCCCTCTTTTCTACGTCCCTTGTTCCTTCTATCCTATCTCATTGATTGTAAATGTTTAACAGTTGATATGGCGACAGCCTATCATTACATTGTATGCCACTTCGAGCCTGCACACCTGTGGGAAAAAGTGGGATATAAATGTGCTAAAATAAATAAATAAATCTGAAATTACCACCAAGGGGGCATGCAAGCCTGGCGGTAGTCTCATTTTGGCACATGCTACACATGTGTAGAGCCTACCATGCCTTTGTAAAAGGGTCCTTGAAATCCTCCAGGTGAATACTTATTAGAGAGTTGCACGGGGACAGAAATCCTACCCATCCCCGCCGGTCCCTGCTGGAATCTTACCCGTCCCCACCCATCCCCACTGGAATCTTACCCATCCCCACCCATCCCCGCAAAAATTTAAACCATCCCTGTTGGAATGTATTGTATTTTACATGCATTGACTGTCACCTATTATTTCTCTGTGATTACTCTGTGACCTCTGATGTGAATTACTTAGAGAGGTCACACAGCTATGCAACTTCCTGTGGGGGATAGATGCAGCAGACACAGCACATGGAGCACATGGAGCTCATGATCTCTCCTAACCTGAGAGGATCTATGGTGGTGTGAGCATCCATTACCATCTAAGCACATGGAAGGAGCTGATAATACAAATGTATAGTAATATGTATATAAAAGCCTGTCTGATTATAATCTAACTACAAACTGTGAGTAAACAGATGTTTTGTTACTTCAACTTTAAAGTGACTCAGCAGTGAATTATTCAGGGGTGAATGAGAGAGAGATGAAGAAAGAAATTAACATTTCTAAAGCTGAAGCTGTGTGTACTAAAATCTGCTAATTATTTACTACAAATAATCCAACAAAAGGGTTATGGGCCCAGGGTCCAGGAATTGAAAAAGAAGAGAAATATTACCAGGCAGAAAAAAAAAGGCCACATTTTTCTCTTAAGTTTTAAAGGAAAGATTCAGTCTGTCTCTCTCTCCCCCCACACAGCAGACAGAAGGCTAAGAAAATGGCTGAGGGAAGAAATTCACCATTGTTCTATTCTCTCAAGGTGCCTAAATTAACTGAGTTTAATTATCGGCAGTGGGAATTAAGATTCATATGTCTCCTTCGAGCAAAAAGATTAAATATATGCTTAGATCAAGACAGAACAGCTGAAAATATGGCTGAATGGGACAATGCAAACTATTATGTGAAGTGCATGCTTTTGGAAGCTCTCTCAGAGAAACAAGCCATATTAGTGGAGGGAAAAGATACACCAAAGGACATTTTATATAAACTGAGAACTATGTATGCAACTACATATGCAAAGCAGCAACCAATTTGGTTGGCAGAGTTGAATGAAACCAAATTAAGGGATAAAAGTAAATGTAATGATCACATTATGCATCTTATGTCTTCATTTCAAAAGTTAGAACTTTCTGGAATTCCCATGTGTGATGCATTGAAAAGAGCATTTCTTTTTACCTCACTATCAAAGAAGTTTGATGTTTTTAGGTCTGTAAATGAGGCCATGAAGGGCAATCTTTTGAACAGGCAACATCAAAACTAAGGCAGGAATGCATAATAAATGATTCTGAGGAGATGTGTTCTCAAAGTCAGTCAGAGAGAAATGAAACAAATTTCTTGGCAAAGAACAGAGGAAGGCGGAGCTATGGGAAAACTCCACCCAAGGGCAAGCTGATTTGCTACTCATGTGGAAAGGAGGGACATGTATCTAAATGGTGTAAGGAAACACAAAACACTCCCTCTAGCTCACCTAAGCCAATGGAACTAAAGAATTTTCAAACCAGGAAATGTATGAAGGACAAAGATAAACACAAGGGCTTTCTAATGGCAGAAAAATCTTTGACTATGGTAAATAATAATTCAAATGAAAGTACTTGGATTTTGGATTCAGGGAGCACATGCCATTTAACCAATTGTAAGAATTTCTTTCAGGAAATGTGTCCAGAGGAAGGTATTCTTAAAACTGCAAACGCAGGGACTGCTAAGATCCAAGCAAAAGGTATTGGATTCTTAAAATGCAAAGTGTCTAATGAAGTTAAAGAAATTCCTGTAAGTGATGTCTTGTATATTCCCCAAGCAGTTTGCAATATGCTTAGTGTATCTACATTAGATAAGAAGGGATTTGTGATTCATTTTGAAAACAGTAAGTGCACAATCTCTAAAAATGATGAAGTGTATGCTGAAGCTTTTATGCATAATGATGTTTATAAACTGAGCATTTCAGGTGAAGCCTCACATATGGCGCAAGTAAGGAAGAATGATGGTAAATGTAGTCTGGAAATCTGGCATCGCCGCCTGGGACATCGTGATTCTAAGGTGATCCAGGATCTTTACAGTAAGCAACTAGCCACTGGCATTCAGATAAGTGCAGATGCTGGTAAAATGGAGAAATGCATAGACTGTGTTACTCAAAAGGTGTGAGACCCTCATTTCCTGCATACACAGGAAATAGGAGTAATAAAGTGCTGGACTTAATACACAGTGACTTATGTGGACCGTTTAATATCCCATCATTGGGAAATAACAGATTTGTGCTAATATTCTTGGATGATTTCTCTAGATACTGTGTGGCCTATTTGCTGAAAGAGAAAAGTCAAGTCACAGACATGCTGAAGAAATACGTAGCCATGGTGAGCAATAAATTTGAAAGAAAACCAAAGGTTCTTCAGACCGACAATGGTGGTGAGTTCACTTCACAAAGCATGCGCACATTTCTAGAACAAGAAGGCATTCAGCATATCACAACAGTAGCTTATACACCAGAGCAAAATTCTGTTGCAGAGAGAAAATTTAGGTCACTTGTGGAAATGACCAGATGTATGCTGTCAGATAGCAATCTCCCTAAAAGACTATGGGGGGAAGCCATTCTCACAGCAGTGTACCTACAAAACAGAATGCCAACTAAAGGCGCTGAGCGCACACCACATGAGACATGGCATGGTAGGAAGCCAAACCTGTCACACATAAGAACATTTGGAAGTACAGCATATGCTCATGTACCAAAGCAAAGAAGGCATAAGCTGGATTCCACAACAGAAAGGGGCATTTTAGTTGGCTATACTCCAGGACACAAAGGATATAGAATTTTGAATCTGAAAACTGGCATTGTTGGCATAAGACATGTTACATATTTTGATGAAAACAAAGGGTTGATAAAGGCTGGATTATCCCAGATGAGCCTTATCATCCAGAATATGAAACTAGAACCATAATAGACATGCCAGTGTATATAAATGCCATACCAAGGCAGATGTCTGAAAGCAACTCATCTGTATCTAACGAGGAACAGACAGAGGAAGCAGACACAGAAAGGATCATTGAAGAAGACAGTACAGTTGGAGAAGGGGAATCAATTGGAGAAGGACTCTCAGATTTAGAGGATGCGGAAAGGTCAGACCAACCTGTTGTCAGACACTCATCCAGGGAAAACAAAGGTGTTCCACCCCCAAGACTGTCTTACCTAACAAAGTCAGCAGAAGCTCAAGAGCCCTTAACATGGGATGAGATTGAGAAAATGCCAGCAGAAGAAGCTGCTGAATGGCATAAAGCTGCACAAGAAGAAATTGATGCATTGGATAAAAATAATACTTGGATTCTTACAAAATTACCTCCTGGCAAGAAAGCTATAGGATGCAAATGGGTATTCAAGTTAAAAAGGAATGCACAAGGAAAAGTGGAAAGGTATAAAGCCAGATTAGTGGCAAAGGGATATCTTCAAAAATATGGAGAAGATTTTGATGAAGTGTTTGCACCTGTAGTGAAACACACGACAATCAGAACACTTCTGAGCATTGCAGTCTCAAAAGGCATGCAAGTCAACCACATTGATGTGAAAACAGCGTTTCTTCACGGAGATATAACTGAAGACTTGTACATGGAACAACCAACAGGTTTCATAAATACAAAACAAAGACAGCTAGTGTGTAAATTAAACAAAGGTCTTTGTGGATTAAAGCAAAGTGCAGAATGTTGGAATGACAAATTGCATGAAATATTGACAAATTTAGGATTTAAGCAAGGTGAAGCAGATAAATGCTTGTACACTAGGTGCACAAATGGACAATATGCATACATTTTAGCTTTTGTTGATGATCTGCTCATTGCAAGCAAAAGTGAGCAAGAGTACAAGGACATTGTAAAGTGTTTAAACCACAATGTTGAGATAAAAGAACTTGGTAATGTGTCATACTATCTTGGCATAGAAATTGAGAAACAAAATGATGGTTCTTATCTTCTAAGCCAGAAGCAGAAAATAAATGAGCTTATTGAAAGTTTAGGTATGCAAGATGCCCAAGTTGTAAGCACTCCCATGATCACTGATTTTCTGAAGGATGAAACAGTAAGAGAACCTTTACCAGATAACATCCAATATAGATCAGCCATAGGTAAGCTTTTATATCTAGCTACCACATACAGGGCTGATATAGCAAATGCAGTAGGAATTTTGAGCAGAAGGGTCAGCTCACCTACCAAATCAGATTGGACTGCAGTTAAAAGGATGGTAAGGTATTTAAAGGGTACCATTGATTGTAAATTAAAGATTTCAGCCAATAGTAATCCAAAACTAATATGTTACTGTGATTCAGATTGGGCAGGGGATCATTCTGATTATAAATCCACAAGTGGATATGTGTTTATGTATGGAAATGTACAAATTTCATGGGCCAGTCATAAACAAAGTATTGTGAGTTTGTCTTCTACAGAAGCTGAATATGTGGCCGTATCGGAAGCGTGCAGAGAACTGATGTGGATTGAAAAACTTATGCTGGATTTTGGTATAGCTGAACAGAGACCAATCCAGATAATGGAAGATAATCAGAGCTGCATCCGACTGTCACAGAATGACAAGGTTCAGTCACGCACCAAGCACATCGCAACGAAATACCACAACGTGCGAGAGTTGGCAAAAGAAGGGGTCATCAGTCTACACTATTGTCACACCAGTGAGATGACAGCTGACATCATGACCAAACCGTTACCCAGAGAACGTTTTGTGAATCTGCGTATAAAGCTTGGACTTTGTATGAATAAATAATTGCATGACAGTTATGCATGAGAAGGGGTTTGTTGGAATGTATTGTATTTTACATGCATTGACTGTCACCTATTATTTCTCTGTGATTACTCTGTGACCTCTGATGTGAATTACTTAGAGAGGTCACACAGCTATGCAACTTCCTGTGGGGGATAGATGCAGCAGACACAGCACATGGAGCACATGGAGCTCATGATCTCTCCTAACCTGAGAGGATCTATGGTGGTGTGAGCATCCATTACCATCTAAGCACATGGAAGGAGCTGATAATACAAATGTATAGTAATATGTATATAAAAGCCTGTCTGATTATAATCTAACTACAAACTGTGAGTAAACAGATGTTTTGTTACTTCAACTTTAAAGTGACTCAGCAGTGAATTATTCAGGGGTGAATGAGAGAGAGATGAAGAAAGAAATTAACATTTCTAAAGCTGAAGCTGTGTGTACTAAAATCTGCTAATTATTTACTACAAATAATCCAACAATCCCAACCCGTCCCCACCCGTCCCCGCAAGAATTTAACCCATCCCCACCCATCCCCGTAAGAATTTAACCCATCCCCGTAAGAATTTAATAGTACATAAAAGAAAGTTCCAGTCAGCTCCCTTTCTGGATTTGAGCCACAGCACTGTAGGCAAGGAAGGAATGGAAGTTGGAACTTGGAACACTCTGGTGCGCACATGTAAGATTTGTCTCTGATTCACTGGCAGTGTGTGCTGAGAGGCCGCCACATGCACGCGCCAGTAGGTCAGGTGACATCTGATTCTCGTGCCTGTGTCAGAGCTGAGGTCTGTGCACCAGCCTGGGAGCAAAGAGGATTAATAGTAACATAGTAAGTGACAGCAAATAGACCTGAACGGTCCATCCACTCTGCCCAATAGTCACACTCATGATCAATTCATCATTAAATCAACGAGTGTGATATTATATTCTTGATTATGGTCTTTCTTTCGTGTTTCTGGAACAAAGACCACAGGAGTCTATCTGGCCCCATCCTTATGTTCCAACTGCTGGAGTTGCCATCAAAGCCCACTCCAGCCTATTCATGTTCTCATTTGTGGGACACAGACTGTAAAAGTCTGTCCAGCACTGTCCTCATGTTCCAGCCACTGAAGTTGCTGTCTAAGCCCTTTCCAGCCCATCCTACACTAGATTGCCATGTATGAGACACAGAACATACAAGTCTGCCAGGTATCAGCTCTAGTTCATCACAGCCAGAGTCGCCATCTAAGTGTCACTTGACATATCCACACACATGCAGCCATTTAAGGTTAGCTTTTATATAACTTCCATTTTCTAATTAGAGATCCTCTGTGTTCATCCCACGGCTTTTTGAATTCCGTCATCATTTGTGACTCTACCACCTCCTTAATGGAAGACTTTCCACATTTATGCTGTTAAAGCAAGGAAGAAGAGGAGGAGGAGACAACACTCAAATAAATTGGTATTCGGTAGATGAGAGGCTGGTGCAGGTGCAGCTTACACTTCCACGGGAAGCCCACAGAACTGGTTCCATCCCCGCGGGAACCCCGCAGGAACTGCCTCCGTCCCCGCGGGAATCCCGCGGGTTCTGCGGGATTCCCGCGGGGACGGAAGTCGTGCAGCTCTCTAATACTTATCCCATAGATGCCTACTTAGGTATCATTAGAACTGAGAAAAAAACTGAGTAAGGAAACCCAGACAACGCAGAGGATGGGGACAGGGTATTTTTCTGTTGTATATTCAATAAACACTTCTTCTTTTTTGAATTGGGAGTTTTCTATTGGTGTTTATTGGTTGAAACCTAAAATCTGAAGCGTTAAGTATTTGTAGACAAATGGGCAAAAACAGAGCTTGATCAGCCTGTTGAGTCAACCAGGGATGAGTTGGCATCCCTGCACTGAATACACAGTTAACAAATGAGTCCAGCTATTGGCCCTGGCAGCGAAAATGGCACCTTTGAAAGAGGTTAATCCATCAGGTTAGGGGGAGCTCATTTCTGCAGAATGGAGATTAGTGGTGGCAAATTAGAGTCTTGTCCTCTGGGCTGATAATGCTCTGACTCATTCATTATTCACAATCCATTCATCGATGGAGGAAGGTTTGATTTGCTGGCGGAAGGACCCAATAAATCCTTGTCCCCGTAAGACATATGACCAGGACTAGCCGAAATGATCTGGACAAGGGAAATAATGTTTATCACGCTCTCACATGTTTTAAGAGCAAGAGTGAACCTTCCTCCCTGTCCACCATAAAACAAGGCAATGATTCCTGGGCAAGTTTGGTTGTTTTGCTGTGTAGTGAGAAATGTGATTTATTTAAGGTAGTTTTGTTGTAGTTTGGCAAATTTTATTCCCAGGCAAGTAAACACTGGGGAATTGTTTGAAATGATTAAACTTGTACTATATTACCTACATAACTCTGTGTCATCGTAAGGTTTTTAAGCAAAGGGATTTGTATGTCATTGATTTTTTTTTTTTTAATTCTAAAGGTTCTTAGTTTGTCATAACAATAGTTAGCAGCTGATTGAAGGATTTTTCAAAGCTGAGCAGACCACAGACTGAATTAACAAGACAATGTGAGGAGTTTAGGCGACCTTTTACTAAGCTGGCATCAGTGCGTGTTTTTGATTCACGCTGAGTCCCTCTTTTACCGCAGCGGGAAAAAGGCTGTCTTTTTTTTTTCCAAGAAATGGTTGTGCGGCAAGTGAACCCCTTTCTGCGTGGCCATTTTTTTTTGGGGGGGGGGGAAGCACTTACCGCCAACCATTGAGGTCCTGCCCGATTACCTCCGGGTAAACACAGGCACTACAAAAATAAAAATATTTTTGTAGCGCAGGAAGTGGCGCTGCTGCAGTAGCCCGGCGGTAGTTCCGGATTAGTGAACGGTATGCCTGCGATGGGCTTACCGCCGCTTTGTAAAAGACCCCCTTGGTGAATTAATGGTTAGTTTAACAATAAGGTATACAGCAATGCAGGAGTGTCAGCATTTAGATTCTGTAGATTGGATTGGAGAGGGTGCTGCGTTCACTTCACGGCCGCCGAGAGGGGGGGGCAGGGGGGACAAAATTCCTCAGGCTCGGGCCTCTAAGGGGGGCCCGGCGCCGCAGTCTCTGGTCTCAGCCGCCTGCCCTTGGCCCCGTCAACCATTCGCCACTGGGCGGGGCCTCCTGCATTCAAATCACAGCGCCTCACCACCGTGTGAAAGCACAGCCGAAGGGAGGTGATCTGCCGCTGCTGCGCTTTCACATGGAGGTGAGGCGCTGTGATTTGAATGCAGGGAGCTCGGCCTGGTGGTGGACGGAGGGGGGCTGTCAATGGGACCGGGGGTGGGCGGGTGGAGACTGGGGACTGCGGAGCAGTGGCCTCGGGCGGGCGGGGGGGGGGGGGGGCGGCCTTGCCCCGGGCTCGGCCCAGTCTCTCAGCGGCCCTGATTCTCTTCAAAAGACAGATAGCAAAATCTGTCATATCTCCTTAAGTAAAAGTGATAACAGGTTGCTAAAATTTAATTTGCCTGTCAAATGGCTTGAAATTTGGTGCAGGAAATCTATTTACGGTGGTCTCACTGCTACAGCTCAGTGGCACCCCTGTGTGCTTTATGCAGGAGATCTGGCTTTGTCTCCCACTTTTGTGCCCAGACTGGCAGTGGTGGTGCAGGCGATTTGCAGAGGAGGGCACTGCAGCCTTTGCAAAACAGTGGTATTGACAGGGCAATTTCACAATGCACATTCACTGTGTTGTGTAGCCCTTCAGCTGTGGCTCTCACTATAGTGGCTGGAAATAAACCACCTAGCAGCAATATACTCAAACTCCTTTGCCCCATTTCTAGATAACAGTTAGCAGAGTCAGAGCTGCTTCATCTGGGTCACTGGAGGCTCAGGTGAGAAAGAAGGAGAATCAGCTCAAATATGAAAAAAAAAAGATTGTAAAGTTGCACTAGAATGTTACACAGCACCAAATCAGAGGGAATCAACAACACAGCGCTGACGGTACACCAAAAGAAGCATCGTCGTTGGCATAAGGAGAGATAAAGGAAGCAAATTTATTGAGGATCCAACATGGCCTGTTTGTCGGTGAATTTTCTGCATCAGGGATCTATTAGATAACAAAAGACTCTGTTTCACTGCTTCTTAAATTTGCTCAGTTAAGATATCAATATGGTCTATGATCATAAAGAACAGCACTCAGTTTAGTAAAAAGGCCTGGGAGTCACCAGAACCTTTCCAGGTCCCTTAATATCCTCTTAGGCTTATCTCACTTTCAGTTTTGCTAGTTCTGCCCAAACCCTCTTCTCCATAAACTGTAGGCAATTAGGGGTGTAAATGTTAATATTCTATAAGATGTGTGCATAAGTGCTAGGCACACCCCTGACCCACCCAAAGGAACAAAAGTGTTGCCATACTGGGATAGACCGAAGGTCCATCAAGCTCAGTACCCTGCTTATAATAGTGGTCAATCCAGTAAACCAGATTTTATGCTGCTTATCCTAGAAATAAGCAGTAGATTTTCCCAAGTCCATCTTAATATTAGCTTATGGATTTTTCTTTTAGGAAATTATCCAAACCTTTTTTAAACCCTGCTAAGCTAACTGCTTTTACCACATTCTCTGGCAACGAATTCCAGAGTTTCATTTCTGATTCTCGGTGCGACAAATGAGAAGAAGCCCATTCAATTCCTATGGGCCTCCTCACATTTGCCACGCGGGAGTCCCTAGTTTTTTGGGAAAGAGTAAACAAGCGATTCACCTCTACCTGTTCCACTCCACTCATTATTTTATAGATCTCTATCGTATCTCCTCTCAGTCATCTTTTCTCCAAACTGAAGAACCCTAGCCACTTTAGCCTTTTCTCATAGGGAAGTCGTCCCATCCCCTTTATCATTTTCATTACCCTTCTCTGTACCTTTTCTAATTCCGCTATATCTGTGAAGACGTCCTTAGGAAAACTTGGGTGCGCCTTTCGATTATGCCCCTCCAACAGTTCAGTAAGAACAAATATCATTGCACTTATCTTTAAGCTCAACCAGTCCCGACATGCACCCGTTTCATTTTCGCTTTTTCAAGGGACTTGAGCTGGGGAATGTCTGTAAGAAATCATAATAATAGCCATTGGAGATCATTACTACTACTACTACTATTTAGCATTTCTATAGCGTTACAAAGCGTACGCAGCACTGCACAAACATAGAAGAAAGACAGTCCCTGCTCAAAGGGCTTACAATCTAATAGACAAAAATAAAGTATTCAAATCAAATCAATTAATGTGTACAGGAAGGAGGAGAGGAGGGTAGGTGGAGGCGAGTGGTTACAAGTGGTTACGAGTCAAAAGCAATGTTAAAGAGGTGGGCTTTCAGTCTAGATTTAAAGGTGGCCAAGGATGGGGCAAGACGTAGGGGCTCAGGAAGTTTATTCCAGGCGTAGGGTGCAGCGAGACAGAAGGCGCGAAGTCTGGAGTTGGCAGTAGTGGAGAAGGGAACATATAAGAAGGATTTATCCATGGAGCGGAGTGCACGGGAAGGGGTGTAGGGAAGGACGAGTGTGGAGAGATACTGGGGAGCAGCAGAGTGAGTACATTTATAGGTTAGTAGAAGAAGTTTGAACAGGATGCAAAGACGGATAGGGAGCCAGTGAAGCGACTTGCGGAGAGGGGTAGTATGAGTAAAGCGACCCTGGCGGAAGACGAGACGGGCAGCAGAGTTTCATTCATAAAGGTTCTTATTAAATAGATGATAGCCATAGGCGTCTCTAATCTTAAATGTGAAAACCTTTTGGAACATTTTGAAAATATTCGATGCACTAATTTTTAACACATGGTCCAGAACACAGTATTAGTTGCCAATTATCTTTTTTTTAACAGAAAATGTGTTCGGTTATTTATGGTGTTGCAGTAGTGAAAATGTTGCATAGAAAATGTTATTAACATTCAACCTTGGCTACCTAGTGGCTGGTTAATTTAGTACTGTTTGATAAATAGGTACCAAAAAGAATTTTGACAAATCATCTTGTGGGACTTATTTGTGTTCTATAAACTGAATCAGCTCATTTTACCGGAAAACATTTGGACAGGATGTGGGTGAACAGTTGTTCTGTATGTAAACAAAACCTTGAATGTCCTTGGACAAATGTATCTGCCACGGCCTTCACAGATGAACACACAGGTTAGATCAGGCATTTTTTCCTTGCTGATCAGTTTATAGTTCTAAAGTCTAAGTGAAAACGTGAGTCTCATGATAACGAAAGTTTTCAGGCCTATATACCTGCAGGCCAATATTGAAGAATAGTTATGAGCCCTACTTTGTATAGGATATGTAGGCATAGTTGGAATTGAGATGTTCAGTCAGAACCTTCACAGTATTTTACAAAAGGCTCTGCTGAGTGCGGTGCCTTTTGTAAAATATGAACATGAATGTCTGCAAATACACAAGTATTTATCTATATATGCGGTGGGAGCTTGGAGAAGAGACGGCTGAGGGGAGACATGATAGAGGTATATAAAATAATGGGTGGAGTGGAACAGGTGGATGTGAAGCGTCTGTTCACGCTTTCCAAAAATACTAGGACTAGGGGGCATGCGATGAAACTACAGTGTAGTAAATTTAAAACAAATCGGAGAAAATATTTCTTCACCCAACGTATAATTAAACTCTGGAATTCATTGCCAGAGAAAGTGGTGAAGGCGGTTAGCTTAACAGAGTTTAAAAAGGGGTTGGACGGTTTCCTAAAGGACAAGTCCATAAACCGCTACTAAATGGACTTGGGAAAAATCCACAATTCCAGGAATAACATGTATAGAATGTTTGTACGTTTGGGAAGCTCGCCAGGTGCCCTTGGCCTGGATTGGCCGCTGTCATGGACAGGATACTGGGCTCGATGGACCCTTGGTCTTTTCCTAGTGTGGCATTACTTATGTACTTAACTACATTTTCCAAAAAGAAGCAGCATCACTCGGCAGCTTTTCCCTCTAATTCTATAACATTGTGTGCACTTTTACAAGAACTGTGTGAGGAATTGCACATTTATTTATTTATTTATTTGTTACATTTGTATCCCACATTTTCCCCACATATTTGCAGGCTCAATGTGGCTTACATAATACCGTAAAGGCATTCGCCAAGTCCGGTAGGGGACAAGTACAAAAGATGTTATAATGGGATAGAGAAGATAAGATACAGTCAAATTGGGTTAGGGTAGAATGTATGTTCTAGGACACTAGCTGTTATGCATATTGCTTAATTACTTAATTAATCCTTAATTGGTGTTTACTAGCAATAATTGGCTTAAATTTAGACATGCACTGAACTGTGGTAAACTAACTAGTCTATAAAGTTAGCACAACTAAAAGGGGGTATACAAATGGCTGTGGGTCCCACAGGTATGTGCATAACTTATAGAATACTCTGAGTCACACACTAAAATGCAACATTTGGGTTTGTGCATTTACATCTGCCATAGACCAGGCATAACTGCTCACACTTAAATATTGCATATAGCAGAGAGGGTCAAAGTACACAACACAAGCAGTCCAGAAAAAAAGCAAGGGCTCTCAAGGATGGAACAAGCATACTTTATTAGTGACCCGACACGGGCCGTGTTTCAGCGTGACTAACGCCTGCCTCAGGGGTCAAATCCACCACTGGGTACATAAGTAAATGCTCAGAATGTAGATGTAGTTGCTCAACACAATATTAATCTGCTCTGGAGATTGAGAAAGAAATGACAGGAGGGGTACAAAATGTCAGATAATTGTGCCATGTAAATGTCCAACTTATGCTCTAATCTATAATGGCATCTGAGTGCCTAGATTGCACCCATCATTTGCTTTTTGGCACATAAATGTTTGTGACCTGTACTGACTTGCCTCCTTTGGGCTGGATTCAGTAAATGGCGTTCAAAATTCAGCTTGACTGTAACTTTTAATTTCCATGGCGATCTAGGGGGCAGGAAGGAGCGAACGCCGGTCAGGGCTGCCGAGAGGCAAATCTGGGTACGGGGCAAACACCTCTCCTGGGCTGGCCCCCCTCTAGACCCGCCCCACTTACTTGTCCTTCTCCTGTCACTGTGAGCAGTTCATTTCAGGCATATAAATAAGGGGGTGACGCGTTAAATTTCATTGGTGAAAATTGATTGAAGCGGTCAGGTGTAGAGAATTCGGTTTTATCTGGTTGGGTAGAGTTATGGTGTTAGGTCATTTATGATGGCTCATTATGATATATCCTTTTGAACAGGTTGGTCATTAGTAATTTCCGGAAGGCTGTTAGGTCGTGCATTGTTTTTATGGCATTTGGTAGTGCATTCCATAGTTGCGTGCTGATGTAGGAGAAGCTAGATGCATATATTGATTTATATTTTTTTTTATTTTATTTATAATTGAGTTATACATCTTATCAAAGAAGCATAAGAAGAAACAAATTAAATTTTTAAACAAAACAATCTATACTTGAGACAAAATAAATGTCTCAATAAAGGAAATAATCATTGTTACATCGACCTCAAAATTGGAAATACTTAACTAGATCCTAGATAAGGTAACAAATTAAGGTAATTAAATATTTTTCAGACCGTTACATATTCCGGGTACATTCTCAATCTATCTTTCAGTGCCCATATGAGATCCTAAACTTTAACGTTAACATTCTCAGCCTCTTTAGCTATCAAAAAATCTTCGAGTTGTTTTGGATCCATAAACTGATAACTATTCTGAAGGTATATTGATTTATATTTAAGTCCTTTGCAACTGGGGTAGTGGAGGTTCAAGAATGTGCAAGCTGATCTTTTTGTATTCCTGGTTGGTAAGTCTATGGGGTCTGACATATATGCCGGGGCTTCACCATGAATGATTTTATGAACCAGGGTACAGATTTTGTTCTTTAAGTGGGAGCCAGTGTAATTTTTCTCTTAGGGGTTTGGCGCTTTCATATTTTGCTTTTCCAAATATGAGTCTGGCTGCAGTGTTTTGGGCAGTTTGGAGTTTTTTTTAATGATTTGTTCTTTGCATCCGGCGTAAATGGCATTACAATAATCCAAGCGGCTTAACACAGTTGATTTACCAGGCTGCGGAATATATCCCTTGGGAAGAACATCAGTTGTAGAACCATGAGCTGAGAAATTTAAAACAACTTTTTAATGAGTGCCCGTCTGGCTTGTTTAGAAAGTTCTGATGAATCAGTTGCGTGATTGGTGCTGTCATTAGGACTTCAGAAAGATGTAGGGTGAATCATCCTTCTTAGCCTTCTGTATCCAGGAAATATGGTAATTTAGTTTTGATTTCAAGCGGTAAATTTGTTACTATAGAAACAAATATCAGAGATTCCTGAGGCTAGGCATTGAAAACAGAGTACGCTACCTTTGAGACTTACCTGATGAATCAGATCATCTCTACCAACTGGCATATATTTTCTGGCAAGTCTAATTTCTAACAGTCTGTGATACATTGAAGATACACTGTGCTGTTCTCCTAGTTCAGAGGCATTTCTAAAACGAATGTAGCCCATGATGTTCCAAAGAAGAAACAACACTTAGGATGGATCCTGATGTATCTTTCTTATTATAAACACAGAAATAGCTGTGTCTCTGCGTGAAATTGAAGACGGAAATATTTTGCATTGTTTAATTTTATATGAGCAAACTTTTCAACACTTTGTCATTGCATCGAAAGGCTCTCTCTACTGTAGGGCCTATTTTCTTGTCAAAGTTTAAGGGACCATTATACTCAATGTGCTGTACTAAATGTGAGGCATTCAGTGTGGGTAACATAGCATGCATTCATAAGAAAGAAATTATATTAAAGATAGATTCATTGATAGATGACATCTATCAACTGACCTGTTCTACAAGGTGCAGTATATCAGCCATACTCATTTCAGAGGTGAAAATCATGTGTAAATATCAAACAAATGTTTTCTCCATTAAAATAAATCTTATTTCAGAAAATATTTGAAGGGCATACCATGTTAGTCCACCAAAACCAATATTTATTGAAAGAAATAAAATCATCAAATATAGTTGACAGAGAGATAATATCCTTTATTAGGCTGGCAAATGTTTTAAGAAGTAAACTCACAGACATGGTAGGCCTGAAAGATTATATCTTTAAATATTTGTTGGCCTAGTAAAGGTAAAAATCAGTAGCTTTATTTCTCTAAACAAATGTACAGTAATTTATTTTTTTTTTCTTTTAACTTGGTTCAGTAAGGGGCCCATTCAAATGGCATAAGGTATCATTTGATGTGTTTCTCTGAAAAAATATCTGAATTGTGATTTTCAAATGTTGGATTTGGGACATTTTTCTCTGTAGTACATGCAAATCAGAAGGTATGAAGATGAGGCTTCTGCTCCCACTCTCCAGCAGGCCTGTGGCCTCAGAACAGAACGCCAACTGGTCTCTTCCCAGCAGCTGAGCAATCCAACCTCAAGCTCCTGGGCCCCTTTCTCACTCAGGGTGAGCTGGTTCTCAGTATGCAAATTGTATGCAGATTAGCATGTTATCCTTTCACGCTCAGGGTGACCTGTTCTCCAGAGGCAAAATTAAACAGGTCTTACCAACAGCATATTCAGGCAATTCTTTATTCCAGCCCCTGGGCACAGTTCTTCTAGCTTAAATACTTTATACATTTACATATCTTCACACTGAGCCTCCCCACACCGATTCCGGGGCTCAGCATTAACCTCAATACTTTGGGGACTTCTACCCCCAGGCTTTTCAGCCTGCTTTACAGTACTGGGACACACAGCCCTACTTCTTCTTTGGACACCCAGTCCTTCCTTCCTTGGACACCCAGTCCTTTCTTTCTTTAGACTCACATTCCTTTCTTTGAACACACAGTTCCTCTAAGTACTGAGGCTACACAGTCCAACACTAATGCTTTAGGGACTTCTTACCCCAGCCTGTTTTTCTCCCTTGAGCACACAGTCCACCACAAGTCCATAGGGTTTAGCCAGTTCTTTCCAGGGGGATTCTCTTTCTTCAGCTACCAGCTCTCTTCTTTTCCTTTCACATCTCAGGTGGGGTATAAAGTGGTTAATAGGTAATCAGGACCCAGACCATAACCGCCTGCACCTGTAGACATCCCAGGGCTCTCCCCGGTCCTAGCGACCTCCACCTATTCTCCTAGCGCCCTCTAGTGGCCTACCCCGGACATCCTGGACATTTTAGGGGAACAGCGCCATCTAGTGGCCTGCCCTGGCTAGGACAGCCTCTTATTTATCACAAAGGGTATGTGTTGGGGGTATCTTGTGGGTGGGATTTGGGCATTCCCAAAACTTGGAATTTTTTCTGCCATAATGGAACAAAGCAAAAATATCCAGGGCTCAAAGTTAGATTGCAGACATAAGGGTGATTATAGTGCTGTAGAGTTGGGTACAGTAGGTTTTTGGTGGGTTTTGGAGGGCTCACTATACAATATAAGGGAATAACAGTGAGATGTGTAACTGGGACCTTTTATGTAATGTCTACTACAGTGCCCCCTAGGGTGCCCCGTTGCTCTGCTGGGATGTGGCCAGTCTACCAAGAATGCTGCTTCTCCCCCCCCCCCCCCCACTATACATCCAAATAGCTTGTTTTTGTGCATTTTTCTCAGACTTCTTTTTTCCAAAAATGGTTCTAAAAGGTAGACGCACTGAGCACAACAACATCTAGCAAATGGCCATTTTCAAAGTAAAAAGTTGGACGTTTTGAAAATGGCCGTGTTTGTTACTGGATTTTTGGATGGTTTTCCTAAAATGTCCAAAATTGGATTTAGATGCCATATCGAAAACTTCCCTCCATGTTAACTTGGAAGCTGGTTTAAAAGTAATTTAAGTGGAGCAGAAGGTCATGATCTGTTTCTAGGAATCATGAACACTCAACTATTTAAAGTCAGTATCTTGAGAAAATATCAATTAACTCAGTCTTGAGTGGCCACAAAATTTTGGAGTGCGTTATGTTCACGCAATCAGATTACAAAGAAAATGTGAGAATGTACTGAGTGAGGAAGAGTTCAAAACTACAATATAGTAGCTCAATTTTAATTGGATATAAATATGACCTAGATTCTACAATGAAACTTATAACTAGAGTTACTATAATATGTTACCATGTTAGGAATGTGAGTCATTATATTACAGGCTTTATATTATGTAATGGGACCTAGTTAATAATAAACACCCATTAACAGCGTCAATGCGTACACATTAGTAACTGGAGCTGGTAATTTGCATGAACCAAGAATTTTAGACATGTTTATTCCTTGAAAATTTGTCACTTAAATTACCCAAAGTTGGCTACGTCGATTTCCAGTAGTACAATCTATGATGACTTCTAGGGGATGAAATCCAGCAGGAATTTAAAAATGCTAATTATTCAGTTGGTGGCTCAATCCTTTTGGATTTCACTGGAATAGAACATTGAGTCACATCCTCTGATAAAGTACACCTTGACGCCCACATTATTAACAAATTCACTCAAGTGAATCAGACTGCATCTGCTGGGGAGAATAAAAGTGCTTGTTTGGAGAACAATATTAGATTCTTTCCCAGCACACTAACTTTATGGTTCAAAACCCAAAGCCATGGATCGGAGATCGACTTCCGAACATGTATCTGCTTGGTAGCTAATGCACCATTGCATACTAAATACTTTGGCTTGAAATCTTGGATTAGACAAAAATAAACAGCAATATTCAAAGACAGAAGTATCTTGATATATTGCACAATCCTCAATTCTGTCTTTCGGATTTACAGCTGAAAACCCCAGAGTAAAAAATAATAAGAGATGACAGGATGATAAATATGGTATGAAAGGCACAGTGTGAAGGAAAAGAATGCTTTTGCTACAAAGTCATGATTGTAATGCTATGGAGGTGTATATGGAATATGCTGAATTTGCTGAAAAGAGTCTGTACTGTGGGTTCTTTGTATTAACATTTAATTGTGCCATTTTACAGATTCATTTGTGTGTACAAAGAAATACAAAGGCACCATATTTTTTTTGATAAAAAGCCCTTAAGTAATTCCCCCGGTCATCTGAGATTTCACAACTATGAGAACAGGCAGCCTAGAACAGTGGAAGGGATCATTGCAGGGTGGAGGGAGGGGATCGGGGATTGGTGGGGAAAGAATATAAAATGTGTGAGTGAGTGAATGAGGAGTTGGAGGGAGTGTTTGTGTGGGGTGAATGAGTGTGCGAGACTGAGAGGAATGGAAGCTCTGTAGGGTGAGTAGGAGCAGGGCCGCTGAGAGACTGAACCGGGCCCGGGGCAGAGCCACTGCCCCCCCCCCCCCGGATCACTGCCACCTGCCCTCCGGATCACTGTGACCTCCCTACAGAATCCAATTACCTTCACTGGCGGGGATCCTGAGACCCCGCCAGCGGAAAACGTGTTCCTCCAGCACTGCTCTTCCACCGATTGCCTGCCCCTGTGGCTGCTTTACCTCTCAGGCGCTAAAAGCAGCCATTCAGCTGGGCAGAAGAGCAGCGCTGGAGGTGCTCCTCCGAGTCCTCCCCAGCCTCCAAGGGGGGCCTGACCGCGGCGCCGGAGTTTTCTCTCTCCTGCTCCTGTTGGGATATGATCACTCGGGTCCCGTCAAGAACAGGAGAGGTAGTGAGACCCCAATGCTGGGCCCCCCTTGGAGGCCCGGGCCTGGGGAATTTTGCCCCCCTCTCAGTAGCTATGAGTGGGAGTGAATGAAAGTATCTATGGGGTTGTGATATCTGTGTGTGTGTATGTGTTGGGGAGGGTGGGGGTGAGCAAGATTGAGATGATCAGAGGCTGTGTGGGCAGTGGCATTCCTAGGCTGGCTGACACCTGGGGCGGATCGCAGATGCGCCCCCCCCCCGGGTGCATTTTTACCTGCTGGGGGGGGGGGTGCCGCTCGCCTGTCGGCTCCGAGTCCGCTCGTTCCCTGCTGCTCCCTCAACCCCAGAACAGGAAGTAACCTGTTCAGCGCAGAGGGAGCAGCAGGGAGGGAACAAGCGGACTCGGCCAACAGGCTCGCGGCACCCCCCCAGCGGCGTGCACCCAGGGCGGACCGCCCCCACCGCCCCCCCTTGGTACGCCACTGTGTGTGGGCTAAGTCAGTTTGTCTCACCTAGAATGTAAACTGCACTGAACCTGGAAAAGGGATATTAGCGGTATACAAGAATTGATTCGATTTGATTTGTAAGGGGCTAATGAGAGCCATGGATATTGTCCTTTTTTGTAATAACTAGAAAAGAAGGGACTTTTTGCTTGTAAATAATTTTGGTATAATATGATTAGTATCTGGATTTTATCCCTACTTTATTTCATCTTTACTCTATATTGATTGAGCGACTGAAATCCTGCGGGGTTACAGGGTTTGATTCATTTTTATCTAATTGTCAGTTTCAAGTTGTTCTTGATAACTGCAAATCTGAATGGATGTTTGTGCTGCTGGGTGACTTCAGCCCCTCGAGTATTCACCAATATATAATGACAGTGGTGGCTTATCTTCATCAAAGGAGATTGATCATATTCCAGTATTTAGATGCCTGGTTAATAGTGGGCCAACACAGTATTCAGCCCTTCAAGCATTGTAAAAGACATTCCACCTTCTCAAAACCCTAGGTTTCATCATAAATTACGCAAAATCTCATTTGTCTCCAGTCCAACAGTTGGAGCTCAGATAATGACACCCTTGGCCATGGCAAAACTACCAGAAGCAAGGATGCAGACTATTATGGCACTAGTGTTAAAGATACAATGTGTTCAGATTACAACAGCATATTTTCTCCTAACCTTATTAGGCCACATCGCTGCGATTGTGCACGTACAACCCTTAGCCAGACTCAACATGCGGCCATTTCAGTGGTTTCTGAGGGATTGATGGTTCCAGTACAATCAACTATTGTCTACAACAATAGTACTCACTCATTGCATCAAGTGTATTCTACAGTGGTGACAGTGTGGGACAATCTCTGTACAGGTTCATCGTTCCAGCCTCCAACACCAACAGTCCATCTGACGACGGATGCCTCAAAACATGGATGGGGAGCACATCTCAGGCATCTCACAACTCAGGGAGCATGGTCACTTGTGGAACAGCTCAGTAGCAAGCAATCTCTTCAAATTACAGGCCATTCGACTGACAATATCTACTTTCATCTGCAGTTGTGTCACCAAACAATTCAAGCACAAATGGACAAGTCACAAGGAGACACGGGATCTTGTCTCCTCTGCAAAGAAGCTATATATGGATATGGGTGCTAGTGTGTTCTCTGGGATCCACAATCACAGCTTTGTACATTCCAGGAAAGCTCAACACACTGGCGCACTCATTAAGCAGGAAATTGTAACCGCACAAATGGTCCAAATTATTTACTCGGCTTTCAGGCAATGGGAGTCAACCCTACATGGATCTCTTCGCATCCCCACAAAATATGAAACGTCTCAGATACTGTTCAGAGCAGCATCAGATGTGTTCCTGGTGTGATGGAATCAGAGACTTCTCTATGTCTATCATCAAATCCCTCTAATAGCAAACACATTAAACAAGCCAGAAGAGACTCCTGTAAGTCTAATTCTCATCGTTCCATATTGGCCATGTCAACTATGGTTCCCGATCTTGCTCTCAATGTCAACAGAGCAACTGTTATTCCTCCCAAAGATACCAGATCTCATCACTCAAAACCAGGTACAACTCCTGAATCCGAATCTGAACACATCCAATCTGACGGCATAGTTCATCAGCCCACTATGATGTTTTCTACACTTTTTTCACCAGGAGTGCTCTATATCCTTCTTGCTGCATGCAAGGACTCGACAAAAAAATTGTATGCTTCAAAGTGGCACAGGTTTACTGTGTGGTGCGGGAATCATCACATACCACCGGTCACTTCTACTATTTCGCAGCTTCTGGATTACTTGTAAAATCTTTAAGATTCTGGCTTATCATATTCATCTATCAAGGTCACTTATTAGCGCTGTCTTTGTTTCATGATCTGATCGATGATACTACCATTCTTTGACATCCTGTCACAAAAAGGTTTATGAGAGGCCTTTTATATGTATGACCCCAATTCGACCACCAGTAGTAGCTTGGGACTTAAGTTTAGTACTTAATTCTTTTATGAATGCTCCTTTTGAACCTATGACATCACCTCCATTAAAATATGTTGCTTGGAAAACATTATTTTTATTGGCAATCACATCAGCTCGCCGTATTGGTGAGATTCAGGTGTTAGTTCACTATGCACCTTATATTCAAATTTTGCTTCACACTCACCAGAAATTTCTGCCAAAACAGTAGTATCTTCTTTTCACTTAAACCAGTTGATTATCCTTCCAGTATTCTACTGACCTCCACATAGCACAGCTGAACAAGCAAGACTTCCTACCTTGGACTGTGTGCGAGCATTTAGTATTTACCTGCATCGTACAGCCTGTCCTACCAGACCATGTCAGCTATTTATTTTACTGAGAGTTACTACTCACGCTCAACCAGTCACCAAAGGGACTTTATCACATTGGATTGCGAACTGTATATATTTTTCCTATGAAGACATGGGACTTCATGCACCTGAGGAGATACCTCATGTCACAGCACACCACCTTAGAGCCATGTCTACTACCAGGGCACATCTACAAAAGACTGCTCCATTAGATATTTGTAAAACAACCACATGGGCATCGTTACATACTTTTACGAGACATTATTGCATTGACAATGCATCTGCAGCAGACTCCACTTTTGGAAGAGCTGTTTTATCTTCACTGCTTTGAGGTGTCCGCTCTCCTCCTGCTTTGCTTCCAGGTAACAGTCATGGTCTTTACTTATGATAAATATTCATATGCTCCCTGGGGTCAGCTTTGGAGTCATCAGCTGTGTGGCTACATGATCTTTCTGTTCAGAGAGAAAGAAAAGAGTTGCTTACCTGTAATGGTAGGTCTGCTTGGGCAGAAGATCATCTAGCCACACAGACCCACCCAGGGTTGATGCCATCTTTGGGACTGAGAAACGGGCATGTACAATTATTTCAGTAGATACAGTGTGGCGGGAATATAGGGTCATGCACAGGTTTTTTCTAGAGTTTTCTGTGCTTTGGAAGGCTCGGGCCAGTAACATCACCATGACGTCACTTCAGTTGTGAGGCTAGATGATCTTCTGTCTAAGGAGGACTACTGTTACAGGTAAGCAACTCTTTTTTTCTGTCTGATGCTTCCCACCTGAATGGAAACAGGAAGTTGCATCAGACGGAAGGCTGTTGGGTCACTACGAGCAGCACATAGGAATTGCTGCTTGCTGCCGGAGACCTGTGAAAGGAAAAACACATTTTAAAAGGTCACTGGGGGGGGGGGGGGGGGGGGGGGGGAGGAGGAGGGGTTGAGAGGCAAAACTAAGATGTCAGATCACTGGCCACGGGGTGGGGTGGGGTGGGGGAGAGGGCGCTACAACATAATCACGACATCCAACAGTGATTACCGAACAGGAAGAAACGTCCAAGTCTAAAAAGAAGGACACCCTAAGTTAGACCTGTTTCAGTCACATCCAGGGTACAAAAAGGTGTTCTGTTTGAACAGCTAACTTCTGGAGGGATTAAGGCATGACTTCTCCTTAATCCCCCCCCCCCCCCCACGTGGTTGTTGTCCCCCTCTGTCTCCTAAGAAAATGAAACTGAAAATGGATACCAGGCAGCGAAAAGATAAGATCCTGTCACTCTGCAGATAATCTAAAAATGCAAGCAGGAGAAGGGGCAGCTGGCAGGAAAACTTTGGTGGGGCCAGGACTTGTGTGCCCGCCTCTCGTTCTGAGATCTCTGATTCTGTTGGCTATCTGATGAGCACACTAGCACATTTCAGCACCCTTGAGTGGGCCTCGGCAAGATCTTGCACAGTACAGGGGCCGTCCTCAAGCAATGGGCAGAGAAGAAGGAGTCGCATTCTCTGCCTCTCACCTCCTTCACGGATTTCAGGTGTCACCAATAATCGCCCATCAAGTAAGCTAATAAACAGATGCAATAACTTTACTTTTATCAAATCCGGGATCCTCCGATCTTTGACAATGAGAGAAATTAGGAATTCACAGGCAGCATATGGTCTGAACTTAATCCCAGAAAGGAAACACTGTTGATATAAATTATGCTTTTCCATCTTTTGCTACATTTTCACATTCTGTCATGCTTGTATGAGCACATAGTCATACCATATGTGATGTAAATCCCACGCTTGCAAGCTTATTGCTGATCTGAAGCCTTTAAAACAGCTTTGGTTGGAAACAGAAGTAATATATCTTTCTATGAGACAACCCTCAATGTTCCTAATACCTGCACGGCATAGAATTCGCAGTTCCTTACAGGAAACCATTCTGGTTTTCCTGGTTAATTTTCCTGCTTCCGGCTGAGACACAAAATGATACAAAAGAAAAGTCACTAAGTAGCTTCCACAATGCTCCTACGGTCTATACACACTACGGTCTGTCAGCTGCTTGTGATTGTCATGAAGTGAAAGATAAAAGGCAAACAGAGAAGAAGATTATGCAAGGACTCAATCTTGATAACAGTGGGATGCCATCTTTGTGAATTCCTCCACGAAAATAATCAAAATTCAACCTTAGTTCACAGCCCTTTTCTAGGGTCCAACCATCTGGGAAATCCACATTGTCAGCACTGTGACAAAACTAGGACTGGTTACCTGTGATGACAAAAACAACATCAATGTGATAAATGGGTCAATATTCAGCTGACAGTGGTCAGTGTTTTGCTTTTTTTTATGCTGACTGCCTCTGGCTGTTAGAACTGGATATTCAATGCCAGGCGATGTCTGGCACCAGCATTGAATATCTGGATCATTGACAGACCCAGCAGTTAAGAACATAAGAACAGCCTTATTGGGTCAGACCAATTGTAGATGTGAATCACTTGTTTACTCTTTCCAAAAATACTAGAACTAGGGGGTGCGCAATGAAGCTACAAAGTAGTACATTTAAAACAAATCAGAGAAACCATCACGTAACTATAACTAAGATTATTCTTCCCAATGTGCATCACTTTACATATGTCCACATTAAATTTCGTCTGCCATTTGGATGTCGAGTCTTCCAATTTCCTAAGGTCTTCAAGCAATGTTTCACAGTCCGTAAGTGTTTTAACAACCTTGAATAATTTTGTATCATCTGTAAATTTAATCACCTCACTTGTTCTGATTTCCAGATCATTTATAAATATGTTAAATAGCACCCTCCCCCCAGTCTCATCCAATCTCCACCTATACATTTAGGAATCTTCAGGTTATTGATTCTTGCACTCTCTCCACCAGTGTTTCATCCATCTTCTCAACCACTATGTTATCCCATTCTGTCAGTGACGCTGTCTCATCCTTTAATACTATTCTCTCCTCTGCTCTAGATACCCTCGCTCCTCCCATTCCCTGGTCTGTAAGGTGTACCAAACCCCAGCCTTGGTTGATCTTTAGAATCCGCAACCTATGCTCCTGTGCCTGATCTGCTGAACGCCTTTGGCTAAAATCCCGTGCCCATGCTGACTTCATACATTTTATATTCTTGCTGACCTCCTTCCAGTTAGCTCTTTCACTTGCCAAACAGGACTACTACATCTACTTGACAAACTCTCTTGGCTCAAACCTTCAAAGTCTTTTTGCCACGCTGAACTCTCTCCTTCACTTTCTCCCCAGACAATGGCTGAGTACTGATTTAAATGAAAACAAGATACTACTTTTGACAGAAATTTCGGGTGAGTGCGAAGTAACACTTTATTGTGCAAAATTTGAGTATAAGGTGCATAAGTGAACTAATGCCTAAATCTCACCAATATGGTGTGCTGATGTGATTTTACATTTCACATTTCAGTTCTCAACCAAGCCACTTCCACCTCACCTTCCCCCAGTCTATTCCATCAACTCTCCTTCAACCCCTGCTTCCTTTTCTGAAATCATTGAGGAGGAAACTGCACATTTTCGTTCCTCCTCCAAACTGACTACCTGTTCCTCTGATCCTATTCCCACTCATCTACTCAGCACTATCTCACACTATGTCTTCTACTGTCATATCCTCAGTCTTTCACTTTCCACTGCAACTGTTCCTGATGCCTTCAAACATGCCTAGTTACACCAATCCTCAAAAAACCTTCATTGGACCCTACCTGCCCTTCCAACTATCGCCCACATCTCCCTTCTCCCTTTCCTATCCAAGATACTTGAACGTGCTGTCCACCACATTTGTCTTGACATTCTTTCATCTCAAACTATTCTTGATCTACTTCAACTGAAACAGCCCTTGCTAAAGTCTCCAATGACCTGTTCCTGGCCAGATCTAAAGGTCTCTGTTCTATCCTCATCCTTCTCGATCTATCTGCTGTTTTTGACACTGTTAATCATCACCTACTCCTTGATACGCTGTACTCACTTTGATTTCAGGGCTCTGTTCTTTCTTCGTTTTATTCTTATCACACTTTTAGTGTATGCTCTGGTGGATCCTCCTTCACTTCTATCCCATTATCAATTGGTGTACCTCAGGTCTCTGTCTTGGGACCTCTTCTTTTCTCCATCTATACTTCTTCCCTTGGTGCTCTGATCTCCTCCCATGGCTTTCAGTATTTTATTTATTTTTATTTATTTGTTGCATTTGTATCCCACCTTATCCCACCTCTTTGCAGGCTCAAAGTGGCTTACAATACATCATGAGTAGTGGAAGAATGTTAGTAGATAAATATTTGGTATTGCAGGATCTTGGTCAGCATGATGTTATCACCTTTATGCTGATGACTCCCAGCTCTACCTCTCCACACCAGAAATTTCAGCAGGAATCCAGGCCCAAGCCTCAGTCTGCTTGTCTGCCATTGCTGCCTGAATGTCTCACCGCCATCTGATACAACTCTCATCCTCCCTGTCTTATCAGCTCATAACCTTGGGTCCATCTTTGACTCCTCTCGCTCTTTCCCTGGACATATTCAACAGACTGCTAAAACCTGTCATTTATTTTTCTACAATATCACCAAAATTCATCCCTTCCTTTCTGAGTACACTACCAAAACCCTTATCCACACTCTTATCACCTGTCACTTAGACTACTGCAACTTGCTTCTCACAGGTCTCCCACTAAGCCATCCCTCTCCCCTTTAATCTGTTCAAAATTCTGCTGCATGACTTATATTCCGCCAGTGTCGCTATGCTCATTTTAGCCCTCTCCTCATGCCACTTCATTGGATCCCTATGTTTCCGCATACAGTTCAAACTCCTCTTATTGACTTAAGAGTTGAGAGGTACTGAGGAGCTGCAGAGTGAATGCATTTGTATCTCTCCCTGCACTCCTCCCTGGGAATTCTGTTCATGAGTAAATCTCACATCTGTACCCTTCTCCTCCACTGCCAACTCCAGACTCCGTTCCTTTTATCTTGCTGCACCATATGCCTGGAATAGACTTCCTGAATCAATACGTCAAGCTCCAGCTCTGGCCATCTTCAAATCGAGGCTAAAAGCCCACCTATTTGAGGCTGCTTTTAACTCCTATTGTTCAGTTCCCATGTCTGTTTTATCATTCCCACTTTAAGTAATTCCCTTATCCCTTATTTGTCCTGTTTGTCTGTCTTGATTAGATTGTAAGCTGTCTAGCAGGGACTGTCTCTTACATGTTCATTGTACAGCGCTGTGTATGTCTAGTAGTGCTATAGAAATGATTAGTAGTAGTAGTAATATAACAGTAATTTGATAAATGTCAGTACAATACAAACAATATACCATAATAGACAGCATGGAAGAGTATTCAAATAGCATAGATATAATACGATTTGAGCATAATACCAATGAAACATCAAATAAGTACACATTAGAACATTCAAATAACATAGATATTATCCCAATGCTTTTTCCACAATACAACTTACCATGTAGCGGGGAACCCAAGTGCAGATATATAGATGGGGACAAGATGGGTAGTACAGAATCAGTTGGGATAAACAGGGGATGGGATTTGATATACACCTTTCTGTGGTTGCAATCAAAGCAGTTTGCATATTATATACATGCACTTATTTTGTACCTGGGGCAATGGAGGGTTAAGTGACTAGCCCAGAGTCCCAAGGAGCTGCAGTGGGAATTGAACCCAGTTCCCCATAATCAGAGTCCGCTGCACTAACCACTAGGCTACTCCTCCACTAGCAACATTTCATGTAGAAGCTTGCCCTTGCAGATCAGCAACACGGCTGCACAGGCTTCTGTTTCTGTGAGTCTGACGTCCTGCATGTACGTACGTGCAGGATGTCAGACTCGCAGAAACAGAAGCCTGCGTGGCCGAGTTGCTGATCTGCAAGGGCAGGCTTCTACATGCAATGTTGCTAGTGGAATAGCAACATTCCATGTAGAATCTCAAACAGTAGCAACAGAATCTCAATAGTAGCAACATTCCATCTACAATCTCCAATAGTAGCAACATTCCATGTAGAATCTCAAATAGGGAAAGGGAAGTGGGACTTGATATACCGCCTTTCTGAGGTTTTTGCAACTACATTCAAAGCAATTTACATATATTCAGGTACTTATTTTGTACCAGGGGCAATGGAGGGTTAAGCGACTTGCCCACAGTCACAAGGAGCTGCAGTAGGAATCAAACCCAGTTCACTAAGATAAAAGCCCGCTGCACTATCCACTAGGTGGGTGGTTAAGCCCAAGGTAAGTTCTTTGTAGAGTTAAACAAGATTTAAGGAACTGATCTAAGTTACAGTGTGTGTAGTAAGTTAGTCCAGGTGCAGAATGAGTGTAGAGTAATAGGGATGAGCAGCCAGACAATTTTCATTTTGTGTCGTTTTCCATGTCATTTCCAGGACGGTTCATTTTATTCATTTCTGTTTGGTTATTGGGTCATCATTGGGTGGACTATCGGAAAAAGTATGCACTCTTTCTAAAAGAAATGTATCCAAGAAGGAGAATACAGAAATGCAGTCCGAGACTATGAAAACGTGGCAGAACGATACCAGAAAATTTTCCCATTGTATTGAGTGCCACAAGCTTGATTAAAAAAAAATTTCTAACACACCTGGATAAATTGCCTATAGACTTTACATTTTATGAAACTCTAGCAGGAAGCTTTCTTTGGCACACTGCAAGCAGAGGACGAGCTTTAGCAGTCAATTTGAGAGACTCAGATCATTCTCGACGTACCCTGGCTAAGGAGATAGGTTCATTTCTGTGATGGTCTGTGCAAAACTAACCCATTTGGAGACATTGCCTCCGAGAGTTTAATGTGGGCCTATATTCAAACTTTTGCCATCCAAAAGAATGTATTTTGTATGGGTTCAACTCAGTGTAGTAATTTAGGGAAATAGTGTTCTCTCTCTTTCAATGAGATAATAGTACCGGCTTGGCTATCACTTTCTCCTGGGCATATTACTTTACTGATTTATGTCGCCTTTGTTCTGTTCCTCTGCAGATTTAATACACTGGTTATATAAGCAATCTGGCATCTTCTGCCTTGTTGCTGTATTTTTCAGTGGGGCAGATGGTGCAGAGGAAAATGTTTCTTCTGTCACCTTAAAGCATTAACACATCAATTTCAAATCGCATGTATATTATTGCTTCATGATGACACCTTTAGAACTTTATTGCTCTTCAGCTAAACTTGACAGATGCCTTTAATCTTCACATGCAGAAAGAGAGAAGACTTTCTGGACATTCCTTCCTAACACATGGCGTTCCTTGGTTGGCTGCCACTCGGGGCGGATTGCTGCTGAACCCCCCCCCCCCCCCAGGTGCAGCATTGTCCGTCCTCCCCAGGTGCAGCATGACACCCCCCTGGTACATCACTGTCCCCCTCCCTGGTGCATTACTTCCAAGGCCCCCCCCCCCCCCGGTGCATTCTTCTTACCTGCTGGAGTGCAGGGAGCAGCGTGGCTGTCAGCTCCGCTGGTTCCCTGCTCCCTCTGCCCCGAAACAGGAAGTGACAGCAGAAGGAGCAGGGAACCAGCGAAGCCGACAGCCACGCGGCTGCTCCCTGCACCCCTCCTGCAACGTGCACTCGGGGTGAATCACCCCCACCGCCCCACCCTCGGTACACCACTGGATATACTGCCTTTCTGTGGTACAACCAAAGTGGTTTATATATTATCTACAGGTACTGTATGTATTTTCTCTGTCCCTAGTGGGCTCACAATGTTGAGTAATAGTATAATAATGGGAGAACCACTTCCAATCTGAGTCCAGTTCAGGTTTGGATCCATGAACACTGGACTCAAGTCTACTTACATTATCAGAGTTACTTTCAATTCAATTCAAATTTGGCTCCAATTTTCTCAGATTTTTGTGTATAGTTTCACATTAACTATGAGCACTTGGAAATAATGCTCATTTCTGAATATGTCAAACAAAAGTAAGAATCTCTCTATATAAAAGGCAACCCCAATGTTCTGAAGCCTCCATGGAAGTTGAGGCGCCCGAGATATCTGGTGTGCACTGGAGTGTCTGCACCGCCCTCGCGTCAAAACGTCATGATGTCGAGGGCGGAGCTATGACACTCGACGAGGGCCGAAACGGAAACGCCACAGCGAACAAGGCAAGAGGCTCGGAGGGACGGAGGGAGGGGGCCCCTTGCTAGAGCCCGTTTCATTGCGCTCAGAAACGGACATTTTTTCCTAGTTTTTAAATATTAGCAACTCTACCAGGTGTAAAAGATTCAAATGAAGGAAGATAGAAATTAGAATCGAGTCATGAACAGTGAAAATATATCCAAACAAGCCACGAATAATACAGATTTATACAAGCAAGCCACACATGTTTCTGATTTATCCAAACAAGCCATGAATGGTATAAATTTACCCAGTGAGCTTTGACCTATCCCAGTTTGAAACTGATTATCCTTGTCCTGTTGGGGATGGGGTTCAGGTTTGTCCCTAATGCAGTACCTCGGTGCAGTCTGTCTCAAACTGATTAATTCATGACCTGCTATTTAATCCAGCCTTTGACCTATTAATCAAAAATAAGATACATTTTTTTAACAATAAGTATTTATTAATTTTTGAGAAGGAAACAACAAAACAGAGACATATAGAGAGTGAGCACACATATCCTTTCATTACACATCAGTTTCCCCTATTAGTCTGTAGCAATTTACATACTTCAATTACTCCTTCATTATCCCCCTTCCCCTTCCAGCCCCCCTCCCCGTAACCCCCCCCACCTCCCCTTCCTCTAAACATTACCCAACAACTGATCCAGATGAACCCATTCAACTGCCTTAGGATCAAACTTCCCCAACCGGCGATCAGTTCATTTTTCCAACTCCCACAACACTCGAACCTTCAACAACCAAGTGGAAACAAAAGGCCCATTAGACTGTTTCCAGTGGGCTGCAAGTACTGTCTTTGCCACAGCAAAACACATTCACTTCAGTCTTTTTTGCCATTTCAGGCCTCTTCGGTTCCCCCATCCTAGGAGACAACATTTAGTATCACAGGAACACTCGAACTCTAGAGAAGTTGCTATCAAGTGGGTTACCCCAGTCCAATACTCCTGTATTCGGCAACAAGTTCACCAAATATGAAAGTAGGTGCCAACTTGCTCACCACATCTCCAGCAGAGATCTGTGGTCCATTTTCCTTAATCGCTCTGGTGTAAAGTCCCAGTGCGTTAAAACTTTAAATGCATTCTCTTTAAGACACAAATAGAAGATTTTTTCACTTCCAAGCAGAGAGCTTTCCATTCTTGAACACTCATTTCACACCCTAAATCAGCTTCCCATGCCCTCATATATGGAAACTTAACAAACCCGCTCCCTCTAATTAGACGATAGAATAAAGTAATAACTTGTCTAACTTGTCTAGTCTTCCCTACAGAGACCCATATATTCTCGAAATGCTCATTCTCCTCAGGATCTTTTCTTGTCCATCCCCTTTCTAGTATGTAATGTTGCACTTGCAAGTATGGGAAAAGATCTGACGAAGTCAGGCCGTATTCCTCCCGCAAATCTTCGAATTTTCACATTACTCCCCCAACTAGAAGGTTCCTGAACTGAATCAGTCCCTTACGTGCCCAAGTGATATATGTCCCTCGTCCAAGCCCTGCCTGAAAGCCTGGTTCCTGCGAAATGAGTGCAAATGAGGAAGGTGACCTATAACCCCTCAGCTTGATTTTCAGCCTGCTCCATAGTGTTAATAAATGAGATATGTACAGATTTGTAGTCAGCTGCTTATAGTCACAATGGGTGAGGGAGGCCCAGAGTACTGAATCAAGAGATATGCTACCCACAAAGCTCTGCTCAAGAGTTTTAATAGAGGACGGGTAGCCCTGTTTCCAAGTGGAGATGAACTTCAATTGAGCTGCCCAGTAATACCACTCCCAATTGGGCACCCCTCTCCCTCCCAGTTCCGTCGAGCCCCACATCACCCTCTTCGCCAACCTCGGAGATCATTGACCCCATATAAAGCCTGAGTTCTCTGATTGAAGGCTGTCCAGTTCCACCCTGGGGACTAGCAACGGCAGGGACTGAAACAAAATAGCACCCTGGGCAAAAGGTTCATCTTTACTGCTGCTATCCTGCCCCACCAGGAAATCCAACCTTCCCGCCACCCTCTCATCTCTCTCCGAAGCTGTTGAATCAGAGGGGTGTAGTTTAGAGCATATAATTTTGATGGCTCTCTAGGTATTTGGATCCCCAGGTATCTGAAACTCTTGCCAGCCTTGCGAAAGGAAAAAAAAAACCCAGCAGTCTTTTCTCTTCCGCAGCTGTTATTGTGATTCCCATAAATTCTCATTTATCATAATTTATTTTGAATCCTGAGAGTAGCCCAAATTCGTTAAGTTCTTGTATTATAATTGGTAAAGTCAACTGTGGTGTATTGACATAAACTAGGATGTCATCTGCGAATAGGGCAATTTTATGTTCCCTTCCTTCCAACCTAATCCCCCTAACATCTCCCAAAGCCCGTATTTTACTGGCAAATGGTTCAATAGATAAAGCGAACAATAAGGGGGAGAGTGGGCACACTTGTCTCGTTCCCCTACTAATCAAAAAAAGGTGAGGAATAACCTCCATTTATTTTCAAACGCGCCACTGGAATTTGTTGCCAGAGAAAGTGGTAAAGGTGGTTAGCTTAGCGGGGGTTTTAAAAAGGTTTGGCTAACTTCCTAAAAGAAAAGTCCATAAGCCTTTATTAAGATGGACTTGGGGAAAATCCACTGCTTATTTCTGGGATAAGCGCATAAAATGTATTGTACTGTTTTGGGATCTTACCAGGTACTTGTAACCTAGATTGGCCACTGTTGGAGGGGCGTAGCCAGACTCCCAATTTTGGGTGGGCCTGGGTCCAAGATGGGTGGGCAGAAGAACTCCATTTGTCCCACAGGTGATTTGGTCTCTCCCTCTCTCGCCTGCATGCTATATGGTCTCTCAAACATCCCCCCCTCTCCCGCATACCTTTGAAATAGTAGATTTTCACCAGCAGCGAGCAGCAACTAATACACACTGCTCATGTTGGCCCCATAGCCTTCCCTCTCATGCAACTTCCTGTTTCCGCATAGGCGGGAATACATCAGAGGGAAGGCTTTGGGGCTGGTGCGAGCAGTATGTATCAGTCAGTCGCTGCTCAATGCAGGCGAAGATCTGCTATTTACAAGGTATGCAGAAGGGACAGTCGTTGGGAGTTTTTGGCTGGTGGGACTTGGGGATCCCTGCCAGCCACATCATAGGTGTGCTGCTACTGGGTGGGCCGGAGCTCAAAGTGGGTGGGCTTGGGCCCACCCAGGCCCACCCTTGGCTACGCCACTGTGTTGAAAACAGGATACTAGGCTTGATGGACCTTCAGTCTGTCCCAGTATGGTAACACATGTTCTTAAGAGAGTGACCTCCCCTGACCCCTGCGCAGGGGTGAGTGTATTGTTCTCACCACTCTGCTTTCTTCTCTGCACAGCCACTGGCACCACTGTTAAGTTTAAACATGAGAACAGGTGCTTCCAGTTTTCCCATTTAAACCTGGGACAGTACTGGCGGCTGAACATGAAGGAGAGCACGGTGATGAGAGCAAAGTAACATGCTCTCTCTGCTGTACAAGAGCAGGTAGAGCTGATGCCAGTGGGGAGAAGACACTAATGCATGGGGAGGGAGGGATGGTGGGGGTATGGAGGGCACCGATGCAGGTGGAGGCACCAGAGCAACAACTGGTTTAGGATATCACAACCCATTGAGCCAACACTGCCCAATGGTCATTGTCCCCGCAAAAACAAAACTCACAAGAGATACTGGGTTGTGACAGGTTTGGGAAAAATAAATATTTATGTTTCAAAAATGGCTATGGTGCACATTTATATTCAGTCACATAAATGTTTACGTTGTTATTCTGCAACGTGAATGTTTATGTGTCTATTTGATCCACTGATACATTGAATGTCTATTTTTCTAAAATGGATGTCAATGCCGTACGTAACCAGTCCATAAATGTCCATTTCTCCATGTGTTTTAGAACAGACTCCATGGCAGCAGATCCTGTTTAAAATACCAGCAGAACTTAAGATATCCTGACTCGGACACGTCGATTGTGATTTGTACATCCTTTCTAAAATGCCAATGCACATGATTTAGGCATAATGTGAAAATGACTTCATAAAATTACCCCCAGAAGAGATGGAAAATGTTTTATTTAGGCAAGGGGTGCCTTTTTTTATGGTTTGTACAAATTAATTTGTCTCAACTCATGGTTGGCTTGGCTCTTGAAAGAAGATATGTTCCTTGGCTCAGGTCTGCCTCCATTTGTCTAGCAAAATTTCTGGCTTTGCCCGCCTCTTACTCAGCTTTTGATGAGATCATTACCAGATTTGTGAACAGTACTGAATATTCATCCTCCAAAATATTTAATGAATTGCAATATACACACTGCAAATTTGTTGACAAGCTATGCAAATTTTGCAGTCAAACTTTCTGAACTTGTAGAGCTTTTGATGAACGTTTTACCAGATTCAAGGTGTGCAAACTTTTCATTACATTTGCCAACTTCTAGGCTATGTAGGAAGCCCTTACCATTTCAGCATCTAGCTGACATCTGTGTTGCTAAAGTCAATAAAAACTGGAGATTTGTGGGAAAGAAACATTCTAAAATCTTTCACATCGAGTACACTAATACTATCCAGCTGAGGCAAAATAAGATAGCACTAGTCTTTCAGGGATTTCAGCCAATGTTTCATGAATTCACTGTTTCAAGATCAAAACACTACATAAAAAAAGGATGGAATCCAATTAAAGCAAAACTTAAATGACCTCATAAGTGGAGTGAACTTTGATGGCAGCTTCAGAGGTTGGGAAATAAGACCAATGCCGGGCAGACTTCCATGGTCTTGGTTCCTTACATGGCAAAAATAGATCAGGATCAAGGATGGAGTGGGCTTCAGAGGCAAGTCGAGTAGTTGGGAAGTAAGACCAGTGCCAGGCAGACTTCTATGATCTGTGCCCAAAATTGGCAGGGAAAGACAGAGATTAACAGCCTTATTTTCGAAAGTGATGGGCGCCCAGATTTCGACCCAAATCGGGAGATAGGCGCCCATCTTGCAAAGGCGCCCAAATTGGTATAATCAAAAGCCGATTTTGGGCATCTTCAACTGCACTCCGTCGCGGGAACGAACAAAGTTGACGGGGGCGTGTGGAGGCATGGTGAAGGCGGGACTGGGGTGTGTTTATCGGCCGAGGAGAGATGGGCGCCTTCAGCTGATAATCAAAAAAAGAAATGCGTTTTTAGCGCAAATTTAGGTCACTTTTTTTTTACCCTTTTTTTCACGAACAAGTCCCAAAAAAGTGCCTTAAATGACCAAATGACCACCGGAGGGAATCGGGGATGACCACCCCAGTGGTCACTAACCCCCTCCCACCAAAAAACCTCCAACTTTAACAACTTTGTTTTCCAGCCTGTATGCCAGCCTCAAATGCCATACCCAGCTCCATCACAGCAGTATGCAGGTCCCTGGAGCAATTGTTAGTGGGTGCAGTGGACTTCAGGCAGGTGGTCCCAGGCCCATCCCCCCCTACCTATTACACTTGTGGTGGTAAATGGGAGCCCTCCAAACCGCCCCCCAAACCCACTGTACCCACATGTAGGTGCCCCCCTTCAGCCATAAGGGCTAAGGTAATGGTGTAGAGTTGTGGGCAGTGGGTTTTGGGGGGGATTTGAGGGGCTCAGCACCCAAAGGAAGGGAGCTATCGACTTGGGAGGTATTTGACTTTTTTTTTTAATTGTTACAAGTGCCCCCTAGGGTGCCTGGTTGGTGTGCTGGCATGTGAGGGGGACCAGTGCACTATGAATCCTGGCCCCTCCCACGACCAAATGCCTTGGATTTGTTCGTTTTTGAGCTGGGCGCCTTCGGTTTCCATTGTCGCTAAAAAACAAAACCGCCCAGCTCAAATCCGCACAACTCTGATGCATTTGCCAGGCACATTTGCCGGGAAACCGTATTATCGAAAAAAAAGATGGGCGGCCATTTTTTTTCAAAAATACGGTCTGTCCCGCCCCTTCACGTACCTGTTCTCGGACATAGATGCCCATGGAGATGGGAGTTCGCGTTCGATTATGCCCCTCCACGTATACCAGTGTTTAATCATAAAGATATGGAACCTGTGCGGAGTGCCAGATTCAACTTTGGCTACATTGTTGGGCAGACTGGTTGGACTGTCTATGGGGCTCGTTTGTGAAAGAGAAAAACGTCTGAAAAGTGTCATAAAGCAGCATTTGGGTGAATTTCTTCTCAAAACATCCAAATCGGTATTTTTTAAACCTAATTTTGCAGACGTTTATCTATGCAATTTGTCTGCAGTGCATCGAAATCACAATGGGGCGTGTCAGGGGTATTTTTTAAGGTGGGATTAGGGCACGCCTAATACTTAGACGTTTTACAGCCATAGTGGAACAAAATTAAAACATCTAGGGTGAAATCTTGAACTGGTCTAGACCTGTTTTTCTAATTAATAAGACACATAAAGGTGCACTGAATGATGACCACTGAAGGGATTCAGGGATGACCCCCCTCCCACCCCATAAAAGTACTCACCAGCCTCCATGATAGCCTCAGATGTTATAGCCAGGTCCATTAGAGCAGCATGCAGGTCCCTAGAGTAGTTTAGTTGTGGGTGCAATGTACTGTAGATAGGTGAACCCAGGCCCATATATCTCCCTACCTATTACATTTGTGGTAGAAACTGTGAGCCCTCCAAAACTCACTAAAACCCCACTGTACCCACATAGAGATGCCCCTTCACTCATAAGGGCTATTGTAGTGATGTGCAGTTGGGGGTAGTGGGTTTTGGAGGTCTCAGCAGACAAGATAAGGGAGCAACGGTGAGATGTGTATCTGGGAGCATTTATATGAAGTCCACAGCAGTGCCCTCTAGGGTGCCCCATTGCTCTCTTGGGGTGTCTATGGGACCAGTCTGCTAAAAATGTTGACCCCTCCTACATCCCAATGACTTGATTTTTTGAGTTTTTAACTTGTGCAATTTGTTTTTCAAAAATGGCCTATAAAGATAAAAGCGCAAAGCGCAAAACTTTGTTCAAAATGGTATTTTTGAAAAAACAGATAAGACATTTTTCTTTTTTTGAAAATGGTTACATTTGCTATTCAGATTTGGTTTGTTTAGCGCAAAACGTCCAAAGTCCGACTTAGAAATTATCGAAAATGTCCCTCCAAGTTACTATTTATTTTATTTATTTATTTATTGCATTTGTATCCCACATTTTCCCACCTTTTTGCGGGCTCAGTGTGGCTTACAATACGATATGAATGATGGAAATACAATTTGTTACAACTTGGTTATGGATTACATTGTGAAGAGTTATACAAGACAATCAAAGTGTTGTTAAGGAATATAAACACTGGAACCAAACCTTGAAACATTGGAGAGAGACAGCGGGAGGTTTAAAGGGCATTATGTATGGTATACATATTTCTGTGAGTAAGGGTATCAGTGAGGTGAGACTACGGGGGATGAGAGTTCAGAAGTGGATGTATTGATGCATTAGTGAACAGGGAGTGTGAGCTTTATGTGTTTTGCTTCTTTCTGTAGATTTTTTCAAAAAGATGGGTCTTCAATAGTTTGCGGAAGGAGGTTTGCTCGTGGATCGTTCAGAGTATGGAGTTTGCTAGATGAGAGCACCAGTTTCATCCTACCATAGTCGCTCACTCTCACAGAAGTCCATCTGCTAAATTTAGGGGGAAAGACAAGAACAGCAGGGTCAGCCTCCAAGCACGTTAGCAGAAATGCAAGCATTAATGTGCATATGGGGGTTATTTTATAACAGGACATGTATTGTGTGATGTCCAAAAAGATGCTTATTTTGTAAGCACACGACCTCAGATTCTACATAGGTTGCCAAAATTTGGGCGTCCAAATTTGGGCATAGATACTAGTTGCACGCAGAAACTAACTAGTCAATTATGTGCTAGCAATTAATTATTGGCGTTAGCCATTAGGCTATGGCACCATGTTAATTATTGGAGTTAATTGGCACATAATTGAAAATAATTAGGACTAATTATTTTCTGGGAATGGCCCTGACCCTCCCGTGGCCATGCTCCCATTTGAGTCACATACTATGGAATTTAGGTGTCCAGTTTTATAGAATAACACATAGGCAGATCCATGTGTATGTCCCAATTATTTTCAATTATGTGCCAATTAACTCCAATAATGTACAAGAAATAATTGCCACATCCAACTGTCATCAGTTGGGCACCAGGATTTACACCAGGTTTCAGCAGGCGCGCAAGTCCTCGGGTGTGGGAATCGGTGCAAAGCACTATTCTATAAAGGTTGCTTAGTACTAAGTAACCTTTATAGAGTTGGCGCTTAGCATGGATTTTAATGACGTCTAACTTTGGGCGCAATTTACTGAATCTGGCCCACAGGCACATATGTGCCTTCATAAAAAATGCTCCCTGTGAGGGAGTCTATAGGACTCTGCCACTTCCCCTTAAGAACACTCCCTCACAGTGTCAGGCCACCTTAAAACCCCTAGTCCTGCTCAAGGAGGAAGTGACACAAGAGGGGTGGCGCCAGGAGGGCATGGCCCAGGAAGTATAAAAGGTCAGGCCAGGGCTAGGTTAAGGAGACCCAGAGGGAAGCAGCGATGCCCACTGCAGATGCCTTCACCCTGAAGTTGAGAACCTTGACTACTACGTTCGGGTAGGCCAAGTTCAGCTTGAAACCTGGAAGAGTTTGTGTTTTGACCTGGCCAGCTGCAGGCCAGCCTTGTGTGCTTACTAGAGATTGTGTTGGATCCAGGGACTAGACTGGAGTCTAGTAAGAATTATTGCTGAGAGAAAGACAGTCATATATACTGTGGCCCTGCAGGAGCAGGCCACCCAAGGCCAATGTTAAATTTGCAGAACTAGTTTGAGCGTTGATTCCTTCCTCCCTGTGAACAGAAGCCTTTCCAGATACCTTTAATAATATTATTTGTTTTCACTGCAGGGATGATCTGACCATTGGGCAACTGGGCAGTGCCCGAGGGCCCAGAAGCTATAGGGGGCCCAGTGGCTCTGCTCAGTTGCCCGCCACACACTACAGTCCCCTCGGGCCCTGGTGGTCTAGTGGCCGTTGCCGTTATTCTTCCCGGTGCCGCTTGTTTTAAAAATGGCTGCTGAGACTCCCTGCGGCAGTTTCGTAAGACTGTCAAGACCCTCGAGACTACCACGGGAAGTCTCAGCAGTCATTTTGAAAAGATGGCACAGGGCAGAGTAGCAGCAGCAGGTGGACAGGAAAGAGTGGGGTTCTTTCCTGCCCCCGAAAAAGCCACTAGACCACCAGGGCCCTTCAAGGTAAGGGGGCAGTAGTGTGTGTGTGGGGCGGTGGTAGATGGGGGGGTGGTAGCATGGGTGGTATGGGGGGTGGGCCAGAGTACTCCCACTGCCCGGGGTCCCAGAGTACTCTCAGTCCACTCCTGTTTCACTGCAACTTGCTGAGTGTGTGTAGCTTGTGTTATCTGGCCCCATGGCCCGCCCTTGTTCACGGTACTACACTCTCATAATCGGCCTTAGCCAGTGTTGTGCGATATTGAGTTATTGGTAATTAGTTACTGTAATTAATCACTTTCTTGCAATAATCAATAAAGTAGTTAACTACTTATTCACTATCCCAGTAACTGTAATTAATTACTTTTGAAGAGTACTAGCACAACATGACATGACATGACAGAGGATGTGGTTGGCGTGAGTTAGTCAAACCTCCTTGAAGTAAGCATCAAGAGATGAAATTATGCAATATTCACACTGGGGTTGTGTATAAGATGGATATTTTACCTCTTCATGTTCCATAAGGCTTTCACCATAAGTATTATTGGATGTGGTATCAGTAAAGGTAAAGTGACCACCTGTAACAAATGGCACTTCCCAGAGTTTGGAAAGAGATCAGAGACAAGAAAAAGCTGACTGCTGAGAATTTCATAGAGGCCTTGGACTATCCACAAGTGGATGAAAAGACAACTACAGTGTCAGAACAGATTGATATTTGAAATACACACCTAGCTAAGACCTATCCACATGTTTTTCCACCCCTTCAAAAAATGTAGTAGATTGGTGAGACAAGATTTCCCTTCACTAAATCCATATTGACTTGTCTCATTAATCCATGCTTTTGAATATGCTCTGTAATTTTGTTCTTAATAATAGTCTCTACCATTTTGCCTGGCACTGACGTCTGACTCACCGGTCTATAATTTCCCAGATCTCCTCTGGAACCTTTTTTAAAAATCGGCGTTACATTGGCCACCTTCCAATCTTCCGGTACCACGCTCGATTTTAAGGATAAATGACATATTACTAACAATAGCTCTGCAAGCTCATTTTTCAGTTCTATCAGTACTCTGGGATGAATACCATCCGGTCCAGGAGATTTGCTACTCTTCAGTTTGTAGAATTGCCCCATTACATCCTCCAGGTTTAAAGAGAATTCATTAAGTTTCTCTGACTCGTCCGCTTCGAATACCATTTCTGGCACCGGTATCCCACCCAAATCTTCCTCGGTGATGACAGAAGCAAAGAATTCATTTAATCTCTCCACTACGGCTTTGTCTTCCCTGATAGCCCCTTTTACTCCTCGGTCATCTAGCGGTCCAACCAATTCTTTTGCCGGCTTCCTGCTTTTAATATACCTAAAAAAAGTTTTTTACTATGTGTTTTTGCCTCCAACACAATCTTTTTTTCAAAGTCCCTCTTAGCCTTCCTTATCAGCACTTTGCATTTGACTTGACATTCCTTATGCTGTTTCTTATTATTTTCAGTCGGTTCCTTCTTCCATTTTCTGAAGGATTTTCTTTTAGCTCTAATAGCTTCCTTCACCTCACTTTTTAACCATGCTGGCTGTCGTTTGGTCTTCCGTCCTCCCTTTTTAATACGTGGAATATATTTGGCCTGGGCTTCCAGGATGGTGTTTTTGAACAGCATCCATGCCATGATCCTCGCAGCCGCTCCTCTAAGTTTTTTTTTTCACCGTTCTTCTCATTTTATCATAGTCTCCTTTTTTAAAGTTAAATGCTACCATATTTGATTTCCTGTGTATACTTACTTCAAAGCTAATATCAAATCCGATCATATTATGATCACTGTTATCAAGCGGCCCCAGCACCATTACCTCCAGCACCAGATCATGCACTCCACTAAGGACTAGGTCCAGAATTTTTCCTTCTCTTGTCGGCTTCTGTACCAGCTGCTCCATAAAGCTGTCCTTGATTTCATCAAGCAATTTTACCTCCCTAGCGTGCCCCGATGTTACGTTTACCCAGTCAATATTGGGGTAATTGAAATCACCCAAATTATTATTGTGTTGGCCAGTTTGTTTGCGTCCCTAATTTCCTTTAACATTTCTGCATCTGTCTGTTCATCCTGGCCAGATGGACGGTAGTACACTCCTATAACTATCCCTTTCCCCTTTACACATGGAATTTCAATCCACAGTGATTCCAAGAAGTGTTTTGTTTCCTGCAGAATTTTCAATCTATTTGATTCAAGGCTCTCGTTAATGTACAATGCTACCCTCCACCAATTCGATCCACCATATCACTAAGATATAATTTATACCCCAGTATGACGGTGTCCCACTGGTTATCCTCCTTCCACCAGGTCTCAGAGATGCCTATTATATCTAATTTTTCATTTAGTGCAATATATTCTAACTCTTCCATCTTATTTCTTAGGCTCCTGGCATTTGCTAAAAGAGAGAAACTGGCTAGATCCATATCAAATTTTAATGGACAACAGCAGACAGGTTTATAAATTTGAACTATGTGAAAAGAATATCAATTCATGTTTCAGTGGATGTTTTTGTAGAAGAGAGGTGAGTAAGCAGATCAACACTTACATAAGTACATAATTATTGCCATACTGGAACAGACCAAGGGTCCATCAAGCCCAGCATCCTGTTTCCAACAGTGGTCAATCCAGGTCACAAATACCTGGCAAGATCCCAAAAAAGTACAAAACATTTTATGCTGCTTATCCCAGAAATAAGCAGTGGATTTTCCCCAAGTCCATTTTAATAATGGTCTATGGACTTTTCCTTTAGAAAGCAGTCCAAACCTTTTTTAAACCCCGCTAAGCTAACCACCTTTACCACTTTCTCTGGCAACAAATTCCAGAGTTTAATTACATGTTGAGTGAAGAAAAAATTTCTCCAATTTGTTTTAAATTTACTACTTTGTAGCTTCATTGCATGCCCCCTAGACCTAATATTTTTGGAAAGAGTAAACAGACGCTTCACGTGTACCCATTCCACTCCACATTATTTTATAGACCTTGGTTCATCAACAAATACAGAAAGTTCAAGAGTTGGGGGAGGGGTGAAAGAGAGAGAGAGAGAGAGAGAGAGAGAGAGAGAGAGAGAGAGAGAGAGAGAGAGAATGAACTCATGATTGAGCCTTTTCTTCCACATGTGAAGAATTTGATAACAATTGTCACATGTTTCTCTTCTGTGCTCACATACTGCACAGCATCCCTGTTTTGTCACTGTTAAAATTATGCTAGTAAAATGTGGAAATAATACCGTAGTAGCAGGTCTTTAGGAAAACCAAGATAAAGAATATTTATAACCATATTATATAAAATTACATTTTGGACTTCAGGCTGTTATCTTTATTATTAATACCATGCTACTTTAAGGCATTCAATTGTTGTGAACACTGACACTGGGAAAATAGTTTATGGATATAGTGCAATAAAAGTTATGAGTGTCAATTATTGAAAATGTACAAGAAATTTACCCTGGAAAGTAGTTTCAATTTAGACTCTTTCATAACAAGATTTTTTTTTCATGTCTGCCTCAGCCTGCCTGCATCATTTGAAAAGAACCAGGTTTCTGTGTGTGTGTGTATGTCCTGGGTTTTGTCAGTTCTTGGACACAGGCCCAGAATAATAGGTCGTTATTAAACTCCTGGCACAATGCCTAATTAACATAGAATTGGAACAAAAACACAGCACGGAGAAGAGGAAATGCTTTAGCATTCAGCATGAATTACTGTTACAGTTATAGAAGGCTAACACAAAGTGAAAACTCTTCTTTTGATCTTCTGTAGGTCTAGAGCCAGTGCTTTTTCTAGGAGAAAAAGGTGCCAGAACTCATAGGGCGCCAATCTTAGGGGGGTGGGGTGACAATCCATGGCTCTGCCCCTATAGTACTTCAGTATAAAATACAGGACCAAGTTTACACTATATCAAAAACTATATAACCAACCCACAAGTGTAAACTGTATATTCTCAAAATAGGAGCTCTACAAACTGGAGGAAAAGTTTTGTTGAGGAAAAAGCTGCAGTATGCCACAATACTACATGTTTCTCAGTATTCTTCCTAAATGGAGTGGAGGAGTAGCCTAGTGGTTAGGGTGGTGGACTTTGGTCCTGGGGAACTGAGTTTGATTCCTACTTCAGGCACAGGCAGCTCCTTGTGACTCTGGGCAAGTCACTTAACCCTCCATTGCCCCATGTAAGCCGCATTGAGCCTGCCATGAGTGGGAAAGCGCGGGGTACAAATGTAACAAAAATAAAATAGATACTATTGGAGATTCTACATGGAATGTTGCTACTATTGGAGATTCTACATGGAATGTTGCTATTCCACTAGCAACATTCCATGTAGAAGGCTGCGCAGGCTTCTGTTTCTATGAGTCTGACGTCCTGCACGTACGTGCAGGACGTCAGACTCACAGAAGCAGAAGCCTGCACGGCCACATTGGTGATCTGCAAGGGCCGACTTCTACTTGGAATGTTGCTAGTGGAATAGCAACATTCCATGTAGAATCTCAAATAGTAGCAACAGTGGAGGAGTGGCCTAGTGGTTAGGTGGTGGACTTTGGTCCTGGGGAACTGAGTTCGATTCCTACTTCAGGCACAGGCAGCTCCTTGTGACTCTGGGCAAGTCACTTAACCCTCCATTGCTCCATGTAAGCCACATTGAGCCTGCCATGAGTGGGAAAGCCTGGGGTACAAATGTAACAAAAATAAAATCAATCAAATTTACAGATTACCTAACTTCTAAAAACACATGCGCATAACAGACACAGTCATTACTGCATGAATCTTTACCGCTAGGTCAATGGCTGGCAGTAAGGTCTCAGACACACGTCAATTTTCATTTTGCCGCACGTCCATTTTTGGCAAAAATAAAAAGAAGGCCTTTTTACAGGCGTGCTAAAAAATGGACCGGCACGTGCCCAAAATCCATACCTACACTACAGCAAGTCATTTTTCAGCGTGCCTTTGTAAAAGGACCCTTCTATTTGATTTTAGCCCACACCCGTTTCTTAATCTCGTTTCCCATCTAGTCCTCCCTAATTATGCTCTCACCTGTCCACCCTTAACTATTTGTCCTTGAGATACTCTAAATCCCTGGTTACTTACTACACATGTATTAATTTGCTTCTTGAAGTTACTGTAATTTGTGTTATATTCTGTACGTTATTATGTTTTATTCACTTTATTGTTTGTTTGTGAGCCACATTGAACTTGAGTCTATTTCGGGCTAATGTGGGGTATAAATGTCATGAATAAATAAAAATAAATAAATATTAGCAAGCTGCAGGCACAGGAATAATCATTGGCAAAAAAGTTCAACCTCCAAAACATCAAAAGTGCAAGCCATGTGCAATCAACGTGCAAAATGCTTCAACAGAAACCAGGTCCTGGAGGCACCTCAGTCAGTCAAGTTTTCAGGATATTCATGAGAGATATTTGCATGCACTGCCTCCACTACATGCAAATCTCTCTCATGAATACTCATCGTGGATATCCTGAAAACCTGACTGGCAGGGGTGCCTCCAGGACCAGGTTTGGGAACCCCTAGTCTAGGAGAAGGGAGAGTGAGGACCAGTCAGTCTTTTGTCTTGTGTCCAGAGGAGATAGACAGAGGGATGGGGGTTAGTGAGCCTTTGCTGCATGTGTCTAGTGTTGGGGGAAGGGCTCCAGGGCTTATGTGCACATTTTTTTTTGAGGGGGGGGGGGGAGGAACAGGGTTCATGGTTGCCAAATCCCTTCATGTTGTGCATAGAGGGGAGGTGTGTTTCCCTACTCCTCCCCCTGCCTAGGAATCGCTCCAGACTGGCTGCCAACCTCCTGAACCACCCGTACACACTAACCACCCTCAACCCCCCCCCCCCCGCCCTCCCTCTCCTCTCCTGATGGGATCGTGAAACCGGCACTAGCAGTAGGCAGGGAGAGCGGGCGGTCGGGTGGTCTCCGCCAGTCCACTTAAGCCTTTCTTTTTTTTACCTCAGCAGGGAAGGTGTTCATTTTTGAACACGTTCCCCGCTGAGGTAAAAACAAAAGGCTTAAGTGGACTAGCGGAGACTGACCGCCCGCTCTCCCACCGTACTGCTGGCGCCGGTTTCACGATCCCATCACCGATGGAAGGGGGATCATCAGCTGACAGCCGCATAGTGCCTTAAAAGGTGGAGGAGCCTTCGCCGCAATGCCACGCCCTCCCAGGTCACCGCCCCCAGTCGTGCAAGCAGACGTTTAATAGACAGGAGTGGAAGTGAGCCAATCAAGTCCACTGTAAGCAAGGAAGCACGTTGATTAATCTCTGTTTCCACTCCCCCACGCAGCCATCATTGCCATACACTCAAAAAAAGCAAGCAAACCTAGGAGCTGCTGCAAAAGCTGTTTTAACTAGATAGACAGTACCAAAAAAAGGGGGGGGGGCCGTAGAGAGAGGGGAATCGCTCGGTGCCTGGAGGGGGGGCCGGGGAGAGAGGGGAATCGCTGGGTGGCTAGAGGAAGCAGGGGACAGAGGAGACTCGCTGGGTGGCGGGAGGGGGGGCAGGGGAGAGAAGAGCATCGCTGGGTGGATACAGGGAGGGGAGACCCTGGCACATACTCTCATTCTCACACAAACACTCGCACCCAGTCTCACTCTCTCTCTGTCACACACACTCGCACATTCACTCTATCTCACACAGTCACTCTCACACACACTCTCTCAAACATACACACTCCGAGGAAAACCTTGCTAGCGCCCGTTTCCTTTAAAACAGAAACGGGCCTTTTTTACTAGTATCCACATAAATGCCAAAATTCTACCTAAGAGCTATCCTGTAAATATTCACGTATCTTACATAGCACATATTTTACAGGTAGGACATATGACTGGAGCCTTGGCAGAGCACAGGTGGGACTCACACAAGTGTAATTTACAGAATGCTATAAGTTACATGTCTATCTTCGGCATTTAGGTGAGCAATTACACCAGCTCTATGGCTGGCATCAGGGCTGGCATGCGACAAAGCCGGGCCTGGGGCAAATAATGTTGTCCTACTGCAACTTACATACAGAGAAGAAGTACTTTTCAGCCAAGTCATTTTACCTGGATCACCATTCTGATACCCTTTTTCAGATTCATCATGTCATCCAGGTAGCAGTTTAGCAGTTTTCAAAGCCATTTTCCATGTTGTGTACAGGCTGCCTGCACATAACTCCACTCACATATCAGACCGCAATTTTTAAAAGTACCTATTTCCTCACATAAAAGCCCACTTAATGTGTAAAAATGGCTTTTGAAATCACCCTACTTATCTATATTATACTTTGGAGGAGTATTATAGATTGCAATTTCAGTTTCTTAATTTCTAGACCAAATTGCAATGCTCAAAGTAATATTACATTTCATACAAACAAAATAATTTATATCATACTCATGACACTGAAAGGGACAAGAAACTGTGTAATACGTTATCTTTGTTATCTGAACTCAGTGCATAAAAAAACAAAGGGGTAGGTATTTAAAAGGATTTAGAAGACCTTTTACTGAAGTGCATTAGGCCCTTAACACGTGTTTAGCTCTGGAAAAAGGGCTAACGGAAAATGCTTAAAGTATTTTGCGATATTTTCTTACAAAATTGGTCAGCAGTCTCAGTCATAAAACATATAAGGACAAGCTCATGAACCTCAACATGTATACGCTGGAAGAGAGGCGGGAGAGATATGATAGAGACGCTTAAATACCTCAGTGGCGTTAATGTACAGGAGGTGAGCCTTTTTCAAATGAAGGAAACCTCTGGAATGAGAGGGCATAGGATGAAGTAAAGAGAAGATAGGCTTAGGACAAGGAAATATTCTATCACGGAAAGGGTGGTGGATGCATGGAATGGCCTACTGGTGGAGGTCATGGAGATGAAGACTGCGTCAGAGTTTAAGAAGGTGTGGGGCAGACACGTGGGATCCCTTAGGAAAAGGAGGAGTTAGTGATTACTGTTTCTATGTTTCGCTGTTTCTTTTCCATGTGGGCCCCCTGCATTGAAATCACAGTCTCACCTCCATGAAAGCAGCGCTGCAGGCAGCAGAATGCCTCCCTTCGGCCCTCCTTGTGTCCCGCCCTCACGGAAGTTATATAGAATGCCCCAATCTATCCACCCTATCAGATTAACTGTTCACTCGTCCTCTAGATTGTTCACTTGTCTTTAGATTGTTCTCTTGTCTTTTAGATTGTAAGCTCTTTGAGCAGGGACTGTCCTTCTATGTTTAAATTGTACAGCGCTGCGTAACCCTAGTAGCGCTTTAGAAATGCTAGTTAGTAGTAGTAGTAGTAAGTTATGTCAGACGAGGGCGGGACACAGGTAGGGTAGGAGGGCCGAAGGGAGGCATTCTGCTGCCTGCAGCGTTGTTTTCACGGAGGTAAGACTGCAATTTTAATGCAGGGGGCAGACGGTCGACGACGGAGGGCGGGTGGGACTGCAGCGCCGGGCCCCCCTTGGAGGCCAGGGGAATTTTGTCCCCCCCCTGCCCCCCCTCTCGGCGGCTATGGGTTTCGGCATGTGCCAAACTCAGACTTACCGCCAGGAGCATGTGCTACCCTGGCAGTAGTGCCGATTGGGTGCCCCCTACCCATGCGTTAGCCCTCCCACGCCTTTGTAAAAGGGCCCCTTGATACTTGGACGAGTCAGTCAACCGATTAATATCCCAGATGTAAATTATCTCTGTGCTTCTTTCTCCAGCAGATGATGGGTGGAGCAATGGGAGTTGGAGGGGAAGGAGTAGGGAACTCTCTATAGATGGAAATGTTGAATTAGATAGAAGGCTTTGTGTTATAGATGAAGCAGAGATGGGATGCTTGAAATATATTGTTCACTTCCTTCTACTGATTAATTTCGATTGCTGTGTTCAACTAAATAAAAAATAATGATTACAATAAAAAAAACAGCTTCCTTTGGCCATGATTATAATATTACGTCTTCGGTGGGGGGTGGTAGCAGGGCATTAGCCCTTCTCAGCTTGTAGAACTTGCCAATTTCAGTCAAAATGCTAAGAAGAGACCTGTACCTTGCTTATTATGATCTTAACTTGTAAGAGACTGAAAGCCTATTTACCAGTGCACACATGGACACTTGACCTTGAGGGAAGGAAATGACGACTGTGCATCATTGCAGTGTCTATAGTATCATGCAACAAATCATAATATAGACATCAGTGTTCCACCTCATTATTGAGATGATGCTTTCTCTTAATTTATGCTGAAATGAATGTCTTGGATCCTGCCAAGGATGAAATTTCTGAGGGCAATGAATAACAGTTCTGATTATCACAACATATAAAGGTAGTGATGTCTTCTGATATATTGCTTATGAGGATACATTAAAAAGGGAAGCAGCGCTCTTGATTTGCTCCATAAAAGGCTGAGTGGACAGTTTCTCTAATGACGATACGCTGTACAGTATTATGAAAGCAAAGACGTTCTATGCAGATTGTTCATCAACTCTGCTGTAAATTTACTGTGGAACTGAAAATGACTAATAGTCACCAGGCGGCGATTGACAGGAGCATATGTATGAAAAATTGACCTTTTCCCTTCAAGGAAAAAAGATGATAGACATTCTGAAAAAACCAAAAGACATCTCTGCACAGAATTCAAGACATTAAGAAGTATGAGGTAACTCAAGAAGACTAGAATCTGATTCATAAAAGGGCAGATAGTTTGCTAAGAAGGTAGAAATGGCCAAAATAGTTGTTGGGCGTGGCAGTGTGGCCTGTGTCCCACCCCTTAATCCTTCCTTATGTCCTTCCCTGGTCCTTCCTCACAAAGCTCCAAAGTCTCACTGTCCCGCTGAACCTCCAACTGAGTCAAGCTGACTTGGCCTGTCCCCGTTACCAAGCTCCAAGCACCAATTACGCTCCCTAGGACCATTCCTTCACTGGGCTCCTGGTGCTGATCCACACCTCGTGATCTGCCACTCCCTCCGATCTGCACCCTGTGAGCCACCTCCTCTCCAGGTGCCATTTGCACCCTGGAAGCTTTCCGCCAGTGGGCCTTGCCCTGAGTTGACTCACAGGGGTCAATATGCCTTGAGCCCACTCCCAAGGGCCTCCTCTGACAAATATTGGTTCTGCAATAAAGAAGAACTATGCAGAACACCATTTGAAGGTCTTTAAAAAGACTGTGCACTTTTCAAAGCACTACCACGGTGAATATCCACAGCCGAATCTGGAGCAGAATCTCGTAGACAACTTTGCAAGGTATCACTTTTTCATTGAGGAATCATCAACCATTATGCTGTGGTAGTGTTTTGAAAAGTGCTTTATTCTTGAATGCACGGTCTTTTTAAAGACCTTCACACGGTGTTGTGCACAACTGCATGTTGTTAGTACTTTGTGGGACTTCTGCGTTCAGTTACCTTTTGATTCACCGTTATTAGGTAAATGTCTTAGCTGGTGCTGGCTGTGGATATTCAGCAGCACTATCTGGATAGCTGCCACTGAATATTAATTAATTAGAATTTATTTACCATCTTTTTGAAGAAACTCACCCAAGGCGGTGTACAGCAAGAATAATCAGGGCATAGGCAATATACAGTTACTGCAGAAAAGAAATATTCAAATGACAGTACATATTATGGAATAGTATGAGACTTGTAATGTCAAGAGAATACACATTAAAACATCTTAATAGATGGTGTAAGTGGAAGTGGAACATGCGGAGGGGTATTTTCAAAAGGAAGTCCAAGTCAGAATAGAGACGACCAGCTCATAACGTCCAAAACGGACATCCACGTCGCATGTATTTTCCAACAGGAAATGTCACGATTTCCTGTTCGAAAATATGTGAGATGGACGTCTGTGTGCTGAGGACATCCAGCATGAGCAGCCATTGTACAAACTAGAATGTCCAACATATTAACGGCAAAAAAAGCAGGGACAAGGATGTCTGTCTGGCAGCATTCTTAGAAGAATGGCCATACCAGGGGCGTAGCCAGACCTTGCGGTGGGAGGGGGCCAAAGCCCGAAGTGGGGGGGGGGGGCAATTTTGGTCTGCTGCTGCCCTGCCGCTCCCCACCCACTGCTGCAGCAAATACCTTGGCTGGTGGGGGTCCCCTGCCCTGCTATCTCTTCCGCCTCATGTCCTGTACGCTCCTTTTAGTGAAACTGAGCAATTTTACTCAAAGGAGCGTGCAGGACGTGAGGGGGAAGAAAGAGCAGGGCAGGCAATGCGGCGGTGCCGGAGACCGGCGCTGGACAAGGCTTCAGCTGGTGGGGGTTGAGGACCCCTGCCAACAAAACCAGGGGTCCAGAGGACATTTGAGTGAGCCCAGGCCCCCGTGGACCCATGTAGCTACGTCACTGGGCCATACAGATGTCCTTGCAGAGCAGGGACTTTTTAAATCAAGGAACCCAGATTCAAATTCCATTTTAACTCTTTTATTTTGTAATTTTGAGCCCCCCAAGACCTAAAACATACCTACTGAACTTGAATGTACACCACTTCAGTAGTTTTCAGGCCTGCAAGTGGCTTATATATGTAGGTACAGTGGGTATTTTTCTGTTCCTGGAGGGCTCACAATTTATACTTATGTTTATTAAACTTGATGTATCACTCAAGCTGGCCATCAGGTCAGTGTACATTTTATAAAACCACCAAATAAGGAATATAAAGGAAAAGAACTCCACATTTCAAAAGGAAAGGCTACAACCACACAAAAAGAGTTCAAGTTGGGTGGCCCTGGGCATTTTGCCAGGCTCGCTCAGTGATAGCTACACCTCTGATTTATAATTATTTACTAGTAAATAAGGCCCGTTTCTTACAGCAATGAAATGGGCGCTAGCAAGGTTTTCCTTGGAGTGTGTATGTTTGAGAGAGTGTGTGTGAGAGTGACTGTGTGAGTGGAGGATTTGGGGGGTCATAGGGTGTGTGGGGGTGATTGAGGTACATAGGTGTGTGTGCGAGTGAGAGAGTTGCTGTCTGTGCATGGCACAGTGTGTGTCTGAGAGATGTAGATTTTGCATTTGACAGTTTTGTGTATGAGGCCGTTTGTGAGGAAGGTTGCGACTGGATTTTTTTTTTTTTGGGGGGGGTGAGTCACATGGGGTCTATAGGTGTGTGTGGGGGTGTGAGAGAGAGATGTTGTTACGCTTTCTGTATTGAAGGGGTTGGGGGAGGGAGTGTGTGTCTGTGAGTGAGAAAGAGAGATGCTGTGTGTGCATGGCAGTGTGTGTATGTTGGTGTGGGGTGGTTGTGAGTATGTTTTTTTTGTATGGGTGTAGATGTTGTTTATTTATTTGGGTGTGAGGGAGGGATGGAGTGTGGTGCAGCTGGGTAACTTGTGTGCTTTTCCTGTGGGGTCTGGTATTGCAACTCAGCCTCTCCTCGTTTATAGTAAGCCTTGTATTCTTCTTTTAAAAAGAAGGGGGGCGGGGGGAGGGTAGAGGAAGAAGACATGCAAATTCCCTGGGCGTTTTTTCCCCCCATTCATTCAGTACAGTTAGCAACACCTAACCTTTATACCTTTCAGGAAATCTAGACTGCCCCTATTTGACTGACTGTACATTTGTCCTTTAGATTGTAAGCTCCTTTGAGCAGGGACTGTCCTTCTATGTTAAATTGTACAGCGCTGCGTAACCCTAGTAGCGCTTTAGAAATGTCAAGTAGTAGTAGTAGTAGTACTACTACCACTACTACTACTATTTAGCATTTCTATAGCGCTACAAGGCGTATGCAGCGCTGCACAAACATAGAAGAAAGACAGTCCCTGCTCAAAGAGCTTACAATCTAATAGACAAAAAATAAAGTAAGCCAATCCAATCAATTAATGTGTACAGGAAGGAGGAGAGGAGGGTAGATGGAGGCGAGTGGTTACAAGTGGTTACGAGTCAAAAGCAATGTTAAAGAGGTGGGCTTTCAGTCTAGATTTAAAGGTGGCCAAGGATGGGGCAAGACGTAGGGGCTCAGGAAGTTTATTCCAGGTGTAGGGTTCAGCGAGACAGAAGGCGCGAAGTCTGGAGTTGGCAGTAGTGGAGAAGGGAACAGATAAGAAGGATTTATCCATGGAGCGGAGTGCATGGGAAGGGGTGAAGGGAAGGACGAGTGTGGAGAGATACTGGGGAGCAGCAGAGTGAGTACATTTATAGGTTAGTAGAAGAAGTTTGAACAGGATGCGAAAACACCTAATGATGGCTGCACTTAGGCTCCCGATTGCTGCTTTATTCTCTCTCACACTTGTGATTTTGGGGAGAGAGAAGTAAAGGTTTTTTTTTTTTTTGTGAAGTACTTCTCGTCTTTCTCTTGTGTTCTGCTTTTTCCCATGATGGCAGCACTGGGGTTTGGTGGTGGTGGGGGGGGGGGGGGGGGGGGGGGTGCTGCGTTGTGCGGTTGTTTGGGAATGTTGGCTGCGAGTCTGTAGTGTAGAGTGCGTTTTCCTTGGGGGGGGTAAGCTCTCGGACGGCATCTCCCTAGCTCTGAAGGCTGCGTCCTCCTCCGCGTCGGCTCCCCAGATGCTTTCGTGTGTCGCGCACCCTCCCCCTCTCGGCTCCTGTCCGTGGCTGGCGTCCGTCTTGCTCTCCTCTCTTCAGCCATCCGCGTCCTTTCACCGTCTGTGCTCTGCCCTCAACGTCATCACGTTTGATGCGAGGGCGGGGCACAGACATGGTGAGTTGGAGGGCTTCACCACCATGAAGTAACGAACCCTTCAGGGACAGGGTGGGAGTGAGCTGATGACTTCAGAACGTTTTCAGAACGTTGAGGGAGCATTTTATTATAGTAGATTATTATTTATTGCATTTGTATCCCACATTTTCCCCACCTATTTGCAGGCTCAAAGTGGCTTACATTGGACACAGATGTACATTCCCCTTCTGAAATGGGCAATACACACTTATTTCTCAGTCCCAACCAAAACACACACCCAGATCACACCCCCTTGCCAGACGCACATTTTTGAATTTCAGATGTGTATCTCCTGGCTTTCTAAAATCAGGATTTAGACGTGTATGCAGCAATATACACATCTAAATGCCGGCTTATACACATCTAAAACAGAACTATCACTTCTAAAATAAGTTAGCAATGGGTGGTTCTGTTGGGGGTGGGTGGTCTTGTTACGCTTTCCTATATTAAATTTTGCACTTGTTTTGTTGCAGGGCACTCGATGACCAACCGATCAGCTCTGTTTTATTCTGCTGTCACACAAAGACCTTGGTCAAGCAAAGAGCCATAACCCTCTTCCGTTGGTTGTAATGCAACCGTCTGCACGCTGCCATTCATCCACTGTATTGATGAGATTAGCTAGTAATTAAAAAAAAAAAAAAACCTCAGCCAAAGCAGTCAGAAGGCGATGACTCAATTAGCAGAATGTCACTGAATCTAATTTACTTGGCTTTTTATCATAGATTTGTTCTCTAATGAATTAGACAAGAAGAATTGGACACATTCAGAGGGAGATCCAGGGGCTTAAAGTCTTAAATTGTATCTAACCCCCTTTATACTCTCTGGTTTGACTGGCAGGACGTGTACTGATACTGTTACAACAGCTGATGACTGAGAAATGTATCAAGGAGCAAAGGAGAGACAGCGATTGGTTGATAGGTAGGCTAGAGATTTGTTCAAAAACCTTTGACAGTCAAACTCCGAATTCTTTAAAATTGAAATGAGCTAACACGTTTTCAATTTGCTTTTCTAGACAGCACAGGGCCGATCCTTGATGTGGAAAGGTATTACAGATGAAGGTGCTTAACCTATTAAAACGCCTGAAAATGGAGTCCCCTTCCCTTCATATTGCGATCACGGAAATAAGATTAAAGTTACTTTTAAACCTACACTAAAATGTTTTCAAACATAAGTTAAATTAAAGGAACAGTTCTGTGAAAAGCAAAATGGCTGATGGTTCTAATAAATAACACTGACTTCTAATCTGTTCATCTTCTGTCCCACACTGTTCATAAGAAACCAGAAGGAAATAATGTGTGAGTGACTGCCAGATATCCTAAGGCCAAAAGCATACAATCGCTCCTGCCAGCTCAGGGATTAGGAAAGCTGAAACTTATCTTCTGAAGAGCTAGCTGCTCTTTACAGTTCCATGGGGTGACATCTTAGATTTTTATCACTCATTCACTGTTGACTTGTTGTTAAAAGACATTTTACAAAGGGCAAGAAATGTAACCGGTGGAGGGAAGAGGACCATGAGGCTGAACTAAGATTTATGGCTCCCAGGCCTCTAAGCTGCCAGACACAGCTTAGTGGTCTTCAAGCTAAGCACTAGAGGTTTTGAAAGAGGTAAATTCTCAGAGGCTTAATTGGGATCTACATGCACATCAAGGAAGAAGATTTACTGAATCCATATTAGCGGGTCTTCAGTTGCCTCGAAATCTGAATGTAGTCCCATAATGTGTGTATATTTTGCTGTGTTAAAAAGTGCTAATAGCTGCATTTAAAATTACATGTCTGTTACCATGTATGTATACACCTTAACGCAATACTAATTGTAATGCTGTTACCTGGAAATGGCAACAGCCATTACAGCAAATGTAAGCCACATTGAGCCTGCAAATTGGTGGGAAAATGTGGGATACAAATGCTACAAATAAATAAATAGTGTACGCGAATTAGCAACATAAAGAGGATTTTAGACTGATGGGGATGCCCGCCTGTAACCGTACTGGTAAATCAACGAACCAGCGGCAGAGCAGAGCGGTGCTTCTCAATACAGAGTGAATTTGCACTGGGTATCTGAAGTCTCTTACCTCTTAATAAAAGACTGTGTGGTACTTTCTAGTTTGCAATAGAGATATTAGATTTTGAATTCAAAAGCAAACATTGGGTAGATTAAATTGTGTTAAAAAGAGGTAAAGTGTGTGTGTGTGTGTGTGGGGGGGGGGGGGGGGGTGGATTTGAGGGCTGGCTGGGAAAATACAAAGTCAGTGTTTAGCAATCTGGATACCACAAAGAGATTAGAGACATACATAAATCTCATGCATATTTTCTGTCAGATTATGCATATAAAGTGAGGTCTATTTTGGCCTTTGTTCACACCTTTTTCAGTACTAGCTCAACGTGAGTTACATTCAGGTACACTGGATATTTTGCTGTCCCAGGAGGGCTCATAATCTAAGTTTGTACCTGAGGCAATGGAGGGTTAAGTGACTTGCCCAAGATCACAAGGAGTAGCAGTGGGATTTGAACTGGTCACTTCTGGATTGCAAGACTGGTGCTCTAACCACTAGGCCACTCATCCACTCCAGAACCTTGCTATTCTTTGGGGGTTCTACATGGAATGTCACTACTCTTTGAGATTCTGCATGGAATCTTGTCACTCTTGAAGATTCCAGAATCTTATTTATTTATTTGGCCTTTCTTCACACCTTTTACAGTAGCAGCTCAAGGTGAGTTACATTCAGGTACACCACGTAGTTCTTCACTGTCTCCATTGAAGGCCAACTCCTCTAACTTGGTGCCTACCCTTACATACCAATTACGTGCTTCAGAGTTGCCAAAATTGGCAGTTATGCAACCGTACTAAGCACTATTCTATAAGGACACACCTAAAACCTATAGCCCCTAATTACAAGGGGGGGCATATAGGTGGGTGGAGCATATCAGTGGCTACCAATTAAAGAACGTATCACGTTCAAAATCTGCGCAATTGTTCATAAAATTATTTACAGCAAGGTACCAGGATACATGACAGACCTTATCGACCTGCCAACCAGAAACACCACAAAATCTGCACGATCATACCTAAACCTCCACTACCCAAGCAACAAAGGACTCAAATACAAATCCACCTATGCATCCAGCTTTTCCTACTTAAGCACACAACTGTGGAATGCACTGCCAAAAGCAGTAAAAACTATGCTCGATTACCTTAGTTTCCGGAAAGCACTAAAGACAGAATTGTTCAGAAGAGCATACCCCACCGACCCAACATAAAATACCGGACACTTGCGACACAATGTAACCAAGGACCGTAATGGACATTACTTGACTCTTCCTCCCCTCTCCCTCTCTAAGTTCCCCCAATTGTACATACCTTACATGTACCTCATTGTACTACAATTCAATTTCTATTCATTCAAACCATGTATTTATTCAGACCAAAGTCGGCTAACGCCGATAATGGTAATATGTAAGCCACATTGAGCCTGCAAAAAGATGGGACAATGTGGGATACAAATGCAACAAATAATAATAATAATAATAACTTATAGAGTACTAAATGTTGTACACTTTGCATGATGCACTTAGATGTGCCAATTTAGACCTGCTATTGACCCTGGCATCAATGGCCATGTCTCTCTCAAGACCTTTAAGGCCAATTTGAAAACTCATTTATTCGGTAAAGCCTTTGATAGTTATGATGCTATAGATTGAAGACCTTAGATTCTGCAATCGGAACTACATAAGTACATAAGTAATGCCACACTGGGAAAAGACCAAAGGTCCATCGAGCCCAGCATCCTGTCCACGACAGTGGCCAATCCAGGCCAAGGGCACCTGGTGAGCTTCCCAAAGGTACAAACATTCTATACATGTTATTCCTGGAATTGTGGATTTTTCCCAAGTCCATTTAGTAGTGGTTTATGGACTTGTCCTTTAGGAAACCGTCTAACCCCTTTTTAAACTCTGCCACACTAACCGCCTTCACCACATTCTCTGGCAATGAATTCCAGAGTTTAATTATGCGTTGGGTGAAGAAATTTTTCTCTGATTTGTTTTAAATGTACTACACTGTAGTTTCATCGCATGCCCCCTAATCCTAGTATTTTTGGAAAGTGTGAACAGATGCTTCACATCCACCTGTTCCACTCCACTCAATATTTTATATACCTCTATCATGTCTCCCCTCAGCCATCTCTTCTCCAAGCTGAAAAGCCCTAGCCTCCTTAGTCTTTCTTCATAGGGAAGTTGTCCCATCCCCGATCTCATTTTAGTCACCCTTCGCTGCATTTGTTGCTTCTTGTGTCTTTTTCCTGGAATGTCTGGCTCTCTCCTATTTAAATTGTAGTTCTTTTCTATTTGATTTTTTTTTTTTTATTATTTATTTATAATTTTTCATTTTACAAGGGTCACTTGCAAACAGTAATACAGAGATGACTGCACATTAATACAAGATAAGAAGAAAACAATCCCAACTAGATATATGGATTATATACAATCTTTCTCTTTCTTAGACCACAAAATGAAGAAAAATAGGGAGAGTGAGATAAGACAAGGAGATCAATTAAACAGTAAACAGAAAAAAAGAAAACATGGTATTAACCTGATTATCCCCAGATATTACTCATCTAATTCATTATTCCACATTGATCATCTGGTTGGCTTCTTCAAGACCAAATACGGTGTATAGTTAAATCATTTCATTGAGAACATACTTATTGTCCAGATTTTAGTTAGAAATAATACATCTGATTACATTCTCTCTCTTTTAAAAACCAGAAATTATTTAACAATACATATACTTAAGTCCCTAATTCAAATCCCACTGATTAAAGCAATCCCAGTTTTCACAGGCTTCACTCCTTTCGAAGTAATAATGAAGGAAATATTTCTGAGGAAAATTTTCTACTTGATTTTATATTGTGAATTGCTTTAACTTGTCTGGCAACTGAGGCAGTATAGCAAATCTTTAATAAACCATGAACCAGCCTACATTTAGGCACACCAATTGGGGTTTATGCTAATATTGTAGAACAGCAATCTTAATACACAGATGCCATTATAGAATTGGCACTTAGTGTGTGGCATCGGTGCTTCAAATTGGAAGCACCAAGTTGTAGAATTGCCCACCTGACTTAAATGCTTAAGTTATCCGGACAGTGATTAAATGTAGTTCTTTTGGACTAGATTCAGTAAATGGTGCCCAAATTTGGGTGCTGAAAAAAAATCCACGAGGTGCACTAATCTATAAACAGTGCACTGTGTACAGAAGAAGGATAAGTGACAACTAAGTGTGAAAGCAAATATAATGCCAAACCATAAACTAACCTGTGAGACTGTTGCCAAATGTCTTCTTTGTAACACCATTTTTATTCCTTGCATGTTATTTTTATTTTGTACATTTATGCTTCTGTGTTTTATAAAAATCTTGGTTTTTTTAACGCTTTTTAGATTATGTACTTTATTTTTACTTTTTTATATATGTAGATACTTTGACTCTTGAGGCAGTCATGTTGTTGCTGAAATACGGGACCATGTCTACCTTCTGGCAAAAAAGACTTTTATTTATCTACATCGATGTGTCCTACCTATTATTGGTTGATCTATGTTCCTTCCCTACTTCTTTCTGTAATGTAAATTTGCATGCCGTTTATAGAATCTGGGGGATAATAGGCAACTCTGTAAATTAGGTACTCGAATTTACATGCACATGGGGATAATTCTATAATAGTGCGTCTATGTGTAGGTATGTGCCTGCTTTCTTTTATAGAATAGTAGCATAACCAGGTATATATGTGTATATACGCTTAGCTGTCAGCATGTAGGGCAGCCATCAAGCTAGCATATGTATGTATGGCTGTGTGCCAGTGATGCGTGTATTTCTTTCTTTATTTATTTATTTGTTGCATTTGTATCCCACATTTTCCCACCTCTTTGCAGGCTCAATGTGGCTTACAATACATCTTGAATAGTGGAAAGATATTAGAAAATAGACATTTAGTGATTACAGAGGTATTTAAGCAATATGAAAATGATAAAAACAAATAATAGTATAACAAGCAAGAACTGTAAGACAATTCTGAATATATTAGAAGGAGTTGTGTGTGTTCACATTGGTTGATCTTTGTGGTATGCCCTATTAAAGAGATGGGTCTTCAGCAGTTTGCGGAAGTTCGTTAGTTCGTAAATTGTTTTTAAGTTGTGCGGCAATTCGTTCCATAGCTGTGTGCTTAAGTAGGTAAAGTTTGATGCGTGCATTAGTTTTTATTTTAGACCTTTGCAGTTGGGGAAGTGCAGATCAAGGAATGTGCGGGATGATCTTTTGGCATTCCTGGGTGGTAGGTCTATCAGGTCTAACATGTAGGCTGGTGGATCTCCGTGAATGATTTTGTGGACTAAGGAGCATATTTTGAACGTGATGCGTTCTTTAAGTGGGAGCCGGTGTAGTTTTTCTCGTAAGGGTTTAGCACTTTCATACTTTGTTTTACCGAATATGAGTCTAGCTGCAGTGTTCTGGGCTGTCTGAAGTTTTTTGATTATTTGTTCTTTACAGCCGGCGTAGAGTGTGTTACAGTAGTCTAGATGACTGAGCACCATTGATTGTACCAGGTTACGGAAAACAGTCCTTGGGAAGAAAGGTCTTACTCTTTCTAGTTTCCACATTGAGTGAAACATCTTCTTGATTGTGTTTTTCGCGTGGCTCTCGAGTGTTAGGTGTCGATCAATGGTAACTCCAAGAATTTTTAGGGTGTCCGAAATTGGAAGGTTCAAATTTGGTGTGTTAATGGCGGTGAATTTGTTCTTGTTATGTTGAGAGGTGAATATTAGGCATTGAGTTTTTTCTGCATTAAGTTTCAGCCGAAATGCGTCTGCCCATGAATGCATGATTTGGAGACTTTGGTTGATGTTGTTACTCATTGTATTTATGCTGTTAACAAAATGGGTAGTGTTTTACTGCCCGCTGCCGGCATTCAACCCGGATATTCAATGCCAGGTCATTTCTGGCGACCGATATTGAATATCCGTTTTTTTAACACCAGCTAGCGCATGACTGGTTAAGTCTAAATTCAGACTTAACAGGCCATGGCTTAGCGGGTAAAGGTAGGCCTGCTTTTTATGCAGCCTTATTTGGCCGCTAAGCCTGGCCGGTTAAGTTTTGAATATTGGGACTTAACTGGTGACACCTTTGGAACACCCCCAACATCGCTAGCTTTATTTTCAGTGCTAACTGGGCATTTTTCAGCAGCGATAACTGGTTAAATGCCACTGAAAATGACCAGTTATCCCACGGTATGCCATTTTAGGCTGCATCAGGTACATGTTCAGGGGCATAATCGAAAGAGAAGGGCGCCTATCTTTTGACACAAATCGGGAGATGGGCGTCCTTCTCTCAGGGTCGCCCAAATCAGCATAATTGAAAGCCGATTTTGGCCATCCTCAATTGCTTTTCGTCGCGGGGATGACCAAAGTTCACGGGGGGGGTGTCGGCAGCATAGTGAAGGCGGGACAGGGGTGTGGTTAAGAGATGGGCGACCTCGGCCGACAATGGAAAAAAGAAGGGGTCCCTGGTGAGCATTTGGCCGACTTTACTTGGTCCCTATTTTTTCACGACCAAACCTTGAAAAGGTGCCCGAACTGACCAGATGACCACCGGAGGAAATTGGGGATGACCTCTTCTTACTCCCCCAGTGATCACCAAACCCCTCCCACCCAAAAAAAAACAAATAAACATTTTTTGCCAGCCTCAAATGTCATACCCAGCTCTATGACAGCAGTATGCAGGTCACTGGAGCAGTTTTAGTGGGTGCAGTGCACTTCAGGCAGGCGGACCCAGGCCCATCCCCCCCACCTGTTACACTTGTGGTGGTAAATGTGAGCACTCCAAAACCCACCCGAAACCCACTGTACCCACATCTAGGTGCCCCCCTTCATCCCTAATGGCTATGTGGGTAAGAGGAACCCGAATTATAGCTACGTCTTGCAAGGTTCCGCGATAGGAGTTACGGATCAAGAAAGGGATCTGGGTGTCGTCGTCGATGATACGCTGAAACCTTCTGCTCAGTGTGCTGCTGCGGCTAGGAAAGCGAATAGAATGTTGGGTGTTATTAAGAAGGGTATGGAGTCCAGGTGTGCGGATGTTATAATGCCGTTGTATCGCTCCATGGTGCGACCGCACCTGGAGTATTGTGTTCAGTACTGGTCTCCGTATCTCAAAAAAGATATAGTAGAATTGGAAAAGGTACAGCGAAGGGCAACGAAAATGATAGTGGGGATGGGACGACTTTCCTATGAAGAGAGGCTGAGAAGGCTAGGGCTTTTCAGCTTGGAGAAGAGACGGCTGAGGGGAGATATGATAGAAGTGTATAAAATAATGAGTGGAATGGATCGGGTGGATGTGAAGCGACTGTTCACGCTATCCAAAAATACTAGGACTAGAGGGCATGAGTTGAAGCTACAGTGTGGTAAATTTAAAACGAATCGGAGAAAATTTTTCTTCACCCAACGTGTAATTAGACTCTGGAATTCATTGCCGGAGAACGTGGTACGGGCGGTTAGCTTGACGGAGTTTAAAAAGGGGTTAGATAGATTCCTAAAGGACAAGTCCATAGACCGCTATTAAATGGACTGGAAAAATTCCTCATTTTTAGGTATAACTTGTCTGGAATGTTTTTACGTTTGGGGAGCGTGCCAGGTGCCCTTGACCTGGATTGGCCACTGTCGGTGACAGGATGCTGGGCTAGATGGACCTTTGGTCTTTCCCAGTATGGCACTACTTATGTACTTATGTACTTATGTAGTGGTGTACAGTTGTGGGGAGTGGTTTTGGGGCAACTCAGCACCGAAGGTAAGGGAGCTATGCACCTGGGAGCAATTTCTGAAGTCCACTGCAGTGCCCCCTAGGGTGCCCGGTTGGTGTCCTGGCATGTCAGGGGGACCAGTGCACTACGCATACTGGCTCCTCCCATGACCAAATGCCTTGGATTTGGTCGTTTTTGAGACCGGCGTCCTTGGTTTCCATTATCGCCGAAAACCGGGGACGACCATCTCTAAGGTCGACCTAAATGTTGAGATTTGGGCATCCCCGATCGTATTATCGAAATGAAAGATGGACATCCATCTTGTTTCGATAATATGAGATGCCCCGCCCATTTGCGGGGACGTCCTTAGAGATGGTCGTCCCTGTTCGATTATGCCCCTCGTTAGCACCTAACGCAGTTTAGTAAAAGGGCCTCTATGTAAGTAAATAGAATAAAAAATAAATAAATCAATCACATGTATTTGCTGGTATTCTGAATATATACATGTGTAACTGTTGGCGCTTATTTTAAGAATTGCCCCAAAGGCCACAAACACATTTCAGAGTGTAGCTAAAATGGATGTGTTAATCAGAATTTAGAAATAATAGCATCCTGTACATATTTTACTCTACCAAAGTCTCTGTAACTGGATATAGAAGAGATAAAAATTGGAACCATTACAAAAGGAAGAAATATCATCAATTAGACCCATCTGCTCCCTTCAAAACATAAGTCTGTGTCTGCCAACCCTTTTGAGAAGCCTGTTTATTGCATGGCACGCAATGCCCCCTGCTTGTTCCTATTAATGCCTCATTGTAGGTGATGTTCCATGAAATTAGTCTCCAACATTGAACAGGGGGATGTACATCCAGTCAGCCAGGTAACCAGAACAGCACACCAGCAAAGTGGAAGGGACAGAAGTACCTGTAAAAGTCAGAAGCCCTTTGAGAACAGCCATGGCAGAGCTGACAAAAAAAAAAAAAAGAAGCTAATAACAGTTAACCATTATTCTGCCATCTCTGGTGAATCCTGCCATGTCTGCGTATTGTTGCTTAATTTGAAAAATGCCACCCTTTGTGTCATTAACCTCGCTGGCAGAATTTTGTAAGTGGGGAAGAATGAGTGCGATCATGTTGGTCTTAGGAAACCCTGGATCCTGGGTTTATCAGTGAATTATTTCACTGTCCATTCTAAACCAGACTAATGCACAATTCCATTACTGCAGAGTTTCCATGCACAAGGCATTTATCTTGTAGTGCTGCAATGGATGCCATCAGTAAATATTTTCACTGAGCCACATCATTTTCCTATAAAAATTCACTATTCATAAGAGTGTCTGCATGCTGTGTCCCTGCTATGCAAATAGTCATTGTCTACATGGACTTATTTATAGTACATAGGGTCTCTAACTGAGTGATAAGGAGAGTAGATGGCATGGATGGGCAGACTGGATAGGCCATATGGTTTTTATCTGCCTATATTTTTCTCTGTTTCTATGTTCACCTGACTGTTTTTCAGATAAAGAAATTAAAATAGTAAATAAATGTTTTTTTAATGTGTATATTTAGCCAGTTATGCTAGTATTCTATAAAGAAAAGTTGACGCCTACTAGATGCTAAATAGATGTATTCATGGTGCCTAAATATAGTCATCGTTTTATAGAATGACCATCCACAGGTCAAGGGCAGGTACAAGGAATGGTTATAGACACATTTATTTTTTTTATGATCCAAGAACAGACTTTCCCTCACTGGATGACAAAATAATAATACAGAAGCACAAAACAAACATCAACTACAGAGCGACGGTGTTGCTTCTGCAACGTCTATTTGATGTTGGCTTTTGACGTAGCAGTCACATTATCTGCTCTTCTTTTAAGTCGCCATCTGGCTTTCCATCCATTTTGCACTTATGTGTAAGCATCTGATGCAGCTTGTTCCAGGGCATTCTTATGAGTAATCCTTTAACAAAAGCAGAAAAGAATAATTTCGTGTTTTTTTTTTTTTTTTTTGGGGGGGGGGGAGATGAGCTCAGCTTCATAGGAAGTAAATGCTAGAGCCGACATTGTCATGTCAGTGCCCATTTTAATGCAATTGATGGCCATCGCCTCTTTTATCTCGCCCCCAAATCTTTTTCTTTCTGTTCCTAGTGGGTTTATTTATCTTCTTGGCAGATAACTAGGATTGTCAGGCAATTGTCTTTTAAACAAGTGATTTGTAGCTTATGACATAAATGTCATAGAGTATTTACCTGACATTCAAACTGATTCCTGACCTTTATCTGGAAAGCAAAAATACCGAGACTAGATAATCCAGGTCTATATATCAAGAAATCCTTGATTTCGTAGCTGTTCTTTCAATGGGAAAGAAGATAATGTTTTTCACGGTCTATTGAAAGTTTGGTATGGTAGGTAATCCAAGCAAGTTTTCAAGATCTAAAGTCTGGGACTTGGGGTCCAGTGATTCATTTTCAGGTCTTTTAGTCCAGTCCTATGATCTTGGTTTAGGCTGAAAGCCATGGATTGGAATATATATTTAGTGAGGCCTTCTATTTGTCAGTGTACATTTGGTTCATTAGTAGTACTTAAAAGGTCTAGTGCATGCAAAATCAATGTTCCACATATTAATCTACAAATTAATATGTGTTACGTATACTGGCATGCATTGCAAAGTTCAGACATGTAGAAAACTTTATATTATCATGAATTTGTAAAACGAACTGAAACAATGTTTGAAAAGTGAGGGAAATGTCTGAAAATGACCTGAAAATGAACCAACCATTTTTTCCGTGCACATCCTTAAAATCTGGGAAAGAGAGGATTTGGTCCTTCACCTTTAAAAGGCAAAAACATATCAATTCATGCATGGAAAAGTCAGAAAATAAAATAAAATAATTTAGGAAAGTACATTGCATTTGGATTAAAAGAGATTTGGATAATTGAAAGAGAGAAAATGATGAGAGACAAAGGGAAATGGGACTTGATATACTGCCTTTTGGAGGTTTTTGCAACTACATTCAAAGTGATTTACATATATTTAGATACTTATTTTGTAGCAGGGGCAATTTAAGTGACTTGCCCAGAGTCACAAGGAGCCTGCAGTGGGAATTGAACTCAGTTCCCCAGGATCAAAGTCCACTGCATTAAACACTAGGCTACTCCTTCCTTCCTAAAATTATGGGGGTCTTTTACTAAAAGTTAGCTTGAGTTATCTGCAGCAGGGCCCATTTTATTCCTATGGGCCCTGATGCGGAAAACTCCAGCTAAGCTTTAGTAAAAGACCCCCTATGTGGCTTGTCCAGTCTACCCATTCATACCGATGCTCTCATTTCTATTACCTTTTCCACTCCCTTAGAGCCTCTTTTACGAAGCTGTGGCAAAAGGGGGCCGGCGCTGGCATTGACGTTTGTTTTACATGTGCACAGAGGCCCCCTTTTACCGCAGCTGGTAAAACGGAAGTCTCGCCTTCCTGCAGGAAATGGCCGTGTGTCAAGTAAAGCACTTGCCACGCTGCCATTTTGGGGGGGGGGGGAAGAACCCTTACCTCCACCCACTGAGATGGCGGTAAGGGCTTTGGCGTTAACCCGGCGGTAACCAGCCAGTGCGCGGCACTGCTCGATTACCGTCGGGGACACTCTGGCACTTCAAAAATAAATAAATTTGTGTAGTGTGGAAATGACGGCACGCTAAGAGTGCGAAGTATCCTGTATAGCGAGCAGTAAGCCCGCGCTGCACTTACCACCGATTAGGAAAAAGAGACCTTAGAGATCCTCTATGTTTATCCTATGCTTTCTTGAATTCAGATACAGTCTCCACTGAGAGGCCACTCCACACATCTTCGACCTTTTCTGTAAAGTCTACCCCCTTTCATTTTCATCCTATGTCCCTTTATTCCAGAGCTTCCTTTCAAATGAAAGAGGCCTGTCTACAGTGCATTTATGCCTGGTTACAAATTAACCCCAAAATAAGTTTGTTGTCAACTATCTCTAGACCATAATCACATAACTTTCAGTAGACTGAAAGAACTGTGGGGTGACACCTGGCTTTCTAAGGCTACATCTGAATGACTGACAGCAACCTAGACCATTATACAAACCATTATAATTATACAAACCATTTTGTTAATTTAAGTACAAGAATAATATCGCAGCTGCACAAGGCTACATCCATGGTATAATTGCAGCATGGCTGTCTATGTACAGAGCTGGTTTTAGAAACTGCGGGGCCCTGTACAGACCAGTTCGCTGGGCCCTCCCCCGTCCCACCAGCCCCACAGCCACCCAGCCCAGCCCCTTGTTGACATGATATGTTTTAAACATTTTCTTTTATTTCAAATAAAGACAAATCAAGCAAAACTTGATTACAAAAACTAATTCAAACATGAAAAATGCTATACTAGGAAACCTTTGGGTTTAAAAAGCAAAACCATGTCCACGGAAGGACTAGATAAATGAATTAAAACAAATCCCCTTAATATGTAATACTTGGTAGCAATATTGAAACAGTGATTGAATATTCAGATAGCAAGCAGCCTGAGCCAACAGATTTATTCTCCACTGAACATAATTAACTTTGTATGAACTTGGCTGCTAATAGCGTTCTGAACTGGACAATGTTGGCACATTTAGCCACACCCTTTTACCAACCATGGCGCATATAAACAGTAATCATTGAAAATATTACACCAATACAGGAGAAGAAAAATAACTTGTTTTTTTTTTTCATTATAAATAATTTCTGTAAGCTATTACAGCTCCAGAATACCCAAAATGACATAAACTAAATTAGCATACAGATTCTGCATGCAGCACAATACCAGAAAAACAGAACATTGCTATACATTGCAAAATAAGACAGCAGATGTAAATTCTCAAATTGGACATATTCCAAACACTAAAATGAAAATAAAATGATTTTTTCTACCTTTGTTATCTTGTGACTGTTTTTCTAATCATGTTGGTCCCAGTCTCTGATTCTGCTGCTCTCTATCTGCTCCCTTAACTCCACTTCCAGGGCTTCCTTTCCATTTATTTCTTTACTTTCTTCCTTTCTTCTTCATTTCTTGCCCTACATCCATAGGTGAAAGCTGGGTCCTCCGCGGACTTGACTGGAGGAGGTATAGAGTGGATCTAGCTTTTGCCTATTTTCTCCAGCCATGTGCAGTTTTTCTTCTCTTTCCCTTTCCCTCCCCTCCATCCATATGCATCTCCTTCCTCTCTCTTCCCTCTCCTCCATCCATGTCCAGCATTTCTCCTCTCTTTTCTCCCCTCCATCCATATTCATCTCACTTCATCTCACGTCCTCTCTCTTCCCTCCCCTCCATCCATATCCAGCATTTCAATTCTCCCCTCTCCTCCACCCATGTCCAGAATTTCTCCTCTCCCCTCCATCTCCTTCCTGTCTTCCCTCACTTCCATCCATGTCCAGCATTTCTCCTGGCTTCCCCTCCATCTATCCATAACAACTCTCCTCTCTCCCCTGCCCTCCCCACCCATCCATGTCCAGCAATTCTCCTCTGCCCTCCCCTCCCATCTATGTCCAGTGATTCTCCTTTGCCCCCTGTCCTCTCCTCTCATCCACATCCAGTGATTTTCCTCTGTCCCCTGCCCTCCCATCCATGTCCAGCATTTCTCCTCTCTCCCCTCCCCTGCGTCCATGTGCATCTCCTTCCTGTCTTCCCTCACCTCCATCCATGTCCAGCAACTCTCCTCTCTCCCCTGCCCTCCCCACCCGTCCATGCCCAGATATTCTCCTTTGCCCCCTGTCCTCCCCTCTCATCCACATCCAGTGATTCTCCTCTGTCCCCTGCCCTCCCATCCATGTCCAGCGATTCTCCTCTGCCCTCCCCTCCATGTCCAGTGACTCACCCGCCCCAGCCCCCAACTTAAACTTACCCCCCTTTTCAGCCCCCGAGTTTCTGAGGTCCCAACTCTAGCCCCATCTGTGCCCTCAGGTTTCCTTAGCTGCTTTCCTTCCAGCCGCCCTGCGTTTAAAAAGTTGCAGCGGTGGCGAAAAAGCAGGCTTCCCTCTAGCCTTTAAGCCTTCCCTTCTTTTTCTGCATGCACTGTGCCGCCTTCACGGAAACCGGAAACAGGAAATTGCATCAGTGCACGCTGAGAGAGAAGGGGAAGGCTTAAAGGTTAGAGGCAAGCCTGCTTTTTCGCTGCCACCGCTGCGACTTTTTAAACGCAGGGCGGCTGGAAGGAAAGCAGCTGAATAACAATATGGCAGGGAGTGACACGAAGCACCGCGGGGCCCCTGGAGGCACGAGGCCCTTTGCGACCGCTCCTGTTGCCCTTGTCTATGTAAACCATTTCATCTTTTTCTAGCTCTTGCCAAATCATTAACACCTAAGGTTATACCTTTTTAAAGAGGAACATATTGTTTATGAGAAGGTATGAAAAAGCCTGAAGAGATTTCTACAAGTGACATTTGTATTAATCTACCAGTACAACACTCAGAACCTGTCAAGCAGATTTCCCCTTTTACTTACGAGAAAGATCAGCTCATGAAAAACAAAAGAACCAATGTCACTCAGCCACAAAACCCTACCTTACAAAGAAACATAGAAATATAGAGGAAGGTGACAAAAATGCAATCAGGATTGCACCAAGAGATGTATAATAAGAAAAGACCTGAATATGTATTCCCTAGAGGAAAGAATGGACAGAGGAGATATGATACAGACATTCAAATCAAAAAATATGTAGGTTAGACACGTGGAGGGGCATAATCGAAAGGGGCGCCCAAGTTTTCCTGAGGACGTCCTTGCAGATGTCCTGGCAAAGGGGTGGGGAAACCTGTATTATCGAAACAAGATGGGCGGCCATCTTTTGTTTTAATAATACGGTTGGGGATGCCCAAATCTAGAAATTTAGGTCGTCCCTAGAGATGGTCGTCCTTAGACTTGGTCGTTTCTGATTTTCTGCGATAATGGAAACTAAGGACGCCCATCTCAGAAACTACCAAATGCAAGCCCTTTGGTCATGGGAGGAGCCAGTATTCATAGTGCACTGGTCCCCCTCACATGACAGGACACCAACCAGGCACCCTAGGGGGCAGTGCAGTGGACTTCAGAAAAAGCTCCCAGGTACATACAGTGGTGGAAATAAGTATTTGATCCCTTGCTGATTTTGTAAGTTTGCCCACTGACAAAGACATGAGCAGCCCATAATTGAAGGGTAGGTTATTGGTAACAGTGAGAGATAGCACATCACAATTAAATCCGGAAAATCACATTGTGGAAAGTATATGAATTTATTTGCATTCTGCAGAGGGAAATAAGTATTTGATCCCCCACCAACCAGTAAGAGATCTGGCCCCTACAGACCAGGTAGATGCTCCAAATCAATTCGTTACCTGCATGACAGACAGCTGTCGGCAATGGTCACCTGTATGAAAGACACCTGTCTACAGACTCAGTGAATCAGTCAGACTCTAACCTCTACAAAATGGCCAAGAGCAAGGAGCTGTCTAAGGATGTCAGGGACAAGATCATACACCTGCACAAGGCTGGAATGGGCTACAAAACCATCAGTAAGACGCTGGGCGAGAAGGAGACAACTGTTGGTGCCATAGTAAGAAAATGGAAGAAGTACAAAATGACTGTCAATCGACAAAGATCTGGGGCTCCACGCAAAATCTCACCTCGTGGGGTATCCTTGATCATGAGGAAGGTTAGAAATCAGCCTACAACTACAAGGGGGGAACTTGTCAATGATCTCAAGGCAGCTGGGACCACTGTCACCACGAAAACCATTGGTAACACATTACGACATAACGGATTGCAATCCTGCAGTGCCCGCAAGGTCCCCCTGCTCCGGAAGGCACATGTGACGGCCCGTCTGAAGTTTGCCAGTGAACACCTGGATGATGCCGAGAGTGATTGGGAGAAGGTGCTGTGGTCAGATGAGACAAAAATTGAGCTCTTTGGCATGAACTCAACTCGCCGTGTTTGGAGGAAGAGAAATGCTGCCTATGACCCAAAGAACACCGTCCCCACTGTCAAGCATGGAGGTGGAAATGTTATGTTTGGGGGTGTTTCTCTGCTAAGGGCACAGGACTACTTCACCGCATCAATGGGAGAATGGATGGGGCCATGTACCGTACAATTCTGAGTGACAACCTCCTTCCCTCCGCCAGGGCCTTAAAAATGGGTCGTGGCTGGGTCTTCCAGCACGACAATGACCCAAAACATACAGCCAAGGCAACAAAGGAGTGGCTCAGGAAGAAGCACATTAGGGTCATGGAGTGGCCTAGCCAGTCACCAGACCTTAATCCCATTGAAAACTTATGGAGGGAGCTGAAGCTGCGAGTTGCCAAGCGACAGCCCAGAACTCTTAATGATTTAGAGATGATCTGCAAAGAGGAGTGGACCAAAATTCCTCCTGACATGTGTGCAAACCTCATCATCAACTACAGAAGACGTCTGACCGCTGTGCTTGCCAACAAGGGTTTTGCCACCAAGTATTAGGTCTTGTTTGCCAGAGGGATTAAATACTTATTTCCCTCTGCAGAATGCAAATAAATTCATATACTTTCCACAATGTGATTTTCCGGATTTAATTTGTGATGTGCTATCTCTCACTGTTACCAATAACCTACCCTTCAATTATGGGCTGCTCATGTCTTTGTCAGTGGGCAAACTTACAAAATCAGCAAGGGATCAAATACTTATTTCCACCACTGTACCCTTACCTTGAGTGCTGAGCCCCCCAACCCCCCCCCCCTAAACCCACTACCCACTGCTGTACACCACTACCATAGCCCTTACAGGTGAAGGGGGGCACCTAGATGTGGGTAAAGTTGGTTTGTGGTGGGTTTTGAAGGGCTCATATTTACCACCACAAGTGTAACAGGTGGGGGGGGGGGGGGGATGGGCCTAGGTCTGCCTGCCTGAAGTGCACTGCACCCACTAAAACTACTCCAGGGACCTGCATACTGCTGTCATGGAGCTGGGTATGATATTTGAGGCTGACATAGAGGCTGGCAAAAAATATTTAAAACATTTTTTTTCAGGGTGGGAGGGGATTAATGACCACTGGGGGAGTAAGGGGAGGTCATCCCCGATTCCCTCTGGTGGTCATCTGGTTCAGGCACCTTTTTGTGGCTTGGACGTAAGAAAAAAGGACCAAGTAAAGTCGTCCAAGTGCTCGTCAGGGACGCCCTTTTTTTCGATTATGGGCAGAGGACACCCATGTGTTAGGCACGCCCAAGACCCGCCTTCACAACGCTTCCGACACTCCCCCGGGAACTTTGGTCGTCCCCGCGACGGAAAGAAGTTGGGGGACGCCCAAAATCGGCTTTCGATTATGCTGATTTGGGCGACCCTCAGAGAAGGATGCCCATCTCCCGATTTGTGTCGAAAGATGGGCGTCCTTCTCCTTCAAAAAAAAGCCTGAAAGGATCCTTAAATAAAAAGAGGATAGTATCAAAACAAAAGTTAGCATATCAACAGCTTTAAGCTCATTTATGATGCACAGCAGTGGTGCTTAAATGGCAGCTCCAGTATTAAAGAAGTGAAGCAATGCAGTCTATGTCCCATATATACAAATGTAACAAATAGATAAATAGAAATAGATATATAGCAAGGCAGATCAGGATGGGCTGGAGTGGGCTTTAACAGCAACTACAGCAGTGGGAAAGACAGGCCAATATCGGGCGGACTTCTACGGTCTGTATGCCGTATATGACAAGAGAGATCAGGATGGGCTAGAGTGAGTTTCCACAGCAACTGCAGTAGCTGGGAAGGAGGGTCAGTGCAAGGCATACTTTTTACAGTCTGAGCCCAGAAAATGACAAGGACTATACCACATTCATGTCGTATGAGTATGGGTCTCATATATCTCAGCGGGGGAGAGAAAGACTTAGGGATCCTTTAACTAAGTTGTGTAGGCGCCAACGTGTGCCCAACGCATGCCAAATTGGAGTTACCGCCCGGTTACCGCATGGCCTTTGCGATAATTTCGATTTTGGCGCGTGTCTGCTACGCGCATCCAAAAAATATATATATTTTTTTGGCGCACGGTGGCTGCGCGCATCAAGTGGCATTTGACGTGCTTAGACCATTACCGCCTGGTTACCGCATGAGACCTTTCCACTAGGTCAATGGCTTGTCGTAAGGTCTCAGACCCAAAATGGATGCACAGCAATTTTCATTTTGCCGCACGTCCGTTTTCGGCAAAAAAAGGGGCATTTTTTGTAAGTGCACTAAAAATAATTCTGCACGTGTCCAAAACACGCATCTACACTACTGCAGGCCATTCTTCAGTGCACCTTAGTAAAAGGACCCCTTAGTGAGTAAAATGTAATAATACTGTTGGATTGTTGGTTCAATAATACTTTGATAATGATTGTGACTTGGGCGGACTGGATGGACCATACAGGTCTTTACCTGCTATCATTTACTATGTTACTAACCAGCTTATTTTCGAAGGAGATCGCTGGCCAATATTCCGACACAAATCGGGAGATGGCTGGCCATCTCCTGAAGCCGGCGAAATCGGTATAATGGAAAGCCGATTTTGGCCGGCTCCAATTGCTTTCCGTCGCAGAGCCGGCCAAAGTTAAAGGGAGCGTTTCGGAAGAGTATGGGAGGCGGGATGGAGGTGGGACGGGGGCGTTGTTAAGACATGACCAGCTTCAGCTGATAATGGAAAAAAGAAGGCCGGCTCTGAGGAGCATTTCACCGGCTTCACTTGGTCCATTTTTTTTTAGGACCAAGTCTCAAAAAAGTGCACCAATTGACCAGATGACCACCGGAGGGAATCGGGGATCACCTCCCCTTACTCCCCCAGTGGTCACCAACCCCCTCCCACCCCCAAAAAAATAAAACTTTTTTGCCAGCCTCTATGCCAGCCTGAAATGTGATAGCCAGCTCCCTGACAGCAGTATGCAGGTCACTGGAGCAGTTTTTAGTGAGTGCAGTGCACTTCAGGCAGGTGGACCCAGGCCCATCCCCCCCTACCTCTAACACTTGTGATGATAAATGGGAGCCCTCCAAACCCCTCCCCCCAAAAAACCACTGTACCCACATATAGGTGCCCCCCTTCACCCATAAGGGCTATGGTAATGGTGTAGAGTTCTGGGGAGTGGGTTTTGGGGGGGAGATTTGGGGGGGGGGGTGCGCAGCACCTAAGGTAAGGGAGCTATGCACCTGGGAGCTTTTTTTTTTTTTTTTTTAATTTTTAGAAGTGCCCCCTAGGGTGCCCGGTTGGTGTCCTGGCATGTCAGGGGGACCAGTGCACTACAAATGCTGGCTCCTCCCACGACCAAATGCTTTGGATTTGGCCGGGTTTGAAATGGCCGGCCTCGGTTTCCATTATCGGCGAAAACCGATGCCAGCCATCTCAAACCCGGCCATCTCTGACATTTGGCTGGCCCCAACTGTATTATCAAAATGAAAGATGGCCGGCCATCTTTTTCGATAATAACATAGTAACAATTATGGGCTGCTCATGTCTTTGTCAGTGGGCAAACTTACAAAATCAGCAAGGGATCAAATACTTATTTCCACCACTGTATACACAGATAATGCACTTGAATACAAATAGCACTCATAGTAAATATATATAACAATCTACCCTTCTTCCATGAATATGGGGGCAGAATACAAAAAGGCCATTTTTATAACTGGTAAAAATGGCCTTAGCATACAGGAAAGACCTGTGTAAGGGTACATGAAGGCTACCTTTTACCGCAGCTTTGTAAAAATGCCCCTTAGACTGTAAACCCTCCACGGGGACAGAGAAATACCTAGTGTACCTGAACTTAAGTCACCTTGAGCTAAATCCAAATTCCCTTTCCTTTTAAGAGAACTCCATTATTGTACCAAGTATAGATGTGCTTTCATTGAAAGTTCCTGTTCTATTTAGTTTTGAAAATCGAACAAGAAAACTATGAACAAACTTCAATTCATTTCAATTTAAGTAGCAATGAGCCCACTCAAGCCTACCCTCTCCCTCTTCAACAGAAGCACATCAAAGCTGCCCCGTCTTCCTCCCCTCCAGAGGTGTCCGTAATTCTATATAGAACAGGAAGAACTCCCAGTCACTCCTACCCTACTGATGCTCTTTTTTGAAATGGACTACAGCCAGATGCCATTTTGTTGTAGGGTGCTGGGAGGGGGGTTAGTCTGGGCTATGGTGTCAGTCCTTCATTTACGTGTTTGTTTTTTATTTGCTTCCACTTGTTTTGCTGTTTATTTGATTTGAAATAAGGGACAAAAAATCCCCACAACATAGCTACCTTTGCAAGAAATATTTAACGTATCCTTCTTCTCATCTATGGCTCCTTTATTCTAAGAAAAAAAGAAAGAAAGAAGTTTATTTTTCAGAGGCTTTTTTTTTCCTAGATTTGAAACATTCCCTGTAACCCTTTTACCTTTCTATTGAAGGGAGAGTAAAACCCTCATTGTCTAATATTTTAACATATTATTACTCCATTTATAACTACATTAGGGCTGTGATGCTTTAATGCACTTGGTGAGTGCGCAGGGAACCTATTTACCAGAGTTTGAAACTGATGGGCATCCTACTCGGAGCACAATACACACCTGTCTGAACTTTCAAAGTAATATTTTGTACGGTTTCATGACTACATTGTTTTTTTTTTTATTCTTCTGCCTACAGCATGTTGTACATAAATACACCTATGAAATAAAAAAACCAACATGATTTTGCTCTTTGAATTACAGGCTGTAGGAGTTCTATTCATGCTCCTGGGACAGCTGGCTTAACAGAACCAGATAATCATTGTTTACTTTTAAAGCTGGTCTCTATCTTGCTTTCTACTTCCAAACACTTTAGAGGCGTTGCTACTGGTTAAGCCCTCATGAAGAGACAGAACTTTCATATCACACACACAGAGCCGTAGCGAGGGGAGCTGACACCCGGGGCGGGTCGCCGCTGCGCACCCCCCCCCCCGGGTGCAGCACGGCGCACCCTCCTCCCGCTGGAGCGCACCCCCCCCCCCCGGAGCACATACCTCCCCCCCCCCCCCCCGGAGTGCATACCTGCGGCAAGGGACGGGCGGGAAGGCCGATCCGCCCCGACTGCACATTGCTAGGGTGTGTCGGCTCCGCGCTGGTTCACTGCTCTCTCTGTCCCGGAACAGGTTACTTCCTGTTCCGGGGCAGAGAGGGCAGTGCACCAGCGCAGAGTCGACACCCCCCAGCGGCGTGCACCTGGGGCGGACCGCCCCCCCGCCCCCCCTTCCTACGGCACTGCACACACATGCCCTCAAATTCTTTAAGTGGCATCCACAATTGGGTATTGAGTTATAGAATAGGGCCAGTTACACTATGGTAAAGTCTCAATTATCTGACATAAACGGAACCAACTCGTTGTCGGATAAGTGAAAAGTCGGTTAATATGGAAAACAATGGTATCCCCTCAAACAATGCATAAACAAAGGCTGTAAAAAGCAGGGTCCCAGGTCTGAAACAAATTGTCTCAGGTGCAAAACTTCCCTCTATGCTACACCAGAAAATGGAAAGAGACACGATTACAAGCAAGCAGGAGTAGAGGTTGACCGAAAGGTGAATCCAACGCTGGAGGCAATGTGAGGAAATACTTTATTATTGTTGACTTTACCGCTAAGTCAATGGGTGGCAGTAAGGTCTCAGGCCCAAAATGGATGCGTGTCAATTTTCATTTTGCCGCATGCCCATTTTCAACCCCCCCCCCCCCAAAAAAAGAGGCCTTTTTTGCAGGGAAGCTGAAAAATGAAACTGCACGCATCCAATACACGCGACTACGCCAGCGCAGTAAAAGGATCCCTAAGTGAATTGCCCAGAGTCACAAGGAGCTGCAGTAGGAATCAAACCCAATTGCCCCGTTTCTCAGGCCACTGAACTCCTTCACACCATTATAAATATACCTCAGATACTCATCCCACGGCAGTCAGCAGTTTTAAAGCCGCTGACCACCGTGGGCTGAATCTAACCCAGATATTCAATGCCAGGCCATGTCCGGGCACTGCCACACAACATGCAGGTCAGCCGCCAACCTGCAGGTTATGCAGGTGCCATTTGATATTCGCTGCTGGCACCCACATAGCTAACCAGGCAAAATTAGGACTGTCTTTTCTGCGGGCACTGCCACTGAATGTCACCCCAGTGCCCATATAATTGCCAGCGCCTTCCCAACTCCACCAAAGGACTGCTCCTGGCACTAACCACACAATGTTGCATCAATGTTCAGTGGCACTTTGCAGGTAGGCGTCGCTGACCATCTGGGGATGGCCCATTGATTGGGGTTGAGGTGGGCAGGAGCCTCTCCTATCTGCTTTGGAAATCTATCCCACATATGTTACGTGATTTACATATTGGTTTATCTGATTATTTTTGTGTCTCTGTAGCGCCTACCTCATTGTTGTTCCTCTCCCCAATTTATTTATTAATTAGGATTTGTTTACCGCCTTTTTGAAGGAATTCACTCAAAGCGGTGTACAGTAAGAATAAATCAAACATGAGCAATAGACAATTACAGCAGTAAAAATATTCAAATAACAATACAAAGTATGGCATAGTATATGCTACGTAACGAATCCTGTTTAGAAGGAACGGGTCCCAGGGGCATAGCTACGGGTGGGCCTGGGTGGGCCTAGGCCTGTCCAGTCTTGGTTCAGGCCCACCCAGAAGCGCTACACCCAAACCAATTCCCTCCACCCTCGCATGTCCGGCGCCTCTCTCTCCCCTCCCACAGTTCCGGCACCGCTACCTACGTGTCTTCCTTACCCACCCGCCATCCTTGCCGCGGAACTTGCTCTCTATGATCGCCGCCCAGCAGGAACTTCAAACAGCGCGTCAGCGCTGTGTCAGAGCCTTCCTCTCTGACGCATCTCACGCAACTTCCTGTTTACGCAGGCTGGGTGGGACGCGGCAGAGAGGAAGGCTCTGACACAGCGCTGACGCGCTGTTTGAAGTTCCTGCTGGGCGGCGATCATAGAGAGAGAAAAGTTCCGCGGCAAGGATGGCGGGTGGGTAAGGAAAACACGGAGGTAGTGCCCTGGCGGTGCCGGAACTGTGGGAGGGGAGAGAGAGGCGCTGGACATGGGGGTTGGAGGGGAGGGAAGGGGCCCTGGACATGTATGCTTGTGGGTGGGAGGTTGGAGAGAAGGGAGAGATGTGCTGGGCATGTAAGCAGATGCTGGAGGGAAGGGATAGAGTTGCTGGATATGTAGGGGGAGAGAAGGGATAGAAGTGCTGGATATGTGGGTGGGAGGGAAGGGAGAGAGGTGCTGGATATGTGGGTGGGAGGGAAGGGAGAGAGGTGCTGGATATGTAGGAGGGAGAGAAGGGAGAGATGTGCTGGGTGAGGGTGTGGGAGGGAAGGGAGAGAGCTGCTGGATTTGTTGGGGAGGGCAGGTGGGAAGGGGGAGAGGTGCTGGGCATGCAAGGGAGGTTGCAGCAAAGGGAGAGAGGTGCTGGATATGCAGGGGAGGACTGGAGGGAAGAGGGAGAAATGTGGACCTGCAAGGGGGGCGAGAACGAAGGGAGAGATGTACTGGACCTATGAGAGGGGGAAGGGTTAGTGTTAGAGGAAAGGGAGAAGGATGTTGGATCAAGGAGATAAAGGAATGGGGGGGGGGGGGGTCAAATGCTGAACTCACTGTGGAGAATGAACCAGATGCATAAGGGGGAGGGAAGAGAGAAGGAAAGTTGCTGGTTAGAGAGGAAAGGTGTGTGGGAGGGTGAAAGGGGACTTAGAGAGGTACAAAGAAACAGAAGGGATGAGCATTGGATGGGAGCATGGGGACAGGGACACAGATGAGATGCTGTATTGGGATGACATATGGGCACATAGGGGCAATGCCTGACATGGGGGTGGGGAGGGAGATATGGGAATAGAGATACAATGGACATGGGGGGGGGGGGGGTTATGAGAATAGAGATATAATGGACACAGAGGGGAGATACCAGACAAGAGGGAGAATAGGAACACAGATGGGAGATGCTGGGCATGGGGTACATGGGTGCACAAAGGAATGATGATGGATGCGGGGATATGAACACGGGAGATTCTGTATAAATGGACACAGAGATGGGAGATGGATGGTGGACATGGAGACAGAAGAAATGTCAAATGGACAGGAAAGACACAGGGAAGCAGAAACCAGAGACAGGGACCAATATGATATGAAAAATAAAATGACCAGACAACAAAAGGTACAAAAATTATTTTATTTCTATTTTGTGATTAGATTATGTCAGAGTTGGCATATGTCAGACATGGCTGGGGCCCAGGGAAGAAATCTAGGAGAGGACCCCAAAGCCCATTACCAGGCTGCACCTTCTTCAGCTTCTGGCAGGCTTGGGGCTCTCTCTGGCCAGAGAGCCAAGCACAATTGCCCTATTTGCACCCCCCCCCCCAAAAAAAAAAAAAAAACCATCATCCCTGGCATGTGATACCTTTAAATTTTGCACAGGAGGAAATGCCTTTCTTTTTTGTTTCTCTAGTGTTGTACTACATGCAAGGTCTGGTTTCTTGGGGTTTCAGTTTAATTTATATTTATAGAGTTTGTGGTCACTTATTCTGTATTTGGCTCTTGTGTTCTGTGTGCGTGGCCCCGAGGTATTTTGTCACCATGAAGTTTCTATGTAGCATTCTGTATTAATTTGGCTTGTTCAGTTTTCTTGATAGATGTATCAATATTTTAGAGCCGCTTTTCATAGGTAGAGGATCCTTGTTTTGGAAGTTAGTGCTGGCATGGTAGATTTGCTCTAGATTCTGAGTGACTTTTTGTTCGTATATTTTTTAAAATTACTTTACAACATGTCTATTATTGAGATTACCAGAATTTCTTTGTATGGTGAGTTTTATGGGGAAATGTCCTTGCTGTGCTCTGCATCCATTATTGATGGAAGGCCAGGAGGTGCTCTGGATGCAGAATATGTTTGGCGTTCAGTGTTTAGCTTTCAATACCATATGTGTGTTGGAGGACCTTGGCTCAATGGGGGCTGAAGAAGAGTGCAGTTCCTTGTACTTCCTTTAGCTCTCAATTAATTGGCCACTGAAGCCTGCACTGCTACCCTCATTGAAGAAGTAATGGGGAGTGAGGTAGAGGTTAAGCATGGGGTGGGGTAGGGGTAAAGCATGGGTGTATTAGGTGGCTGGGTTTTTTTTTCTCTTTCAAAAAGTTGGCAACTCTAGTGCCCACCCATCCAACTTGTTGGCCCACCCAAAAATTGCCTTCTGGCTAAGCCACTGACGGGTCCACGGAATCTTAGTGGAGATTGGGTGGCGACGTCGGTAATTGGGGAGCAAAACTGCTGCTGGGCAGACTTCTACGGTCTACGCCCTGATTGTGACTGAATAGATATGGATGGGCTTGACTGTAAATTTTAAGGAGCTTTGACATTAGCTTCAGAACTTTTAGTACAAGAAGAGTGCTGGGCAGACTTCTACGGTCTGTGCCCTGAGAATGGCAAGGACAAATCAAACTCAGGTAAACATATAAAGTATTGCATACCATGTAAAATGAGTTTATTTTGTTGGGCAGACTGGATGGACCATACAGGTCTCTTTATCTGCCATCATTTACTATCTTACTATGTAACAATGTCAACACAAAAAGTAATAGAACATTTTAATTAACAATGTAGGGTATAAGCAAAGATGGAACATACAGATAGGTAAGAGAGTAAGAAGAGTTAGAAAGTAAGGCAACTAATTTAAAGAAAAGTGCACATGAGGTCAGAGAGGTGGTTATATTAGATCAGCTAGGGTAGGAGTGGACAAATGAAGCAGTGAGGTGGCAATAGTAAGGCTGATATTCCGACCGCAGGAGGAAGCTCGGCTAACTCCTGAGGTCAGTGGTCAGCCTGGATATTCAATGCCAGGCTGTTTCCGGTGACCGGCATTGAATATCCGGTTTATTTTTGGTCGGTTTACACTTAACCAGCTAAATCAATATTCAGAGGTAGCCAGTTCAGTTTAAAGCGGCCAAAGATATTCCAGTTATTTAAGCAGCTGAATATGGCTGGCTATGTGGTGAATATTCAGGGATATAGCCGGTTATCTCCTAGCTGCTAACCAGGAATATTCAATGGGGGATAGCTGGCTATTCCACATTGAACATCACCAGATAGCCGGTTATGTGCCATATAACTGGCCAGGTGCCGTTCTTGGCCGGTTAAATGGATTTCAATATCAGGGGAATTGTGAGCAAGCATTCTTAGGGGCCCTTTTACCAAACAGTGGTAAAAAATGGCCTTAGCGTGCTCTTACATGGGTCATTCCCACGTGCTAAGGCTGATTTTCCTATTACTCACCATGCGCTAAGTTTTCCATTAACTCGTGGCCATTATCACCTGAGCCCCTGCCACCACCTATTTTGCAGGTAGTAGAGACTCACATGCTAAGTTTATGCTAATTGGTTATCATACGGCAATGCCCAGGCGCTAACCGATTAGCACAGAAAACACCTACTCTCTGCCCCCAGACCCACTCCCAGCGCTAAAAGATAAATTTTATTTTTTAGTGCATGGGTAGCAGACGCACATGTGCAAATCACCACAGGATGCCTCAGTGCATCCCAGTGGCATAGCCAGACCTCGAGGTGGGAGGGGGCCAGAGCCCAAAGTGGGGGGGGGGGGGCACATTTTGGTCCGCCACCCCGCTGCGACTGCTGCCCTGCCACTCCCCACCCACTGCTACCGCTGTACATATCATGACTGGAGGGGTCCCCAACCCCCACCAGCTGAAGCACCACCACCGAACATGCCTTGGCTGGCGGGGGTCCCCAACCCCTGCCAATTGAAGCCTTCATCAAGCGCTGGTCTCTGGCACCACTGCATTTTCTGCCCTGCTCTCTCTTCCCCCTCACGTCCAGCACACTCATTTTAATGAAATCGAAGATGCGCGCATGCTCAGTTTCACTAAAACGAGCATGCTGGACCATGAGGGGAAGAGCGAGCAGGGCAAGAAATTATTATTATTATTAACATTTGTATAGCGCTACCAGATGCAAGCAGCGCTGAACACATGACATAGAAAGACAGTCCCTGCTCAATAGAGCTTACAATCTGGCAGTGGCTCCAGAGATCAACGTTGGACAAAGGCTTTAGCTGGCGGGGGTTGGGGACCCCCACCAGCCAAACAGGGGCCCAGAGCAAATTGGAGGGTGGGGCCAGGCCCCCATGGCACCCCGTAGCTATGCCACTGGTGCATCCCACGTAAGCCATTTTCTGCTGCAGTAAGCACACGTTAGTGCTTACCAGAGCTTTGTAAAAGATCCCCTTAGTTCTTTGCCCTCAATTCCTGCTGACAAAGTGCAAAGTGATGCATGTGGGAAAGAGGAACCCGAATTATAGCTACGTCATGCAAGGTTCCATGTTAGGAGTCACAGACCAAGAAAGGGATCTAGGTGTCGTCATTGATGATACGTTGAAACCTTCTGCTCAGTGTGCTGCTGCGGCTAAGAAAGCAAATAGAATGTTCAGTATTATTAGGAAAGGAATGGAAAACAAAAATGAGGATGTTATAATGCCTTTGTATCGCTCCATGGTGTGACCGCACCTCGAATATTGTGTTCAATTCTGGTCGCCGCATCTCAAGAAAGATATAGTGGAATTAGAAAAGGTGCAGAGAAGGGCGACGAAAATGATAAAGGGGATGGGACGACTTCCCTATCAGGAAAGGTTAAAAATACTAGGACTAGGGGGCATGCGATGAAGCTACAATGTAGTAAATTTAAAACAAATTGAAGAAAATGTTTCTTCACTCATCGTGTAATTAAACTCTGGAATTTGTTGCCAGAGAAGGTGGTAAAGGCGGTTAGCTTAGCGGAGTTTAAAAACGGTTTGGACGGCTTCCTAAAGGAAAAGTCCATAGACCGCTATTAAATGGACTGGGGGAAAATCCACTATTTCTGGGATAAGCAGTATAAAATGTTTTGAATATTTTGGGGATCTTGCCAGGTATTTGTGACCAGGATTGGCCACTGTTGGAAACAGGATGCTAGGCTCGATGGAACTTTGGTTTTTCCCAGTATGGCAATACTTATGTACTTATGTATGTGGAGCATTTAACACAACATGTCCATTGTACCCTCCTTTACTCTCTACAGACTGTCAGTAATGCCACGAGAGCAAGCTTGAGAAAGCAGCATGAGATAACCAAGTCCAATGATTTTATTTTTTATTCTGCCTTTAACAGCACAGGGCGCAACAAAGCTCAGATATGTATCTGAAAAAATTTCTCAATATACATACAGATTTTCAAAAACACAAAAATATAACTAAAATCAAACTGAACTGAACAACCCATCCACTTTCCATACACTTGGACAAATAACCTTCAACTGTAGAAGTGTCAAACGTATAGGTGTATTTTTCTTTTAAAAGATTCCAAGTTACTAAACAACCCCTATTATTCCTATTAAATGGGGTATTATTTGGATTGATCCAGGGATGAGATTAAAAATTAGCTAGTGATATTCAGCCACCTCACTCATAGGCCATTGTGGCCGTTGTCCACTGTGGCAAAATGTAAAAAGGCTTTTCTTTTAGTTAACTCCCCCCCCCCCCCCCCCCCCCCCCGTTTACAAAGCCATGCTAGTGGCTACTGTTGGATTATTTGTAGTAAATAATTAGCAGATTTTAGTACACACAGCTTCAGCTTTAGAAATGTTAATTTCTTTCTTCATCTCTCTCTCATTCACCCCTGAATAATTCACTGCTGAGTCACTTTAAAGTTGAAGTAACAAAACATCTGTTTACTCACAGTTTGTAGTTAGATTATAATCAGACAGGCTTATATATACATATTACTATACATTTGTATTATCAGCTCCTTCCATGTGCTTAGATGGTAATGGATGCTCACACCACCATAGATCCTCTCAGGTTAGGAGAGATCATGAGCTGCTGAGTCACTTTAAAGTTGAAGTAACAAAACATCTGTTTACTCACAGTTTGTAGTTAGATTATAATCAGACAGGCTTATATATACATATTACTATACATTTGTATTATCAGCTCCTTCCATGTGCTTAGATGGTAATGGATGCTCACACCACCATAGATCCTCTCAGGTTAGGAGAGATCATGAGCTCCATGTGCTCCATGTGCTGCATCTGCTGCATCTAACCCCCACAGGAAGTTGCATAGCAGTGTGACCTCTCTAAGTAATTCACATCAGAGGTCACAGAGTAATCACAGAGAAATAATAGGTGACAGGCAATGCATGTAAAATACAATTACATTCCAACAGCTACCACGCGGCAACGTCGACACAGCCCAGTAGGCATTACTGCACTGGCAGCTGCTAGCGCGGCTTTGTAAATAGGGAGGTTTATGTTTTCATGCATGTTTTCTGGTTAATTTTATGTGCTTTATTGTAACCCACCTAGTACTTTATTTATTTATTTATTTATTTATTTATTTATTTGTTACATTTGTATCCCACATTTTCCCACCTATTTGCAGGCTCAATGTGGTTTACGTAGTACCGGAGAGGCGTATATTTATGACTGATTCTTGTTAATTGTAGTTTTATTCAGTATACTGTTAATGGGTTTTGCTGGGTTCTTGAAGCCTGGATTGGCCGCTGTCAGAGACAAGATGCTGGGCTTAATGGACCATTGGTCTTTTCCCAGTATGGCGGTGCTTATGTTCTTACTAGTAAAAGAGGCCCGTTTCTGAGCAAATGAAACGGGCGCTAGCAAGGTTTTCGTCGGCAACACCCCCCCCCGCCAACCCCTTCGTTGTTGTGGCATTGCTGCGCCCTCATCATGACGTTTGACGCGAGGGCGGGGCCCGTAGCGATTTCCCCCCGCCTCCCTGCCAACCCCTTCGTTGTTCTGCCATTGCTCCGCCCTTGAGGGCGGGGCCCGGAGCGATTTTGGTGGCTTCACCACCACAAACCTTCGAACCTTTTTGAGGGAAGTCAGGGCTTGGCTTCACTGACGTTGAGGGTGAGTTTTATATATATAGATGTTCCATTAAATGTAAGCCACATTGAACTGAAATTTATTTTTGGATAATATGGGACATAAGAACAAATAAATGTTTTAAATACAATTCAAAATAAATTCTTTAAGCTCAGTCTTTATTCTTCTTGAATACCTTGGGTAGCTACCTTAGCAAGAGAACTGTAACGTTGGGTAAAGCACCTCAGGTTTTCCAATTAGCCTCATGCTAGCTATGATGTCACCTGTGATATTGCCCTCACTCGATGAGCTAATCAGGTCACATTTCCTGTGAAATAATTTATGACACTCATCCTAACATACCTGCCCCCAGGATTTGACAGAGTTACACTTCAGCAAATAATAAGTTAGCAATAAAAACTGTAATCAAGTCAGGGTTATTAATTGCTCTGGCACTTTTGAAATGTTCTTCTGAATTGTCAAGGCTGATTTCAGACACCTCTGTATACAATAAATATATGTCTGTAAATAGTTTTCTTCTAACTTCCCTCTCTACATACCCAATTTCAAGTGTAGCAATGGCATCATCTAACATCACACAAGAAAACCACAGAAGTGGAGAAACTAGATCCGCTATGGGAAGAGTATGGATGCAAGGGAGTAGCGTGATCCACAAGACACTTCCAAGCACAACCAAGGAGATGAGAGATGGCAAAATATTCTTTAATATTGGATAAGACTCAACACGGTACCGTTTTTCGGCAAACACCGCTGCCTCAGGAGTCTACAGATTACAAATACATAAATAATACATCGTAATAATAAATACATAAAAATCATAAAGATTACAGAGAAAAGCGAGAGAGGACTTATCCCTTGCAGACACAGAGCTTGAGCTAGCCATGAGATCAGGGGAAGGTAAAGGGGGGATATCTCGCATTTACAGAGCTCTGTTACATAAGACCCAACCACTGGACAAATGCCTTAAGAAATGGGAGACTTTACTGGGTACCACATATGACCCACTGGTTTGGAAAAGAATATTTAAACGTTTATTGGCATTCTCAGTAGCTACCCCTTTACTGGAAAATGGATATAAAATGTTGTATCAATGGTATATGACCCCTAGCCGACTTGTCCGCATTTTCAAAAATGGATCGGCAGCTTGCTGGCGTAAGTGCGGGGCAGAGGATACATTTTGGCATCTATGGTGGGAGTGTCCAATGATACAGCAGTTCTGGCAGGACTTACAGTCCAGATTGCAGAGCGGGATGGGGCTTGTGATAAAGTTTGATTCTGGCTTGTGCCTGCTGAACATAGTTTTAAGAGAGAGCCAAGGCTCCTGCTCTGCACTTTTACGCTATATTGTTACAGCAGTCAGGACCTTAATTGCAAAATATTGGAAACAACAAATGCTACCCACTGTGGACCAAGTGCTCACCAAGGTGGACTATTGTTGTTTGATGGATAAACTAACTGCCCTGCGACGAGGAGGAATGGTGAAATTTCTTAAAACCTGGTCTACTTATGTAGAATGGCGGGGGCTTACAGGCTGATGTATGTATTCGGTGACTTTTATGGCAAAAACAGTGTGTATTTTCTTGGCTATGTTATCCTGAGGAGGGTGGGAGGGGGGAGGTCTGTGGGTTTTGTACTGCACAAAGACTAGAGTATATTGTTAGCCTGAGTTAATGTTTGTACTGAAAAACTGTTAATTAATAAAAAAAAGATTAAAAAAAAAAATCATAAAGATGCATAAATACAAAAATATGAGAACAAGGTGTAAGAACCAATATAAAACAGAAAGTGAAATGGTTGCCAAAACACAGTGCTGTGTTGAGTCTTATCCACTATCAAAGAATATTTTGCCATCTCTCGTCTCCTTGGTTTTGCTTGTGTCTTGTTTATTTATTTATTTTTATGTATTTGTTACTTTTGTATCCCACATTTTCCCATCTATTTGCAGGCTCAATGTGGCTTACATAGTACCATAGAGGCGATCGCCAATACCGGAATGAACAAATACAGGGTGAGGTTATGGTATAGTAAAGTTCATGTGTGACAGACATATTGGGAATCATAAGGAGGAAGAGTTAAGTTATGTCCTGGACGAATTTTGGTTTTGTTGTGTTGCAGGGTTAAGGCATTTAAGTTGATCACGTTACTCCCTTGCATCCATCATCTAACATCAATCATCTACTTCACATCAATATTCCAAAGTATGTCTGCAATTTGCACACAGTGCTGACAAACAGATACATTTTGGAAGGAAAACTCAATGTGCAACCAAAAATGTATCCGTTTTCAATTAGGGAGGGGCTAGAAATATACTAGGGGCAGAGCAAAAAATGATGCAGATGACATTCAGCCATTATCCAGCTAAATGCATCCATTTAGGGGGGTTGCACATACAGCACTCCTAACTTTAAATAGATAACTTATCTGTTTACATTTAGGATTGTATATTCAGCTATCTTGCCTAAATGGATAGATTTGCTGAACGTCGAACACAAAAATTAAGAAGATGTATCATCTGCTTATCTTTGTGCAGCAGCTGTGCCTTTAAATATTGACCCACTTTCATTTAGCACCAACTAAGCTACAGTACTTGCTGCTCTGATCCTGATGTTGGCATGCAGGGGTGCCAGAGATAAGTATACCGATTGATCTGGTCCAGCCAGCCCCCTTGCTATTTTCAATCCATTTGAAGAGCAGAAGTGTTAAGGCTGCCACCCAGGTAGATTTCCTGCTTTTGAAGAACTGCCCTTTCAATATTGGTTGAGGCTATCACTGTTAAACAGCTCAAGTCTTACATCTCTCTGAATAAAGATGGAACAATTGTAAGAGTCAACTGCCCAGACAAATACTGAGTAGATATAAACAGAAAAGAGAGAACATTTAGGAAAAGTCACTAGGAAAACTGTACTACCAGGAACAGCCTGAATATTTATCATGAAAATAATAAAAAAAAACAATCAGGAAAAAATAAGAAAGAAAACTAAGATGAAAGGAAAAATTGTATCTACAAATGTATTGTTAAAATTAAGCTGCATACTTTTTATATGTGAGGCCTCTATTTACTAAACTATGCTAAGGTTTGTTAACTCACAGTGTAAAAGCAAAACCTCAGTGTTAAATGCTGGAGGCATTCCTAGCATTTTGAGGGAGGCAGCCATGCTCCTAAGACAGGGAAATGATCACTAAATTCTAATAGTAACATAGTAGATGACAGCAGAAAAAGACCTGCACGGTCCATCCAGTCTGCCCAACAAGACAACTCATGTGTGCTACTTTTGTGTATACCCTACTTTGATTTGTACCTGTGCTCTTCAGGGCACAGACCGTATAAGTCTGCCCAGCACTAGCCCCGCCTCCCAACCACCGGCTCTAGCACAGACTGTATAAGTCTGCCCAGCGCTATCCCTCCCTCCCAACCTCCAGTCCCGCCTCCCACCACTGGCTCTGGCACAGACCGTATAAGTCTGCCCTGCACTATCCCCGCCTCCCAACCTCCAGTAATGCATGTTGATGGCATGACTGATAATGTAGAATGCAGTTAATTACACTCCACATGAGCAATTTGCAACCTCTGCGTTAAGTGCAAAGTACAGTCCTGATCCATTTCCAGGTGCACTAATTGGAAATTCTACATTAACGGGTAAATCAACAAGGAGTCGCCTACACTTAACCAGTAAGAATGTGCATAAATGCCTGTATTCTATTTATTTATTTAGATTTTGCTCTCGCCTTTTTCGGTAGTAGCTCAAGGTGAGTTTCATTCAGGTACTCTGGATATTTCTCTGTCCCAGGAGGGCTCACAATCTAAGTTTGTACCTGAGGCAATGGAGGGTTAAGTGACTTGCCCAAGATCACAAGGAGCAGCAGTGGGATTTGAACTGGCCGCCTCTGGGCTTAGCATCTCTTCTTCCCCTCATCTGAGCTCTTTCTTCCTTCAACTCCCTCTCCAGTGCAGCATCTTTCTCTCCACATCCCGTGTTCTGTCATCTCTATCCCGCTAGGTGGGGTGCCAGGGGAGCGGCCGCTCCCCCAAACGGAGTTCTGCTGGCGCCTATTTTTTTTCGTTGTGCAGCACTGAAAATGTGCGCCGGCAGAAGTCTGCTCTCGCTCCCCCTGTGCCGTCAACCTGGCTGAACCTGGCTACGCTTCTGATCCCGCTATCCCCTTCCCTGCATTCTGGCATTTCTCTCTCTCCCTTCCTTCCCTTCCCATGGTCTGGATCCCATGATCCTCCAGTGTTCCTGTGGGCTGCCGGCAGCATCAACAAGCTTCTTTGGCCAGCCCCGGAAGCAATCTCTCTGTTGTGTCCTGCCTACACAGGCATAAGAAGTTGTGTCAGACAAGGCTGGCAGCCTACAGGAGCGTTGGAGGATGGCTGAGAGGGAGCGGGAAGGGCGCAGGGCAGGCAGGAGGAAGAAGAGGGAGACATTCTGGATGGTGAGCACTGAAACTAGAGTGGCAAAGGGTAGCCATATCTCGGCTCAAAGCAGCAGCGGGACTCAGAAAGACACTATATATGGTGCTGAAAAGAGCTGAGCTTAAAGTTAGCACATCTGCTATAATAAAACTCACCCTCAACGTTCTGAAGTCACTCAGTCACTCCCTGAAGGGTTCATGGATTCATGGTGGTGAAGCCACAACACTGACCATGTCTCTCTGCCCCGCCCTCGCATGACGGACCAATCAGAAAAAACACCCTCAACATTCTGAAACACAAAGGACCATCACAACACCGTTTCCAGGCAACACTAGGCAACGTAAGACGGACCAATCAGAGGAAACTACGTGACAATAAGGGAGGAGCATTCCCCAGCAGAATGGCTCATTATCTGTGCAGCACAGAGAGCACAGAACCACCGCTGGAACGAGAGAAGAATATTCCTGCTGTGGGTATGTGCAAAAATAGACCGGGGGGGGGGGGGGGGGGAGAAATTTTTAAATGCCTAATGCCGGTACTGAAGAGTGCAAGAGGGCCTATAGCACAGACTATATTTGGGATCACTTGACATGGAGTCAGAGGAGCCAGAAAACAACGTGCCCCTCACCATCTGGGACGTGGGCGAACAGGACAAGCTGCGGCCCAACTGGAAGGATTACCCGCAACCCAGCCAGCAGCAAACAGCGACCAAGGAAGGGGGAGGAGTATATTCCTTCCCTGCCTAGGAATCGCTGGAAACTGGCTACCAAACTAACGAAACAACCGCACACCGACGCACCACCTCCATCATTCAAAAGGCATCCACTCTTTCTTCAACAGAAATGCAAACTAATAATACAAAACAAAGAATACATGGTTTCTCACGCAGCTACAGGTAACTCCCCACCCCCTTCCTCTTCCCCTTTTGACAAAGCGGCCGTGCCCAACCATCCCCAGCCTCAGGCAAGCTGTCTCCCACCTCGGGGATTCCCTGAGCACCCGGAAAAAGACGGCGCAGCTTCCCGCAGCACATGTTCCAGCATTCCCCTGCAGCCGGCCTGAAATGGACCGAACATGCCGGATCAACACCTGATGGCCTGAGATCGTGCTCCTCTCCCTTCCGCCAACTTAATACAACCATCCCCGTCCTCAGGCAAGCCGTCTCCCACCTCCAGGATGCCCAGAATCCCAGCCCAACGGAAAAAGACAGCGCTGCTTCCCACAGCACATTTCTCTTCCAGTGTTCCCCTACAGCAGCCCTGAAACGGCCAAAAAATACCGACAGACCAAGAACGTGCTCCTCTACCTTCCACCCATCTAAAACAACACTGCTGCCTCAGTACAACACACAAAAAAAAAAAAAACGGAAAAAACAATCCACCACTCAGCAAAGGCTGACCCCCCTACAACCACATTTACATTTCACCAACAGAAAGACCCCCCTCCACAAACCTCCTTGACAGACAAAACCACACACACACAATACAACAGACACACACCCTCAAAGCCACACACCAATCCATCCCACTTTGCCAGCATAGCACAGCACATCCCCCAACCCCCAAGCAAAAAAACAAAACAAAAAAAAAGACACACATCAACAACCTGCACACACACCCCACCCTCACACACTCACACACACACACACAAAATAACTCTGTGACACATACACACACACACACACACACACAAAAACCACATGCTAGCACCCGTTTCATTGGTTTCGGAAACGGGCCTTTTTTACTAGTAAGCACATAAGCACCACCATACTGGGAAAAGACCAAGGGTCCATCAAGCCCAGCATCCTGTCTCTGACAGCGGCCAATCCAGGCTTCAAGAACCTGTGAACCCCCCCTCAAAAAAAAAATTAATAATGTTCAATGGACTTTTCCTTCAGGAATCTGTCCAAGCCCCCCCTTAAACTCCATAAGGCCAGCCGCTGCCACCACATTCTCTGGCAACGAGTTCCAGAGTCCAACTACACACTGAGTAAAGAAAACCTTTCTCCTATTTGTTTTAAATCTACCATATTCTAGCTTCATCTTGTGTCCCCTGGTTTTGTTGTTGTTTGAAAGTGTGAACAAACGCTTCACATCTGTCCGCTCTACTCCGCTCATTATCTTGTAGACTTCTATCATATCACCCCTCCAAGCTGAAGAGCCCTAACCTTCTCAGCCTTTCCTCACAGGGAAGTCGTTCCGTCCCTTTTATCATTTTCGTCGCCCTTCTCTGCACCTTCTCCAATTCCTTTATATCTTTTTTTGAGAAGTTAGGTGTGGTTTATAGTGCTTACACCTGTAAATTGCATCTAACTTTAGGCATTAGCCATTTGCACCAACTGAAATGTTGTTATTATTATTAGCATTTGTATAGCGCTACCAGACACACGCAGCAAATGTGGGGCAAATGTACGTGCCTACATTAGGCACATATCCTCCCCTTATTCTATGACAACACACATAAATGCTAGGAACACCCCCGTTCTACCCATGGCACTTCCATTTTAGTGCCCCCATTTTTTCTCACATATAAAATTTTAGACATTTTTATTACATTTGTACCCCGCACTTTCCCACTCATGGCAGGCTCAATGCGGCTTACATGGGGCAATGGAGGGTTAAGTGACTTGCCCAGAGTCACAAGGAGCTGCCTGTGCCTGAAGTGGGAATCAAACTCAGTTCCTCAGTTCTCCAGGACCGAAGTCCACCACCCTAACCACTAGGCCACTCCTCCACTGTTGCTACTATTTGAGATTCTACATGGAATGTTGCTATTCCACTAGTAACATTCCATGTAGAAGTCGGCCCTTGCAGATCACCAATGTGGCCGCGCAGGCTTCTGCTTCTGTGAGTCTGACGTCCTGCAGGACGTCAGACTCACAGAAACAGAAGCCTGCACAGCCTTCTACATGGAATGTTGCTAGTGGAATAGCAACATTCCATGTAGAGTCTCCAATAGTAGCAACATTCCATGTAGAATCTCCAATAGTAGCAACATTCCGTGTAGAATCTCCAATAATAGCAACATTCCATGTAGAATCTCCAATAGTATCTATTTTATTTTTGTTACATTTGTACCCCGCGCTTTCCCACTCATGGCAGGCTCAATGCGGCTTACATGGGGCAATGGAGGGTTAAGTGACTTGCCCAGAGTCACAAGGAGCTGCCTGTGCCTGAAGTGGGAATCGAACTCAGTTCCTCAGTTCCCCAGGACCAAAGTCCACCACCCTAACCACTAGGCCACTCCTCCTGCACCAAAATTTACACATGTAAATTCCAATTAAGTCTGATTAGTGGTAATAATTGCTAGTTAAAAAGCCAGTTATTGAACTAATTAGCTCGTTATTTAATTAAATTGCACGTGCAAAGGGGGTACATGCCCAAGTTTGTACACGCAATATTTGGCGACTTTTATAGAATTAGGGGGTAAATGGACATGCAGTTCAGATACATTAATGGTAGATAAGACTTGGCACCGTGTTTCGGCGAACAACGCCTGCCTCAGGAGTCTGTGGATGGTGATCACTTGTAGATGGAAAACCAGATCAAAAGACTGATGACTGCTAAAAGTTCAAGTGACGTGGCACGAAGCTCATGAGGGACTGGAAGAATTCGAGTCCGATGCAGACAGGAAAAATCACTGTCTCAGCAAGTTTTCCTGCTCTTCAGTTCCATCTACAAGTGATCGCCATTCACAGACTCCCGAGGCAGGCGTTGTTCACCGAAACACAGAGCCGTGTCGAGCCTTATCTACCATTAAAGCATTCTTTTTCCAGCTCTGGTCTCCTTGGTTTTATTTGGAAGCGTCCTGTTGATTACGCCACTCCCTTGTCTCTGCACTCCGCCTTGTAGCGGATCCAGTTTCTCCACTTCTGTGGTCAGTGGCGTTCCTAGGGGGGCAGACACCCGGGGCGGCACCCCGCCCCCTGGGTGCAGCGCCCCCCCCTGATGCAGCGCGGACCCCCCCCGACGAAAGACCCCCCCCACGAAAGAGCCCCCCCCCCGAGTGCATGCCGCTGGGGGGGGGTGCAACAGCGCGCACCTGCTGTGAGTTTACTAACTTTGCTCGTTTGCTGCAGCTCCCTCTGCCCCGGAACAGGAAGTAACTTGTTCCGGGGCAGAGGGAGCTGCAGCGAATGACAGAAGTTAGCGAACTCTCGCAGCAGGCGCGCGCCGCGGCACCCCCAGCGGCGTGCACCTGGGGCGGACCGCCCCCACCGCCCCCCCTTGGTACGCCACTGTCTGTGGTTGTTCTCTGGCTCTGTTCAGATACATTGGCAAGAGTAATAATGAAGTGTCCTCCAGGGAAAACTATCTGTCTCGGGGAGGAGCATGATCCACAGTCCAAGCCTCCAAACCAGGGGCGTAGCTAAAGGTGGGCCTGGGTGGGCCCAGGCCCACCCAATCTTAGCTCAGGCCCACCCAGTTTAAAAGCAGCAGCCACTGTCCTTCTGCCTCGCGGCGGCGCCGGCCCACTCAACCACCTCCCACCTGCTTTTTAGTCTCGGGCGGCACTGGCAGGCATATCTTCTTTTAAGTCTGACTTCTGCTGCGCTCGGTCAGCGATGCATAATTGACATCCCGCGCCGTTTCGTCCAGTGCGTCTGCCCCGCTCGTTTGTTAAAAAGTAAGCAGGTTCAGCTGCATGGCACATACGCTGCAGTGCCTACCATAGGCGCCGACCCAAAAGCTTTCCCAAAGGTAACTGGAGCAGCATTCTGCACAGCAGAACACTACAGAAGACGCAAGAAGAGCCTTAGAGCTGTGGCCACAGGACCTCCCGCTGCTGCTGCAGTTGACCGGCAGGCCGCCACAATAACCAGTATTCAGGACTCCAATTCCCCCCTCCCCCAACTCTCACACTGCTACGATTACAGCAGGCCTGCCTCCGTGAGGGAGGGACGTGTCAGGAAGATGTCTGAATCCTCGAGGCAGGCCTGCTGTAATCACTGGGATGGAGACCGCTACCAGCAGCACTGTATGCTGCAGACTAATCTACATCTTAGACTAGAAACAAAGGCAAGTATCCATTCTGGCAAGTCCGACTGGTTCTTTGGGGGAGGGGTTGGGGAGGAGCGGGGCAGAGGGAGAGATTGGAACCAAGGAGGGAGGAAGCAGCAAGGAGTGGGACTGAGGGAGAGAGCCTTCTCTATCCCCACTGTCATTCTTTATCATTGGCAGCATCTCACATATTTTTAAATATGCCAGCTTTGTGTAGCATGAGGATGTACAAAGAGGAAGTATTGGTTTTATCGGTTAGAGTATGTGTTCTAAGTTTTAATTCATTGTGTCATTTGGAGGTGCTGGCTATAGGGACTCCCTGTATTCATACAGAGATGTTTTCACTTAATAAAAGGCCTCGGAAACAGACATCATGTTGAGAATCAGATGCTTAACAATCAGGCTATTTATGAGTATAATTTTAAAAAATATTAACTAGGTTGAAGGAGCCTACGTCACAAGAAAAAGATGGCATTTGGGAACCTTCTCCTTTTGTTTTGTGGATTTTTTTTGTTTTGTAGATTGCAGTGGTATATTATAAAAATTCACTTGCCTTTTTTATTACTAGTATTTCACAAAGAGGTATTGAATAATGAAGGGCTTCCGTCATGCGGAAGGTCTGTCGAGTCAGTCTAAATGTGCCAACATTGTCCAGTTCAGCACACTATTAGCCGCCAAGTTCATACAAAGTTAATTATGTTCAATGGAAAATAAATCTGTTGGCTCAAGTTGCTTGCTATGTGAATATTCCATCACTGTTTCATTACTGCTATCAAGTATTATATATTAAGGGCACTTGTTTTAAACTTAATTTGTTTATCCAGTCCTTACATGCACATGGTTTTGCTTTTTAAACCTAAAGGTGAAGCCTAAGGTTGGTTAAGCAATGAGGTGTAAACTATGCCATTTCTGATTTTACTTGTTTTGGACTGCTTTGGGTCCTGCCCTGTATATCTGCTGTATGGAATTTTGAAAGATGGAAATGAGAAAATAAAAATTAGTTTTGGATGTACTCTGTAGAAGTTATGAATGTAAGCCCTGCCTCTGACCCTGCCCCCTTTAGCCTCCCCAAACAGCTGGGCCATCGACTGCCTATGCTGCCTACTCCCTGCAGTGCGCATGGCACAACGGCCCCGCGGCCACACGCAGTGCCGCATGGGAAATGGTGCTGCCGGCCTAGCTGTGCCGCAGGCTCACCTCCTCCACAGTGCCTGCCTGCCAGCCAGTTCTAGATTTAGTGTCTCAGTGCTAGTGCAGTTCTCCAGTTGATCATCACACATCATCATCATCATCACAGCAGCAGCAGCAACAACAACACTCTCCCACCCAGTCCCACTCAACACTGATACAGGACTGGAGCCAGGGTGCTCTGCAGTCTGCACCACGTGCAACTACAAGCAGCTGCCTAGCAGGTAACATATATTTATTTTTAAGAAATTTTTAATGTGTAATTATACTGAAAATGCTGGCTGATGGTGGTGGGCTTCTGGGTAGAGTAATCACTTCAGATTTAGTGTTACTTCACAAAGTACCTGGCAGTGACGGGATTTTGTTGCTATTATTGAGGTGCTACCAGAATTTGAATACATGGTTATATGTCATTGCTGTAATTATAATGCAGGATCCTGTCATGTGTGTTGAGATGTTTGCCATTATAGTAGACTTATGTCTGGTCAAGTTTGATATGGCATAATGTAGCTATATTTACAAATATCGGTTTTTTAAGTATGTATGTGGTTTATATTGATGCAGGGCAGCATTCTAAGGCATTATTTTGTAGTATCCCAAGAAACACTACTCATACCTATATACATAGTGCCCACCCATATTAGCTCTGGGCCCACCCAAAAAGTCAGGTCTGGCTACGCCACTGCTCCAAACTGCACCAGGCCCTCCCTCAAAGCACATCCCCACTGGCAGAAAAATGGGGCACATCTTTTATTCCACCAAAGCTCAGAAATCAGACTGTGCATGGAAGTGCAAAGTCTGCATGTACTTTTCACCCTAAATAAGGTGCACAATTTTAAACTAGCTATTTGAGTAAGCACGCTTTCCGTGTAAAATTCTGTGCATATCTTTGAAAGAAAAACGTGTATAAGTTCTATTCCTATCCTATTCCACCCCCTGGAATGTTTCTATTATCTGCACTTAAAATTATGCTCAAATAAGCTAAGCAACTTTCAGAAAGCCCATTACTGCATGTGAACTCCTCTCTTAGAGGACTAGTGCACTCTTACCACAGCTTCAAAGGGCTTAGCATGGGACACGCTGAGGCGTCTACAGTAAAATCCCAATGGACATGGAGAGGGCATGTCTGGGGGTGGACAGTTGGTTTGACAGTGTAAATCAGTTAGCGCAGTCACATTACTGCATGCTAACTGATTAATGCAGGATTAGCGTGTGAGCCCTTACCACCTACAACATCAGCACATGGCCCATTAATTGGGAAAATGGAAAATCAGCCATTTTCACCCAGATTCTATATAGCACGCTTAGATTTAGGTGCCAAAATTGCATGGATTCTATAACACCGCACGTAACTTAATTGCCTTAACAAGCTAATGAGTGCTGATATCTGCACTTAACAAGCAATAATGAGCACTCATTGGCACTGATTAGAATTTACGCTCAAAAATCTCTAAGCGTATTCTGTAATGATGTGCACCAAACTTCTAACATCTGAAGGTAAAAAAGGGGTGTGGTTATGGGAAGGGAAATACTACTACTACTACTTAACATTTCTAGAGTGCTACTAGGGTTACGCAGCGCTGTACAAGTTAACAAAGAAGGACGGTCCCTGCTCAAAGGAGCTTACAATCTAAAAGAATGAAATGTCAAGTTGGGGCAGTCTAGATTTCCTGAGTAGAGGTGTAGTGGTTAGGTGCCGAAGGCAACATTGAAGAGGTATTCTGTAATGATGTGCACCAAACTTCTAACATCTGAAGGCAAAAAAGGGGTGTGGTTATGGGTAGGGAAATGGGCGTTTCATGAGCATTCTGAAATTTAGATGCCTAGTTATAAAATATGGCCCAGTGCACCTATATCTGCATACCGGGATTTACACCAAGTTTTCATTGGTGTAGATTTAGGCACTGAAATATCAACTAAGTTTTATTCTATAATTGGCGCCTAAATACGCTTAGTTGGCACTGATTTGGGCACCAAGTTTTTAGGTGCCATATATAGAATCTCCTCCTCTACAGCTGTGGTAAAAATGGTCTTACTACACGGGAAAAATCCATGTAAGGGTGCGCTAAGGTCACTTTGTGCCACGGTTAATAAAAGGACCCTTTAATGTGGAAATGCCTTTGAAAATCGCCCCTTATAAGGACAAGAAAGGAAACAGACTTAAAAATAAACCTGAAAGAGGAAACAAACAAATGAAAACGTGAAGACAAAGGAAACATTGAAAACTCTAGCTGGTAATCCTGTTTCCATTTAGACTGAGGGTTGTTTGAGTTCCTGATGAATTGTGTGCCACATTAGCATCCATATCTAGTATAGTGGTAATGAATCACCTTGACTTAACTAGAGTGTGATTAACCCCAAATTTAAATACACATAGAACAGGATCAATTTATTAGTACAGAAATTTTTCCCCATATGTCTTTGTCACTATCTTGATTCCTTGTTAATGGCTGGACAAATTTCAACTCAAACTTAAGGGTACCAGCCATATACTATTTTTTTTTCCAGGAGAGGGTGGTTGATGCCTGGAATGCCATCCCGAGAGAGATGGTGGAGAAAGAAATGATGACGGAATTCAAAAAGGTGTGGGATGAACATAGAGGATCTCTAATTAGAAAATGAATGGTATAAAAAACAATACTTAAATGGTTGAATGTTTGTTTGCATGTCCAGTGGCACTTAGATGATGACTCTGTGCTGGGCAGGCTTGTACGGTCTAAGTCCCGTATTTGGCAATCTGGTTTAGGATGGACTGGAGGGGGCTTCCACAGAAACTCCAGTAATTTGGAACATGAGGACAGTGCTGAGTAGACTTTTACAGTCTGTGTCCGGCAAAAGACAAGATGGATTTGGATAGGCTGGTGTGAGTTTCGAGGGCAACTGCAGTAGTTGGAACATAAGGACAGGGCCAGGCGGACTTCTAAGGTCTATGGTAATGAGTGTGACTGTTAGGCAGGCTGGATGGACCGTTCAGGTCTTTATCTGCCGACATTTACTAGGTTTCAATCGGGCTCATTTTCAAAAGAGAAGGACGTCCATCTTTCAACATAAAACGGAAGATGGACGTCCATCTCCCAGAGATGTCCAAATCAGTATAATCGAAACCCGATTTTGGACGTCTCCAACTGCAGTCCATCACAAGGATGTCCAAATTTCAAGGGGGCATGTCGGAGGCATAGCGAAAGCGGGACTTGGGCGTGCCTAACACTTGGACGTCTTTGACCCATAATCGAAAAAAACAAGACGTCTCTGACTAGCACTTGGACGTTTTCACCCAGACGTGTTTTTTTACGAATAAGGCACAAAAAGGTACCCGAAATGACCAGATGACCTCCCGTTACTCCCCCAGTGGTCACTAACCCCCTCCCACCCTCAAAAAACATCTTTAAAAATATGTCATGCCAGCCTCTGATGTCATACTCAGGTCCATGACAGCGCATGAAGGTCCCAGGAGCAGGTTTAGTGGGTACTGCAGTGCACTTCAGACAGGCGGACCCAGGCCCATACCCCCCTACCTGTTACATTTGTGGAGGAAACAGCGAGCTCTCCAAAACCCACCACAAACCCACTGTACCCATATATAGGTGCCCCCTAACCCGTAAGGGCTATGGTAGTGGTGTACAGTTGTGGGTAGTGAGTTTTTTGGGGGGGGGTTGGGGGGCTCAGCACACAAGGTAAGGGAGCTATGTTCCTGGGAGCATTTTATGAAGTCCACTGCAGTGCCCCCTATGGTGCCCGGTTGGTGTCCTGGCATGTCAGGGGGACCAGTGCACTAGAAATGCTGGCTCCTCCTACCTCCAAATGGCTTGCATTTGGACGTTTTTGACATAGACTTCTTTGGTTTCGAAAATCGCCGAAAGTCAGAAACGTCCAAATCCAAGGACGACCAAATCTAGGGATGTCCAAATTTAAGGATTTGGATGTCTCTGACGGTATTTTTCAAAACGAAAGATGGATGTTCATCTTTTTTCGAAAATACGGGTTTCCCCACCCCTGGATTTGGATGTTTTGCAAAAACGTCCAAATCGCAACTTGGGCGTTTCTTTCGAAAGTACCGCTCAATGTTACTATAAGCAGACCTGGGACTATGAGGCATGTGCATTGTACTAAAATGTTCATAAAGGCACATTTTATATAGAATGTAGGGATCAGAACTGAAACGCCCAGGTCAGGATATGCTCAATTCCAGTGGTTTTGTAGAAAAGGCTCTGCCAGCACAGACACGTGCAGCGGGAACAAGCATTTTTTTTTATTTTTATTTTATTTATTAGATTTCAAAATTTTTTACACGTAAAACATGTAAATGGTAATACATTGTGTACCTTGATCAATAATATAAACAATTATATTATTAATAATTTGCAAGTACACAAATTCACCAAGTAAGAGCAGGTTATACAATTAATTAGACCACAACTATAACTTCCAGGGGAAACGTGAATTAGATTATAGGAGATCTCAAAGAAGAAAAAGAAAATAATTGTTTATGGCCTGGCCTTCCTTACCCTTACTACTATTGATAATCTGATAACATCAATTATTCTGCAGGTGTAATGGCTAATTTTTTCATCGCTAAGAATGCTTTAAGATGTTCCGGTTCAAAAAATATATATTTTACTCCCATATATTTAACCAGACATTTACATGGGTAAGCAAGTAAGTATGTTGCCCCCAAAGCTCGGGTCTCTTCTCTATATGAAAGAAATATCTTTCTCCTGTCCTGAGTTGTCTTACAAACATCCGGGTATATCCACAATCTTTGGCCACAAAAGGTTTTTAAGGGAACAAGCATTTTATAAACACATTGAAAGAAGGGGAAGGTAAAACACATTGGTATTGTTTGGAGAGGGTGAGGGGGGAGGAATGGGGAGTTTTCTTTTTGATGTATTTGGTATTAGAGATACTGCTGAATTCAGCTATGGTGTTTGAGGTGTAATAAATGTTGGAATCATAGAATAAGAATAGGCTGGGTTGGTGGTGGGAGGGAAGGGATGAGGGGAGAAAATGTAAAACAACATTTATAGGGCATTTTATGTAAAGGTGTATTTTCTCTTGGAGCATTGTGTCTGCTATGTTACATTGTTGCTAATAATAATAAAAAAGATTTAAATATATAAACACATTGAAAAAAATGAAAGGCACAAAGCTGGCATCTTCCACGCGGAGGTGTTGGCACTTGGACACGGAAGCAATTTCCACTTGTAAATAGCTGCCACTTCCGTGAGTAGCTGCTGCCTCATTTTACAAAGCTACACATGTTAAATGTCCCCAATTAAGTAGGGGGACCACAGTTTTGGTTTTGCTTCATTTTAGACGGGGAAATAAACAATGAGGATTAAGGACAATGGGCTCCTTTAACCCCACATATAAAGCCCTGCCCGAAATAAGAACATTTTTAATATGTGCACATGTGTCTGAGCTGGTATAAACCCAAAGGAGAATTTTTTTTCCATAACCGTGTATTCTCTTTATGGTCCAATATTTAGCTGCGCTAACTTTATACGCTCAGGGGCCCTTTTACTAAGCCGCATGGGCACCTATGCATGCCCCAACGCATGACAATTTTGAGTTACCGCCCGGCTACTGTGTGGCCCTTGCGGTAATTGTTTATGCACATCTGCTACATGCACCGGAAAATATTTTTATTTTCTGATGCACGGGCAGTAATTGGGCTGTAATCAGCGCTTTATGAGCGTAGACCATTACTGCTTGGTTACCGCATAAGACCTTACCACTAGGTCAATGGCTGGCGGTAAGATCTCAGACCTAAAATAGACGCGAAGTAATTTTCATTTTGCCGCACGTCCATTTTCAACAAAAATTTTAAGAAGGCATTTTTTATCGGTGCGCTGAAAAATGATTCTGCGCACGCCCAAAGCGCAAGCCTACACTACTGCAGGCCGTTTTTCAGTGAGCCTTTGTAAAAGGGCCCCTTACTTGGCCAATTAGTGGACTGAATATCTTTGCTAACCAGCTAAGTTGCTGCTCCTCACTAATTCTGCCTCAAGCCCAGGGCTGCCGAGAGACTAGGCTGGGCCCAGGGCAAGGCCACCCCGCCTCCGCCGCCCCCCCCCATCACTCCACCTGCCGCTGCCGCCCACTGTTGCTCCCCACACCGCTGCCGCCCCCCATCGCTCCCCCCACCGCTGCAGTCTGCGGTCTCACCTGCCTGCCTTCACAGCTCCGGGTCCCCTGCATTCAAGGCGGCAGTCGCAGATCGCCTCCCTTCTGGCCTTCCCTCCCTGTGTCCCGCCCTCGTCTCTGATGTAACTTCCAGTTTCCGTGAGGACGGGACACAGGGAGGGAAGGCCAGAAGGGAGGCGATCTGTGACTGCCGCTTCGAATGCAGGGGGCCCAGAGCCGAGGAGGCAGGTGAGATCGGGAACTGCAGCACCGGCGGCTTGACCCCGGTGCCAGGCCCCCCTTGGAGGCCCGGACCCAGGGAATTTTGTCCCCCCTGTTCCCCCCTCTCGGTGGCCCTGCTTCAGCCCATCCCTAATCTAGCCAGTTAGGGGATGGCCAATTAGCAGTGATATTCAGTGACACTACCCAATTAAGGGGTCCTTTTACTAAACTGTGGTGACAAGTGGCCTCATCATGCCCTTACATTGGTCTTTCTCGCATGCTAAGACCATTTTTACTGCATCCAGAAAATGGCTGATTTTCTATTTTCCCAATTAATGGTCATGTGCTAATGTTAAGAGAGGATCAAAGTACACATATAGGAACAAACAGAAAAAAGCGCCATGGCAGTCACACTTCAGCTTCCAGTGCTGGTTCTCTTGCGCATGCCCAGTTCAGCAACTGAACTAAGCATGCGTAGGAGTGCCGATGTCGGTGGCTGAAATGCGCTGCTGACATGAGCGCTGCTCTGGCAGCACAGGTGGGCCTCAATGTCGTAGTTGCGGTGGGGGCGGTGGGGGCAGGGAGGAGGAGAGAGAATACCTGGCCCCCTCAGTGCACCTTTGGGCTCCCCTCCCCCAAAAAACTTCTGGCTATGTCCCAATCACTTTGAATATCAGGTAGCAAATTTTAGCACCTTATAAAATTTCACAGTACTACATGCCTATGAGGGGCATCATCGAACGGCGTCAGCCATCTATATAGGTGGCCATCTATATGGCCGGTGCCGCAAAGGGTGGTCCAGAACTGTATTATTGAAAAAGATGGGCGTCCATCTTTCATTTCGATAATACGGTTGGGGCCAGCCAAATATCAGAGATGGCCGGCATCTGTTTTTGCCGATAATGGAAACCAATGCCGGCCATCTCAAACCCGGCCAAATCCAAGGCATTTGGTCATGGGAGGGGCCAGCATTTGTAATGCACTGGTCCCCCTGACACGCCAGGACATTAACCAAGCACCCTAGGGGGCACTGCAGTGGACTTCAAAAATTGCTCCCAGGTGCATACATCCCTTACCTTGTGTGCTGAGCCCCACAAATCCCCCCCAAAACCCACTCCCCACAACTGTACACCAGTACCATAGCACCTACATGTGGGTACAGTGGGTTTTGGGGGGGTTGGAGGGCTCCCATTTACCACCACAAGTGTAACAGGTGGGGGGGATGGGCATGGGTCCACCTGCCTGAAGTGCACTGCACCCATTAAAATCTGCTCCAGGGAGCTGCATACTGCTGTCATGGAGCTGGGTATGATGTTTCAGGTTGGCAAAAAAATGTTTTTATTTTTTTGTTTTGGGTGGGAGGGGGTTGGTGACCACTGGGGTAGTAAGTGGTCCCTTTGGTGGTCATCTGCTCAGTTGGGGCACTTTTTTGAGGCTTGGTCCTAAAAATAAATGGACCAAGTGAAGCCGGCGCAATGCTCCTCGGAACCAGCCTTCTTTTTTCCATTATCGGCCGAAGCCGGCCATCTCGTAACCACGCCCCCGTCCCGCCTTTCATACCCTACGGAAACGCCCCCTTAAACTTTGGCCGGCCCTGCGATGGAAAGCAGTTGAAGCCGGTGAAAATCGACTTTCGATTATACCGATTTCGTCGGCTTCAGGAGATGGCCAGCCATCTCCCGATTTGTGTCGGAAGATGGCTGGCTTTCTCTTTCGAAAATAAGCAGGCATGTGTGCAATATCCATATAAATGCCATTATGTGTGTAAATGCTAGTAGAATTTCCCATCCCCCACATGTGTTTCAATGGAATGTGTCAGTCGAAAATCATTGAAATGAATTATGACTGCGTAATGACTTCTACTGCTATGTAATGGTGTGCACATTGTTTTTCTTCCGTTTCATGAAAATGTCCAGGTTTTTCATTTTGTTTTTTATCCTTTTCATTTCATTTCATTTTGGTATATACTATTTGTAAATAATGCATGCTGTTTGCAAATAACATGCATTAGGAATGAAACAAAACAAAACATAAATGAAATGTAGCTGCTTTTTTTTTTCATTTAACTTTGAACAAAGCAAGCCGGTTTCATTGTGTTTTTCATTTCATTTCAAAATGAATACACATCCCTACTGCCATGTACACATCAAATAGTTCTGAGCTCCCTTCTCTTGTTGGTTAATAATTTCCTGATTTCTCTGATTCTGAAGCATTTTCAGGACTGCAGTGCTAAAAGTTAATACACTGAACCAGGGCATTTTTTTGAGGGGGTACTTGGGGGTACTGAGTACTGGCACCTTTTCCATTATCTACTAAAATTGACCCACGGTCTCCAAGTTTTAATGAAAGAGCTCAGGCTCTACACACCAATTCTGCGACTGGTTGCAGGGGGCCTGGCTATTGTGGGGTGGATCTCTCAGTGATCACCTCACCCCTGAAAGGTGGCCTGTCATTTGAGTACCGGCACCTTTTTCGCTAGAAAAAATGCACTGCACTGAACTATCATTTAGCCTTGATCCTGACCTGTCTTTGCCCAGCAGTAGTCTTACTTCCCAACTTGTGAAGCTGCCGTCAAAGCTCACTCCAGCTATGAGATCATTTAAGTTTTGTTTTAATCGGATTTGATCCTTTTTCTATATAGTGATCCACTGTGCTTATCCCGTGCATTCTTGAATTCTGTCATAAGTACATAAGTATTGCCACACTGGGACAGACCAAAGGTCCATCCTGTTTCCAGCAGTGGCCAATCCAGGTCACAAATACCTGGCAAAATCCCAAAAAAGCTCAATACATTTTATGCTGCTTATTCCAAAAATAAGCAGTTGATTTTCCCCAAGTCAATTTAATAATGGTCTATGGACTTTTCCTTTAGGAAGCCATCCAGACTCTTTTTAAACTCCACTAAGCCTTTACTACATTCTCTGGAAACAAATTCCAGAGTTTAATTACACGTTGAGTGAAGAAACATTTTCTCCGATTCGTATTAAATTTACTACTTTGTAGATTCATCGCATGCCCCCTAGTCCTAGTATTTTTGAAAACAGTAAACAAACAATTCACGTCTACCCGTTCCACTCCACGAATTATTTTATAGACCTCTATCATATCTCCCTTCAGCCATCTCTTCTCCAAGCTGAAGAGCCCTAGACGCTTCAGCCTTTCCTCATAGGGAAGTCGTCCCATCCCCTTTATCATTTTCGTTGCCCTTCCCTGTACCTTTTCTAATTCCACTATATCTTTTTTGAGATGCTGCGACCAAAATTGAACACAATATTCGAGGTGCGGTCACACCATGGACCGATACAAAGCAGGGGCGTAGCCAAACACCCAGTTTTGGGTGGGCCTAGGCCCAAGGTGGGTGGGCAGAAGCACTCCGCCTTGTCCCACAAGTGATTTGGTCTCTCCCTCTCTTGCCTGCATGCCATTATGGTCTCTCAAACATCCCCCCTCCCACAAATACATTTTAAATAGCAGATTTTCACCGGCAGTGAGCAGCAACTAATACACACTGCTCATGTTGGCCCCACAGCCTTCCCTCTGATGCAACATCCTGTTTCCGCATAGGCGGCAATACATCAGAGGGAAGACTGTGGGGTCAGTGCGAACAGTATGTATCAGTTGCTGCTCACTGCAGGTGGATATCTGCTATTTACAAGGTATGCAGGAGGAACAGTTGTTGGGAGTTTTTGGCTGGTGAGGCTTGGTGATCCCTGCCAGTCACATCATAGGTGTGCTGCTACTGGGTGGGCCTGAGCCCAAAGTGGGTGGGCCTGGGGCCCATCCGGGCCCACCCTTGGCTACGCCACAGATACAAATGCAATATAATATCATCACTTTTGTTTTCCATTCCTTTCCTAATAATACCTAACATTCTATTTCCTTTCTTAGCCGCCGCAGCACACTGAGGAGAGGATTTCAAAGTATCATCAACAACGATGCCGAGATACCTTTCTTGGTCGGTGACTCCTAACGTGGAACCTTGCATTACTTAGCTATAGTTCGGGTTCCTCTTTACCACATGCATCACTTTGCACTTGCTTACATTTTTGTCTTCACAGCTTCCCACAGGAGGGCATTCCGGGCATCCACCACCTCTCTGTGGTAGATGCCCATGTAGTTAATGCAGAGGAAAAAATCTTTACTGCACATTAAAGGCACAACAGATAACGCAGGTGCACTTAATACCACAGGTGGCACTAAGTCGTATGCATTATCTGCTGTGGTAAAATCCTTGCCCATTCCCTGCCCATTTCCTACCCAATCCCTGCTATAAATAAAAAGGCAATTCTATAACCTAAATGTCTTTCACATTACACATGTAAATGTTTAGAATATTGGCATATACTACTTATTACTACTTAACATTTCTAAAGCGCTACCCAGGTTACGCAGCGCTGTACAGTTTAACAAAGAAGGACAGTCCCTGCTCAAAGGAGCTTACAATCTAAAGGACAAAAGTGTGGTCAATCAAATTGGGCAGTCTAGATTTCATGAATGAATGTATAATGGTTAGGTGCCGAAGGCGACATTGAAGAGGTGGGCTTTGAGCAAGGATTTGAAGATGGGCAGGGAGGGGGCTTGGCGTATGGGCTCAGGGAGTTTATTCCAAGCATAGGGTGAGGCGAGGCAGAAAGGGCAGAGCCTGGAGTTGGCGGTGGTGGAGAAGGGTACTGAGAGGAGGGATTTGTCCTGTGAGCGGAGGTTATGGGTAGGAGTGTAGGGGGAGATGAGGGTAGAGAGGTATTGAGGGGCTGCAGATTGAAGAGAAACTTGGGTTTACAGATGATATTATTCCTCCTTTGACTCAAGTCTATTATTTACCAAGTCAAACAATAGAAGCTTCTACACAACAACCTGATCAACCGTTAGATCTTTCAGCAATACTAGAAGCTTCAACTATGGACCTAGTAACTTCAGCAACATTATTACTCTAGCCTTAACTATGGATAAAATATTGATTATGAAAAAATTCTTCAAAAATAGAAATAAAGAGTTTTTGGGTCTTAAAGTTCGTATATTTCCTGATGTCTCGAAAGAGACTCAAAAAAACGTAGACAGTTTTTGTTGTTAAAACCAGGGGTACTCCAGCTGGGTGCTACCTTCTATCTACGCTACCCCTGTAAATGTATTGTTTGTTATCAGTCGGTCAAGTATGTAATTTTTGAGTCTTTGCAACTTACAGAATTTATTGCAGCTAAAAGATATTTGGGGTGAAAAGTGTTAAGATCTGTATTAAAAATGTAAAGAGCTCAAAGTGATAATGGAATATTATCAGTAGACAGGTTCAATTTCCTTAAATTGTTTTAATAGTATATCTCCATGTAAGTTAATCTTGGATCGTAAATTGAGGACTTGAGAGTACTTAATCTAAAAAAAATTTTCTTTATTTTTATGATGTAAATTTTCAGATGATGTACATTTTCTTTTCAAGTGTAATACTTGGTAAATAATTGAAATAAATAAATAAATAATAACTTTAAAAAAAGAATATTGCCATATACGCTCATATGCTACTCACTGAGACCAATTCCTTATTTATTTTTTATTTGTTTTTATTACATTTGTACCCCGCGCTTTCCCACTCATAGCAGGCTCAATGCGTATATCTTGTTTAACTGTACAAAGAATTTGCCTTGAGTTCAGCTACCCATCTATTTAGCCCAACTGACTCTGCACTACCCATCCTGTCCCCATCTATCCATATCTGAACTTGGCCCTTTCACTACATGGTAATCTGTATTGTAGAAAAGCATCCGCATCATATCTATGTTATTTGAATGTTCTAATGAGTGCTTATTAGATGTTTTATCGGTATTATGCTAACATCATATTATATCTATACTATTTGAATGCAGTGCTGCTAAATATGTATATTTTTTATTCCATTTTATGATAGTATAGTCCTATTATTAGGTTTCAATTTGCTGTTTTCAAGTTTACTTAATTTATTGTATTTATGTTTATTCTTGGTTATTTTACTATTGTTATGCTGTTAACAAAATTGTAAATTTTATGTTAAACTGTACCTGCTATACACCACCTTGGGTGAATCTCTTCATACAGGTGGTTAATAAATCCCAATAAATAAATATGCACACATATATACACATAAATGCAAAAATGACTGCCTAAATACTATTCTGCAAATATCCACTTATATTATGCATATTAGCAAAAGAGGAATAGACAGGAGTGGAGCACGAGCAGGGCTTAGGCAGGGCTCCCAGTATGGGGTAACATACAGAATACTATAGTGCATATTTTAACAGGTGGGTTTGCACAGAGGCAGAGTCTGGGTAGAGCGCTGGTGAAACTCACACATAAATGTGTACCTTATAGAACATATATAGGTTACGTGCATATCTTCTGCATTTAGGCCCAAGCACTTACAGCAGTTTTATAGTTGGCTTACATGCACACCAGGGGCGTAACCAGGAGTCCATTTGGAGGGGGGGAACAGTGGTTCTTCCCCCCCCCCCCACACACACCCTGTGTTTAAATCATACCTTTGCTGATGGGGATGCCCAAACCCCACCAGCCCAAGAAGCCCACTGCCCGAGTCCCTGCCCGTGCTCCCTGAGCAGTACAGAAGTCTGCGGCCATGACACTGGCACTCCTGCGCATGGTCAGTTGAATTCAGTGCTAAGCTTTTTAATTTTCCTCTAGACTATTTTCCTGCTATAACCTTAGCTCCTCCTGAAGTTTATTCCACAACGAGATCAACCACCAAAAAGGCCTGAGCTCTGCTTCCTCATCTCCTTAACTCAGTGATTTATTTATTTATTTATTGCATTTGTATCCCACATTTTCCCACCTTTTTGCGGGCTCAGTGTGGCTTACAATATGAAATGAATGATGGAAATACAATTTGTTACAAATTGGTTATGGATTACATTGTGCAGAGTTATGCGAGACAATCGAAGTGTCGTTAAGGAATGTAACAATGGAACACAAACATTGAAACATTGGAAGGAGACAATGGGAGCTTAGAGGGCAATATTAAGGCATAAAAACATATGGTATACATATTTCTGTGAGTAAAGGTATGAGTGATGTGGGATTACGGGGGATGAGAGTTCAGAAGTGGATGTATGATGCATTAATGAACAGTAAGTGTGGACTTTATGTGTTTTGGCTCTTTCCGTAAATTTTTTCAAAAAGATGGGTCTTCAATTCCCAAACATGTCCTGAAAGAACCTCAGCCAGTCAGGTTTCCAGGATATCCATAATGAATATGCATGAGATAGGTTTGCATACCAAGGAGGCAGTGTATGCAAATCAACCTCATGATTATTCATTGAGGATATCCTGAAAACCTGACTGGCTGGGGTTCTCCCAGGACAGGTTTGGGAATCACTGCCTTAACTACAGGGATTGATAAACATACCGGGGCCCAATATTCAGACTGCAGGAGAGAACCCGGCAGACTCCCAGGGTCAGCAGTCAGCCCAGACATTCAATGCTGGGCTGTTTCCAGTGACCAGCATTGAATATCCAGGTGATTTTGGCCAGTTTAAATTAAACTGGCCAAACCGATATTCAATATTGGCTGGTTAAGTTTAAACTGGCCGAAGATATTCCAGGAATTTTGGCGGCCTAATTTGGCCGCCAAACTTAGTTGGCAATGTGCTGAATATCGGCAGATAGCTGGTTATATCGTGCAATGCAACTGGTTATCCGCCAAGTGCTAACCAGCAATATTCATCAGGAGAAAACTGGCTATCTCCCACTGAATATTGCTGGATAGCCAGTTAAGTGCCATTTTACTGACCAGGAGCCATTACTGGCCAGTTAAATGGCTTTAAATATCAGGGGGGGGGACCATCTTACTAAATCTTAATGCTGGACCAGACAAGTAGGATGTAATTCTATAAAAGGATGCACGCAGTGACAGGCGCCTCGCATACGTAAGTGCCACCCTAATTGGCAGATATTTATTTTATTTATTTGTTGCATTTGTATCCCACTTTTTTGCAGGCTCAATGTGGCTTACATTATGCCGTAATGGCGATCGCCATTTCCGGAATGAGAAATTCAAAGTGGTATTGCATTAAAGTTCATAAATGGTAGAGTAAATTATAGAGTAAGTTAGATCATCAGTTCATTTCCGGCGTGAGAAATAAGGTGGAAGTGCATTGACGGTCATTAGTGACAGAGTGACTGAAGCAGTTAGGTATAGAGAGTTCGGTTTTGTCTGGTTCTGGAAGAGTTTCATTGTCTGGTATTTAGGATGGATCATTGTGGTATGTCTTTTTGAACAGGTTGGTTTTTAGTAATTTTCGGAAGATTGTTAGGTCGTGCATTGTTTTTATGACATTTGGTAGATACAATCCAAAATGCACTACGTACTATTCTATAAAGTAGCGTGTAAGTGCTATAGTGCCTAAAGAGAGAACACAGAGCTGAAGCATGGGTGCACCATGGGCATGGCACCAAGGGTTGCCCACAATTTATAGAATATTATCAGTTGCATGCATTGAATGACCCACTTAGCCATGCCAATTTACACCAGCTTTTGACCAGTGATCATGCCTAACTTTTGGCATGCTAACCTGGGTTCATGCTAGTATCCTATGACATCTTAAGTGTACCCAAGTGCCGTTATAGAATTGGCGCTCATCTTGCCCCATTGTGGAGCCTAATTCAAAATGTCAAGTTATAGAATTACCTCCATAACACTATAGCCTGGTGCATAGGTAGTGCAGCCAGTTCACCCTCAATACCCTAAAAGTCTAGGCAGTGACAAAGTAGATTTTGGCTTTCAACATCAACAGATGGAAGATCTTCCATAAATGGGAAGCTGCGTGTTCATTGTGGGAAGCTTAAAAGCTCACCTGGCTGTGGGAGACACCAATATAGGTTTGGGAAGCCCTCTCTTAGGTCACAGGCATGCAAATACATCTGATGAATATTCACTGCACATATCTGCAAAGCCGGGCCTACAACCTTGACCTAGTTCACCTCTTTAACAGGAGTGCAGCATTACAAATTCTGTCTCTCATGGGGTTTTCCTTCACCAACTGTCTTCTGCTTGTTTTCAAGCAGTAGCCCAAAGGTTTCCATTGGATATGTCTGTATGCAGGGCTGGCTCTTTTATCTGTCTTTTTTTCCTTCTCTTTCTCATTCCATCTCATTGTATTTTTCTAGAGATCTGCTTGTTAAAAAATGAAATGGAGGAGAAAGAATGTAAAGTTGAATTTGTGCTAGCTATAGCTGTAATTATGAATCCTGAATTAAACATATTCCTTCATGAATAATGAAACTAAAATAGACTGTCGTAAAAAAAAAAAAGAGATAAGATCTTCAATCCATGTAGTTTTAATTGCTTCATAACCAAATTTGGTAAGAAGCAATGGATATCGTTTGTTACTAATACACACACAAAGAAAAAGAAATTAAAAGTTTTAGGTAAATCAGAAAAGGCTATCAAAAATTAATTTCATCTACTGCAATCACGGAAAATGTAAGTGATTTTGCGACAGTGACACAAAAAATGCCATTTGTATGCTAATTAGGGTTATTCATATTAATGCAAAATGCATTTTATTTTCACATTGATGAAATTGTAAGCCTTTTTTTAACATTAGGTAAAAGTTATGGAAAGATAATGGGAATTGAGAACATGTAGGTACTGGTTGTGAATCAGGTATGGTCCAGAAAAATAAAAAGACACAAATCCAGAGTATTCCAACTAAAAGAAGCAGAAGCGTAGCTAGGTGGGGCGTTGCTCCCCCAAACAGATTTTTGAAAAAATGGCGCTTATGCGCCAAGTACCAGTAACTTTCCCTGCCGCCTGCCGCGTAGTCTTGCATCTTTCTCCCTGTGTTTCTTCTGCTGCCCGCTGTCTCCCATCTGCGTCGTCATTTTTACTGCCCTGAAGAGTTCTCCCTCGGCACCGGCGATTCACAGTCAGCCTTCTGCCAGCGTCGGGGCTTTCTCTTCAGGCGCGTCTCACTCCCACCTCTGCGGAAAAGAGGAAGTTGCGTTAGAGTAGGCGGGAGTCCGGGATGCGCCTGAGGAGAAGCCCTGACACTGGCAGAAGGCTGACTGAATTGCCGGTGCTGAGGGAGAACTCTTCAGGGCAGTAAAAATGACGACGCAAGACGGGAGACAGCAGGTAGCAGAAAAAACAGGGAGAGATGCAAGACTCCGGGGGGAGAGCTGCCCAAGGAGGTTTAATAGACGAGTGGAAGTGAGCCTTTCTAGTCCAGTAAGTAAGCAAGGAAGCCAATTTGGTTAATGTGTTTCCACTCCCCCGCGTAGCCGTCATCATCACTGCCTTCACCCCAAACAAAACAAGCAAACTTATGAGCTGCTACATCCACGTTGTCGTTCTTTATTGTTGATCCGTAACAAGGCTAAAGCTGTTTCTGTAAATAAGCAGTGCCTTAAAAGCTGGACGAGAAAAGAAATAAAACGGCTTCAAAAATTATTGCAGCTGGTAGAAAAAGCAATTATAAACTCTGTAGTTAAAGAAGCACTGGACATAAGAACTAGTCAGGGCTTAAACCAGCTTCCCAAATTCTGGGTCACAAATCCCATGTTTGAGGTCACATTCTGGGTAGCCTGTCCATTGGTGAATCACTATTATGAGCCTCTAGGGGTGGTCACAAAATTTTATTTGGCTGCAATGATGGGGTCACGGCCACAAAAAGATTGATAAGCACAGGCTTAAAAGCTTTTATTCATTTATTTATTTATTTATTTATTAGGAATACATATAATTATAAAACAAATATTTCAAGGTGGTGAAACCAAAATTGTCCAGAAGATGGCAATGCATGTTTCAGCGTGATGGCCTGCCTCAGGGGCACTTAAATAATTCTGAGAAGTCGGTCTTACACCACCTTATAGACAATTCTACATATATGTAAACGCCACCTGGAAATGCATCACACAAATGTTTGTCACAGATTCACAAGAAAAAGTTCAAATGCTGGTCACAGCCTAGTGCAGTGACATAGTTCTGTTGTATAATTTTATTACATAGTAACATAGTAGATGACGGCAGAGAGAGACCTGTACGGTCCATCCAGTCTGCCCACAAGATAAACTCATACGTGCTACTTTATGTGTATACCTGACCTTGATTTGTACCTGCCATTTTCAGGGCATAGACCGTAGAAGTCTGCCCAGCACTAGCCCCGCCTCCCAACCGCCAGCCCCGCCTCCCACCACCGGCTCTGCCACCCAATCTCCGCTAAGCTTCTGAGGATCCATTCCTTCAGAACAGGATTCGTTTATGTTTATCCCACGCATTTTTGAATTCCGTTACCGTTTTCATCTCCACCGCCTCCCGCGGGAGGGCATTCCAAGGATCCACCACTCTCTCCGTGAAAAAATACTTCCTGACATGAATAAACTTTTTAAGCCTTTACTAGATCTTATTGCCACTGATTCCTTTTAGTTGTAAATCCCAAAAGACAGTTTGAGCCTGGTCTTTCTCTGTAAAATGTTGGAGCTGACTTTGTTGTTCATTATAGAACTGTCTTTTGAGGTCACTTATCTCAGTGGTGCTCAAGGACCACCCATCTACAAGGAATAGATGCAGAGTTTACTCTTGCACGCACAGCCCCTCTGCTGTGCAGATATATCATGCGTATTCATTGTGGGTATCCTGAAAGTCTGACCAGCTGGTGGCATCTGAGAATGGAAAGCAGCCTTTTTATACAAGTGCTTTTATGCAAAGCAGGGTTGTGATTTGAGAGTAATAACAGAAAGAAGAATCTGGAGATTGGGGGGGGGGTCAATAAATAACGGCCTGGGAAAAGCATATGGCGGCAATTCTATAAATTGGTGCCTCAGTTTAGGCAGCCGAATGCCAGGCATGTAGGGGTTAATTCTATATATGGTGCAAAAAAATATCAGTGCTGAAAAAAGTGTTATTCTATAAACCACGTTTTAAGTTAGGCATGGCTTATAGAATAGTGCTTATACCCGGGAATCGCAGCTAACTTTAGGTGCAGCCATTTGCACTAATTGAAACATGATGCAAATGTAACAACACGCATAAATATTAGGAACACACCTGTTCCGTCCATGACCCTTCTATTCCCCCCCCCCTTTTTACGTGTGTATATTTCAATTAAATCTAATTTGTGCCAATTATATTGGTGCTAATTAGCTCGTTATTCAATTAAATTGGGCATACACCCACATTTGCCCGTGCAGTTTTTATAGAATTTGGAGGTTAGCACCAATTCTATAAAAGCATCTTGGTACTAAGATTCCATTATAGAACACTAGCGTAACTCTACATTGCCATGACTGCTTAAGTATGCCATGTCAGTGGCAGACCTAAGCTGGCATGCTTAAATGTGCCTAGTGAGAGATGTCATTTAAAGTATTATATAAATTCCACAAGTACCTTGGAAACACACCCACGGCCCACCTGTGCTTACCCATGTATATGCCCCCTTGCTCTTAGGCACCATGGTACTTAGGCTGTACCTAGCAACGGTGCCTAACTATCAATTAATGGAACCTTTGACACATGTAAGTGGAGCCTATTTCAAGGTACCAATTTACAGCATTGCCTTCAAGGTGTTTTTGATCATAAGTGACAAAATGTAAGAACTCTAAGGGATACTTTCTCTGTAAAATGACTGCACCGTGTCTTCCACACCTGATTCACAGGCAGAGAATTAGAAAAATCCCCACTCTGTTGGCTGAAATATGGGCAAACATTTATGACTTCAAGTCCACAATGCATAAACACAGTCTGTTAGGCTGCACTTGCTGTTGTCCTTCTACGTTTTCCGGTAATATATGATGTTACTAGGGAAAGCGAAAAAGAATATAAGGGGAGGTAGTCATTTAAATGAGAGAGACAATGTATTTGGTGGTGAAAGGGAAAGGGGACTTGATACAGGGCCGCCGAGAGACTGGGCCAGGCCCGGGACAAGGCCGCCCCCGTGGCCCCCCTCCACCGGGCCCTCTCTCCACCCCCGGGCCCTCTGCACAGACCTTAAGCGCCTCACCTCGTGGAAGTTACATCAGGCGAGGGCGGGACATGGAAGGAAGGAGTGGTCTGCCGCTGCTTGCTGCGCTTTCGAAGGTGAGGCGCTTAAGTTCAATGCCAGGAAGTGATGGCATGTCCCCCCCGGAGGCCCGGGCCCGGAGAATTTTGTCCCCCCTGTCCCCCCCCTCTCGGCGGCCCTGACGATATACCGCCAGCAAAGGTAGCCGACAGTGGGGGAGGGTTGGCGGCGGTAGTGGGGGGGTTGAGAGGGTCGTCGGCAGGGGGGGGGTCAATGTTGGTGGTGGTGGGGGGCTAAAATATGCCCCCTCACCTTTGGACCCCCCTCCTGCCGAAGTCTGGCTATGCCCCTGCTTGATATGCTGCCTTTCTGAGGTTTTTGCAACTACATTCAAAGCGGTTTACATATATTCAGGTACTTATTTTGTACCAGGGGCAATGGAGCGTTAAGTGACTTGCCCAGAGACACAAGGAGCTGCAATGGGAATTGAACTTAGTTCCCCAGGGTCAAAGTCCACTGCACTAACCACTAGGCTACTCCTCAGTAAGAAGAGCTAGAAAGTAAGGTGACTAATTTAAAGAAAGTTTGCACACGAGGTCAGAGAGATGGTTAAATATTATCTCAGCTAGGGTAGGCATGGATAAACATGTCCCGCTGCACTAGGTGCAACCTGAGTCACTCCTTGTGTGTGTGAGTGAGACTAACAAGTTTGTTCCTTCTTCCATTAAAGGCCTGGTTGAAGAACCAACCTTTCACCTGCCTCCTGAAGTAGAGATAGTCTTGTGTTAAGAACCTAAGTGCCCACAGTTAGGCCATGGGCACTTAACCCAGTCTTTCAGCCGGGGCGTAGCCAGACTTCGGCGGGAGGGGGGTCTGGAGTCCGAGGTGAGGAGGCACATTTTAGCTCCCCTCGGTGCCGCCGACCCCCCCCCCCCATTACCGACCCCACCCGCCACCACCACCACCACCACCAACAACAACTTTGACCCCCCCCCAACGACAACCCTCTCGACCCCCCTCCCGCCACCAACCCGCCGTCGCCTACCTTTGCTGGTGAGGGACCCCAACCCCCGCCAGCCGAGGTCCTCTTCTTCCGGCGTGAGGCTTCGTTCTGTTTCTGTGAGTCTGACATCCTGCAAGTACAACGTGCAGGACGTCAGACTCAGAAACAGAACGAAGCCTTGCGCCGGAAGAAGAGGACCTCGGCTGGTGGAAGGTAGGCAACGGCGATGGTGGGTTGGCGGCGGGAGGGGGGGGTCGAGAGGGTCGTCAGCAGGGGGGTCCAGGGCCAAATCTATGGGGGCATAGGCCCCCATGGCCCCACGTAGCTGCGCCACTGCTTTGAGCTAGCGAAGGTGCTCACTCCTACAGTTAAGCATGCATCTGTGGATGCGCACAATTGCCATTATAAAATTTGCGCTTAACATGCATTCATCCCGGTGCCTAGCGTTAGGAAACCTATGGAGAATTGTCCCCCACATGTTAAACCTGCACTGTCTCTTTTACAAGAATTCCGTTTTCCCACTCTGCTTTACAGTGGTTATACAGATTGTAGACCAGTCGATTAATTATGTCAGTACCAGAATATTGTATTAAGATTAGAGCTGGATATTAGTAATATTAATTATTTAAATTACAGAGGCATTTCACGACTCAGCCACAAACATTTTCCATGGTATTAAATGAATTGTGTTGACACAGCCTTTGAAATGCCGAATACATCAGAGCAGGCGGAGAGTCTTTGTGACATTACAAAGAATGAATCAAAATTTTTACTTGAATTTTTCCTCACATAGCAACCCAAATTAAGCCGCTGGAAAACTGACAACACTTGGGAAGAAAAGTAATCATTCTCCAGCAGAAGCATTCACTGTGAATTTGTAATGAAGCTGCGGACTTATTCATGAAAACGTCTAGGGCATAGCAAATAGGTATCATTATAGGATTTGTGCTTGAAATGTCTTGCCAAGGCAGGTCACAGCTATGCAGCACCTTTAAGTTATCAAATAAAATGAACCACTTAAGACATTGCTTTAAAAGTTCTGTTACACAAAGGGAAATGGGTTGTAGGACCATCTCTTCCATTAACAGTTTTCTGTAAATTTCACTCGTAAGGCACATGCTGGCATCTTGTATTTTGACATGACAATTATGTAGTCTGTTAGAAATGAACTAAAAAGAATACAGGGGGAGGGAAAGAAGACAGTCTGTCATCCTTTAGAAACTTCGGGGGCCGTTATTCAGTGGCCCTAACCTAGGTAGGTTCCAACCCAGAAAAGTGCTGTTCACCAGTAAAGCCGCTGAAATCTTTGCAGACTGCCCCCTACTGTCCAGATAAGGGTAAATTCAGTATAGGTCGCTCAAAGGTAGGTGCCAGGAAACTGGGTACTAAGCTAATATTCTATAAAACAAATCTGTTATAGAATATTGGTGTAAGTTCGCAGTTACGCACCAAACTTTAGGCGTGACCACTTAACCGTGCCTATGGCTGGTGTAAATGGTGGCACCTAAATGCAGCAGTTGGGTGCGTAAATGCAGCTATTTGCGCAAGAATAGTCAGAACGCCTGACACACCCATTCCCCTCCCATGTAAATATCCCCTTTGCATTTGTATGTGAGAGAAGTTAGGCACCCTGTTTATAGAATAATGGTATGAGGGGTCCTTTTCTTAGGTGCGCTGAAAAATGGCCTGCGGTAGTGTAGGTGCGTGTTTTGGGCACGCGAAGATCCATTTTTCAGCGCGCCTGCAAAAAATGCCTTTTTAAAATTTTTGCCGAAAATGGACAAGTGACAAAATCAAAAATGGCGCACATCCATTTTGGGTCTGAGACCTTACCACCAGCCATTGACCTAGCGTAAAGTCTCATGCGGTAATCGGGCGGTAATGACCTACACGCGTCAAATGCCACTCGGTGCACATCCGAAAATATATTCGAATGTGCGTATCGGATGTGTGCCAAAAATGAAATTACCGCAAGAGCCACGCAGTAGCTGGGCGGTAACTCCATTTTGGCGCATGTTTGGCATGCGTAGATGCTTACACAGCTTAGTAAAAGGGCCCCGAAGTCTGTTATGCACACAACAGCAAATTAGTACCAATTAGTGCTTGTTAATGACAATATTGGCATTTATCACCAACATGGTGCCAATTAGTTGATTTTGTAGATACTTTCTATAACTGCACACCCAATTGCGCACCTAATTTTGGGTGCCATTTATCAAATTTTGGGAATAGAGTTTGGGTGGTCATGGGATGGAGCCAAGGCAGAGACTGAAGTTATCTGGGTACCAGAAACATTCATTGCTGGAGCACAGATATCTATCTGGACAAATGAAGAGAGCAAATCACTGACCCAGCTTATCTGGATAGATAGTGGGGTACCCGGTGCTGAATATCGGGGGTATCTGGATAACTTCTGTTGGCTGCCTTATTCTTGGATATTCAGCACTGGTACCTGGATATGGTCTGGTGCTCAATATATGGATATAAATTTGAAAGTCATAGTCAGCATTTGAAGTCAACACAATCCACAGTATTTAAATATTGAGGGTTTCTTTTTCTTTTTATTAATTTGGGCTTGGCGATTTCCCTCCATTCTTTGTAGCTTCAAGCTCAATTGATACCTGTCTCAAATAGAACTAGAGATCTTACAGACTTCCTTTGCAGCTACCAAACGTTTATTTTCCACAAACTTATTCCCTCACCCTCCTCTCTCTACAACCTGATCCTTGAACAGACCTCAGTAGGGGCTCACAGACTTGAGCTTCAGTTGGAACACAGTATACATGTACCTTAAATTCTATGAGTGGAAATTGCTGTTGTTTGATGGTTGTGATTTTCTAGGTCTCCCATTTACTCTTCCCCTGGGTCTTGTGATGGGCATAGGTGATATCTGTTTTGGGAATGCTACAAGGGGGAACTCTGCATCTCTGATTACAGCTTAATGTTGGAGGACTATAGGAAATGGTCTTGCCCTTTTATGGTTGACGGGTATGGGGGACCTGTCAGAGAGCAGAAGTGGTCATTTGAAAAAGGGGGCCTAGCTAGGAAAGTTCTGGCCCCATCTGGAAGTAAGGGAAAGGGGAATGGGACTTGATATACTGCCTTTCTGTGGTATTTTGCAACTACATTCAAAGTGGTTTACATATATACAGGTACTTATTTTGTACCTGGGGCAATGGAGGGTTAAGTGACTTGCCCACAGTCACAAGGAGCTGCAGTGGGAATTGAACCCAGTTCCCCAGGATCAAAGTCTGCTGCACTAACCACTAGGCTACTCTAATAGAACCATGAACGTTCTCCCCAGAAAGCAGAGAGGAGAGGAGAGGAGTGGAAGAGAAGCTGGAGGAGAAGGAAGGAGTCCTACCTGTGGCCAGAGATAAATGAGATGGGCAGACATTCCCAGAGACTGGACCCTTAAGCAAGAAGGAAGCGTCTTTCTTAGTGGATTATTGAAGAGGACCTTTGCAATGTTGTTGGGACTGCAGTGTGGAATGAATACCCTGTTGTTTTGGAATTAGGACTAACAGCAGGGGGTGGAGGACAGGCCGCAAGGTGTTGGTGAAATGTTGTCCTGTCCAAGAGGTGGAGGATGTTAAACAGAGTTTCTGGTACTCCAGAGATAGGGCTCGGTTCAACATTGTTACTTGAAATATAACTGTATTAAAGGGCAAATCACCCCCACAGTGTTGGTTAGGGCAGGAGCATAGCTATGGGTGGACATGCCCATCCAATCTCTGTTCAGGACCACCCAGTCTTTTGTCACCCTCCAATCGGTGCCATTCTGTGTACAGACACAGCTGCACAGCCTTTCATTCACACATGTGCAGCCGTGCCTCCAGTCTAGCAACAGCAAGCAACAACCGCCACTCATATGAGAGCTACCCTAGGACCTGGCCCGGTGCCTGTTTCTCTCTCCCTCCCTCACCTTTCATCCACCCTCCCGTTGCAACTCGCCAGGGGCGTAGCCAGACAGCAGATTTTGGGTGGGCCTAGTCAAGAAGTGGGTGGGCACCAAGTGTTCTCCTCCCCCCCCCCCCCCCCCCCCCAATGCGATGAGGCCAGTATCAGCAGCTTAGGAAGCTTAGACTGCTGAAGCGGAGAGCAGTGTTTTCAGCACCATCATGGGGAGGTCTTCAGCTGGCGGAGCTTGGGATCCCCACTAGCTAGCACTAAATATGTGCTGCTGTTGGGTGGGCCTGAGCTCTAAGTGGATGGACCCCGGCCCACCCAGGCCCACCTGTGGCTACGCCACTGCACCTCGCTGGGTCTGCGGCTTTCTGCCTGCCGCTACTGTTTCCTGTGCCGGTCCTGCCTACTCTGAGGTAAACCTCTGGACTGGCAAAGGAAGCCCCACATCAGTGTTTCGATTTGGGAAATTTTAGTTAAGACTTTGCTAGGTAGGTAAAGCATCCATTTGAACTGACGTGCCAAACTACATCAGAAGATGTCAAAAAAAAATTTTCAAAGTGGATCTGGGGTATTGGAGCTACTAGGAGCCAGTTTGCTAAAACTGAAACCCACTTTTAATTTTTTTTTTTTTTAAATACACTTACTATAATCTCATCATTTGGATCGCTTTAAGGCACCATGCTCTCTTGGGAGAGAGCACCATGTGGGAGCTGCTGCCAGGAACCTGGAGCTGGGCAACCAGCACCTCTTCCACCTCCTTCCATCCTCCCCCCCCCCCCCTTCTGACATTCTGGGCATGCTCAAGAGCTGTGCTTAACACACAACTCTTGAGCACATGTGCCAGGCACCATCCTCGGCCTTAACTTCAAAACAACTCCCTTAATGCTCAATGCTATGAGCGCACCTATAGATGCATCTCATTAGCGTTCACCATTAGGGAGTTGTTCTAGCACACTGTTCCAGCGCTGTTTCTCCAGCGCTGTTCAGTACAGCGCCGAAGTTTTGAGCGCCTTTCCTCAGTGTGTTTTGCAGGACTATTGGTTGAGTCCTTGGTCATAACAACAGAGCTGGGGGTCACTGTCGGATGCAAGAGATAGCCTGTGAATGTTGCCTCTTGTGCATCCCTCGGGTACTGCTCTCTTTGAGGCCCTTTTACTAAGCTGTGCTAAGAAAAGGGCTTAGAGTACCCTTACATGGACCTTTCCTGCACGCTAAGCCCATTCCTAGGGCAGCCATCAAAAAGGAATTTTTCGTATTTGTTTTATTTCTGGCCATGTGATAATGTTAACTTTAGTGCACTGCCGTTTTGAAAAATTAACATGGGAGCACTTACCACCTCCTGTTTCGGAGGCACTAAGGGCTCCCGTGTTATGGATGTAGTAATCAGTTAGCAAGGCAATAATGTGAGCATGCTAACTGATTAGCATACCCATTCTCTGTCCCTAACATCCCCTCCAAAAAAATAAATACTAGCACTTAGCACATGCAGGTGGCAAAACTAACACAGAACATTTTGGCGCATCTTGCGTTAAGATACCAAAAGGTCCACCGTTGTGGAAGAGCAACAAAGTCCCATGAGAAGTACAGGAGGTAAAGGACAGTAGGAGATGGACAATGGCTTCCAAAAGACAATCCAAAAGGACTTCAAAAGTTCAAAAACACAGTTTATTGATGAATGAGGACTCAACACAGTACTGTGTTTCGGCCAATAAGCTTGCTTCAGGAGTCTCAATACTTTATCTCATGAGTAAAATGTCCGATGAGCCAAATATAACAATGAATATCAAAAGGTTATGGAAAAAATTGGTCTTGAAAAAGACGTTTGGTAACACCTATGTAGTACAGTACCATGTTGAGTCCTCATTCATCAATAAACTGTGTTTTTGAACTTTTGAAGTCCTCTCGGTTTGTCCTTTGGAAGCCGTTTTCCATCTCCCATTGTCCTCTGCATCTTGCGTTAGGTCATTTCTTGCTGTATTAGGTGCACATTAGCTCCTAACACAGCTTAGTAAAAGGGCCCGTTAAAAGCTAAAGTTGGGCTGAAGAATGAAACCCAGGCCTCCTGCATGGCAGTAGATAGCAAAGCTGCCAAGCCATTGAGTTGACTCAATGTCATTGTTTTGAGAAAGTTCAAATGAAATCACCAAGACGGACTGCCACATCACCACTGAGAGAACATATTACAAGTAAAAAAAAAACTGACTTGGAATTCACTGTGAAAAATCTGAAACCCTAAAGGTGTATCTGTCACCAGGGTTCAAAGGTTCAAATTTTATCGGGTGTGATATGTTACTTTTTCATCTAATTATTTATCATGAGAAATGTTTTCCTCCAAGCAGCATGTGTATGTTGCTTAGCAGCAAAGCACCAGGCTGCCAGTTTCGTGAACTTGAATGTATTTGGTTCCTGAAAACATGGCCATTCACACAATGACATTCTACAGGCTTTCTATAGATATTTGTACTTTCCAAAGAAAATACTCTGTAGAATGAATTCAGCCCATCAATAATGGTCACCATGGAGGCAATTATCAGTCTCCCCAAGCTCCTACACACCCTGCAGGGAATTTTAACTCGCAGAGTCTACAGCAATAAAGCTTACATTAGTTTTGCTTTCATTATCACCAAACAAAAAATTACTAACAGAAATGTATGCTTGCTTTCTTTGTGGTTAAGTTTTGGGAAGGCAAAACAATGCCCCTACTTTAAATAAAGAAAACTAGGCGCGTTGTTCCAAGCTCTGCCTTTTCTCTGCCCCCCAGGAACGTCTCTTCAGTTCACAAGATAAAACTGCAAATGTTGTTAATCCATGTGCAGTTCAAGCAATAATGGGTAATATTACCCAAAAGAGGTCTTTCATTGTTGTGCTTCCTGTGGTATATACAAGCTTGATTGGCCTTTTCTTATTAGAGGTCTACAAAATCCTGAGTGGTATAGAATGAGTACAAGTAAATCGATTTTTTACTTGTTCCAAAAGTACAAAGACTAGGAGACACTTGAGGAAGTTACATGGAAATACTTTTAAAACAAATAGGAGGAAATATTTTTTTCACTCAACAAATAGTTAAGTTCTGGAACTCTTTGCTGGAGGAGGTGGTAACAGTGGTTAGCGTATCTGGGTTTAAAAAAGGTTTGGACAAATTCCTGGAGGAAAAGTCCATAGTCTGCTATTGAGACAGACATGGGAAGCAACTGCTTGCCCTGGGATTTGTAGTTTGGAGTGTTGGCACGATTTGGGTTTCTGCCAGGTACTTGTGACCTGGCGTGGCCACTGTTTAGAAAACAGGATACTGGTCTAGATGGACCATTGGTCTGACCCAGTATGGCTACTCTTATGTTCTTATGCCATTTTAACTGGAATATTTTCCAGATCTCTGATTTTCTAAATCCTACACCAAAGCTCCCCATGTCATTTGAACTAGTGCCCTACTTTTTCCCAAGCTAGTGATTTTTTTAGGGATGTGTGTTCATTTGAAACAGCATGGGAAATGTTTTATGTTCTTTTTTACCTAAAACAACAAGAAAAAAACAAATTTTGGGGTTTTATCCCATGTTGTCAATATGCTCACTATTGCACATGTCCACTAGTGCTCAAATAGTGTGCATTATTGCTCAATAGTGCACACAATTTATTGATAAGTGCCTTATTACACAACAGGGAATATTAGTGAGCAATAGTGCACTCAATGTGAACAACAGTGTGCAATAATGATGACATTAGAAACAACAACAAGAGGCAATGATCCGCAACAGTGCGTAGCAGTAAACAAGCAGACCAACAGTTCTGAAGCGCTGTGCAGTTATCACCTGACGGGGCCACATTTCTCCCTCAGGCTGTGTCAGGGGAAGAAACTAGTATATTAATAGAGAAAGGAATTAAAATCTTATAAATAGCAATTTATTTATTGCATTTGTATCCCACATTTTCCCACACTTTTGCAGGCTCAATGTGGCTTACATTGCTCCGTCGTGGGGTCACCACGACAGAATGGCATATACAGTTATGATTTCATAAGAATATGGGAAGCATAGTATATAAAAGCATCATGTACAAAGATATCAATATCGGAACAACCGGTAAACTCGACAATGTACTAATGTTCAAATGATGGATCATTATGTTATATTCTATTAAAAAGGTGGGTCTTCAAGGATTTCCGAAAGTTGAATTGGTCGTGCATTTTTTTCAACGCAGTTGGTAGTGCATTCCATAGCTGCGTACCTATGTAGGAGAAGCTGGGTGCATGTGTCAGTTTATATTTTAGTCCTTTGCAGCTGGGGAAGTGGAGATTCAAGAGTGGATGAGATGATTTTTTAGAGTTCCTGGGTGGTAGATCTATGAGATTTAATGAATAAGAATATGAATATACAAGTATACCACATGCAAAATCAGATTCACAAAATTCAGTGACCAAAGACATGATGCAATCCTTAGTGAACACCATTTCGTTTCAATGTGAGCAGACATCATTTGGAGAAAATCAATGAGAATAAAACCATGGATAATTAAAACACATACGGAGGGGCATTTTCGATATGACTGACATCTAAGTCGGACTTTGAATGTTTTGAAACCGCAAAACATCTTGGGGTTTTTTTTTTTAAATACCATTTGTAACAAGGTTTTGTACTCTGTGCGTTTATTTTTTCAGGACATTTTCAAAACAAAATATACAAGTGAAAAATGTAGAAATTCAAGCCATTGGGATGTAGGAGGTGCCAGCATTTTTAGCAGATTGGTCCCCTAGACATCTCAGGAGATCAATGGGGCACCTTAGGGGGCACTGCTGTGGACTTCATATAAATGCTCCCAGGTACACTTCTCACTGTTGCTCCCTTATCTTGTCTGCTGAGCCCTCCAAAACCCACCCAAATCCCACTACCCTCAACTGTACATCACTAAAATAGCCCTTATGGTTGACAGGGGCACCTATATGTGGGTACAGTGGGTTTCTGGTGACTTATGGAGTGTTCACATTTTCCACCACAAGTATAACAGGTAGGGGGGGTGTATGGGCCTGGGACCACCTGTCTATAGTGCACTGCACTATCACTACTCCACTCCAGAGTTCTGTATATTGCTCTAATGTACCTGACTATAATATCTGAGGATATCATAGAGGCTGGTGAGTACCCCTCTGGGGGTGGGAGGGAGTCAGTGACCACTGGGAGAGTAAGAGGTCATTTATGATTCTCTCCAGTAGTCATTTAGGGCACCTTTTTGTTCCTTATTTGTTATAAAATCAGGTCTAGACCAAAACATTTAAGTTTTCACCCTAGATGCTTTTGTTTTGTTCCATTATGGCTGGAAAACATCCAAGTGTTCGGCATGCCCTAAACCCACGCCAATCCTGCCTTCAAAATGCTCCCAACGCACCTCCTTGTGATCTGGAGCATTGCAGACAAAATGTACAGATAAATGTCTGCAAAATAGGTTTCAAAAATTCAGATTTGGACGTTTTGAGAAGAAATCCGTCCAAATGATGCTTTATGGCACTTCTTGAACATTTTTGTCTTTCAAAAATGAGCCCCATAGTGAGATGTGAAATGGTGACGTATTCACACTTGGACAAAAGTGACAAGCATAAATCAAATGTGTAAATATGAATAAAAACATTAAAATCTGTCACATGCAGAATGAGAGTCATAGGGATAAGTGAACAGGAACAGAATGCACAAAAACACCATATTGTTTCATGGCATGCATATAAATTTTAAATCCATACAACCATAACATTCTGTTGTCTAAAACCAAATGAAACCAAAATGGGCACATACATATTGGGAAATGAAACTAAACTTTCCCCAAATAGTAAAAAGTCAATCTAAATAGCCTGTAAAAGATATATACATTCGAGTCCCAAGTCAACTCCACCGTAAAGAAAATGTTTCATTCGATGTGGAAACTCAAGCATTTAAAACCTTTCTTCCCAAGAGATGTTTTCCGTAATTTAATTCAATCAATGGTATTAAGCCACGTTGATTACTGCAATGGAATCTATGCGGGATGTAAGGAACAACTCACAAGGAAACTCCAGATGGCACAAAACACAGCAGCCAGATTGATATTTGGTAAGACACGATTCCAAAGCGCCACACCACTCCGTGAAAAATTGCACTGGCTTCCTATCAAAGAACGCATCTCTTTCAAAATCTGCACCTTAGTCCATAAGATTATCTATAGTGAAGTCCCAGGTTACATGATTGACCTAATCAATTTCCCAATCAGAAATAGTACCAGTTCATCACGGTCTTACCTGAATCTCCATTACCCAAATTGCAAAGGACTAAAATACAAGACAACCCATGTGTCCAACTTCTCTTACATAGGCACGCACCTGTGGAACGCATTGCCACAAGTGGTGAAAACAACTTATGATCACCTAAAATTCAGAAAGTTACTAAAGACTCACCGCATCTCAAGAAAGATATAGTAGAATTGGAAAAGGTGCAGCGAAGGGCGACTAAAATGATAGCGGGGATGGGACGACTTCCCTATGAAGAAAGACTAAGGAGGCTAGGGCTATTCAGCTTGGAGAAGAGACGGCTGAGGGGAGACATGATAGAGGTATATAAAATAATGAGTGGAGTGGAACAGGTGGATGTGAAGCGTCTGTTCACACTTTCCAAAAATACTAGGACTAGGGGGCATGCAATGAAACTACAGTGTAGTAAATTTAAAACAAATCGGAGAAAATTTTTCTTCACCCAACATGTAATTAAACTCTGGAATTCGTTGCCGGAGAAAGTGGTGAAGGCGGTTAGCTTAGCAGAGTTTAAAAAGGGGTTGGACGGTTTCCTAAAGGACAAGTCCATAAACCGCTACTAAACGGACTTGGAAAAATCCAAAATTCCAGGAATAACATGTATAGAATGTTTGTACGTTTGGGAAGCTTGCCAGGTGCCCTTGGCCTGGATTGGCCGCTGTCGTGGACAGGATGCTGGGCTCGATGGACCCTTGGTCTTTTCCCAGTATGGCATTACTTATGTACTTATGTACTTATTCGGAAAGGCATATCCGAATGGCCCAACTTAAGTGACTCAACCCTGCAACACTTCACTATCAAAGATCGTATTGGACATTGACAAACTCTTTTACCTCAACCCAATTTGATTGAATCTTATCTTCCCTATCCTAATACAACATTTTGTACTTACCCCGTACCGGAATTGGTGAATGCCTTCACGATATTATGTAAGCCACATTGAGCCTGCAAATATGTGGGAAAATGTGGGATACAAATTTAACAAATAAATAAAAAAATATATGTATACATTACTTGATATTCCTCATCCCTTGAACTTTAACCTTGGCTTGGTTTTTAACCCAGAATTTGTATATAGTTTCATCTCATTGACTTCTCAGGACCATTCACAGATTGTCTGCTGCTATCTGCAGATACAGCTTGTGTAAGCCAGTCTCTCACAGAATTATATATATAAAATCTGTCACTCTTGTGTCTCCTATTCATTAGCTGAAAACATTGTGTTATACTCATCTTTGAGGGTACTGCGATCCTCCCAGCAAAATCATCTTATATACCGTGGGGTTTTTTGTCATAAAGATTTATGTCCCAATAGTCAGCCATCGGTGATTAACATTTTGCTGACCACCACTGGCGATATACCTGGAAATGCAATCCTGGGCCATATCTGAGCTTCGGCATTTGAAATTCTGGGTGTGGAGCCAGTGAAAATATAGCTGGTTAAGTGCAATATTTTGGCACTTAAGTGGCTAAGAAGAACCGCATAGATAGGACTGTGTTTTATGTGGTCCTACTTATGCGGTTATCTTAGTCTGTTAAGTACTGACTCTGCCCTTGGAATGCCCCCAAAATAGTTTTCACTAGAGTGGTAACTGGACATGTTCAGCTGCACTGTCTAGTTAATTGCCAGTGAAAATGCCTGGTTAGCCCGTACAAGTGATTTAAACTGCTATAAGCATACCACAAGGGGTCCCTTAAGGCCACCCCTTGGTCAGTCTTTCCAAGGTACCCCTTAATGATGGACCCCCCTACTCAGCCCCTACTCAGGACTCAACTTTGTTAATAAGTCAGGATCCATGAAGACCCAACCCCTGTCCAAGAATCCATTCCTTTTCCCAAAACTTAACATTCTCTCTCCCTACAAAGCTTACCTGAACACCCTTGAGAGGGATTTAATGGGATCATTCATACCATTCTGCCATACTGCTAGAGGTCAAGCAGTGCCATTTTGATTAGGGATCATCACTGCCCCCATCAAGAATCCCAGAGGTGTTAATACACATTGCTTCTGATTTGGCCTTGCATTAAATCTGTGTTATCAATTTAGCTGCTATGTTCAGTATTCGTTGTGATCGCTTAAGTCTATATCCTGACAATCCCTGATGTAATGAGTTACAGTAATTGATTTGTGTCAGAACTGATGAATGAACAGCAGTCTGCAGATCCTTAAGATATAAATAAGATCATATCTGCTGCAGTTGATATAGGGCACAAAATGAGAAATTTGATGACTCCTTGTCAATCAATCTTCCAGTGGCATATCCAAAGTGGTCACTATCTATTATGGCCTTAAACTACCCCTGAGACTTCTGGAAGTTTCTAAAGAGGCCTCTTTTGTCTACTGCTCCAAGGTTATATATTTATTTGGGTTTAGCTCAGTGGCGTAGCCAAGGGTGGGCCCAGGCCCATCCATTTTGGGCTCAGGCCCACCCAGTAGCAGCACACCTATGATGGCAAGGATCCCCAAGCCCCACCAGCCGAAAACTCCCAACGACTGTTCCTTCTGCATACCTTGTAAATAGCAAATCTTCACCTGCAGTGAGTAGCGACTGATACATACTGCTCAAACCAGCCCCACAGCCTTCCCTCTGATATACTTCCACCTATGCGGAAACAGGAAGTTGCATCAGAGAGAAGGCTGTGGGGTCAACATGAGCAGTGTGTACTAGTTGCTGCTCGCTGCTGGTGAAAAGCTGCTATTTAAAAGGTATGCAGGGGATGGGGGGGATGTTTGAGAGACCATATGGCATGCAGGCGAGTGAGGGAGAGACCAAATCACTTGTGGGACAAGGCGGAGCTCTTCTGCCCATCCATCTTGGGCCCAGGCCCACCCAAAATTGGGCGTCTGGCTACGCCCCTGGTTTAGCTCACAGAATATATGAGGATAAAAACAGAGAGGCTGATATTCAAACCACAGGGGTTACTCCCACGGTCAGTGCTAAGACAGCATATTTATCTGGTTTATTTTTGGATGGTTTCACTTTGACCAGCCAAGCCGATACTCAGCGCTGGCCGGGCAAAGTCAGACCGGCCAAAGATAGGACTGCCTTGAATGTGGCCAAATAGGGCCGCTAAAGTTAAGCAGTGATGCACCGAAAATTGGTGGATAACTGGTTATATCACTGTGCCAGAGCCAGTGGTGGGAGGCGGGGCTGGTGGTTGGGAGGCGGGGATAGTGCTGGGCAGACTTATACGGTCTGTGCCCTGAAGAGGACAGGTACAAATCAAAGTAGGGTATACACAAAAAGTAGCACATATGAGTTTGTCTTGTTGGGCAGACTGGATGGACCAAGCAGGTCTTTTTCTGCCGTCATTTACTATGTTACTATATGTTACTATGTTACTATGTTATTGCTGTGTCACACTCTAATCTGTACTGTACCCATGTCCTCTGTCATTTGAATTCTATCCATTGCTTTGTCTCTCTTGTGGTTGTACAGGATTACGCTGCTTGCTAAAATGGGAGACATAAACACTAGTGAGACTCAATAAGTCAAACATTAGAAGATATTACATACCCGAACATCCTAAGTCTGATAAGGAATTGAGGCCACTGAGCACCAGTGGAGGCATCAGAAATGGGTAATGACAGGGCACAGTACTGATGGTGGCATTCCAGCTAATTAGAGCAGCATAATTATCATCAGCCTTCAAGATAGTTACCAATGAGGAGAACTGCAGAATAGGAAGTGAAATGTTAACCACAGAACAGTGGGGTGCAAGCCTAGGCTCATTAACATAATACACACAGAGTGATGTTCGCTGGCAGTGAACGTAAACTATCCATCAATTTTCAGGCACTATATAGATAGGGGCAATTCTATAGCTAGGTGCCTCTAATCAGGGGCGTAGCCAGACAACAGATTTTGGGTGGGCCTGGGTAAGAAGTAGGTGGGCATCAAGTGTTCTCCCTCCCCCTCCCCCCCACCATCACGAAAAAAATATCTCAGCTGGCGGGGAAAACACTTCTTTCCACCTTGGCAGTCTGCAGCAGGCTTACACTGAAAACTGAGCATGTGCAGGTGCCAGTATCGTGGACAGTAACGTTTTCGTTACCATCAGGGGGAAGTCTTCAGCTGGCGGAGCTTGGGATCCCCACCAGCTACTGCTAAACATGTGCCACTGATGGGTGGGCCTGAGCCCTAAATGGGTGGGCCCAGGCCCACCTGTGGCTACGCCACTGCCTCTAATTAGATGCCTGGAAAGTGCATGGTAGGGTCCTATTCTATAACAGAACGTAGGCACCTATTTTCCATTATGCAATACTAGCATAACCGGGTTATTACTATGCCTAACATTTAGGTACTCGCCACTGTGCCCTTTAAGCTGAGCAGGAGTCCTCCATCTACAGTCCTTCCAGTGGGGAGGTGCTGTCTCACTATCACATTTTAACAGTGAGGGACAGACAAATTCTGCAGGACTCCAGGAGATTTCCCTGTCCCTAGCGACTGAAAACTCAAAGCATCACCCCCTACTGGTAGCAATGCTTTTGGAGGACACTCGCTCAGCCTAGAAGTAAAAGTGGCACTCACACTTATGCCAGCCATAGAGCTGGTGTAAGTATGTTCACAAGTTACAGTATTCTGTAAGTTACACATGTAAGTGGGAGCTTCGTCTATCCCTCCCATACTCTGCTCTTACATACACCCCCCCCCCCCATGTAAATATGCGCTATGTAAATTAAGCAGGTATTTACAAAAGAGCACTTAGGTGCCATCCTAGCATTTATGTGTGTAGGTGCACAATTATACACATAAATACTAGCATGCATAGAGGGTAATTCTCACTAGATCGCCTACAATTAAGTGCCAGGATGATGTGCGCTAAGTGCAGATTCTATTTCCAGCCTCATTTCCTGCCAGAAGTTTAAATTGTGGCCAATAAATTTTCCCTCCAAAATTCAAATTTGTGAGTAATGAACTTTTCCTCCAAAATTCAAATTTGACCGACCTACCTTCCTGCCAACATTCAAATTTTGTGACCAACGGACTTTCCCGCCAAAATCTCCTGCCCTCCTGAGGAAACCACCCACCTCATACCACAGCCAATCAAGTCTGAGAACCCTATATATATATATATATATATATATATATATATAAAGACAAACTGCAGACCCTGAAGAAAGCCACAGCACGATGGCTGAAATGTCAGTTCCGCTTACTCAGACATGGCGAGGCCTAAATAGCCACAACAATCAAAACCCAGAAGGGGCAGAAGAAGGTACAAAAAAATGTTTTTCATTTTCAGCTGCTATCTGAATAGCAGACTTACACTAACGTATAATGGTGATGACCATAGAATATGTATATTCAGTGCTTCTGATTACGTGAATAACAGCACTGAATATGAGTTTATTTATTTATCAAGATTTATTTACTGTCTGAATGTTTTTTTAATGATTTATATGTTATTTTTCTTCTTCCTCATTTTTCTGTAAATGTTCCTTTTGTAACAATTAAATAATTGAATACATTTAAAAAAAAAGATTTATTTACTGCCTTCTTAAAGAAAGCACTGATTGTTTCCATCTACTGAAATCCTACCCGCTGATGGGATAGCTTCAGTGCTTCCTTCAGGTGAATGTGGGAGGAGTTGGTTGCCCATAGATAACATCACCATTCTGCCTACATAACTACACCAGCTCCTGAGGTCTTGCCCCTTTGTACACCCCTTCGTATGGCCTTGTGTAGCCCATGAAGCTAACATTGCTAGTACTTTTCAGTTTTATTGTTTTAACTAGTATAAAAGGCCCGTTTCGGAAAGAAATGAAATGGGCGCTAGGCAGGTTTTCCTCGTAGTGTGTATGTTTGAGTGAGTGTGTGTGTGAGAGTGACTGTGTGAGAGAGAGATTGACTGTGCTATTGTGTGTCACATAGAGATTGAGACGGAGTGCTTGTGTATCGTGAGTGAGTGTGTGTGTTTCAGAATGACTGTGTGCAAGTGCGTATGTTGGACAGAGTGAGTGAGACAGAGTTTTCTCAGAGATACAGTTTTTTTGACAGTGAGTCTGGTTTTCCCCCTTCTCCCTTCCCTCCCCATCCCTCCTTTTCCTCCCGCCCTCTACTGAGTGAGTGAATGAGTGTGAACCCCTCCCCTCTCGCAGGGTCCCCACCCCCATCTCTCTGGTGTGAGGACCCCCTACCCGCCTCCTTTTCCCTCTGTTAAGCGTTTCTGTCTTCCTTTGCTGACTTCCTCCTCCTCCATGCTTGCGTTATTGCAAGAGATCGGGCAGGCTTTCTATTCCGAAATACCGAGGGGGGTTCTGGCATCTCCTCCAAGTCCTCTGTCGTCGCCGCTGTGTGTACCGCCCCGCCCTTGACGTCATTGCGTTGTGACATGAGGGCGGAGCTACATTTCCCTTTCTTTTCTTTTTTTTTGTTGGTACTCCTCCATCGGGAGTTTAGACCTACGTTTGTTTCTGTTTTTTGAAGCGCAATTCTTTTATGGCGATTGACCCGCCTTCGACGTCATGACGTGTAGACGTGCTGGACGTCATGACGTTTGGATGCGAGGGCGGAGCTTACAGAGATGGAGCCTGAGCTTCAGAGGTTACAAACCCTTCACTGAAGCCACAGAGTCAGCTTCAGAACGTTGAGGTTGGTTTTTATTATATAGGATATGTTGTTTTTGATTGCCGCTTAAACAGAAAAGTAAAGATGCATTGGTTATTATTATTATCTTACATATCTAGGCCTTGGACTATTAGGTGGGAGGGAATTAGATGGGCCTAATTGTTTAATGCCTTCATTTACTCCTGCTGTTCTAAACCATCCACGACGTTACAAACAATGTATAACAAATTTGAGAAGTTTTAATAATCTGCTAGATGGTTCTGCTCACCCTCTACAAGTCCCAGAAGTTCTCATTAGTAACAGAACTTGTTATAAATTACACTCAAGGTTTACAAAAAGTAGATGGGTTGAGAATTTGATTTATATCTCCCCAGCAAATTGTATCAGAAGTGCAGACCAATTATATCTCTATAAATTATATATTACTTCAATGCGAGATCAGTATGCAATAAAACATTAGTAATTAGAGCTTTGATAGGGTATGCCCAGATATGCTTGGCTTTTATTGAGGAAACTTGGGTTACAGATTTGAACTCTCCTTATGTTATAAAGCCATAAATTGCCCAAGGCAGGACAAGAAGGGAGGAGGTTTAACTTTGATCTATAAGGATTTTCTTTCTCTTAAACTAATAGATACTTAACAACCTCATGTTTAGAATTCGTGGAGTGTCAACTTACTGACTTGGTATGTCCAGGTACTCTTGAGAAATGGAGCTTAGTACAACATACACTATTTGAAGTTATTTCTTATTATGTTACTTTCTTTAAAGAAATTATTGTTTTAGGCAATTTGAACTTGCATTTGGAAGATTTATAAGACCCTTCTACTCATTATTTTTTTTACAATTTTTAAATTCTTTAAATGTTAACTTAGGTCCCATTAGTTCTACCCATTCTAATGGACACACACTACATTTTCTTGGCTACTTTTCTGGATCCTCTTATGAACTTTTAGATCATATACAATGGAAACCAGTCAGAAGGTCTGATCACTCTCTTCTTGACTTCTTTTTAAAAATCTCTAAAGTAATTAGTCCAGTGGATTCCTTAACTAAAGAAAGTATTCGTTGAAATAAAATTGATAAACATTCATTTTGGCAAGAGCAAAGCTAGATCTATGGGATAGACCGCACCTCGAATATTGTGTTCAATTCTGGTTGCCGCATCTCAAAAAAGATATAGTGGAATTCGAGAAGGTGCAGAGAAGGGCGACAAAAATGGTAAAGGGGATGGGGGGACGACTTCCCTATGAGGAAAGGCTAAAGCGGCTAGGGCTCTTCAGCTTGGAGAAAAGGCGGCTGAGGGGAGATATGATAGAGGTCTGTAAAATAATGAGTGGAGTTGAACGGGTAGATGTGAAGCGTCTGTTTACGCTTTCCAAAGATACTAGGACTAGGGGGCATGCGATGAAGCTACAATGTAGTCAACGTGTAATTAAACTCTGGAATTCGTTGCCAGAGAATGTGGTAAAGGCGGTTAGCTTAGCGGAGTTTTAAAAAGGTTTGGACGGCTTCCTAAAGGAAAAGTCCATAGACCATTATTAAATGGACTTGAGGAAAATCCACTATTTCTGCAATAAGCAGTATAAAATATTTTGTACTTTTTTGGGAACTTACCAGGTATTTGTAACCTGGATTGGCCACTGTTGGAAACAGGATGCTGGGCTTGATGGACCTTTGGTCTTTCCCAGTATGGCAATACCTACGTACTTATATGTACTTATGAGTCCATTTTTCAAACATGGAAAACTTCAGTTTCCACCACATTGGATAATAAAGTACTTTTAATAAAGAAGAAACTAAAGGGTCCTTTTGCTGAGCTGTGGTAAGCACTAACAAGTGGAGCATGCTCAGATTGTAATAGGACTCGTTGTTTATTGCAGTTTTTGTCCGTGTATTATGTAGGTCAAACTCAATGCAAAATTAAGGGGTCCTTTTACTAAGGTGCACTGAAAAATGACCTGCGGTAGTGTAGGCACATGTTTTGGCCACGCGCAGGATCATTATTCAGCACACCTGTAAAAAATGCCTTTTTGGGAGGGGGCAAAAATGGGCGTGTGGCAAATGAAAATCGGTGCATGTCCATTTTGGATCTCAGACCTTACCGCCAGCCATTGACTTAGCGGTAAGGACTCGCACATGAACTGGGCGGTAATGGTTAACACGCATTCAAATGCCAATTACCGCCTGCGCGCCAGAAAATAAAAATATTTTCTGACGCGCATAGGGGATACACGTCAAAATTGAAATTACCGCCCAGGCCACGCGGTAGCCAGGCGGTAACTCGGAATTGATGTGCATTGGGTGTGCGTAAGCGCTTATGCAGTTTAGTAAAAGGACCTCTAAAACACATATTGCTGAGCATATTAGCAACCTCAGGACTCAAAAAATGGAGGCTCCTTTAACTCTGCATCGGCTCACCTATAAACATGCTACTGATGAGTTACGTGTTGCGGTATTACTCACTATTAATCTTAAAAGGGGTGATGACAATTTAAGAATTTTGATGTTAAAAGAGCAATGGTTTATATATTTATGGAATACAGTCCAGCCTAATGGTTTAACTAAGGAAGTAGAATGGCTTGTTTGAACTATAGGGATAATTATATAACACCAATCATTTGTCATTTTGGAACTGATGTCAGAACGCACAACTCGGGGTATAAGTATCTTAGCGTTTTGTGTTGGCTTGTGACTGTTGTGTTAAATTATGCGGCTCCAGAGTAGGGCTGCCCTTCGGTGAGCAGCTATAATTTTAATTACAAGTTATTTCAGTAGAGAGATGTGGTAGCTGTGCTAGTCCACTTTTTAAGGTAATCAGTAGAAATAAAATAAAACATAGAGAAAAAAATAAGATGATACATTTTTATTGGGCTAACAATACATTTTTTTGATTAGCTTTCGAAGGTCTTCGTCAGATCACTTCAGGAACTTGATATGTCAAGTAATAGCATTATTTGGACTGAGATTATTTTGACGGGCTTCATTAATGTTTTAGGGGAGCTCATTCCTTCTGGTGAAGCTTTGTGAAACTCAGATCTGAGTTGAGCATGAGGGACTTGCATGTGGTGTGGGACAATGCACTAAGAAAGTGATGAAGGCGGTTAGCTTAGCAGAGTTTAAAAAGGGGTTGGACGGTTTCCTAAAGGACAAGTCCATAAACCACTACTAAACGGTCTTGGAAAAATCCAAAATTCCAGGAATAACATGTATAGAATGTTTGTACGTTTGGGAAGCTTGCCAGGTGCCCTTGGCCTGGATTGGTCGCTGTCATGGACAGGATGCTGGGCTCGATGGACCCTTGGTCTTTTCCCAGTATGGCATTACTTATGTACTTATGTAAGATATGGATACACTGCAATGTTGAACCAGGCAGTTTCTTCTTTTTATGTGCATCCGACATGGTTGTTAGTAGCAACGGAGTCATGGCGATATGTCTTCAAAAAGGATAAGTACTGTTAAAGAACTGTCATTGAATGGTTGTTTAATTTGAGAATTGAAATACAAAGGATTTGCCAGATGGTTGCCTGGTTTATAAGAACAGGATGTGCAGTGGTGGTTCGTCATAAATAGCCTCACACTGTTGTGAGTAATTACACTGAACTGAGCACATCGTTTCACGTTAAAAAATGTATTGGTAAAAATGTTATTATATTTATGTAAAGATTATCAATTACCTGATCTATTTCTTGTTTGAAATTTGTATTGGGAACAGGGTTTAAAACTATTGAACTCACTTTTATTTCTTTAGTTAGTTAGTTGGCTAACTTTTGACATGCCAAATAATGAGGCAATTAAACTGTTCCAGGAGATGGGCCTTGGAATAAATTTTCTCCAGTATTACCTGCTCAGTTTCTCTAACTGTAAATAAACTGTCAAGCATATTTTGCCTTTCAGGTACCTGACCTTCCTTTCTGTTAACGGACATCTCAGTAGATATCCTTCACCAAATTAATGAGGCCCCTTTTTACCGCAGCTGGTAAAAGGGAAGGTCTTGCTTTCCTGCAGGAAATGGCTGGGTGGCAAGTAAAGCACTTGCCATGTGGCCATTTCGGGGGAGCCCTCACTGCCACCCATTGAGGTGGCGGTAAGGGCTCCCGCGCAAACCCGGTGGTAACCGGGCAGTGCGGGGCACTACCCAATTACTGCTGGGTACAGTCCAGCGCTAGAAAAATAAATAAACATTTTTGTAGCGCCAGAAATGACGGCACAGTAGGAGTGGGAAGTACCACTGGGCAGCTGCAGTAGCCTGGCGGTACGTCCATTATAGCGAGTGGTAAGCCCTTAGTAAAAGGATCCCTAAATGTATTGATACAACCCTATTAGAGGGGCACTATCTTGATAATATAACTAATATTAAAACTCAAGCGGACCACGCCCTCTTCAAGAAGTTATTGAAGACCTACTTCTTTGCCAAGACCTACTCCTCACTTTATACCGCTGCTTGATGCACCCTCCCTGGCTCCTACCCTGCTAGTTCACCCTGTTAGATGCTTCTCCCCCTGCATACTCCTTGTATATTCTTCTAAGTTTTCCTATTCTGTATTTTACTTAATGTTTGTAAGCCACATTGTGCCTGCATGAGTGGGAAAATGTGGGATATAAATGAACAATAAATAAATAAATATTGAACTGACTCCTGTACCAAAATCTATTGGAGCAGACCTTCGTATTATGGATAATTATAGATCAGTAGCTAACATTCCTTGGCTTGCAAATCTTATACCAGACAATATTCAGCTCACAGGAGGCAGGCCGGCTAAGTCCCATGATCGGTGCCGAGCCCAGATATTAAAGGCCGGGCCATTTCCAGTGACCTGCACTGAATATCTTGGGGCGGAGGGGAGGGTTTGGCCAGGTTACGGCCAAGTTAATAGCACTGGCCGGTTAAGTTTATAATGGACAAAGATAGGACTATATAGGTGATCCTATTTGGCCGTTAAACTTAGCCAGGGATGCATTCTAAGTGCTAATATTCAACAGAGATAACTGCCTACTTCACACTGAATATTGGCGCTGGTTTAGTGTTATTTAATCTCCATAAGCTGTTCCTGAGTAGTGTCTCTTCAATAAAGCCTACAAAGAAGACCTATAGCTCAACTATACCACCTCACCAATCCACCCAAGTCTGAAAGTCACCCTTCTATATCCATTCTCTTAGAACCTCTTCCCCATCCTTATTCCCTTGCACTACTACTTGTATCCGACACCCTGGAATGGCAATGCCATAACAGACCTATGTAAGCCACATTGAGCCTGCAAATAGGTGGGAAAATGTGGGATACAAATGCAATAAATAAATAAATAAAATTAATTGTAGCAGTGGCTTTTGACGTAATAGACTACACCTTCAAAAAGATATAAACAGGATAGAGTCAGTCCAGAGGGCAACTACTAAAATGGTCAGTGGTCTCTGTCATAAAGCCTATATGTATACTTTGAAAGAAAGTCAAGAGAAAAAAGATATGATAGAGATATTTAAATGTCTCTGTGGTGTAAATGCACAGAAGGTGAGTCACTTTCAACTGAAAGGAAATTCTGGAATGAGAGGGCGTAAGATGAAGTTAAGAGGTTCGACTCGGAAGTAATCTAACAAAATACTTCTTTACAGAAAGGGTGGTAAATATGTGGAACAACCTCCCAGTGGAGGTCGTAGAGGCAAAGACTGTATCAGAATTCAAGAAAGTGTGGGACAAGCACATGAGATCTTTTAGGGAGAGGAAGATAGAGGTATGGATGAGCAGACTGGATAGGCCTTATGGCCTTTATCTGCTGTCATTTTCTCTGTTTCTATAATAACATAGAGGGGCATAATTGAATGGCGCCGGCCATCTATATGGCCGGCGCCGCAAAAGGCAGTCCCGAACCATATGAGATGAAAACGGTAACGGAATTCAAACATGCGTGGATAAACATAAAGGAATCCTGTTCAGAAGGAAAGGATCCTCAGGAGCATAACAGAGATTGGGTGTCAGAGCCGGTGGTGGGAGGCGGGGCTGGTGGTTGGGAGGTGGGGATAGTGCTGGGCAGACTTATACGGTCTGTGCCAGAGCTGGTGGTGGGAGGCAGGACTGGTGGTTGGGAGGCGGGGATAGTGCTGGGCAGACTTATACGGTCTGTGCCAGAGCCAGTGGTGGGAAGCGGGGCTGGTGGTTGGGAGGCGGGGCTAGTGCTGGGCAGACTTGTACAGTCGGTGCCCTGACAATGGCAAATGCAAATTGAGGTAAGGTATACACAAAAAGTAGCACACGTGAAATTTTCTTGTTGGGCAGACTGGATGGGCCGTGCAGGTCTTTTTCTGCCTTCATCTACTATGTTACTATGTTATTATCGAAAAAGATGGCCGGCCATCTTTCATTTCGATAATACAGTTGGGGCCAGCCAAATGTCAGAGATGGCCGGGTTTGAGATGGCCGGCATCGGTTTTCGCCGATAATGGAAACCGAGGCCGGCCATTTCAAACCCGGCCAAATCCAAAGCATTTGGTCGTGGGAGGAGCCAGCATTTGTAGTGCACTGGTCCCCCTGACATGCCAGGACACCAACCGGGCACCCTAGGGGGCACTTCTAAAAATTTAAAAAAAAAAAAAAAAGCTCCCAGGTGCATAGCTCCCTTACCTTAGGTGCTGCGCCCCCCCCCCCCAAATCTCCCCCCCAAAACCCACTCCCCAGAACTCTACACCATTACCATAGCCCTTATGGGTGAAGGGGGGCACCTATATGTGGGTACAGTGGTTTTTTGGGGGGAGGGGTTTGGAGGGCTCCCATTTATCATCACAAGTGTTAGAGGTAGGGGGGGATGGGCCTGGGTCCACCTGCCTGAAGTGCACTGCACTCACTAAAAACTGCTCCAGTGACCTGCATACTGCTGTCAGGGAGCTGGCTATCACATTTCAGGCTGGCATAGAGGCTGGCAAAAAAGTTTTATTTTTTGGGGGGTGGGAGGGGGTTGGTGACCACTGGGGGAGTAAGGGGAGGTGATCCCCGATTCCCTCCGGTGGTCATCTGGTCAATTGGTGCACTTTTTTGAGACTTGGTCCTAAAAAAAAATGGACCAAGTGAAGCCGGTGAAATGCTCCTCAGAGCCGGCCTTCTTTTTTCCATTATCAGCTGAAGCTGGTCATGTCTTAACAACGCCCCCGTCCCACCTCCATCCCGCCTCCCATACTCTTCCGAAACGCTCCCTTTAACTTTGGCCGGCTCTGCGACGGAAAGCAATTGGAGCCGGCCAAAATCGGCTTTCCATTATACCGATTTCGCCGGCTTCAGGAGATGGCCAGCCATCTCCCGATTTGTGTCGGAATATTGGCCAGCGATCTCCTTCGAAAATAAGCTGGTTAGTAACATAGTAAATGATAGCAGGTAAAGACCTGTATGGTCCATCCAGTCCGCCCAAGTCACAATCATTATCAAAGTATTATTGAACCAACAATCCAACAGTATTATTACATTTTACTCACTAAGGGGTCCTTTTACTAAGGTGCACTGAAGAATGGCCTGCAGTAGTGTAGATGCGTGTTTTGGACACGTGCAGAATTATTTTTAGTGCACTTACAAAAAATGCCCCTTTTTTTGCCGAAAACGGACGTGCGGCAAAATGAAAATTGCTGTGCATCCATTTTGGGTCTGAGACCTTACGACAAGCCATTGACCTAGTGGAAAGGTCTCATGCGGTAACCAGGCGGTAATGGTCTAAGCACGTCAAATGCCACTTGATGCGCGCAGCCACCGTGCGCCAAAAAATAAAAAATATTTTTTGGATGCGCGTAGCAGACACGCGCCAAAATCGAAATTATCGCAAAGGCCATGCGGTAACCGGGCGGTAACTCCAATTTGGCATGCGTTGGGCACACGTTGGCGCCTACACAACTTAGTTAAAGGATCCCTAAGTCTTTCTCTCCCCCGCTGAGATATATGAGACCCATACTCATACGACATGAATGTGGTATAGTCCTTGTCATTTTCTGGGCTCAGACTGTAAAAAGTATGCCTTGCACTGACCCTCCTTCCCAGCTACTGCAGTTGCTGTGGAAACTCACTCTAGCCCATCCTGATCTCTCTTGTCATATACGGCATACAGACCGTAGAAGTCCGCCCGATATTGGCCTGTCTTTCCCACTGCTGTAGTTGCTGTTAAAGCCCACTCCAGCCCATCCTGATCTGCCTTGCTATATATCTATTTCTATTTATCTATTTGTTACATTTGTATATATGGGACATAGACTGCATTGCTTCACTTCTTTAATACTGGAGCTGCCATTTAAGCACCACTGCTGTGCATCATAAATGAGCTTAAAGCTGTTGATATGCTAACTTTTGTTTTGATACTATCCTCTTTTTATTTAAGGATCCTTTCAGGCTTTTTTTTGAAGGAGAAGGACGCCCATCTTTCGACACAAATCGGGAGATGGGCATCCTTCTCTGAGGGTCGCCCAAATCAGCATAATCGAAAGCCGATTTTGGGCGTCCCCCAACTGCTTTCCGTCGCGGGGACGACCAAAGTTCCCGGGGGAGTGTCGGAAGCGTTGTGAAGGCGGGTCTTGGGCGTGCCTAACACATGGGTGTCCTCTGCCCATAATCGAAAAAAAGGGCGTCCCTGACGAGCACTTGGACGACTTTACTTGGTCCTTTTTTCTTACGTCCAAGCCACAAAAAGGTGCCTGAACCAGATGACCACCAGAGGGAATCGGGGATGACCTCCCCTTACTCCCCCAGTGGTCATTAATCCCCTCCCACCCTGAAAAAAAATGTTTTAAATATTTTTTGCCAGCCTCTATGTCAGCCTCAAATATCATACCCAGCTCCATGACAGCAGTATGCAGGTCCCTGGAGTAGTTTTAGTGGGTGCAGTGCACTTCAGGCAGGCAGACCTAGGCCCATCCCCCCCCCCACCTGTTACACTTGTGGTGGTAAATATGAGCCCTTCAAAACCCACCACAAACCAACTTTACCCACATCTAGGTGCCCCCCTTCACCTGTAAGGGCTATGGTAGTGGTGTACAGCAGTGGGTAGTGGGTTTAGGGGGGGGGGTTGGGGGGCTCAGCACTCAAGGTAAGGGTACAGTGGTGGAAATAAGTATTTGATCCCTTGCTGATTTTGTAAGTTTGCCCACTGACAAAGACATGAGCAGCCCATAATTGAAGGGTAGGTTATTGGTAACAGTGAGAGATAGCACATCACAAATTAAATCCGGAAAATCACATTGTGGAAAGTATATGAATTTATTTGCATTCTGCAGAGGGAAATAAGTATTTAATCCCTCTGGCAAACAAGACCTAATACTTGGTGGCAAAACCCTTGTTGGCAAGCACAGCGGTCAGACATCTTCTGTAGTTGATGATGAGGTTTGCACACACGTCAGGAGGAATTTTGGTCCACTCCTCTTTGCAGATCATCTCTAAATCATTAAGAGTTCTGGGCTGTCGCTTGGCAACTCGCAGCTTCAGCTCCCTCCATAAGTTTTCAATGGGATTAAGGTCTGGTGACTGGCTAGGCCACTCCATGACCCTAATGTGCTTCTTCCTGAGCCACTCCTTTGTTGCCTTGGCTGTATGTTTTGGGTCATTGTCGTGCTGGGAGACCCAGCCACGACCCATTTTTAAGGCCCTGGCGGAGGGAAGGAGGTTGTCACTCAGAATTGTACGGTACATGGCCCCATCCATTCTCCCATTGATGCGGTGAAGTAGTCCTGTGCCCTTAGCAGAGAAACACCCCCAAAACATAACATTTCCACCTCCAAGCTTGACAGTGGGGACGGTGTTCTTTGGGTCATAGGCAGCATTTCTCTTCCTCCAAACACGGCGAGTTGAGTTCATGCCAAAGAGCTCAATTTTTGTCTCATCTGACCACAGCACCTTCTCCCAATCACTCTCGGCATCATCCAGGTGTTCACTGGCAAACTTCAGACGGGCCGTCACATGTGCCTTCCGGAGCAGGGGGACCTTGCGGGCACTGCAGGATTGCAATCCGTTATGTCGTAATGTGTTACCAATGGTTTTCGTGGTGACAGTGGTCCCAGCTGCCTTGAGATCATTGACAAGTTCCCCCCTTGTAGTTGTAGGCTGATTTCTAACCTTCCTCATGATCAAGGATACCCCACGAGGTGAGATTTTGCGTGGAGCCCCAGATCTTTGTCGATTGACAGTCATTTTGTACTTCTTCCATTTTCTTACTATGGCACCAACAGTTGTCTCCTTCTCGCCCAGCGTCTTACTGATGGTTTTGTAGCCCATTCCAGCCTTGTGCAGGTGTATGATCTTGTCCCTGACATCCTTAGACAGCTCCTTGCTCTTGGCCATTTTGTAGAGGTTAGAGTCTGACTGATTCACTGAGTCTGTGGACAGGTGTCTTTCATACAGGTGACCATTGCCGACAGCTGTCTGTCATGCAGGTAACGAGTTGATTTGGAGCATCTACCTGGTCTGTAGGGGCCAGATCTCTTACTGGTTGGTGGGGGATCAAATACTTATTTCCCTCTGCAGAATGCAAATAAATTCATATACTTTCCACAATGTGATTTTCCGGATTTAATTTGTGATGTGCTATCTCTCACTGTTACCAATAACCTACCCTTCAATTATGGGCTGCTCATGTCTTTGTCAGTGGGCAAACTTACAAAATCAGCAAGGGATCAAATACTTATTTCCACCACTGTAGATAGCATTGTGTACTAGGGCTACTATCCCTATAGTTTGCAGTTTCCTGTGGTTGACTCCTTCTGAGCGTGTGTCCTTGTCTACTAAGTACTGTGGGCAGTCTCTAGTGGCTCTTAGTTATGGGCCAGGGCCAGCCTTCTCGCTGTCCCCCTGGGGGCTGTCCCATTCTTCCTAGTATGCCTTTGTGATTAGCAGCTGTTCTAGGGGATGATCCCTATCTTAATTTACTGTGATTCCATCAAGATTCTTCACCCCACATTTATTCCCCTTTGAATATTACAGCTTTTCCTCTCAGCTAGGCTGTGGTTCTGGCCATCTCCTTGCCTCTGAGGTGGCTACAAATGGACTCTGTTTGCAGAAGGCAACAATTCTTTCCAAGCAACTGAACTTTAAGTTGATTTTTCTTTGTTTGCTATGATTACTGCATTAAAAGGACAGTTACATTAAGAATTAGTGCCCCGATGATCAAAGGTAAATGCAGGTGCTAGAGGCCACTAGCACCAGACTAGCGTCCACACTTACAAACGAGGCAAGATCAGAGGGGTCGCGCCAAGGAATACCGCAGAGCTCACTTAAATTATATTTAAATGTTGCTCTTCAGTATTCTGCCCGTATGATCAGAGCACTGATCGGAGCTGATGTTAAGGTTAAGGTGCTATTCCTCCCCCTGTCCATGCCAGGCGGCCCAGGCTGTCACTGTCATCCCGGGCTGCCGCCATCAGTCCTGAGGGTCCAGTGGACCCCCAAATCTCCCAAAGACAAGGCGCCTGCATTGTGGAAATGCAACATGGTGGTAATGTCAGCAACACTAGCTGATTAGAACATCCCGTGCCAGTTCTCCACCCCTGACACACACTCTCAAAAAAATAAAAAGAAATAATTACCGTGCGTTTACTACTACTTATCATTTCTATAGCGCAACAAGAAATGATGAGTAGTGGAGAACTGGCGTGGGATGTTCTAATCAGCTAGTGTGCTAACATTACCACCATGCTGCTCTTCCACAATGCAGGAGCCCTTAAATGGGTTTTGTTAATCTTCAGACGAAGACTAGCAGTCATTAGTCTAGAAGTGTAGAGCAAGCTCAAGAAATATAGGCGAGACACAGGCCCAGGTGCAGGACTAGGCTGTGGTTTATGCTTCCTGTGACACAAGAGTCACAACCTTTAAGCTGAAAAAGCAAGGGCTGCTGAAAAGGCATTTTTGCAAAGCCAGTTTGAACAGGTTTTGAAGAGACAGCTAGCAAAGGAAGCACGTATGGGAAACGCGTATGAGGAAATCAGGTAAAAATTTTAGTATATAAGTAAGAGCGTAGCACTAGGGTTCGAGCATTGCGTGTCTGGATTCCTTGATTAGTGAGTAGCAATTGCAGTGCTCCCTCAAGAATTTATATATATAAAACTCACCCTCAATGTTCTATTGTCTGACGTCACTGAAGCCAAGGTTCGTAAGTTCGAAGCTCTGAAGCCACGAAAAACACAGTCTCGGGGCCCCGCCCTCGCATCAAACGTTATGACGTTGAGGGCGGAGCAATTCACTCACATCGACGGCGCCCAGGGCGGCGCAATGGCGTCACTGACGACGAAGGTGCGTTGGGTGGGGGGGCCAGAGGAAAGCCTTGCTAGCGCCCGTTTCATTGGCTCCAGAAACGGGCCTTTTTTTACTAGTCTTCACATATTTGCTTCTTGAGCCTTTATTAATTCCTTCTTCATTTCTGTAACCCTTGAAACCACTGAATAAATCTTGCTTGATTTGATTAATTATATTTTTGTAGATCCCATTTATTTCAGGTTTACCAGCCTAGGGTCTCGGAAGGCTTTGTCTGCCTTAGACCCTAAACAGAAGACGTTTTCGATGACCAGATTAATAATACTATAAAACAGGAAGTGACAATGATAGACTCAGCCACATAACACAAGAGGACTCCTGAGGCAGGCCGGTGGGCCGAGACATGGCCGTGTCCGAGTCATCACCGCTGAGTTACTTTTATCCCTCAATAAACTGATGACTATACAGCATCATTGTTTTATTGTCACCTTGTCTGTTTCCTGAGTCACATGCTAATGCTAACAGCACTCAGTCATATAGTCAAGAAATAGAATAAAGCCTTTTTTTGACGGTCGCAGTATGGGCTTAGGGTCCCTTTTACTAAGGCGTGCCTAAAAGTGGCCTGCACTGCGTTTAACTTTAGCATGTCTAGCGTTAGGCCATTTTTGATGCATTAGCTGCATGTTAGCACCAAACCCAGAAGCTCTGCGGCCTAAACCCTCTGCTAAGTGGTGCCAGTGTTCAGGTTTGGAGCTCAGCTCCCAGTCTTAACCACTGCTACGCTGCCAGTTGTCATTTTCCGCTCAAGTTTGCTTCTGATCATTAAACCAAGCATTTTTCCTATGGGAATTTTCACACTGCCTCCTTTGGGCCAAAAGAAGTGTACATTGTTTATTGCTTAATTTATTTTTTTTTGTGTATTTATATTCTGCCTTTTTATTTTGCTCCAGTTTTCAAGGCAAAAGTATGTATGTGTTGTTGCTTTGAAACCTGTCCTGGTTGCAAAACTCATGCACTTATTTGCATCTACCTATCCTGCAGTCAGAATTTACTGAAAGAGTACGTAAAGATTTGAAAATCTATTCTGTGTGTGCACTTTCCCAACCCCAGGGACATCTTCTCTCAGAGAAGCTAGAAATATGCACAGGGTAGAGCAATGTGCAAATTTCTAGCTGCAGTCAGGGAAAACAATTTCCAGGCAACTGATTAATGCGGGTAAAATGCTTTCTCCCCGAGTAAATTGCTTTGAGAATTTTCCTTTGAATGTATAGCAATTTGAGGTGATTACCCACTGTCTCTTAATTAGGTGAAGTATTGTGGATAGATTTCATGCTACAGAATGCATCTCTGAATATTATTTTCTAGAAATGGGAAATATGTGTTTCACTAAAGCCTTAAGTTCCATGCATTCCTAGGTGATCAATTTGTTTGTTTCAAATGCTGTGTAAAATCATAAAGCTACAAAGTTCATTCGTTCTCTTATGGCTAATTTGAAAAAAAGCACTTTCAGGGTTTAAATGTTGTTTTGCTTTCAGAAATAGCTTTTTATAAAAGTGTCCAGACCATATGCACTTATACATTCAGTATGTGCATGCAATTAACTGATTGAGTGGAGGCATTTCCAAGAACATGGTTTGAACTGTGATAAACACAGGACATGCCCTACCCTGAAAAAGCCACCGGAGGGGGCTTTCATGGTGAAAAGCCTATAAAATGCTGTAAAGTGGCCACTAGAGAGAGCTCTAGCAGAGGTCAAAAACATAGGGACTGGGGAGAGCCCATAACAGTGGATTCCATTTAAGAAGAATGCATCCAGGAGAAGGTTCTGGACCCTTCCAGAACTAGGAGGGGCCCAAAGGGGTGTGGTGAGCTATTACTGGCTCTATAAAAAGGCACCTTCCAGGAGAAGCCAGGGAGAAGGGAATCATAACTACAAAACCAAGGAGAAGGTATGCTAAATAAGTAACACACCCTGTTGCAGAACCCAGTGTGAAATAACATTGGATGATATGAACTAAGAATTGGACAGCTGGAGGTAGAGGACAGGACTATAAAGTTGTGGTGAAAGTTGAAAGTCCTGTCCAGGGGTGGATGCTGTTTTACTCAGACTCCTATTCTTCCTAAGGAGTGCTCGATTGTAGAGTATTTGATGACTTATCGGTGTGAAGAAATCATTCCTCCACAAAGTGGCTATAAAGGCTAAAGGAAGCTAATTTGGATATTGGTGGAGCCGGTGAACCACCTAATTTGCATATTACTTTCAGCCTGATAACCAGTGTCTTAACGTGAATGAAAGAAGCCTGATGACCAAGGGATGGTACCAGAACTATTATATAATCCTTGAATAACCTTCCCAGCAAAATTAGGAGTGAAGAACCAAAGGTGGACAAAAGTCACCCTAAGGTGGAAGGAAGGCCCTAGCATTGACTCTGATCACATTTACTGACTAGAAGCTAGAGCTGTCTGAGATCTTTGTTAGAGATAAACCTTTGGTTGCTGCTGGTAATGAATTAATCATGTAGGCCATGAGCTACAAAGAAACCCATCCTATAATAGTACCCCAAGTGGAATATACTGAAGAATCATCACATAATAAAGTCTATAAAGAACCAGGGAACTCACATCAAGGCTTCAACTGTCTAAGAAAGGGGTTAGAATCCAGATAGTGTCCCCAGAGAAATTGGCTATTAGGTGCCCATCACAGAACACATTTTGACCTTATATGCACATTTTATAAAAATTCATGCAGATAAAACAAAACAGGAAATTAAAAGCATGCCTGTACTTTCCATGGGATAATTTTCAAAAGGAAAATATGCACATGGTATATCTTCTGCATCTACCTGCTGCACACATTAGACAACTTGTTATTTATGGAAGTGTCTTCTGAGAACTGACAAGGAAATTGAATCTAACACAAAGTAACAAAAAGGTGTAATCAGATATTCTGGGTCTTGTGTAGGTTAAGGCAGTAGGTCGCAAAATTTCTTGGGTCACAGCGCCCCTAGGACACATTTCCTCTCAGGTCTTCCCCCCCCCCCCCCCGGCTGCCACTGCCGCTGCCAATGGTATTGAGTCCTACCTTTGTTGGCGGGGATGCCAGCTGAAGAAGTCTACTGCCTGAGGCCCGAGCTCCAGAGCAAACTTGGTGGCATGCTTCATCCACTGACACCAGCATTCCCACACATGCCCTCCTTCTCTTCCCCCTTTCCATCCAGCATCTGCCCTCTTCTCTCCCTTCCATTCAGTGTCTGCCCTCCTTCTCTTTTCCCTTCCATCCATCCTCTATCCACCATCTGTCCCCCTTCCATCCAGCCGCTGCCACATTCTCTCCCCCTTCCATCCAGCCTCTTCCCACCCTCCCCCATTTCATCCAGCTTCTGCCCACCTTCTCTCCCCCTCCGTCCAGTCTCTGCCACCTTTTCTTCTTCTTCCATCTGCCCACCTTCTCTCCCCCTCTTCCATCCAGTCTAAGCCCCCTGTTTCCCCCCAATCCAGCATCTGCCTCTCTACCCCCCCTAGACCAGCAACAGTGGCAATGTAAGCTACAGCCACCATACAGTAGGACTCTTCATTCGCGCAGCTGCCAGTGGTGCCCCAGAACAGGAAGTGACATTCAAGGGGGCAAGACCATCAGCTGTGTGTATGGAGAATCCAGCCCCGCAGTGGCAACAACTTGTTTTGCCACTGTTGCTGCTTATCTAGAGAAGCAGCGGCGGTGGCTTGCATGGCGAGGGGAGGGAAGTGGGTAAAATATACCATAGCACCCCTGTGAATTCACTGCAGCACCCTGGGGTACTGTGGCTCACAGTTTAGGAAACATTGGGTTAAAAGCATCTCAAAGAATAAAAGAAGTGAAAGGATGAAAATTTACATCCATCCCACACGGAAACCTTGAATTATTCTAAGAAATGCAAATTTCTGTACAGGAACTTTGATAGATAATTAGAATTGGTGCCATTCTACAGTCATTATTTCATTAATGTTTTACAATACTGATTATATAAAAGATGGTGAATAAATTCTAATAAATAAATAATGTCCACCACTTCAATTTTGTTCTTATAGACACGAGTCGGGAACCTTTTAAATGGGGATTACTGTATGGTAGACAGTAGCACAGACCTATGCTACTGTCTCCTGTGTTAAAAAGGCAGCTACTGAAGTTAAATCCCCCCATTAGCTAGCACGCGGGTCAGCCTTGGCGCTTAGCTTGTTCATGGTAATGATGCACAAGCAGAGTAGATGTGCGGTGTCGACCTGGAACAATGAGAGAGTTCTTCTCACTCTTGTCTAGTTCGGCATGGGTGAGATGGCCACCGAGGCTCTGCAGGCCATCCTTATCAATGAAGGATTTAACTTCTGTAGACGACTATCTTTGGAAGGTTCACACCTTTGCTGATGCATTTATGTTTAAATCATTTTTATTAAATGATCCAGACATACATTTTATTCAACATCAGTACACATATAGTCATACTATACGAGGCATGGTGCAATTCAATGTAATCTGACTCAAAGGGTCTGGACTCCAATGACCCTGCACTAAAACCTTCGCCTCTAACTTGGACTGCTTTATAGTATACTGTGGTATCAAGGATCCAGCAGTCGGTTACACTCAGCTTGTAAATAATTGTGGTGTCAGGGACCCAATCACGTGTTTACACACATAAGTATCTTTTGCCTTTTCCTTTTAACCATTTTATACTTAACTTTTATTCAACCTAACTAGTAACCAATATTACCATCTTAACAATAATCAGCAGTTTCATTTGTTGCACGCGTGCAGGTCCCAAAATATCTACACCATCTATAAATATGAGCAACAATAGTTAATTTTTCTTTTCTCCCCCTCCCTTTCTCTCCACCCTCTCCCTTATCGCCGCACCCTTCCTTCCCCCCTCCTCTTATTCTGTTAATCTTACTTGATCCTTAGTCCGAAAATCCTGAATCCCCCCCCTTCTTGCTGATACATTTAAATTCCTCAGCATACATTTCTTGTTGTAAGCAGCATAAGACGATACTCTCTGCTCTTGTAAACTGATTCGCTGTGAGAGGCTTTGTGCAGATAGGCCAGTGATGACAGGCATCTGATCTTCCATCATCTGGTTGACAAAACGAGTGGGCAGTATGAATGAGGTGTGTTATGGCTCTTCTGAGTGTTGCCCAACTTGAGAAGCGAGAAAAGCGACAAGCTACTTTCACAGCAGGAGTCACATTCAAGGTTAAATTCTATAAATCACATCTAAAAAAAATCGTCGCTGGAAAAACACTTAAATGTTATTCTATAAACTGTGCCTAAAGCTAGGTGTGATTTATAGAATAGCGCTTAAGCTCATGGGTCGCATGTAAGTTTAGGTGCATCCATTTGCACCAATGAAAACATGGTACAAACGCATCCCTATATTCTATAATTGCGTGCGTAACTAGCATCCACACCAATGCTCTGCCCCGATATGCCCATGACCTTCCCATTTGCATGCCCTCTTTTCTGGGAAGCACATAAAATTTAGGGAAGAGGTTCAATTCAACTTCTCACTCTATACTAAGCATCAGAAGAAAAATGAAACCTGGCCATGTCAGCAGAAGTTCTGACTGTTTTTGAAATTTGAAGCTATGTAGCTTTATATTTTTTTCCTGCAATGTTATTTAAACAAAAAATTCTTGAAAAATGTATTTTGGATCAATGACAATTCACACTCTGCTGCTGAAGGTAAGTTGATTCTGCAGTACTTGTGTTATATCTGAAGATCCATATTATCAAAATGATATGTTTTGCAAAGTAGTTATGTATGATGCTGGGAATAATTTTTGGGCATGTTTTAAGGTCCCTGCATAACACATTTTTTTGTCCTATTTAAATGGGGACAGCACAGTGTGTGAGGTTGTGTGTCTGTGTTGAGTTCTAAGCTCAGTTATAATCTCTGGGAGGTCAGACAACATTACGATATCATTTATTACTATTGGTGATTTTCATAATTTTGAATGCTGTCTTACTGTTGGCTAGTAATCATAATCCTATGCACATTTCTATACTGAAGATGGAAACTAGGTACTGTGAAATGTTCACACATCTTTGTTCCCCCCCAAACAAGAATAAATAATTGGACAAACCTGAAGAATATTTGACTCTTTCCTGTGGAAATTTCTCCTCAGTGCAGCTTGGGTTGAGGTTATATAGAGTGAGGAGAAGAGGTAATCCTATATAATAATTCTCACCTCCAACGTTCTGTGCTTAGGACCGTGGCTCCCTGGAGGTGGTGGTCTGCTAGGCAGACACACACTGACGTCACTGACGTCATGACAGCTGATTCCAAGGCAAGGAATCATCCCCTGCCTCGGAATCATCTGTCACCCCCGTGCTACGGCACTCTCTACCCCCCCTTCCACGAACATGTTGACCCCCCAGCCCACCGAAAACCGCCCGCCGCTGTTGTGGACTACCTGTGCTGACGGGGGACCCAAACCCCCGACAGCCGAAGTGCTGTTGTGCCCTTCGCGTGCTGCCTCAATCATCTTCTCTGCAAGTTTCTCTGCGTGCATCTGACGTCAGACGCATGCAGAGGAACTTCCAGAGAAGATGATTGAGGAAGCAACACAAAGGGCACAACAGCACTTTGGCTGTCGGAGGTTTGGGTCCCCCGTCAGCACAGGTAGTCCACAACGGCAGCGCCGTGGCAGGGGTGGTTTTCACCAGCACGGGGGGGGGGGGGAGAAATTGCCTGCCTAGAGCTTGTTTCCTTGCCTTCAGAAATGGGCCTTTTTTACTAGTATAGTAATAAAAATGACACAAACTTTAGCTACTTACCATTTAGAGAAACACAGAACATCTTCTGAGAAGTTAAGGAAAATGTGTTCAATGCTTAATTTAAAAAGTTTAAAGTTCTGAAGAGGACTAGTATGGGTTAATGCCAGTGTTGTTGAAAGCCAAAGTACTTAGGTAAAACTAAAAATAAATTCATGTTTTAGTACTTAAGTAAAAGCAAAAGTACAGTGAAGCAGACATTAAAAATGTACTTAAATTGAAAGTAAAAAAAAATTATTGCCTAATATAAAGCATTTTGAGTAAGAGTACTGCAAGTACAATCAATGCCTCTCCTGTTAATTTTTGCTTTCCCAACAACTTTATTGCTCTACATTTAATCCACTTTGCTTTTAATAGAGCTTTTTGTAGAAATTTTGAAAATGACTGCCACTCATGCAGGTGCACTTGTGAACCATTATTAAATTAGCACAACTAAAAAGGCGATCAACAACTGGATCGGCAGGAAGTGGCATATTCAGCCTGATAAAAAGTTCCTTCAAATCAGACCAGGCTGCAATACTACTGATGTCTTCCGACCACGTCTATAGGTATTGATCAAAAGAATCTCTGTTTGAAATACTTGACTTACTTATAGCAAAGAATGTTTTACTACCATTATTGTCATTATTATCTACATTAGAAGTAATTCATCACTTGCATTTTATTTATTTATTTATTATTATTTATTTATTACATTTGTACCCCGCGCTTTCCTACTACTACTACTACTATTTAGCATTTCTATAGCGCTACAAGGCGTACGCAGCGCTGCACAAACATAGAAGAAAGACAGTCCCTGCTCAAAGAGCTTACAATCTAATAGACAAAAAATAAATAAAGTAAGCAAATCAAATCAATTAATGTGAACGGGTAGGAAGAGAAGAGGGTAGGTGGAGGCGAGTGGTTACAAGTGGTTACAAGTCAAAAGCAATGTTAAAGAGGTGGGCTTTCAGTCTAGATTTAAAGGTGGCCAAGGATGGGGGAAGACGTAGGGGCTCAGGAAGTTTATTCCAGGCGTAGGGTGCAGCGAGACAGAAGGCGCGAAGTCTGGAGTTGGCAGTAGTGGAGAAGGGAACAGATAAGAAAGATTTATCCATGGAGCGGAGTGCACGGGAAGGGGTGTAGGGAAGGACGAGTGTGGAGAGATACTGGGGAGCAGCAGAGTGAGTACATTTATAGGTTAGTAGAAGAAGTTTGAACAGGATGCGAAAACGGATAGGGAGCCAGTGAAGGGTCTTGAGGAGAGGGGTAGTATGAGTAAAGCGACCCTGGCGGAAGATGAGACGGGCAGCAGAGTTTTGAACCGACTGGAGAGGGGAGAGGTGACTAAGTGGGAGGCCAGCAAGAAGCAGATTGCAGTAGTCTAAACGAGAGGTGACAAGGGTGTGGATGAGGGTTTTGGTAGAGTGCTCGGAAAGAAAGGGGTGGATTTTACGGATGTTGTAAAGAAAGAAACGACAGGTCTTGGCAATCTGCTGGATATGAGCAGAGAAGGAGAGAGAAGAGTCAAAGATGACCCCAAGGTTTCGAGCTGAGGAGACAGGGAGAATGAGAGAGCCATCAACAGAAATAGAAAACAGGGGGAGCGAGGAGGTGGGTTTGGGGGGGAAATGAGAAGCTCGGTTTTGGTCATATTTAATTTCAGGTGGCTTTGAGACATCCAGACAGCAATGTCAGACAAGCACGCTGAAACTTTGGTTTGGATGCAAGGTGAGATATCAGGGGTAGAAAGGTAGATTTGGGAGTCATCAGCATAGAGATGGTAGGAAAAGCCATGAGATGAGATTAATGAACCAAGGGAAGAAGTGTAGATAGAAAAGAGGAGGGGACCAAGAACAGAACCCTGAGGTACGCCGACAGGCAGAGGGATAGAAGTAGAAGAGGATCCACCAGAGTGAACACTAAAGGTGCGGAGGGAGAGGTAGGAAGAGAACCAGGAAAGGATAGAGCTCTGGAATCCAAGTGAGGACAGGGTATCGAGAAGTATGCTGTGATCGACAGTATCAAAAGCAGCGGAAAGATCAAGAAGGATGAGGATGGAATATTGACCTCTGGATTTAGCCAGTAATAGGTCATTGGAGACTTTAGTAAGCTTTCCCACACAATGCAGGCTCAATGCGGCTTACATAGTAATTCGAAATACAAAGTCTTATAACAGAAATTTCAAAACGGTAGTGAAACATTATAAAGTTGAGCTTGAATAATGTATGATAAGTTGAGTTTGATAATGTATGATTAGGATAAAATAGGGTAGACAGGATAGGATAGTATAAGTTGGGGGGAAAGGGGTAAGGAAGGATATAATAAAGGGGAGATGGAGAAGTGAAGGATGGGATGCGTAGAGGGGGAATGGGGAGGAGGGATAAGTAAAGCCAATGATGAGGTCGGTATCGAAGTCAGAACAGAATTGGGAATGGAGGTTGGTAAGATTAGGTTGGGACATTAGAGTAGGCTTGCTTAAAGAGGTGAGCTTTCAACATTTTTCTAAAGGGCAAGTATTGTCATCATGATGTCCAAATACAGAGAAGGCTTTCACAAAGTTGGAATCATTCTGTTGTTGCTGCAACAATTTTTCATCTAATGGCAAACTTCATATGAATATCTTCAAGAATGAATCCAAGAACATCAAATATGTGGGAACCCTTCAGTCTTAAGGCTAGACAAGCAGACTTTCTTTCTAAAGAGTCTATCAATCCAGTGGATAGTCACCCCAATGTAAAATTTTCTATGGGATGAGCAGAAGTCAGTTGTGATAGAGACATATATATGTTCCCCAAGGATGGCAACCAGCTTCAGCTTCATCTCTGCTTCACAGTGACCCAACTCATCACTGTTCTGTTCGACTGGAGACCAGTAACCAGTTCAACAAACACAGGCAACTCCACTGTTCTCATAGGCTGTATTTCCCGAACAGCAGATTTTAAGATGAGGTGATCACTGTTAGTGTGGTGAGGTTTACATTAGCAAAATCCTGTTCCAGTTTTTGCTGCTTTGTTTGGTTTGCATTTTGCTTCCACTTTTACTTTTAACTGCAAGTATCAGATGTAACTAAGTAAAAGTAGTAAGAATTGATGAAATCATTACTTTGGTAAAAGTAACAAATATTTCCTGTACTTCTTTACAAGTAAGAATGATAAAACCTTTACTTAAGTACAGTAACCAGTTACTTTTTACTTAGTTACAATACAACACTGATTAATGCAGATCATATTTCACAATGTGAACACAATTAAGATGAGTATGCGTACAATGAACAAAAGTACAAATTACTGACAGATGTTTTTAGTAATATTTCTAATAGAACTGTATTAATAGGACACAGGGAGTATTATTACCCATTTGTATGGTTGTCTCATCTCACACTGCTATTCTCCAGTATCTCTCTGGTTCCTGCTGTATTTTCGGGGGGGGGGGGGGGGGGGTCATCAGCAGGTAAACAAGAAATTGACATGAGCACATTCAGGCAAGTGAAGAAAGATCTTTAGGGTATGATTCCTGCCTTGGTGATCCGTGTAGCCTAAAAAGTTAGGCCTTTAAAAGGAAAGCGCTTTTGTTAATAGAAATGACCTCCAAAATCAGACATCTAGGGTTTATCTCTATGCTGCAGATTAGAGAGTTGCATGGGAACAGAAATCTTACCCGTCCACGCCCATCCCTGCTGGAATCTTACCCATCCCCACCCATCCCCGCTGGAATCTTACCCATACCTACCCATCTCTGCAAGAATTTAACCCATTCCCACCTGTCTCTGCAAGAATTTAATGGTACATTAAAAAAATTCCGTTTAGCTCTCTCAGTCTTTCTCTGGGTTCGAGCTGCAGCACTGTAGGCAAGGAAGGAACAAAAGTTGGAACTTGGAACACTCTGGTGTGCACATGTAAGATTTGTCTCTGATTCACTGGCACTATGCTGAGAGGTCGCCACATGTATGTGCCAGTAGGACTATCCACGAGATGCAAAGAACAACTCATAAAGAAACTTCAGACCACTCAAAACACAGCAGCCAGGCTTATATTTGGAAAAAACGCGATTTGAAAGCACCAAACCCCTCTGAGAAAAACTACACTGGCTCCCAATCAAAGAACATATTGCCTTCAAAATCTGCACCCTGGTCCATAAAATTATCTACGGCGAAGCCCCAGGATACATGACAGACCTCATAGACCTACCAACAAGGAACACAATCGGATCAACACGAACATACTTAAATCTTCACTACCCAAGCTGCAAAGGACTCAAATACAAATCAACTTATGCATCCAGCTTCTCCTACATAAGCACACAACTGTGGAACGCACTACCAAAAGCCGTGAAAACAACGTATGACCACCAAAACTTCCGGAAATCACTAAAAACCAACCTGTTCAAAAAGGCATACCCTACCGACCCAACTTAAGTGCCGAAACCCTGCAACACAACGAAATCAAAGTTCATAATGGACACTGCATAACTCTTCCTCTCTACAATTCCCCAATGTGTCTATAACACATTAACCTTATTCGACCACAACATCACTTTGTATGTGTTTCTCTACCGGAGATGCCTTTATGGTACTATGTAAGCCACATTGAGCCTGCAAATAGGTGGGAAAATGTGGGATACAAATGTAACAAATAAATAAATAAATAAATAAATTGTCCTTAGAACTAGAGGACATGAAATGAGATTGAAGGGGGCAGACTCAAGAAAAATGTCGGGAAGTATTTTTTCTCGGAGAGAGTGGTGGATGCTTGGAATGCCCTCCCACGGGAGGTAGTGGAGATGAAAATGGTAACGGAATTCAAACATGCGTGGGATAAACATAGAATCCTGTTCGGAAGGAAAGGATCCTCAGAAGCTTAGCCGAGATTGGGTGGCGGAGCCGGTGGTGGGAGGCGGGGCTGGTGGTTGGGAGGCGGGGCTAGTGCTGGGCAGACTTCTACGGTCTGTGCCCTGAAAATGACAGCTACAAATCAAGGTAAGGTATACACAAAAAGTAGCACATATCTTGTTGGGCAGACTAGATGGACCGTGCAGGTCTTTTTCTGCCGTCATCTACTATGTTACTATCGTAAATAAAAATAAATATCTTTTAAAAAGAAAGAGGGACCTTAATGAGACAGAGGCATTTTAAAGTTTCTCAGCTGCTTCCTAGAGAAATAAGGATATCTTGAAGCAAATATATGGGACAGGTGTATTCTCTGAACCATCATACTTCTTTCTTCATAGAATTTAGGAAGCCCATGGTATCTAATACACTGGAGAATTAGTATCAGACATTTGTATTTGGTTTTGATCTTTTCCGTGGGTTTTGCTTTTTTGCTTTTTTCCTGGCTCTCAGATATTCATTCAAGTATTTATATACCACTTATGTTTCTTTGAACTTTTTCTTTTTGTCTTACATAAGTACATAAGTAGTGCCATACTGGGAAAGACCAAAGGTCCATCTAGCCCGGCATCCTGTCACTGACAGTGGCCAATCCAGGTCAAGGGCACCTGGCACGCTCCCCAAACGTAAAAACATTCCAGACAAGTTATACCTAAAAATGCGGAATTTTTCCAAGTCCATTTAATAGCGGTCTATGGACTTGTCCTTTAGGAATCTATCTAACCCCTTTTTAAACTCCGTCAAGCTAACCGCCCGTACCACGTTCTCCGGCAACGAATTCCAGAGTCTAATTACACGTTGGGTGAAGAAAAATTTTCTCCGATTCGTTTTAAATTTACCACACTGTAGCTTCAACTCATGCCCTCTAGTCCTAGTATTTTTGGATAGCGTGAACAGTCGCTTCACATCCACCCGATCCATTCCACTCATTATTTTATACACTTCTATCATATCTCCCCTCAGCCGTCTCTTCTCCAAGCTGAAAAGCCCTAGCCTTCTCAGCCTCTCTTCATAGGAAAGTCGTCCCATCCCCACTATCATTTTCGTCGCCCTTCGCTGTACCTTTTCCAATTCTACTATATCTTTTTTGAGATACGGAGACCAGTACTGAACACAATACTCCAGGTGCGGTCGCACCATGGAGCGATACAACGGCATTATAACATCCGCACACCTGGACTCCATACCCTTCCTAATAACACCCAACATTCTATTCGCTTTCCTAGCCGCAGCAGCACACTGAGCAGAAGGTTTCAGCGTATCATCGACGACGACACCCAGATCCCTTTCTTGATCCGTAACTCCTAACGCGGAGTAAGGCTTTGCTGAATTTCTCTATGGGTTTTCTTGATGTGTATCAATTGGATTAGTTCTAGTTTTGTTAGAATCAGTAGGTTTTTGGTGAGTTTTTTTGGAGGATTCACCGTACAATATAAGGGGATAACGGTGAGATCCACTGCAGTGCCTCCTGGGGTGCCCCACTGCTCTGCTGGTATGTCTTTGTAGCCAGTCTATTAAGACTGCTGGCTCCCCATACATCTCAATGATTTGTTTTTGTACGTTTTTCCCTTTGACTTTTTAAAAATTTTTCCTAAAAGATAGATGCACTGAGCACAGAAACATCTAGCAAGTGGCCATTTTTGAAACAAAAAGTTGGACGTTTTTCTGGTTTGAAAATGGCCACGTTCACTACTGAATTTTTGGATGTTTTCTGCAAATTGTTACTATTGTGGACATATGCTATTGTCAAAATTCATCTTTAGATGTGACTCCTACAGCATTGAATTTAGTGATCTATTTTCAAGATAAAGTAAAAATCATTAGGGACCAGTTTGCTAATACCAAGAGTATTAATGATAGGGATTGCATTCAGCTCTACAATAATAATGAACTACCAATGGATAGGTTTTGGTCAGATTTTGTTTCTCCTATATGGCAAGAATTCAACACATTATTTAAGAAATATGCCAAATCTTATTGCCAAGTAGACAATTGTCCAACTAATATTTTGAGACTTTCACCATTAAATTCTAGAGCTCAACTTTTTGATTGGATTCTGTTGTATCTTCTTTCTGGTACTTTACCTTCAGAGCTTGAGGAGATTATTGTTACACCTATACGAAAAGATATAAAACACCTAGTCAGCAAGTTGGTTGGGATGGGGGGAAGGGATTCGCGGTTAGGTTATTGTCTGGCTTAAGTCTCTATAGGATCTGGGGAGTGGATTGAAGAAGTGGGGTAGCTTCTTGCTTTCTCTCTTAGTAGGACAGGTGTGTCTCTATTTCACTTCATGATACACCACCCTTGTAAGGTTGTATTCAAGAATGGGGGGAGTTGGGGGGGTGGGAGGGATGAGACACGTAATGCTTAGTTGGGTGTTGGTAGAATTTGATTGTCGTATAGGAGTGAAACTCGATATAGCATGGTTACCATCTGTGGGAGGGGCTGTGGGACTACTAAACTGTCTCAACTATTTGTTATGTGTATAATTTGGGTGGGAGTTCAATAGTTCAAGTGGGGGAGGGGAGAAAATGTTAAAAAGTTTGATGATAGAATGCCACCTTGCTTTGTTCAGTCTGTTTTGATAACTAGTCTATTGGTGGACCTTGTTGTAATGTTAATCTGCTGAATCATCAATAAAAAATGTTGAAACTAAAAACACCTAGTCAGCTACCCAGTAACTATAGACCAGTTGCATCAGTTTCTCTGTTTGCAAAGCTTATGGAAGGATTAGTTACTCTGCAATTGACAAGATCGTCATAATATTTTATATTCATTTCAATCAGGTTTTCATTCACCTTTCAGCACAGAAACTGATTAGTTCTATATTAGATCATACTAGGTCAATTATTAGTAAAGGTAATAAAGCACTTTTACTTCAATTCGATCTCTCTAGTGCTTTTGACGTAGTGGACCATGATATCTTCTTACAGGAAATGGAATCCTTAGGAATAGTAGGTAATGTGTTGAAGTGGTTTCAGGGTTTTTTGAAGTTTAGATTTTACAGGGTTAAAATGAAGAACCTGTCTGATGCTTGGCAAAACCCATGTGGGGTGCCCCAGATCACCCCTGTTGCCCACATTGTTTAACGTTTTTCTGAGCTCGTCGGGATTTGAACTGGGAAAACATGACTTTAGAGCCTTTCTATATGCGGATAATATTATAGCTTTAATCCCGATAGTGACTAGAGAAAAGTGTAATGTTAATAGAATCTTGGATGAGTAATCACAAAGTAAAACTCAATACAGATATAACAATTTTTTTTATTGATTAGCAACAAATTAGATTTGCTGGACTCTATTTGGATCAATCCAGTGCATTTTGTCTAGCAAAAAAGGTGCCGGTACTCAAATGCCAGGCCACCCTTCAGGGGTGGAGTGATAACTATGTTACTATGTTACTATGTTACTATCCTGCTTATAATCGAACGAGAAAAACGCCCAAGTTCCGACCTAAATCGGGAGATGGACGTTTATCTCACAAAAACGAATAATGCGGTATAATCGAAAGCCGAACTTGGACGTTTTCAACTGCACTCCATCGCGGAAGCGTACAAAGTTGACGGGGGCGTGTCAGAGGTGTGGTGAAGGCGGGACTGGGGCATGGTTATCACCCGAACAGAGATGGGCGCCTTTAGCCGATAATGGAAAAAAAGTATGCGTTTGTAGCTAGAATTTTGGGCACTTTTCCTGGACCCTGTTTTTTCACAAATAAGGCCCCAAAAAGTGCCCTAAATGACCAGATTACCCCCAAAGGGAATCAGGGATGACCTCCCCTGACTCCCCCAGTGGTCACTAACCCCCTCCCACCACAAAACATGATGTTTCACAACTTTTTATTTTCACCCTCAAATGTCATACCCACCTCCCTGGCAGCAGTATGCAGGTCTCTGGAGCAGTTGTTAGGGGGTGCAGTGGACTTCAGGCAGGTGGACCCAGGCCCATCCCCCCCCTACCTGTTACAATTGTGCTGCTTAATGCTTAGTCGTCCAACCCCCCCAAACCCACTGTACCCACATGTAGGTGCCCCCCTTCACCCCTTAGGGCTATAGTAATGGTGTAGACTTGTGGGCAGTGGGTTTTGAGGGGGATTTGGGGGGGGCTCAACACACAAGGGAAGGGTGCTATGCACCTGGGAGCTCTTTTACCTTTTTTATTTGTTTTTGTAAAAGTAGGGTGCCCGGTTGGTGTCCTGGCATGTGAGGGGGACCAGTGCACTATGAATCCTGGCCCCTCCCACGAACAAATGCCTTGGATTTATTCGTTTTTGAGCTGGGCGCTTTCATTTTCCATTATCGCTGAAAAACAAAAACGCCCAGCTCACAAATTGTCGAATAAAACATGGACGTCTATTTTTTTTGAAAATACGGTTCGGTCCGCCCCTTCACAGACCCGTTCTCGGAGATTAACGCCCATGGAGATAGACGTTTTCGTTCGATTATGCCCCTCCATGTCACTATGTTACTATGTAATTGAGGGACTCACTCCACAATAGCCAGGACCCCTGCAACCAGTCATAGAATCTATGACAAGGCAGAATTTGTGTGTAGAACCTGAGCTCTTTCATTAAAATACGAGAACCATGGGTCATGTTTAGCAGACAGTGGAAAAAGTGCCGGTACTCAGTACCCCCAAGTACCCCCTCAAAAAAAGCCCTGGATCAATCAGATAAAAAATAAACTTTCTCCAAGCACTAAAATGTTGGGAGTTTTGATAGACTGTACTCTTGTCCCTAGAGCCTCAAATGCCTTAGTGAGGAAATCATTCTTGTTGTTAAGAAAACTAAGGAGGATCTGAAAATCGTTTTGCAATAGAACATTTTCAACTTAGTGCAGGCTTTATTGCTCTCCCAGTTGTACTGTAATATTAGTTATATAGGTTGCACTAAATGTTTGTTAAAGAAATTGCAAGAAACACAGAACACGACAGTTTGACTGATCTCCTTAGATACATTTGAAAAGTTCTCACATTACTATAAGCAATTGCATTGGCTCCCCATAGAAGCAAGGGTTTTATTTAAACTCTTAGTGTATTTTACACAAACTTCTATATGGTGAGTTACCATTGTATATGTACGAACATTTTATTTTTGTTGATTCATCTAGGCTGAGATGATAGACCAATAATCCTTTTGCCTTTCCATCTTCGAAGGGTGTTAAAAGACTGCAAATAGGTGAAATGTTATTGGCTTTTCAAGCAGCTAAAATTGGGGATCTCCAAATGTTTGTGGCAATTCCCTAATTATAATGATTTTTAACAAATGTTGTCTTTGCTTTCTCAGAACTAGTTTTAGCTGATTTACGGGCCCTTTTACTAAGCTGCAGTAAAAAGTGGCCCGCGGTAATGTGAGCACATGGATTTGCCACGCACCGAGGCCACTTCTTACCGCGGCTATAAAAACCCCTTCTTTCACTGGCGGTAGCAAATGTCTGTGTGCTAATAAAAATAATTGGCACATGGCCATTTACTGCCTGAGCCTGTCCTGCCTTCTATTAATAGTAGGCAGTAAGGGCTCACACACTACTATTCATGCGGTAATCAGGCGGCATGCGACAATGGCCATGCACTGTCCATTACAGCTGGGCCCCCCCCCCCCCCCATGTTAGAAAATAAAATTTAATTTCTGGGTATGAGAAACTGCGTGTGCCGAAAACAGAACTACCGCCGGGCACACCCGTGTTAATGCTATTTTTCCACACGCTACCCGCACGTTATCCCTACCACCCTTTAGTAAAAGGGCCTCTTAATGTAGCTTATCCTAATTGATAGTATAGTGTATTCCCAGAATTATATTCTGGTTTTCTTTAATTTGTTAACCGTTCAGAACTGCAAGGTTGTAGCGCTATATAAAGCGATTGTTATGTTATGCATGTTATGTTTTATTTATGTGTGGAATCAGCAGTGCGTTTATTCTACCAAAAAAGGTGCCGGTACTCAAATGCTAGGCCACTCTTCAGGAGTGGGGTGATCACTGAGGGACCCACCCCACAATAGCCAGGTCCCCTGCAACCAGTCACAAAATCTATGCAAGGCAGAATTGGTGTGTATAGCCTAAGCTCTTTCATTAAAACTTTGGGTCCATGGGTCAATTTTAACAGACAATGGAAAAGGAGCTGGTACTCAGTACCCCCAAGTACCCCCTCAAAAAAAGCCCTGGTAATCAGCATGTAAATGTTTATAGAATGACCCCCCATTGAGGAACAGCACATTTGCTTTAACCTTCACAAAGCGTGGACAGTTTTCAGACAGTTTACATGGGTAAATGGCTTTTGAAAATTGCCCTTTTAATGGCATTTCCTAGGCTTTCTTTAGTGACTTTGAGTAGCCTCCAAAGAAGGAGGAAGAAAGGAGATTTTGATGAGGTTCACATGGCCAACATTTAAGTCAAATCCATCTTATTCCCATTTCTGACCTGGTCTATCAAACTAGAACCTTTGTAAGATCTTCCCTAAAGGTGCTGTATAAATATTAAACAATATGGAAGATAAATCCAGCAGATCAGTGACCTGGCCTGAGAATAGACTTCCTGCAAGAGAACTCTTTGCATTATTTCCTCTAGGACACAATGGAACTAGTCAACACGATACTGCCCTTATGTAATGCAGAAAGGTGATTCAGCAGAATATGGTGATCAATAGTATCAAATATGGCAGAAAGACCGGAATCAGCTAACGCCGTTAACAGCAATATGTAAGCCACATTGAGCCTGCAAAAAGGTGGGAAAATGTGGGATACAAATGCAACAAATAAATTAGACTAACAGAGAGAGACATGGCACTGATCAAGTTCTAAACAAAGGTCATCCAATAAAATTACTAAAGTAGTTTCAGTACTGAAATGAGACCAAAAGTCAGAAGGGCAAGAATTGAGATACTTAGTCTTGGCCTAACAATGACTATAGATCTACAACTATCTAGCTTGTGGAGACCCACATAATGGTGTTTTGATGCTGGTGGGAACTCTTGCAGTGAGTGGACTGCCATGAAGTGTGTTCATACTTGCCATTTGCTTGTTTCAACAATCAAGAGCCTGTTGAAACTTGGCCACGTTAGGTCAATATATAGTAAAATTGCACGTGGCAAATCCATGATTGTCTTCTCCTTCTCTGGACCACCTGTGCTGTTTGTTGCTGCCTTTTGTAACAAGGAAAACCATAGTTTTCTTAAGAGGCTGGGCAGTTAATAAAGTGTGCTAATAAAGGTGCTCTAACAATCCCTCCTGGCAGATTTCAATATCCATGATGGACATGGGTCCGTCCTGGAAGATTTCAATAATGATAGACATGTATCCAAAAGACAGCTAACAGGTCTTACTACTTCCATTAAATATCCTATATCTCCATAATTTCTGAGCTCGTCGGGATTTGAACTGGAAAAACATGACTTTAGAGCCTATCTATATGCCGATAATATTACAGTTTTAATCCCGATAGTGACTACAGAACTATGGATCTAATTTCTCCTTCCTGGGCAGTCAACTCTGGAATGTTCTCCCCAGATATATCCGATCAATCTGCAACTACCTACCCTTCCGAAAAGCACTAAAAACCCATTTATTCAAGCAAGCATATCCAAACGATCCAGATTCATCTTACGAACCATATACCTAACACATACCCCCATGATAACGACATTGACCCAGACTTCATCTCCCTCCTTACTCCCCTCTCCATTGCCTATTTCTACATACCCATCTCGTCTATTATTCTAGTATACTTAACTTTTACCCTCTCTAACAATATTCTGTATTCCATTTACTGCGTAAACCGCATTGAACCTGCTTTGAGTGGGAAAGCGCGGGATACAAATGTAATAAATAAATAACTAACTAATAGAAGAAGCTGCACAATACAGAAGAATTGCAAGTGTTTCAATCTTCAGGATGCACCTATGATTCCACCTTACCTTTCAGTTCTTCTTGAATGCAATGAATCTTATCTGAGAAATACTCAGCAAGATAATTGCATCAATCTGCAGAGTCATCAACCATCAAAGACATCTAAGGGTCCTTCAAAAGACAATTCACAATACGTAGCAATTTTTCTTAAAGGAATTCAGGTCCATTGCTATCAGAATGGAAAAATAATCTTTCTTAGTAGCTCTGATTGCTCTGGTATATGTTATTTGATGGAGCTTGAATTTGTACTTTGTTAGACATTTAGTGATTTTTTTTTCATTGTCTAACTTGTGACCTTGCTTGTTAAGGGTGCCCTGATCACCTGAAAACTGGGTTGTCTTACACAACATATAAGATAGTCCAAAAGGACTACAAAAAGTGAAAAATACTAGCTGCTCAGGAGTCACAAGGAGGTAGGTAGATTTCATTAGAAAGACCTTTTGACCATTCCATTGTTGAAGTTCTAGGGTGAATTGAGACTCCGGAGCTCTGACTGTCTCTTGGGCCCTGCGCGTGGAACGAGTAGCACTTCAGAAAATGCTACCCTAGAGGTTCTGGATTTGAGCTTTCTACCTAAGAGCCTCTCTCCCACATTTTCCTACTACTACTACTTATGATTTCTATAGTGCTACTAAATGTATGTAGCGCCGTACACTGGACGTGAAGAGACAGTCCCTGCTCGACAGAGCTTACAATCTAATTAGGACAGACTGTCACGTGCATGTTCTGTTTTAGTGAATCTGACCATGCGCGACACTTCGAGCGTGTTCAATTTCATTAAAATCGAGCATGCGCAATGTGAGGGGGAGAAGGGCAGTCAATGTAAGGAGAGCAGCGCTGGAGAAATGCTTGGGGACCCCTGCCAGCCAAGGGAACAGCAGAGAAGCAGGCCAAAATGTGCCTCCCACTTTGGACTCTGCACCCCCCCCCTCCACTTTGAGGTCTGATCACACCTCTATTTCACCCCGCTTAAGCACTGATTAAGCTTAACACCATAAACGCCTTGCAAAAAGTCTGCGCATTTCTGTCCCATTGCTTGAAAATGAATTCATATCTTTAGGGATCTAATCACAACCAAAATTGTCAGCGTGGGTCCTCTCCCGCCCCCCCATACAAAGATAAAAATAACAGTTAATTAGGCTAAAACACCCAAAGGAAAGTGAGCTCAGGTGACCAATCAAATTGCAGCATGAAATATGTCACCATGACAACTGGAATTTACAGCGCTTCAATTTTAATACATCACAGGATAACAAGGATAATTTCATAGCATGTACACAAGAGCATTTTGTCCCCTATAGACAGTGTTGAGGTGGTGAAAAACCTTACTAAAAAGAAAAAAGCAGGATTAGAAAAAGGTAATACGAATGTGATAGATACACAAATAAACTGTAAAGCTGAAATCCTTGTGAAAAACATAAATTGCTCATAACTTAAGGAGAACATGCATTGCCTCATTCACTAGAGATTTCATTGTATTCTACAACTCAGATAAGAAAGATGAATCTCTAAATGGAAATGTCACATTGGCATGAGTAAAGGTATCACATTAACATATTTATTAGCCCAGGAACGCCAGTAGAATCATCTAAAGGGAATTCTGTAAACTAAGTGCTCACATTTATGTATGCATTATGCATGTAAATGTTAGCATATATGCATGTACATGCCAATATTCTACCTAAGTGATATTTTCCAAATCCCACTTAATTTACGTACACCCATGAGCTGCTACGAGAGGTCGCGACAGCTGTTTTGCCAGTGCAGCCACAAGGTGGCTTTGATCCTGCCCCCAACCACCCCACTGGGGCTACCAGAGAAACAGGTAGGCCTGGGGGAGGGCTACCTAGACCTTGAGGGGGGCTGGGGGGAGGCTCATTCAGGGGGAAGGGATGGGCATCGATGCTCACAGGCAGGGGGGAAGAGATAGGAGGGAGGGGGCTATTTGGGAGACTGGAAGGGGGATCAGGTGGGCTTTTAAAAATAGTTATGCAGATGCCAGACAATATTCAGTGCCGGGCCCATGTAGCTATGAGGGTCAAGTTAGGAGCTGTCCTAAATTCACCTGGTGCTGGCACTGAATACTGCCGGCACCTGCATAATCCCCAACTTTTTCATAATGCCACCCTCCAGCGCTGCCACTGAACTACCCACTTTTTTGTTGGGTGGACTGTGGGGGATATTCAGCGACACTGTCCGGTTAAGTACCGTTGAATATTCCCACTTAGGTGGCGGTAAGCGATTTAAGCAGGCAGGAGATGCTCCTGCCTAGAGAATGACATGGGGACAAAGTTTGTCCCCATCCCCGTGGATTCTGTCTCTGTCCCCGCCCCATCCCCGCAGGTTCTGTCCCCATCCCATCCCCACGGGCTCTATCCTCATCTGCAGAAGCCTCGAACAATTATGATTTTATATTTAAATCTTTTTATTAAAGTATAAAAAGGAACAATATGCTGTGCAACTATTGTGCATAAATTACAAATAGAAAACAATAATAACAATGAGCAGCTATAATAACCTTCCTCACCACCATCCTCTACCCTTCCAACCTCAACAATAGCTCATTTCTACTACTCCAAGGAATCCTAATCCACCCTGTTTAAAATGTCCAGGGGTACAAAATATCATCCGTTCTGTATGCCTTTAGATTGTAAGCTCCTTGAGCAGGGACTGTCCTTCTATTTTAAACGGTACAGCGCTGCGTAACCCTAGTAGCGCTTTAGAAATGTTAAGTAGTAGTAGTAAGTAGTAGTAGAGGGGAGAAATATGCCCTATGAAGAACTGTTATGATTTTTTAATCTGTGGATGAATAAGAAGTCGTCAACAATCTCAGGATTCAGTCTAGCTCTCCTGTCTTCCACAGTCCTTCCTGCAATAGAAGATGTCTTCTTAGATGTGCTGGTAGCAGGATGTACAGGATCCCCCATGCAAATTTTGCTAGTTGTGGTCAGCATGTTTGCTTGTTTTCCTCCCCCCCCCCAAAAAAAAAAAAAATCAAAATATCGTTGTCTGCATCACTCAAACATAAATAACAGTCCAGTTCATTAACAGGCTTCAAGGAAAATGACACGGGGACAAAGTTTGTCCCCGTCCCTGTGGGCTCTGTCCCCGTCCCCATCCCTAAGGTTACTGCGGGTCCCTAATCCTGTGTCATTCTCTACTCCTGCCCGCTTCAATTGCTTTGAACATCAGGCCGGAGTAATTCTAATTATAACTTAGTGTGATAGAATGTCTCTGTGCCTTAGGGCAGATGAAAGCAGATGGCTGCTCGTCAAAGGAACCTTATCACAAACAGCAGCAGGGAAATTTGAAAAGTAAGGAGGTGCTGCAGGTTGTGTGTGGGAGAGAGAATTGTGAGGAGACTGGTGTTCGAGGTGAAAATCCTTGATTTTGGGAATAAAATAAAGAGAACTGTGTCTATGAAATGAGTGGATGATTTAAAAGTGAATATTTTCGGAAAATTTACTCATTTTTGAGGTAATCAATGCCTAGTGGTTAGGGTGGTGGACTCTGGTCCTGGGGAACTGAGGAGCTGAGTTCGATTCCCACTTCAGGCACAGGCAGCTCCTTGTGACTCTGGGCAAGTCACTTAACCCTCCATTGCCCCAGGTACAAATAAGTACCTGTATATAATATGTAAGCCGCATTGAGCCTGCCATGAGTGGGAAAGCGCGGGGTATAAATGTAACAAACAAATAAATAAAACAAAATAAAACATGGAAAAGAAAATAAGATGATACCTTTTCTATTGGACATAACTTAATGCATTTCTTGATTAGCTTTCGAAGGTTGCCCTTCTTCGTCAGATCGGAAATAAGCAAATGTTGATAGATGACAGCACATATAAGTGAAACATCAAAGCATTTCAGTGACAGTCTAACAGGATGGGGGTGGATAGGTGAGAGACAGGACGAGTCGGGTGGATGAGGGACAGGGAGATATGCATGGAGACAGGAGGGTGACAAAACAGTACAATTTTATGGTTTATAATGGGCTAGAAAACCCAGATCCTATCTGGTGGGTGTCAAAATATTTAATCATTCTGACTTCAAAGGTCTTACGTTCCTGTATTGTTTTAAAGTTCCCTTTCAGGATTCTTACCATGAAATTACTGGTACAGTGTTCTGGTTTTGTAAAGTGCTGCCCCACAGGCGTGACAGGATGTGTGCCATTCTTTTCTTTTTGAGTCTGTGTTGGGAGCTTACTTCTAATTAGCTTCTATTTTAAGTTGGGTGGCTGTCGGAAGCCCAGCTCTGGTGGGGATGGGAATATCTCTTTCAGTAATTCATCCTCCTGCAGATCTTTTATGTTTTTTCTTAATTTTTCCAGCTCTGGGTTGTATGTCACTATAAGGGGGATTCTGTCTGTGGCTTTTTTTTCTTTGTACTGTAGCAGATTTTCCCTGGGTGTTTTGAGGGAGGAGGCAATATTCTTGGAGATTATTTTAGGGTTGTAGCCTTTCTGTTTGAAGGATACAGAAAGGGTTTCAAGGTGTCTGTCTCTGTCCCCTGGGTCAGAACAGATATGGTGGTATCTTGTGGCTTGGCTGTAAATAATGGAAGAGACATTTCTGAATACTGCTGGTATGTATTCAGAAATGTCTCTTCCAGCTCAGCCATAAAGAGGTTGGCATATTGGGGTGCTGTCCTGGTGCCCATTGCAGTGCCAATTATTTGTACATAGATATCATTGTTAATGCGGAAATAGTTGTGAGTTAAAATAAATTTGATTCGTTTTGTAATGGTTTCTGGTGAGTATTGATAGTCCAGTGTGGATGTTTTTGGGAGTTTCTCACATGCAGCTATGCCATCCGCATGGGGAATGTTGCTGTATAGTGATTCTACATCCATCGTAACCAGACGGGAACTTGGTGGTAATTGCTTGATATTTTTCAATTTATTCAGAAAGTCTGTGGTGTCTTGTATGAAGCTATTTGTTTTGTGCACGAGAGGTTTCAGAATTCCCTCTATGAGTCCAGATATTTCCTCTGTGAGTGTGCCAATGCCCGATATGATTGGTTTGCCAGGGTTTCCAGGTTTATGGATTTTGTTTTATTTCTATTGATTACCTTTAAAAGTGGACTAACATGGCTACCACACCTCTCTACTCATTTTTGAGAAAAGGGATTTAAATCACAATTTACATTGAAGTTACCATGGGACATGCTAAGGAATTCTGTGGTAAAATCTCAATGTGCACGCACAAACCACGTGCAAAAAATTCCTGAATTTTTCTCAGAGGGGGAGGAGAGTGGGTGTGACAGCATGAAGCAGCATGTGCTAACTAATTAGCAGGGAATTAGCACATGAGCCCTTACTGCCTACAAAATGGGTAGCGATAAGGGCGCGTACTAACTTTTGTTAATGACCATGTGTTAATAGCAACATTCTCTGTCCTAATTAGATTGTAAGCTCTGTCAAGCAGGGACTGTCTCTTCATGTTCAAGTGTACAGCGCTGCGTACGTCTAGTAGTGCTATAGAAATGATAAGTAGTAGTAGTCGTCTTTGGGATTCCGGAATCTTGCTACTCTGTGTCCTTGTCCCTTATTTGTCCTGTTTGTCTGTCCTAATTAGATTGTAAGCTCTGTCAAGCAGGGACTGTCTCTTCATGTTCAAGTGTACAGCGCTGCGTACGTCTAGTAGCGCTATAGAAATGATAAGTAGTAGTAGTAGTAGTAGTGAATGGCCAATAATTGGGAAAATGGTAATTCAGCCATTTTCTGGATGCAGTAAAAATGGCTTTAGCGCACGGGAAAGATCCACGTAAGGGCATGCTAAGGCCACTTTTTACTGCAGCTTAATTAAAGGAACCCTTAAAGACAGGAGCAGACAACATACATATACTTACCTGGCAGGATCCTTTGAAATGATTCTGAAAAGGATTCCTGAAAAAGAAAAATAAATAAATAAATCACACAAAGAACCAAATCCTTAATATTAATGTATGAAAATAATTTCAGTTAAAGTAAATTTAAGTATATTTATCTGATAAGTATTCTGTAATTGAAGAATATATTGAACTGTAATTCACCTTTCAATACTGTTATTAGAAGATAAAAATTGCATATTATTATAAAGGTTAACTGGATCCAGTACTAGGTCTTAAGGAGTTTTAGACAGGATTTAAAAAACAATTTTAACTGATTTTACTGTTTTTAATAACACGATTTGTGCAATAAATGTTACCATTTGCACTTTAAATTCAGAGTCTATTCCATCTTTACACTGTAAACACAAATCTGAGAATCTTGTAACACCATAATTGATTTTCCATTAAGAATTTTAATTACACATTAGTTTATTTTCCTTTGGATTGGAGTCAACCCATCCAAATGTGGTTAGTTTCTTTTTGTTCACTCTCACCCTGAACAGAGACAGGGTCTGAGGTATTTTGGCCAGAGTATACTACAAATTGGGAGTGAGACCCAGTTCCCTGTTTCAGCAGGGTAGCATTTAGCTGAGTTCCATCAGCTTTTTATTTAGGTGACAGGGGCTCATTTTCAAAACACTTTGACTTACGAAATTCCATAGGTTAACTTTGTAAGTCTAAGTGCTTTGAAAATAAGTTAATTTAAGCCACTCTTTCGGTACCTTTACTTTGGCCAGTACATTCTGTCATAGAAGCCTTTGCAGGGATTCCTGGGGCTTGAAGAATGTCTGACTAAAACAAGACATGAATTGTTCAAGTTAATGTTACTGTATTGCCAAGAAGTACATCTAACACAAAAGGTCAAACAAGGATTACTGAAAGCAGAACTTGACAAGACACTGGAATCTTGTGCCCTGAGGAAGTAAGGCAAAAAACAGGAACTAAAGGGAGGACTGGAAAACAAAACAACATGGAAGCAAAAGGAAACAAGTTTAGAGGTGGGACAGAAATATTCAAACCTGCCTTAAACTGGTACCTGCTGAACCAATTGGGAAACAGGAATTAAGAGTACCAGAAATACAAGACACAGCTAAGAATGGGCTGGCTACAGCCAAACTACTAAGAGGCAGAATAGCTCCTCATGGAAAAAGCTGCTTCCTAACTCAAGGGTGAAAGGTTCAAAGCTAGATGGTACCTGATTGCTGTAGAAAAAAATAGTCTGGAAATTTAAGGGCCTTGGAAAGAAACCTGTCCTTTTGGGTTAACAATTTTCAACTGAATGTTCATCCCTAATATCTATATGACTTTTTAAACTACATATCATAGTAGAAGACATTATAAAAAAATGATGGGTCAAAATCCCATCCCTCCTAATGGACCTACTGCTGCCTGCATTATCATGTCCCCATTCCCTCCTTTCCACCCCAAAACCCCATTCCTCTACTCCAAATCCCCAGCTCCACTCAAGTCTGGTAAAATTAGACCCCATTGGGCTCCTTGTTCCCTGCCTTACCCCAGGGCAAGGTAAGGTTTTCAGAATTTAACTGATAAAGCATTTCAGGGCTATTAATGATTATATTTTTATTGTCTTAGTGTTAATGCAGATTTTTATGTATGCTATTTTGAGATGTATGCACTCTTGCTATTAGTCACTGTGTCTCATTTTATGCATTTGTAATAAGCGGTATATGAAGTAGATAAATGGAATGGAAAGGAACAATGACATTCAAATGTGGTAGCTAAGTACTGTCTCTCCTTTGCTTCACACATGAGGAACAAAGGAGAACTACAGGTAAGCCAGAGCCAACTTGAATTTTAGGTGGGGGATAGATTGAGTCTCGGAGAGATCAACATGGGTATAAATACCCTAGATCACAGGACTCAAGATTCTTCAGTGTTTCAATCATTGAAGGACGTCAGAAACAGAAGGAAGCCTTTTGTGGAAAGAAGAGGACCTCGGCTGGCGGGGGTTGGGGTCCCCCGCCAGCAAAGGTAAGCGACGGCGGGTTGGCGGCGGGGGGGGGGGGGGTCCAGAGGGTCGTCAGCAGGAGGGGTGGGGTTGGCAATTGCAGGGGGGGAGGTTGGCGGCGCTGGGGTGGGGGGCTAAAATGTGTCCCCTCACCTCGGAGTCCAGACCCCCCTCCCGCCGAAGTCTGGCTACACCCATGAAGTGATCACATTTGTAGATGCAAGGAGCTGTGATCCTGCTTTTCTTAAGGAACTGAACAGGGAAAGCAGATTAACACCTCCACAGGTACTGGCTTAGTTTGCACCTGGACACGAAAGCATATGATCATCCTACTTCTAAGGCATAATGAGAGGAGACAAGGAAATGAAGGAGAAAATATATTCTTGAATCAAAACCAATATGGGGCTTGCCAGCTACAGAAACATTACTGAATAAAATTGCTGAGATCTCTCTGGTAACCCCAAGGTCAAATTTATAAACTAAGGATGAAATTATTTATATTCATAATGATACTTGAATATCACAACAAATAGATATGGCGCATCAAGGGGAATTTTACTCTTTAGAGGCTCTAGTTTTACAGTTTAGTTCACTACCCTCCCCCTACTCCCTTTTACTTTGGAGAAAATCTAATCGAGGTCAACCAAGTGGATTTATGTAGTTTAATCTCTGCACCTGCCTGCATAGAATTGTGCTATAAATTATTCATTTAATTGTAATAAGAAAAGTCTAATTTCCTTCTCAATCATTCCAAGTCCTTCATAGTAAAAATCATTAAAACAATATTTACAAAGAGGTCTGCAGACTCCAATTAAAAACTAATGGAACATCAAAAGTATAAATTAGAGGACAAAGAAGCACTCACCACGGCAGAATCACAAAACACAAATACCCAACTGATGGGAGCCAGATGGGTCCCTCTTATTTAAGTTGCTACAGCAAGGTGGTAAGGAGAGAAAACAAGCGGCAAAAAAGAAGTCTAGATCCACCACAGGGCATGTGGTGAGAGAGGATACAACTCTCTAGAAACCAAGTGGGCCTGTAGCAGTAGGCCATTGGTTCCTAACCTAGTCCTTGGAGCACACCTAGCCAATCGGGCTTTTACGATATCCATAATGAATATGAATAAGATGGATCTGCACTCATGGAAGGAAGTGCATGCAAATCTGTCTCATGCATATTTAATGCAGATAGCCTGAAAACCTGACTGGCTAGGTGTGACCCCCAGGACTAGGTTGAGAATCCCTGAAGTAGGTAGATGATGGGGTACCGTCCAGCAAGGTAAATGAGATCCATAGCACATTTCTCAGAGTATTTCCCCAAGATTCTCCTCTCTATAATGCAGGGATCTCCAAAAATTTGGACCAAAGTCCACATTGGACCTTTCAGATTATTGAAAAGGCCAGAGAGTTTGCTGAGTGGGGATGCAGTGGGGAAAATTTGTTTTCAAGAAGTTCAGACACATCCTACCTGTGGGTCTCACTCTATCAGATCATTTTCCCAGGTCAGTCTCCACTGCTCTTTAACAGAAATATGAGCATCTCAAGCAGACAGTGAGCTGTGGCACGAAGAGCTGTCTTCAGCCTGCCAATAAAGAATGGGGGACTTCCAGAGCAGTGGTTTTCAACCCCAGGATATCCACAATGAATATGCATGAGATATATTATCATGCAATTATCTCTCATACATATTCATTGTGGGTATCCTAAAAACCTGACTAGCCAGGTGGTCCCTAAAGACTGGGTTGAAAACCACTGTTTTAGAGCATGATTGGCTATATTAGACTCTGGTATGGGGCCTACCCACATTCTAATGCAGTTATTCTAATTCACATTCAGTCTTGGGCAGCCAACTCTGGAATGCCTTACCAAGATCCATCCGTTTAGTCAACGACCATCTACCTTTTCAGACGCTGCTAAAAACTTACCTCTTCAAGTAAGACTAAAATAAAAACTTGACTTAATCTGCGAGTCCATCGGTACTACCTAAACTAGACTACGAAGACTTTATCTGGAATTTGTCCCATATTTTTCTTCTAGTACACTCCTCTTCCTACACCTTCTTATCCATTCTGTGCATCCCTCTTCTTCCCTCCCTTTCACTCTCCCATTATAAATAATACGCTAACCCAATTACACACCCATCTCCCATTCCCCACCTCTACCATCCTCCCTCCATCTCACCTATCCACATCTTACGATCACTTTCAATTTTTTATTTTTTTTTAATTTTTGTTACATTTGTACAATTTTACTATATCACATCTACATGCATTTTATATTACTTTGTTTAATCTGCATTACTATTTAAACGACCTCCTCTTTACTTACTGTATCACAGCTGCATCCATGTTAAGTTACTTTGTTTAAACTGTAGGATTTGTAAGCCGCATTGAACCTGCTAATGAGTGGGAACGCACGGGGTATAAATGTTACAAATAAATAAATAAATAATAATGCAGTGCTTGTGACCTAGACTGTGCAGTCACAGTAGCTGTTTCTGGCACACAGATGATACCATAAAGAGGCAGAGTAGCGATTATAATATCAAACGTGTGCCAGAAGCGACTGCTTCTTCACTTCAGCTTCCTCTGGGTAGCATCAGCAACTGTCACATGGGGGCCACAGGTAACTACAATATTGGGCATAAATCAGGCTAGGAAAAATGTATCTGCAGGCCACAGTGTGGAGATCCCTGCTAAAAGGGGAGTCTATTTCCCGAAAGCTCCACATTTAATCACATTTTGCAATAAAGTTAATTGGCTGTACAATAATGAGGGTCTATTTGTACTACCAGTTTGTAATATAGCAACACTCGTGGTAAATAACAGCGGATAAAGACCAGAATGATTTAGCCAGTCTGTTAGTGATTTGTCCATCTTGGCTAGACGAACATAGAAATTCTCATATGGAAATCAACAGAGATTGAGAGAGAGAGAGAGAGAGAGAGAAAATCCTCAAGTATCAAGAAAGGCAACCCGAGACCAATAAAATGTGGCAGAAAGATACAGAGATATTTCCTACTATCTTGGGTGCCACAGGCTTGATCAAAGAGGATTTCCAAAAACACCTGGAGAAATAGCCTATGCATGTTGCATCTTATGAACACCAGCAGGAAGCTCTGTTCGGCACGATGCAAGTTAGAACTACACTGAGCATTAGCAGTAAATTTGAGAGACTGAGGTCATACTTCATATACCCTGGCTTAGGAGTGAGGTTCATTCCTGTCATGGTATGTGCAAAACTAACCCCTCACCCCAGTGAGAAACCATCAGCCTCTCAAAAGTTATAAAATTGTCTTAGTTGTTCTAGAGATAAGTGTCAACAAGTTTCAAATTATACCTTTTATTAGACTACCGTCATTCATCTTTGACTAGCTGTCAAGAATTATCCTTTATCAGATCAGTGAAGACACAGCACAGTGAAATGGGGGCTGCTCTGTGCAGGTTACCTTAGTGCTTCACTAAAAACAGTGAAACAGAAAACATTAATGCAGAAAGAAAAACACCATCAGGCTCATTTTCACAAGAGAAGGACGCTCATCTTTCGACACAAATCGGAAGATGGGCGTCCTTCTCACAGGGTCGCCCAAATCGGTATAATCGAAAGTCGATTTTGGGCATTCCCAACTGCTTTCCGTCATGGGGATAACCAAAGTTCATGGGGGCGTGTCGGAGGCGTAGCGAAGGCAGGACTTGGGCGTGCCTAACACATGGGCGTCCTCGACCCATAATGGAAAAAAAAAGGCTGTCCCTGACAAGCACTTGGACGACTTTATCTGGTCCTGTTTTTCTTACGACCAACCCACAAAAAGGTGCCCGAACTGACCAGATGACCACCAGAGAGAATTGGGGATGACCTCCCCTTACTCCCCCAGTGATCACTAACCCCCTTCCCCCTCAAAAATATTTTGTGCCAGCCTCTATGCCAGCCTCAAATGTCATACTCAGGTCCATAACATCAGTATGCAGGTCCCTGGAGCAGTTTTAGTGGGTGCAGTGCACTTCAGGCAGACGGACCCAGGCCCATCCCCCCCTATCTGTTACACTTGTGGTGGTAAATGTGAGCCCTCCAAAACCCACTGTACCCACATCTAGGTGCCCCCCTTCCCCCGTAAGGGCTATGGTAGTGGTGTACAGTTGTGGGTAGTGGGTTTTTTTTTGGGGGGGGGGTTGGGGGGCTCAGCACACAAGGTAAGGGAGCTATGTACCTGAGAGCAATTTATGAAGTTCACTGCAGTGCCCGGTTGGTGTCCTGGCATGTCAGGAGGACCAGTGCACTATGAATGCTGGCTCCTCCCACGACCAAATGGCTTGCAATTGGTCGTTTCTGAGATGGGCATCCTTGGTTTCCATTATCACCAAAAATCAGAAACGACCAAGTCTAGGGATGACCATCTCTAAGGAAGACCTAAATGTCAAGATTTGGTTGTCCCTGACCGTATTATCGAAATGAAAGATGGACGTCCATCTTGTTTCAATGATATGGGTTTCCCCGCCCCTCCACCGGGACATTTTGCGAGGACGTCCTCAGCAAAACTTTCGATTATGCCCCTCCACATGGCCTAACAAGTCTGTTCATCCATACCAACTACTAAGCTGTACTACCATCTTCTTAACCACTAGGAATCCTTTATGGTTATCTCATGAGTTTTTGAATTCTATTACCATTTCTGGCCTTGCCTTTTCTTCCATGAGGGTGTTCCAGGCAGGCGCCACCCCTTCTGTGAAAAATTATTTCATGATATTGTTTGTGAGTCCATCCCCTTTGGAGCTTTAAGTCATGACCTGTAGTTTTCGAATTTCCCTGTCTATGAAAAATGTTTACTTCTTGTGCAATAATACTCAAAAGGTTTCTAAATCTCTATCATATCTTCTTACATTTCATCTCATCTGTCTTCTGATGTGATTTGTCTCAACCAATTGCTTCCATGTAACTCATATGGAGCTCTTGGTTCCTGCTTCTTGCTCAGTTTGAATATTTTTCAAATAATCTAATGGTATAAACCCTTGACATAACTCTTTCTTTTGTCTTGTGGTGTACCTAAAGGCCAGCTTGAAATCTTTTGTTTAAGTCTTAACAGTAAGACTCTATACGAAATTTGAAATCTACTGTTCATCAATATGTAGCTGACAGCACTTCCCTGCTTAAATTGAGTTCTTGTCTTTCTAAAATCATGTATAATATATTGACATTGACAGATAGAGGCTATGATGAACATTTCCTTCTTAATTTTCCTAATCCAATAATAGGTTTCCCCTGGCAAACTAATCCATTTTGTGTAATCCAAGCAGTGGGCTCTACATTAGATTAGGCTGCATTTACACTAGGAAATGCCTTAGAGAAAGAATACTTGCTTTTTTTTTATTAAGCAAACCTATTCATTAAAATGGAAGGACGAGGGCTTCTTCTAGCATCCATTCCCAAAGTCATATTTACTTCTACTGCTAGACATATTTCAAGGATTAAGTCAAACTTTAAACCAAATGTAAGGATTAGGTAAAGAGAGAGATACATGTCCTGATTTTGACACGCAACTTGAGTACTTTCAAGATGGCATACTGTATGTAGCTCAAGTCATGTGGGTGAAGTTTTTTTTTTTTTTTTAAATTCTATTCCTTGGAGGTTACTTTAAAGAAAAAGAAGAGGTCCTGGTGAGTGAGAGGAGGCAACTGACCCAGGATCTTCACTGCCTGACCCCAAAGTACACTGTTTGAGGGGAATTCTATAAGGCATGCCTAAATTATGGCACCAATTGCGTGCCAGTGTTTACAGGATACTAGCTTGCATGGGACTGGTACCCTTAATTGGTAAATCAAACATATAAATGGCAAGTGACCGACTCACCTGCAAATGCGCAGTAGAGACTTCCCTCTCTGTCCCGCCCTCGCGTCAAGTCTTGATGACGTCAGAGGGCGGAACAGAGAGGGAAACGGAGTCGGACTGTCAGACGCTACCGCCTTCCCTGCCGCCGCTCCCACCCCCCTCCGTATCGGGACCCCTGCACTGACCTGACAGCGCCTCTCACCTCCGTGTGGAACCGCTACAGGCAGCAGCAGAGCAGGGGGCCCGGCACGGAGGGGGGAGGGAGCGGCGACGAGGAGGGTTGCCGGAAATCTCGCCTGTTTTTACGGGCTTAACGGCTAGTATGCATATAAGTGCCAGGTGCTGTTATGTAAGCATGATGTGCATGTTGCTTAGCACAGTGTTTCCCAAGTCCAGTCTTGGAGTACCCCTTACCAGTCAGGTTTTCAAGATATCCACGATGACTATGCATGAACTTGATTTGCATACACTGCCTCCGTTATATACAAATCTTTTTCCTGGGGGGTACTCTAGGACTGGACTTGGGAAACACTGGCTTAGCATGCAACTCTGTACAAGAAGGCTGTACCTGTAGACAGAGCATAGGCATGACATGGGTGTTCCACCTAGTGTTATACGCAACTTGTAGAGTACTATGAGTTGCGCCTGCTATTGACATGGTGTACTCCAAACAAACAATGTCTATGCAGAAAGGCAAACTGTGCCAAATAATAGAAAAAACTCTCTGAAAAATAACATGCCAATGAACACCAGCAGGACCGGGTTAACTCTCAAACACTGTTTATATGATAATGTTGCAAGAAGGTTGCAAGCGACGTGACCACATCACATCATTTTTGCAAGAACTTCATTGGCTACCAGTACAATGCAGGGCTAAATTTAAAACTCTATGTCTGATCTTCAAGGCCCTGAAAGGAAATGGCCCCGAGTATCTGAAGAGTAGGATGATCCTCCACACACCACCAAGGACACTAAGGTCCTCCCAAGGACTTTCACTAACTACACCTCGCCAAAAGACATTATACGATGTGATACCCACAAGCGAGCCTTCTCCGGAGTAGCCCCCACACTCTGGAATGCATTGCCTGAAAGGCTCCGCTTAGCACAATACTACCTCTACTTCAGGAAGCAGGTGAAAGCTTGGCTCTTCAAGCCTTTAATGGAAGAAGTAACTAACTTGTTAGTCTCACTCACACACACACACAAGGATTGACTCGAGCTGCACATACTACAGCGGGACATGTTTATCCACTCCTACCCTAGCTGAGATAATATTTAACCATCTCTCTGACCTCACGTGCAACTTTCTTCAAATCAATCACCTTACTTTCTAACTCTTCCTACTTTCTTACTCATCTATATGTTACAACTCTGCCTTACCCTTCACCACCAATTATAATGTTCTAGTACATATTGTGTTGTCATTGCAAGTAGTATACCATGCCATACTTTATATTGTTCGAATATTTTTACTGCTCTAATTGCCTCCTGTTCATGTTTGATCTATTCTTACTGTACACCGCCTTGAGTGAATTCCTTCAAAAAGGCGGTAAATAAATCCTAATAAATAAATGTTCTTTGAAGGCATGAATAAACATATGGATAAAGGTGAGCCGGCTGATGTAGTGTATCTAGATTTTCAGAAAACTTTGACAAAGTTGCTCATGAGACTCTGAGAAAATTAAAAAGTCATGGGATAGGCAGCAATGTTCTTCTGTAGATTAGGAATTGGCTAATGGACAGAAAACAGAGGGTAGGGTTAAATGGACATTTTTCTCAATGGAAGAGGGTGAATAGTGGAATGCCGCAGGGATCTGTACTGGGACAGGTGCTATTTAACATTTATAAATGATCTGGAAATCGGAATGATAAGTTAGGTGATTAAATTTACAAATGACACAAAACTATTCAAAGTTGTTAAAACACATGTGGACTGAAAAATTGCAGGAAGAGCTTAGGAAATTGGAAGACTGGGCATCCAAATGGCAGATGAAATTTAATGTGGACAAATGCAAAGTGATGCATATTGGGAAGAATAATCAAAATCATAATTACCTGATGCTAGAGTCAGCACCCAAGAAAAAGATCTAGGTACCATTGTAGACAATACGCTGAAATTGTCTGCTCAGTATGCATTCAGTTATGGTCGCCGTATCTCAAAAAAGATAGAGTGGAATTATAGAAGGTTCAGAAAAAGAGCGACCAAAATGATAAAGGGGATGGAAATTCTCTCATATGAGGTGTACAACGAGTAGAAGTAAATTGATTTTTTTTTACTCATTTCAAAAGTACAAAGACTAGGGGACACTCAAGGAAGTTACATGGAAATACTTTTCAAACAAATAGGAGGAAATATTTTTTCACTCAACAAATAGTTAAGCTCTGAAACTTGTTGCCAGAGGATGAGGTGTCAGCAGTTAGCATATCTGGGTTTAAAAAAGGTTTGGACGAGTTTCTGGAAGAAAAGTCCATAGTCTGCTATTGAGAAAGACATGGGGAAGCCACTGCTTGCCCTGGAATTGGTAGTATGGAACCTTGCTATTTGGGATTCTGGAAGCAGGATACTGGGCTAAATGGACCACTGGTCTGACCCAGTGTGCCTATTCTTACGCTCTTATAATTTCCTCCAAAACACATACAAGTAACTCACACTATCATGGCCCATTCTGCATTACATCACTTTACTTTACCACACAAACTATTTATTTATTTGGCTTTTACTCACACGTTTTTCAGTAGTAGCTCAAGGTGAGTTGAATTCAGGTACACTGCACATTTCTCTGTCCCTGAAGGGCTCAAAATCTAGGAGTAGGGTCAGAGAAATTTCCCTTCTAAAGAAAGAGGGAACATTTTGGGGAACCCTGCAACATAAAAATTCTTAAACCACTTTTACATTTGTAAAGAGTCACTATAATCACATGAAAGCACCCTACTCCACAAAATTCCGATGTAAAACTCATTGTGAACTCCACTGTATGCCCATTTAAATATGTAAATTCTGCCTGTCTCTTTTAAAATGACCTCCACAGTCACTGAGAGAAAGCTAAATCTTGCACAGTCTGTGGAGTTTGAATTGCTCATGGGTTTATGTTGTGTACTTGACCAAATCCTGCCGAATGTCACTGGAGTAACTGTCTAGGTTTTGAGTTTTGTTCATTTAGAGTCGGACCTAAATCATTCCCCGGCATTTATGGCCAAACAATTAGGCTACAGCTATAGCTATAATTTGTTAAGGTAATTTAAGCAGATGAGCCCAGGCCTCTGGAGGTTACCTGACAGACTCGAAGCAAATTTTCTCAGTAAGTCAAATGGAAAGACATCCAGTCTGATCAGGACTGGTGAATCACTTTTACAGAACCAGAAAGGATTGGAATCAGAGCCAGTGATCCCCAGCATAAAGTGCAGCTGTTTGAGATACATGGTCATCACCCAAACGGAAATGGTTACATGGAATAGGACTCCTCCTAACCTCAAATTAATCCATTCCTTCATTTTTTGTATATATTTGACAGTTTTGAAAAACAAAGAAAATTATGCAACCCTATGGGAAACACATAGAGAGAGAGAGAGAGAGAGAGAGAGAGAGAGAGAGAGAGAGAGAGAGAGTGTTATCAATTTGTGACTCTCAGGGATCAGTATTACAAGGGTCTGCTGACTCCTAGTGAAGGGGCTCTTGTTAGCACCATGGTTTCTTTAGCATTGAAGGTAATCTTCTCCCACTGGAAGTCTTTACATCAGGCTACCTACCAGGAATGGTGGAACTTAGTGCTCCAAATTTACAAATTCGAATCACACCTTGCAAAGAAATCTTCTCATTTTGCTTCATATAGGGAAAAATGGCTACCACTTGTCTCTTGTTTTGATACGGTACAAAGATAAGTACTAAATTTGATGTATTTTTTGGCATATGCATGCTTTATACTTTGATTTGCATCCTCCAGCCCCCCCCCCCTCCCCTTTCCCTCTTCTTTTCCTCTTTCCTCCCTCTCTCTTGTTTTCACTTAATTTGATTCTGGATGTTGATTGCTACTTCTTAAATGTGAGCTCCAGTGTTGTCATACTTTGCAGCATATTGCTTGTTATGTTGTGAGCTCTTGCTTATATTTGTATTGAAAACCAATAAAAGAAATTCAACTTTAAATAAGAGATGGTAGGATGATGGATTGGCATAGATGTTTCCTAGGTCTGCCATTGCAATCATTGGATAAATCTTGGTGAATTGCCAGGTATATCCTACCTGTTATCATGCTTGGTACTAGTGCATTAATCAGTGGCGTTCCTGGCCTGGATGGCACCCGGGGCAGAGCGCCAATGTGCCCCCCCCCGGGTGCAGCACCCCCCGCTAGATGACACCTCCCCCCTCCGGTGAAATGACCCCCCCCGGGTGCATGCCGCTGGGGGAGGGGGGGTGCCGCGGTGCGCGCCTGCTCCTCCGAGTTCGCTAAACTTCGTTTGTTCGCTGCAGCTCCCTCTGCCCCGGAACAGGAAGTAACCTGTTCCGGGGCAGAGGGAGCTGCAGCGAACGAACGAAGTTTAGCGAACTCGGAGGAGCAGGCGCGCGCTGCGGCACCCCCCAGTGGCGTGCACCCGGGGCGGACCGCCCCCACCGCCCCCCCCCCCTTGGTACGCCACTGGCATTAATATAAGTAGTTGCACTATGGGGTCAATTTTCTAAGGATTTAGGTGCCTAACTTTGGGCATGCAAGCTGATAAGGGAAATGCCCCTTTTAAACAATAGGGAATGTGGATACATTTTTATCCACACACTTTGTACCTGTTTTGAAGCAAGTCCAAAGTATGTGAGTTAAATTATGCAGATACTGGAAATGAAATCTCCGTGCATACTGTCACTCCCATGTATGCATGCTGTCCTTCCCCTTAGAGTTCCTACGCACTTATCCCAAGCTTTCTTTAATTCTTACCCCCCCCCCCCCCCCTATTTCTCTGGTTAGAACATGTTTATGTCAGTATTGAAAGTCTGCTTGGCATATTTGTTGCAAAATGCTCCCTGTGAATTTTTGATCTTTTTGTATCGAGGAATAATAAATTTGCTGGATGTGGGCAGATTTCCAGGGGTGACGGGACATATAATATCGACTCCTATCCCCCCAAAAACAACATTACAACTGGGAATTGTGTTGCCTCCATATCCTTGTTAGTGAAACTTATGGAAGGCGTGGTTGCGGAAAAACCAACCAATTATCTTGTTCATCATGAAATCTTGCATGACTCTCAGTCTAGTTTCAGAAGTGGCTACAGTACTGAGTCAATATTGGTGACATTATCAGCAGAAGTTAGGCAGGAGGTTAGCTTAGGTTAGAAAGTCCTATTAATGCAATTTGATATGCCAAGCATTTTTGACCTGGTGGAGCATTAGGTGCTGTTGGCTATCTTGGACCATTATGGTATAGGTGGTACAATGTTGGAGTGGTTTAGGGGGTTCTTGAAATATGGAAGTTATAGAGAGAAAATGAAGGGAGTTTTCTCTGAAAAGTGGACCCAGAGTTATGGTGTCCTTCAAGGGTCCTCCATATAACCAATTCTGTTTAATTTAATGATGGCACCCTTAGGACGAAGGCTTTTTAGACACAATTTCTGGTTGCTAATCCATGCTGATGATATTACAATGTATATCCCTTTTGAAGGTGAGCTCTTGAATATAGTTTTTCTTATTAGAAGGGGATTAGATATACTAGAAGAATGGGCAGCGACATTCAAGTTAAAATTGAATAAGGAGAAAACTGCGTTTTTAGTTTTTAACCTCATAGATGACGAAGCTCTAAAGATTGATGGAATGGTATTCCCTTTGGAGTCTAGAATAAAACTATTGGGGATAGTTTTTGATAACTATTTCACATTTGAATTTCATTTCCTGGAGATAGTGGATAGAATTTTTAACGTACTTTGGAAGCTGAGATGCATAAGGTCTTATTGCTCTTTAGATATGTTTAGACTGATTGCTCAGACTCTGGTATTGGCCCATGTCGATTATTATAATATAGTCTACATGGGCTGTAGAGACAAGATAATTAACAAAGCTCAAACGCTACTGAATACAACAGCTCATTAAATTTTTAATTTGAGAGGGCTACCCTATTGCTGGTAAAGCTACACTGGCTACCAATGCAGGCATGTGTTAAGTTGTGCTCTTTGTTTTTTTTTAATTTTATTTTACATGGTTTATCTCCTTATTATATGGTCTCTCTTATTAATGTATCCCCCAGGAACTCTAATGTTCATTCTAGGGATATTCTACTGCTTCATTATCGGAATCCTAAGAGGGTTAAATGTAAGAGTTATCACGTTGGCACTTTTGAAATCTAAGGATGAGAGTTTGACTTCTTGCCCAGGACAATGGATTATGAATGAGATAGTTCAGAGCAAACATAGAGAACCTCCCCCTCCCCCCAGCACAATGGATACATGTAGATTTTGTAAAAAGGATAAATGATAACTCACCTCATATCTGGCTGTGAGGTTCTGATGGCACAATATTTTTATACTGAAAGACGTTATAAAGTGGCACATCTCACCCACTGGAAACTTTTCAAACACTATAACATCACTATACTGGGATCATGGCCCTAAAGGAATTATAGAGAAAGAAGAGGTTATAACCACCTGGGACATTTCCATTCCAATCGATAAATAGCTGGATCCCAAAAAAACAGACATAGAGGGGCATTTTCAATCGTGGAAGCCCATCTCTAAGGGCGGCCATCTCCGAGGACGGCGCCGTGAAGGGGTGGGGCCAACCGTATTTTTGAAACAAGATGGCCGGCCATATTTCGTTTCAATAATACGGTTGCGACCGCCCAAATGTCAGAGATGGCCGGGTTTGAGATGGCCGGCCTCGGTATTGCCCATAATGGAAACCAAGGCATTTGGTCATGGGAGGTGCCAGCATTTGTAGTGCACTGGTCCCCCTGACATGCCAGGACACCAACCGGGCACCCTAGGGGGCACTTAAAATATCTCCAAGGTGCATAGCTCCCTTACCTTGGGTACTGAGCCCCCCAAATCCCCCACAACTCTACACCATTACCATAGCCCTTATGGGTGAAGGGGGGCACCTACATGTGGGTACAGTGGGTTTTGGGGGGGTTTGGAGGGCTCCCATGTACCACCACAAGTGTAACAGGTGGGGGGGATGGGCCTAGGTCCGCCTGCCTGAAGTCCACTGCACCCACTAAAACTGCTCCAGGGACCTGTATACTGCTGCGATGGACCTGAGTATGACATTTGAGGCTGGCATAGAGGCTGGCAAAAAAAGGTTTTAAAGTTGTTTTTTTGAGGGTGGGAGGGGGTTAGTGACCACTGGGGGGGTCTTGGACCTAAAAAAAAAGGGACCAAATAAAGTGGACCAAATTCTCGCCAAGGACACCCTTCTTTTTTCCATTATCGGCCGAGGGCGCCCAACTCTTAAGCACGCCCCTGCACGCCCCTGTCCCGCCTTCTCTATCCTTCCGACACGCTCCCAGGAACTTTGGCCTGCTCTGCGATGGACTGCAGTTGGGGGCGCCCAAAATCGGCTGTCGATTATACCGATTTGGGCGCCCTCAGGAGTTGGCCGGCCATCTCCTGATTTGTGTCAGAAGATGGCCGGCCATCTCCTTCAAAAATAAGCTGGATAGTGGTAAAAGTGAGCACCAAAACAGCATTGCAACTTTGTGCAATTAGATCTGTTTTTTGAAGCACAGTTTTGTCTATTAGTAAAGCACATTGCCACATTTAGATTATTATAACGTTCTGTATTCTGGCATTACTGTTACACTTAAAGCTAGGCTACCATTGCTACAAAATACTGTGGCTAGACTGATCTTTGGATTTCAGAGATATGGTAGGGTGATGACACTTCTGATCAAATTGCACTGGCTACCCATTGAGATGCGAATATGTTTTAAATTGAGTTGTTTGATTTACAGGGCTTTTGATGGTGCTTTTTCAGAATATCTTACACATCATAGCAATGGCATAGGCAGGAAGTTTTTTTTACAGGGGGTATGTCTACAGTGCCACTTCCCTCTCCTGTGTGCTCCCCGGTACCTTAAAATCATGTCTGCTGCAGTCTTCGCCCGGGCAATGGCACTCATAGGCCTGCACTGGACTTCCTCTCTGAACCGTCCCACCCTTCAAAAAACAGGAAGTTGCATCAGAAAGGACGGGACAGTTCAGAGAAGTCCTGGTGCAGGACATAGGCAGCCTAAAAGTGCCACTGTCGCTAGCCAGATGAAGACAGGTGGGGGGGGGGGGGGGGGGGAGCCAGGTCTGACAGAGGGTAAATATGCCATGAAACAAGCAGATAGGAGGAGCAGACCTCACATAGATGTGGGCAACAAACAAAACAGTGAGGTGGATGCGAGGAGGATATCAAGTAGTCTTTATTGGAAAACAGCTAAAAAACGACTCGACACAGCTGTGCAGCACCAAAGGTCTGCCTCAAGGTGTAATACATGGGATTGAAGGTCAGCTGGGGATGGAATGAGTGGAATGTTTTGGCTGTAATTATGTGTTGATATTCTCTGTTATGGGAAACAGGCTAGTTGTTTAAGGGATGCCAGCACCTTTGGGAAAGGCACCTTCAACCTGTGCAGGTCTGGGGGAGTTATTCTCTGTTATGGTGGTTGTTTAAGGGATGCCAGCACCTCTGGGAAAGGCACCTTCAACCTGTGCAGGTCTGGGGGAGTTATTCTCTGTTATGGTGGCTGTTTAAGGGATGCCAGCACATCTGGGAAAGGCACCTTCAACCTGTGCAAGTCTGGGGGAGTTATTTTCTGTTATGGGAAACAGGCTGGTTGTTTAAGGGATGCCAGCTTGTGCAAGTCTGGGAAAGGCACCTCTGTTTCACACTATAAAAGAGGCGAGAGCACCGGACTTGCTTTAGAAGCCTGCCTGAACGTAAGGGACGCCTGGTTCAGTGATGGTCCCTGCAATCTCTGAGGAAGAGCTAGTGCTTCCCTGGTGGTCTTCCCAGATGCTGACTGAATTGCGGGTGCTGTAAGTATCTTGGTGTATGTGTTCACATATGTATCACCAATAAAAGCGATATACCGCATATTGTGTCTGGTGGCTTTTGTGTTGTCATAAGCACAGCGCCCCCTAGTGTTACACAAGGGTCTGGTGAATCTCTGGTGTTATGGCACAAATGCTTAACAACGAGATGGTTGTAAAAGTCCAAGCAGTCAAATCTTAGCTGTAAGATCCTCAATGGGACAAAAGCGCTAAAAGGCACTGGCCGTTGAAACTGACCCACAATCAGGAGTTGGCTTTGCTTTTGTTTTGGCCCAAAATGCAAGTGCATTTCAGCTGAAACTGAAACTCCCCATCCCTGCCCTCACGACCACTTTTTGCTGACCCCCTACCAACCACCTGTGGCCTTCCCTCAGCCTCCCTTTGAAGTCCTAGGGACGGCCTACAGGTAAGGGGGAGGGACTTTCTTCAGGGGGAGGCAGGGCAACAGTTTTAGCTTTGGCTGAACCCAAGCAGTGGATTTTGGGTAAAACTGAAAGCCCCAGTTTCAGTTGTCCTCTACTTGTTTAATGCTTCTGGGTTAATATCTAGAATTTCATATCTGATGTCTGGAGAATGAAATCCACAGCCAAAAGCCATATCCTTAAGTCTCCCAAAGGAAGCCAGATTAGTAAAGGCAATTCAGTCTAAGAACAGATGATTACAATTACTCTATAAATATGTGTAGGGAATTGAGGGGAATTTCAGCTGGTGAAATTAAAGGCAGGAAGTTGCACGAAATAAGATTTCAAACAATAATGTTGGTATGCTGATAGAGTACATTTGTTCAAAACATTCCTAGACATGCTACACAATTACTGTTACCCAATTACAGTTGTTGTTCATTTTATTCACCTCAGAGGGAGGATAAGACTGAGTCGGTTGTGCTGGGATTTAGACTCGAGAATGCCAGATTTACACAGATATAATAGGCAGACACCAGAGAAAACTCAAATATATCATCAGCCTACCACAGGCTTTAATGGTTACTGGTGTGGGAGCAGAAAAGAGTTACCTGGTTAAGGCACACCTAAGGGTCATATTAAAAGTAGATTAAATTAATTTAGGGGCATGGATCAACAATTAGACTAGCAGACTCATCATTACAATTTGAGACTACCTGTTGAAATCATTAGAACAGAAAGAGCAGACTGCTTCCTCTGAGTCATAATGAGCGAAAGATAATACTAAAATCATATGGGCCAATATTCAAAGACAATTACGGGTTCACTGGCAGCTAACTAAACCACGTTATCTGTGGACTTTCAGAAGATATACAGATACCATCAGGCCATGTAAATTGCTAAATGGCCTGATACCACCTATGTATTTGTGGGCCAGATTTAGGGGCAAGGACAGGCCAAGCATTTACTTGTCTTTATAGACTGGCATACAATAAGGGTCAATCACTTACAGCAGCCCTATAGGTGATGTAAATGTCTACACCCTAGATGTTAGCATGTAAATTTTCCATCTCACAGATAGGCTGCAGAGAATACCTTCTCCTGCTTTAGACTTAGTTAACAGTCATATTCAGTTGCTGGTTAAGAGCCTCTGCGTATTGGCAGCCAGCCTCCTCAATGGGATTTATCAGGCAAGAGCCTCTCCTTTTAACATTGGGCCCTTTGAACCTATAGGATATATTCTTGAAAGAGTAACTTCAACATAAGAGCAGACAATAGAGGAGAGAAAGGGCTACCAGCAGTTGATCTTTCAGCTGCAATGCTGGTAGGCTTAACAGCTGGGCAGTGCAGAAGATATATATCAAGTTGTGACGTGAAGGCTCACCCAGGATAATGTGGCATATGTGAAGAAAAGGGAAATTGCTGGAGACTACCCATATTGAGGGTGACTTTTATAAACCATTTTGCCTATAAAATGCTGATTGACATGTGTAAATGGGTCATAAAATACCGACAAGTCTGAAAATACTTGCCTGGTTGTTTACCAAGACTTTCACCATTGCCTAGACCAGTGGGTTCCCAAACCTGGTCCTGGAGGCACCCCTGCCAGTCAAGATTTTAAGATATCCACAATGGATATTCATGAGAGAGATCTGCATGCACTGCATCCACTGCACGCAAATCTCTCTTATGAATATTCGTTGCGAATATCCTGAAAATCTGACTGGCTGGGGTGCCTCCAGGACCAGGTTTGGGAACCACAGGCCTAAACAGTACTTCCCTATCCCCATCTTTAATCCATTTTCACCTTCTCCTCTTTTCTTTCTTTGCACCGACTTTCCCTTCCCCTTCCCCCCCACCCCCACCCATTTTCCTCTCATCCCTTTGGATGCCTGATCTATCCACTTTCCTATCAATGTTGTAGCTCCTTTTCTTTTCTAATGTTTGGATTATTATAAACTGCCGAGGACTGCTAGTTTGTCATGGCGATATAGCAAATAAAAAACCCCATAAACCATGCCATGATGGCTTCTACTTTGTCAGTAGGCATTATATAGAGGCAGAGTTTGGGCAGAACATGAGTGGAGTTCACAAGCACATGCTTAGATTATAAAATATGCTGATGGGTATGTGTGTGAATATTTGTAGAATTCATGAGCATCATCTGCGCCTCCAAGTTAGGCATGATTTCTACTGCTTATGCTAGCATTTTATAACCTGAAACAGCAAAGGGAGTAAACAAACCTGACCATGTTTTGCAAAAATTATGACATATAAAGTGGTGAGTAACAAAGAATTTTTTTAATTGCCAAAAAGCCCAAAATAGCTTAACTAGAAAAAGTCAGACAGGAGGCATCATAAAGCCAATCAAATATAGGCTATGTGATCTCCTATAGCGCTAAGCTATTCCAGATCTGCAGCATATCACGTGTATTAATAATTTGCCTCCTATACTGAACCAAATTTTTTTAATGAATAGTTGAATTTTTATTGTTTGTTAATTTTAATCACTTTTATATAAGATTACACAATTAAAAAAAAAATCAGCGACCCAATACTTAGTTAATACCATAATGGTACAGCGCTGAAGAAGAAGCAGAACTCCTGATGCCCCACTAAAGGGTAGAACATGGCGTTTCGGTTCAGATGAACCTGCTTCCAGGGGATTTTTACATTGGTCGCTGGGCACTAAAACAGAAGAGAAAATTAATGAAAACCAAGTTCTACTGGAAACACTACTATAACCACACCATCTCACCACTATGTTCAGGACGTTAAGTTAGCTAATATAGCAGAAAAATACATAAAGGTGAAAGCAAATGGAGTTGCTTACAATTGCAAACTGCTACAAACAGGTGGCAACAGGCAAAAAGACGTGAACGTCTAAAGGCCTGAAACAGCGCATTTTCCGGTCTTTAAATTGGATGTCAAAACATCATGACGTCAAGATTGAAAAAAGCTTCACTCAGATGGCAGAACAAAAAAGATGTCCAACGGCGCTACCCAAATATGTCATACTGAATATTAAAAAGATGTCATGAAAAGAATAACGGGGGTGACAGGCCTTATAACAAAAACAGGAGCTTAGCCTTGAATGGGTGGCAGAGACGGTTGGGAGGTGGGGCTAGTGCTGGGCAGACTTATACTGTCTGTGCCAGGGCTGGTGGTTGGGAGGCGGGGCTGGTGGTTGGGAGGCGGGGATAGTACTGGGCGGACTTATACGGTCTGTGCCCTGAAAAAGACAGGTACAAATCAAGGTAAGGTATACACAAAAAACTAGCACATATGAGTTTATCTTGTTGGGCAGACTGGATGGACCGTGCAGGTCTTTGTCTGCCGTCATCTACTATGTTACTATGTATAAAAACAAATTTTAGAAAACTGAAATCAAACTATATGTTTAAATAGACCAAAAAAAATCTAAAACAACAAAAATACTTGTATATCCATGCAGCTTACTATAGATATGGCATGGACAACCAAAAAAAACTCAGAAATGAAAAAGAAAAAAATCAAAACAATCAGTTTTGCTCAAACCACTTCCAATGAACAGTGGCACATCCCTCAGTCAAGCATCCAGAGACTATTCAAACCTCCTGGTTCAATAGTAGAAAGATAATGAATCCATCGACGTTCTTTACAGCACAGAAGGGCATTTAAATCGCCCCCACGTGGATGCTGGACAATCTGTCCTAGCACTACGAAACATAATTGGGAAAAGGAATGTTGCTGATAAACAATGTTCCACTAGAGGTGCTGCTATATCTTGGCACTTCAGATGACTCTTATGTTCCAAAATGCGTGCTTTGATGGAACGCAAATGTTTGTCCACGTAGACCAGTTGGCATGGACACCAGATCACATGATACACTACCCCAAAGCAGTATCCTTGTGCTCCATTACATACGGCTAAATGTGACCACCCAAGCCAAGCACAGTGTCGACAATAATATTGCTGATGCCCTTTCTTGTTTACATTCTCCCCTCTTTTGACAGCTTGTGCCCCTCACCAGAGAGGTACTAACGGCAATCCTGAAGGAGCTGTGAGACCTAGGAGAAACATAGTAGAAATGCTGATTTCCAGAGCCCTTGCACCATCAAAGTGGCGAGCCTACAAGAAGGCTTTTGAAGATGTCTGCAACATGGCCCAGTCCTAGATGACCTGCTTGCTGGATTCACTGCTGAGGCATATGACATGGGATTTTGTTGAGCATTTGTCAATGCAAGAATGGCTGGGTTTACTTTCTTTGCCAAGCTCCTCAGGACAACAGTTTTCTCATTCAGACTTTGATGAGAGGCTGGGCAGGAAGAAACCAATGACACCAGACAAGAGGCAGCCCATAACGCATGACATCCTGGTCATGCTATGGGAGTCACTCCAGCAGGTTTGTTCATCTGCATTTGAAACAGTCTTGTTCCAAGTGGCTTTAACTTTAGCCTTCTTTGTGGCAATATGCATTGGCGAATTAGTCATCCAATCGAAGGACAATCCAGAGGGAGGGCTCCATCTCACAGACATCCTGCTCGAGCAAGACACAATCCACATCAACATTCCCAAGTCAAAGACAGAACAGATGACTAGGGGCCACCTACTAACCCTCCATAATGGTGCCGAATTTGCCTACCTGCCCCATCTCTAATCTTAGTGCCTACTTCACCATGCGACCACCAGGAGGCTCTATTCTCCTTACATATACAGATTAGAGCCCCTTAACCAGATTCCAATTTGTGGCAGTGCTCCAGCATGTGCTACTCAATGTTGGCCTCAGCCCAGGTGACTTTGGGATGCATTTACCTCAACCTCTCAGCATGGCCTCCCAGCACCCGTTATCAAGTGCCTGGGTTGCTGGAAGTAATTGGCTTACAAAAGATACATTTGGCATCCTTTGCAGTGACAAAAGGCTGACACTTTGCATACCTCTTTTACCACTGAGCAACTACGTACAGTTTGGATTGTGGAACACTCTTACAATTTATGAGCTGGATGAAGAGCCCCCTCTCGCCACTTGGGCGTACATCTAGGTCTTAGTCTGAGCATCAACTGGCTGGGAGTCGCAGGTATGTTCTGGCTCCAACTCATGCTTTTATCTGAGCTACTTGCAACATCCTCATCCCTGGATATGCTAATTCTTCACTTAGGATGCAACGTCATCGGACAGTTATCATGCAAAGACTTCATCTCTGCAGCCAAAAAAGACCTTTTCGATCTGTTAGTGCTCTTTGGTTGGACGTGGATTTGTTGGTTAGACATTATCCCGAGTCTGCACTGGAACGGATCCAGACTTTGGAACAGCAGCCTACAGAAGGTGAAGCGCCAAGTTGGGCACTAGAGCATTCATCTAGGCGAGGGAAAGATCTGGCATCAATAGGCCACCCCTACAATCAGTGGGAATTTTTGACTGATCAGGTGCATCTTTTGGATGTTGCACTGGACCTACTGATCAACAATTTCCAGGAAGCCCTTGAGGCACGTCTTGTTAAAACTGACTAATTTGGAACTACTCTTGAATTGACTAATATGGCACTACTCTAGTGTTTGATTTCTCATGATGCACATTAGGGGGGACCCAGACCAGACTTGCTGGCCTGGCTGTAGCAGAGGCATCCAAGCCCAGATAACCATGTGTGTGGAAACAGCAGACAGATAATGGTTTATGGGCCACCGGAAGATGAGACTGAGACCTACACTTAGCACTGACTCTGATGCACATGCCTACACTGAGCACTGACTCTGATGCACATGCCTAGTTGGAGGACGACGAATGTGGAACAGCGAACGACTGTGGTCAAAAAACTGAAGTAGTACGTGACCTAGCTGAAGAGAGGACCGCAAAGCGGATCAAAGTGTACGACAATTACATCATACCTCCCTAGCTGGTGCAAGGTGGGGAGTGGCTCCAGTTCGGCTACTGGCTTCACGGGCTTGGGATGCTTCCTTAATTTCTGTTGTTGAAGTTTTTGAATAAAGCTGTGACCTAGTATCACAAAACTTTTACCTTAATACCTGTGTCTGTTGTATTATTATTTGAAAATGTCCCAATGTTTCACCTGCCATGCCTGGTCCTGAGGGAGGGGTGTACTGCCTGCCTATGTTAGTCCACTGAAAATGACCAGTTAGCACCGAGTTCAAAAGCGACTAACTCGTGGGCATTGCAGGGGCAGAGTTGGGTTAAGACAAGTGATGATATTCATCTGCTCGCCACAAAAGCAAACTGCTTAAATCGGGCCACATAATTAGCAGTCTTATCTTTATGCAGTGAGGGGCTGAATATTGATGTAATCGGCTATGTGTAGGCTGAGTCAAAAAAACTCTGGATAGTCAACGCCAAAACCTGGACATGGCCCGGCATTGAATATCCAGGAATAACACCGGCGGCGGGCAGCAAAATACCCACTGCCGCCGGCTAAATGTCAGCCCTTGACCCTCAGAAAGTGAGCCCCTGTGCCGAACGGAGTTAGGCAGCCGGACAATCCTGATCTTACCTGGAGAGTGAGGCAACAACTCCTCAGGAAGTCAGAGGAGTGTAGACACAGGTGAGACTTCCAGGGCAGATGAGAAGCAGGAACAAAGTCCAAGACCAGGCAAGCCTCAGAGCAGGGGACGAACCAGAGCACAGTCCAGGTCCAGGCAAACACAAGGCAGGTGGTAACAGAAGCAAAGTCCAGGTCCAGGCAAGTTTCAGGGCAGGCTGCAAACAAAAGCAAAGTCCAGGTCCAGGCAAGTTTCAAGGCAGGCTGCAAACAAAAGCAAAGTCCAGGTCCAGGCAAGTTTCAAGGCAGGCTGCAAACAAAAGCAAAGTCCAGGTCCAGGCAAGTTTCAGGGCAGGCTGCGAACAGAAGCAAAGTCCAGGTCCAGGCAAGTTTCAAGGCAGGCTGCAAACAAAAGCAAGTCCAGGTCCAGGCAAGTTTCAAGGCAGGCTGCAAACAAAAGCAAAGTCCAGGTCCAGGCAAGTTTCAAGGCAGGCTGCAAACAAAAGCAAAGTCCAGGTCCAGGCAAGTTTCAGGGCAGGCTGCGAACAGAAGCAAAGTCCAGGTCCAGGCAAGTTTCAAGGCAGGCTGCGAACAAAAGCAAAGTCCAGGTCCAGGCAAGTTTCAAAGCAAGAGCAATCCAGGAAGAATCCAACGCCACAGAATCCACCAAAGCAGAAGCCGAAGCAATGAGAGTTCTGCTTTGCTGCTCCTAAATAGCCCTCCCCATTAGGAGGACCGGTAACAGCTGAAAGGAGGCGGAGCTACCCACAACCGTGACTCAACAGCCCCGGATTGGCCGGCCAGAAGCAGGGGGCGGAGTCAGCCGCGATCGGCCAATCCGGACGTTGTGGGGAGTGACATCGTTCCTCTGAGGCTCCGCGCCTGCAAGGGATCCCTTTCTCGGGGAACGCCGGCCCTGTCCACCTGGCCGGCGTCTCCCCGCCGCCACCGAAGCGGACCGGAGGGCCGGAGCAGCCCAGACTGCAGACAGGATCCCAGCGGTGCGACGCAGGGGCTTGGTGCCCGACCACCTCTCCTGGCCAACACTCCCTGCGACACCCTGACAGCGTGGCATGCCCGACGGAGAAGCGGCACAGGTGAGGGACGCGACAGTACCCCCCCCGAAAGCCCCCCTCCTCCGTCTCGGCCCAGGTCTAGAAGGATAACGAGAGTGAAACTCTCGAACCAAGTCGGGTGCATGGACATTCTTTGCTGGTTCCCAAGAATTATCTTCAGGACCAAAATTTTTCCATGAAATCAAATAAAAAAGTCCTCCCCTTTGGAGCTTGGAATCCAGAATTTCCTGTACCTCAAACTCAGGATCCGGCTCAGAATCAGGAACAGTAATCCGCTTAGGTTCAGGATGCCACTGTGAGGCCCGGAAAGGTTTGAGTAACGAGACGTGGAAAGCATTGTGGATATGCAGATTACTAGGTAAGTGAAGACGATAGACTACCGTCCCCACTCTAGATTGAACAGCAAATGGACCAATAAATCGGGGAGCAAACTTCAAGGACGGAAGACGAAGCTTCAGATATTTGGTGCTAAGCCACACCCGTTGCCCCGGCTGGAAAACGGGAGCGGCCCGACGATGGCGATCAGCAAATCGTTTATACCGGACCGCCGCCCGCTGCAAGTGGTGCTGTACTGTTCTCCAAGTGTCCTGGATAGTGGAGAGAGTTGGCTGAACTAGTGGAGGAGCGTGATCCAAAGGAAGCGGAGGAGGAAGACAAGGATGACGTCCAAAAACAGCAAAAAAGGGTGAAGTCTGGGAGGCAGAGTGCACACTATTATTGTAGGCGAACTCAGCCCAAGGCAAAAGATCAGTCCAATTGTCCTGACGGGCGTTAGTAAAAGCCCGGAGGAAAGCCTTAAGCGTCTGATTAGTCCGTTCAGCCATGCCATTTGTCTGCGGATGATAAGCTGAAGAAAAAAGTGTGGCGACACCAAAAGCGGAGCACAAGGACCTCCAGAATCGAGACGTGAATTGGGAACCTCTATCACTGATGATACGCCGAGGAAATCCATGTAACCGAAAAACATGCTGGACAAAATGAGAGGCCAAAACAGCAGCAGAGGGTAGGGTTCGCATAGGAACAAAATGTGCCATGCGGGAAAAACGATCCACCACCACCCAGATGACAGTGTTACCCTTGGAGGGAGGAAGATCCGTAATAAAGTCCATAGAAATGTCCTGCCACGGATGCTGAGGTATGGGCAGGGGTTGCAGAGGTCCCCAGGCCTTGCCTGGAGGAGACTTGGTGCGAGCACAGGTGGGACAGGTAGAAACAAACTGTAGAATGTCCTGAGCCATATGAGGCCACCAAAAATAACGGGAGATGAGCTGATAGGTCTTTCGGAACCCAAAATGTCCAGAAAAAACAGAAGAATGACCCCACTGTAACACCTTGCGTCTGGAGCGGGCAGGAACCGGGGTCCGCAGAGAAGCAGCAGCCACCACCGACGCAGGAAGACAAGCCGGATTTAGCATAGGAGAAACCTCATCCGGGTCCTCGGGCTCCTCAAAGGCTCGGGAGAGCGCATCAGCTTGGACGTTCTTTTCAGTAGGTCGGAAGATCAAGTGAAAGTCAAAACGGGCAAAAAAAAGAGACCATCTGGCTTGCCGTGGGTTGAGACGCTTGGCATTCTGTAGATAAAGAAGGTTCTTATGATCAGTGATCACAGTAAAAGGATGAGCGGCCCCCTCAAGAAGATAACGCCATTCCTGAAAGGCAAGCTTCATGGCTAGCAATTCTCTGTCCCCCACCGTATAATTACGCTCCGCTGGGGAAAACTTCTTAGAAAAGAAAAAACAAGGATGCCGTTTACCAGAAGAAGCCACCTGTGATAAGACAGCTCCAGCTCCAAGAGCAGATGCATCCACTTCAACAACAAAAGGCTTAGCAATATCTGGAGTACGGAGTACTGGAGCAGACACAAAAGCAGTCTTCAAAGTAGAGAAAGCCTCCAGAGCTGTGGGGGACCAATTCCGCACATCGGCCCCTTTTCTGGTTAAAGCTGTCAAAGGAGCTGTAATCAAAGAATAATGTGGAATAAACTGTCTGTAGTAATTGGCGAAACCAAGGAACCTCTGCAAGGCCCGAAGTCCTTGAGGCCGGGGCCAATCTTGGATAGCCTGAAGCTTAGCAGGGTCCATCTGAAGGCCATCGGCGGAGATAATATGTCCCAGAAAAGGAATAGTCGACTGGTGAAATGCACATTTCTCCAACTTGGCAAACAGTCGATGAGCCCGAAGGCGTTGGAGCACCGTGCGCACGTGCCCTGGATGATCCTGAGGAGAAGCAGAGAAGATAAGGATATCATCCAAATAGACAATAACGGATGAATACAGTAAATCCCGGAAAATGAAATTAATAAAGTCCTGAAAAACAGCTGGGGCATTACACAGGCCGAAAGGCATGACCCGGTATTCAAAGTGGCCTTCGTGAGTATTAAATGCAGTCTTCCACTCATCCCCCTCACGAATGCGGATCAAATTGTATGCACCTCGGAGATCCAACTTGGTGAAGATAACCGCCCCCTGAAGACGATCAAACAACTCAGGGATTAGAGGAAGGGGATAGCGGTTCTTAATCGTGATAGCATTCAGTCCTCGATAGTCAATACAAGGTCTCAGCGACCCGTCTTTTTTGGACACAAAAAAAAAACCCGCACCAGCCGGGGAGGAGGAGGGTCGAATAAATCCCTTGGTAAGATTCTCATGAATGTATTGCCGCATAGCAGCCGACTCAGTTCTGGACAGAGTATATAATCGTCCCCTAGGAGGCATCTTGCCCGGCAGTAAATCAATAGAACAGTCAAAGGGGCGATGGGGAGGGAGGGAGTCAGCCTCCCGTGCATCAAAAACATCTTGAAAGTCACTATATTCCTCAGGAAGACAAGCTTCATAAGGTCGAAGAATCCCAGGTGAGGCGGCAATGCTTCTAGGAGGAGGTTCCACAGGAGTCAGGCAGACCTCAAAACAACGTTTACTCCATTGACTGATCTCCCCAGTCGGCCAGTTGATGCTGGGTGCGTGTAGACGTAACCAGGGTAACCCTAGGATAACAGGATGGATAGCATGGGGCAAAATAAAAAATTGGATCTCTTCATGATGCAAGAGACCCACCTGCATCTTCAGTGGTGGGGTGAGCTGGGTAACAAGATGAGGCAGAGCCGAGCCATGAATGGACGTTACCTGCAGCGCGGGTCTACAAGGCACTGCAGGTTCACCCAGCTTCTTAAGAAGAGATGCATCAATAAAATTACCTCCCGCTCCAGAGTCCAACAGAGCTAAAGTGTTTACCCTGAAGTCACGCCAAAGGAGAATTATGGGCACAGAAATCAAGTTATCTGGAAGGAAATTCGAATGACACAACGCCACCCCTTCCTCAGGGCTTGGGTCTAGGCATTTCCCGGCTTATTGGGACACTCCTTCACAAAGTGACCAGGTTTACCACAATAAAGGCAAAGTCTATGGTTTCGTCTATGGGCCCTCTCAACGGCTGAAAGACAATGTCTGCCAATCACCATAGGTTCTTCGGACCCCTCTGTGGTTGATCTTGACGCACCCTGAGGAGACGTGGGCCGTCGCCTAGGAGGAGAAGTTCTTCGAGGCGGACGCGAAGTTCCTTGTTCTCGTGCTCGCTCCTGGAATCGAACATCAATCCGGACACAGAGGGAAATAAGTGCATCCAATGTACTAGGAACCTCCCGACCAGCCAACTCATCCTTGATACGCCCGTTCAGACCTTGCCAAAAGATCGCCGTGAGGGCCTCTTGATTCCACTTCAGCTCTGCAGCTAGAGTACGAAATTGGATAGCAAAGGCCCCGACTGAACTGCTTCCTTGCTGAATACGCAGCAGTTCACTAGCTGCGGAGGAAGGGCGTCCCGGGACGTCAAACACCATGCGAAACCTCCGCAAGAACTCTCCCAGATCAGACAGAAGAGGGTCCTGTTGTTCCCACAAGGGTGAGGCCCATGCCAGGGCTGACCCAGACAATAGCGAGATGATGTACGTAATCTTGGCTCTGTCTGTAGGGAATGAAGCAGGTTGCATGTCAAAGAGCATTTGGCATTGGTTCAAAAACCCGCGGCAGGCGGCAGGTGTACCGTCAAACCGGGGAGGCTCAGGTAGACGGAAGAGAAGCTGGGGTGGAGTTGCTCGGCTGGCACCAGTAGTCGGACTGCGCTGGGCCGACATCTGTGAGCATACATCTTGAAGGACTCCCGAAAGTCTATTAAGCTGGGCCTGCTGCTGTTGAAGAGCTTGGGCCAGGTCGGTCAAATCAGGCTTATCCGGCGAGCTCATGGCTTCGGCTTACTGTCAGCCCTTGACCCTCAGAAAGTGAGCCCCTGTGCCGAACGGAGTTAGGCAGCCGGACAATCCTGATCTTACCTGGAGAGTGAGGCAACAACTCCTCAGGAAGTCAGAGGAGTGTAGACACAGGTGAGACTTCCAGGGCAGATGAGAAGCAGGAACAAAGTCCAAGACCAGGCAAGCCTCAGAGCAGGGGACGAACCAGAGCACAGTCCAGGTCCAGGCAAACACAAGGCAGGTGGTAACAGAAGCAAAGTCCAGGTCCAGGCAAGTTTCAGGGCAGGCTGCAAACAAAAGCAAAGTCCAGGTCCAGGCAAGTTTCAAGGCAGGCTGCAAACAAAAGCAAAGTCCAGGTCCAGGCAAGTTTCAGGGCAGGCTGCGAACAGAAGCAAAGTCCAGGTCCAGGCAAGTTTCAAGGCAGGCTGCAAACAAAAGCAAGTCCAGGTCCAGGCAAGTTTCAAGGCAGGCTGCAAACAAAAGCAAAGTCCAGGTCCAGGCAAGTTTCAAGGCAGGCTGCAAACAAAAGCAAAGTCCAGGTCCAGGCAAGTTTCAGGGCAGGCTGCGAACAGAAGCAAAGTCCAGGTCCAGGCAAGTTTCAAGGCAGGCTGCGAACAAAAGCAAAGTCCAGGTCCAGGCAAGTTTCAAAGCAAGAGCAATCCAGGAAGAATCCAACGCCACAGAATCCACCAAAGCAGAAGCCGAAGCAATGAGAGTTCTGCTTTGCTGCTCCTAAATAGCCCTCCCCATTAGGAGGACCGGTAACAGCTGAAAGGAGGCGGAGCTACCCACAACCGTGACTCAACAGCCCCGGATTGGCCGGCCAGAAGCAGGGGGCGGAGTCAGCCGCGATCGGCCAATCCAGACGTTGTGGGGAGTGACATCGTTCCTCTGAGGCTCCGCGCCTGCAAGGGATCCCTTTCTCGGGGAACGCCGGCCCTGTCCACCTGGCCGGCGTCTCCCCGCCGCCACCGAAGCGGACCGGAGGGCCGGAGCAGCCCAGACTGCAGACAGGATCCCAGCGGTGCGACGCAGGGGCTTGGTGCCCGACCACCTCTCCTGGCCAACACTCCCTGCGACACCCTGACAGCGTGGCATGCCCGACGGAGAAGCGGCACAGGTGAGGGACGCGACACTAAATATCGGGAGGATTGCCTTTAGTCCATTTTCACATAGATCCTTTTCGAGATATTGCTTTTGCACTTATCTCCTGAAATATATTTTATGAGTTATTTTATGAGTTATTGTGAAAGACAAGATTCTGTCGCAATTATCACTCCATCAAAGAACAGATTATATTAAGCCCACAAAAACATTATTTGCAACTGTTACTTGACAAGATATTGAAAAAAAAAACCCTCCGCTTAAAATAACTCAACCATGTCAATAAATTAATTGGTTATGGTGCTAATTGTGTAAAAAAAATAATTGTGAAGTGGCGATGAAATCATTTGTTAATTAACACAGAAATTGCTTGGAATCTTTTTGAGTGGGAATCGGAATAGGACATGAGTCATCCAGCACCTCCTCTTCTTTCCTGTGAAAGTGGCGCTCCAGGACTCCTATAGAAATCCCCTGATCATATTCAGTGCCTACTGCAGGCGTATTTACTAATGGCATGATTTGCATGTCTATAAAAAGGAAATGGTATTATACAAATGCATGTGGATATTCATGGCTTTTAATAGGCATCATTTTGTCTCTTAGCAACAAATTGCAGTTTATAAACTGGAACAAAGATTTTTTTTTTTAAGGCTTTAACTTTTTCTTTCAAGTGCAGGATCGCTGTATTTCTTTGGCTGAATAATAAATCTTATCCCCTACAGTGACCGACTTTTCAAATTCCACAGCAATGAAAAAAAGAAAAGAACTTTCCAGCTGGTTTGGCAACGCATAGTCCAACAAAGACGTTTCAAGTGTAAGGTGCCAGACCGGAGTTGCCACCTAAAACAGGTCAACCCAGAGAGGCTGATTTTGCCCTATTATGGATACAGATATTAAGGTTGTGCATAGCTAAAGAAACAAAAAAATGTTTAGCTGGTGTTTGTTTAAAACAAAATTTTCACAACTGTTGGTCTCCAGAAAGACATAAGACATAAGCATCGCCACACTGGGACAGACCAAAGGTCAATCTAGCCCAGCACCCTGTCTCCGACAGTGGCCAATCCAGGTCACAATCACCCGACAAGATCCACGGAGCAAAGCATTTTGTACTGCTTGTCCCAGCAATAGTGGATTTTTCCCTACGTCCATTTAATACCATTCTATGGCCTTTTCCTTCAGGAAACCGTCCAAACCTTTCTTAAACTCTGCTAAGCTAACCGCCTTAACCACATTCTCCGGCAATGAATTCCAGAGTTGAATTATGTGCTGAGTAAAGAAAAAATTTCTCTTATTTGTTTTAAACTTACTTCACTCCGGCTTTATCGCATGCCCCCTTGTCCTAGTATTTTTGGAAAGCGTAAACAGACGCTCCATATCTATCTTTTCCACTCCACTCCACTCATCCTTCCTTACATCTCTCCCTCCCCTGTTCAGGTCTTACCTCCCTCCGTGGCAGCGACACAACAATCAACAGCTATGGAAAAAGCATGGTGGCCTGTGTGGGACCTTGAGTATCCACTCATGCTCAAGGCCTCCTGCCTCTTCTGAAACAGGAAATTTGAGGGGGCAGGAGTCAACAGGGCTTAAGCATGCAGGGATTCTCCTGCACTGACCATGATTACATCTTCTGTAGCTGCCAACTTCTGCATTGCTGCCAAGGAGGAAGGGAGGTAAGATCTGAGCGCCTCAGGAAGCAGGGGGAGAGGTGGAAGGAGGGAAGGAAGGAAGGAAGGAAGGAAGGAAGGAAGGAAGGAAGGAAGGAAGGAATAAGAGACATACTGGAGACTATGGGAGGGGAAGAGGTGGGGTGAAAGGGGTTGGGGTGGAAGAGAGAGATGCTGGAGGTTAAAGGGCAAAGTAAGTAGGGAAAGAGAGAGATGCTGGATACTGGGGGAGGGCAGGGCTTGAACTGCGGGTTGTCCTGTGTGTGGGAGGGGGAGGCACATAGCTGAAGGTTTGCCTAGGGCATCAGATGTTTTTGGGCCAGTCCTGTAAATAGTGTGTTCTATTTGTGAACAGTGTGCACTATTATCAGCAAATAAAAACACATAAAATATTGTTCTTTCTGCTCGTTCTCATTTGTTAATTCTTTCCAAAGAGTTTGCACTCTTAACGACATTGCTCCCAAAATGAAAATGAAGCTAACCAAAATAAAACAAAATGAACACTGTTGCACAGGAAAAAAAAATAAAACAAAACAAAAAATTGTGGCCTGCCCATCTCTATTATCTAATTTTACTTGTATGTGGGAACCCTACACACCGACTCCCTCTGCATCTATTATCCAGAACCAGACCTAGGCGTCATATTTAATAGCAGGCTTACATTTAAGGCACAAATTGACACTGTTTTGTGTTACAAATAATTTGTTCAGTCAAACCTTCCTCTCCCCCTACTGTGCATCCGCATGCTTATCCTCTCCTTAGTCATCACTCATTTGGACTATTGCAATGCATGTCTTTCCTCAAGCGTCTACAATTAGTACAATCCACTGCAGTTAAACTGCTTCACAATGCCCTTCATTTTGACCATGTTTCCCTGAGGGTGATAAATGAACACTGGCTTCCGGTGTCCGCCAGCATTCAATTCAAACTACTCACTATAGTTTACAAGGGGCATGGTTCACTTGTCCCAGACTACATTTCTAACCTACTAATCCCATATACCCTGAGTCTGGCCCTGCCGTTATCATAAAATGCTCTTCTGCACTTCCCCTCTCGCTCTCATCTGTGTCTTGACATTACCCAAGAAACTGCATTTAGATATGCTGGACCCAAGCTCTGGAACTTCTTACCATAGTCACTCAAACTGGAACCTTCCTATCAAACATTCAAGAAACAGATTAAAAGCTGGCTCTTTTACCAGGTTTTCTCCAGAAAACCTAGGACCCTGACAGCACAACTTTTCTTGTCTCCCCATCTTTCCTCTCCACTCAGCAAGCACTTTTTCTTACAGCTTTTACCCTCTCTGATAGCTCCCTTTTTTTGATGACCATATCGTATCATAAACTGATTTGTTGCATTTGTTAATGCGATTGGCAGTTTATCAAGCCAATGTAAATGAATAAATAAATAAAATAAAATAAATCTGTATATACAATAGGACAAAACTAGGACTAGGTCACGCCGGGTCCTTATGACCATGTGATGGACTGGAAATACAATCTGTGATGACAAAGAACACAGTTGAAATGCAATGCGTATCTAAAGACTACAAAATGTACTGAGTCATACCTACTTTCCAAAAATAGCTCATGCCATGTCAGTTCATCCTTGGTTGTGTTAGAGATTCTAGAGCATGATCAAGAACTATACCCATTATCTGGATATGTGCTTATGAGCAGTGTTTGACAATTGTTTTTATTTTATTTTATTTGTACCCCGCGCTTTCCCACTCATGGCAGGCTCAATGCGGCTTACATGGGGCAATGGAGGGTTAAGTGACTTGCCCAGAGTCACAATTGTGATCCAAAAAAAGGAAAATCCCATTTCCTTTGATGGATATCTCTCAGCATCTCTGGAAAGCTTACTGATGATATTCTGGTCAATATTCAGCCTGTGACCGTCAGTGTTCTGGTTACAATGGGTTTTATATACCTGGATATTCAGCTCCAGGCCAAACCTGGCTTCTGGTGCTGAATATCTGGGTATAATATGGCTGCTGGCACTTACTTGTGCACTAGCAATATTCAGACTGGTTCCAGGATAACGTTGGGACAGCCTCTTTGCTATCTTAATGTTATTCAGATAGCTGTTGAGTTAGTAGGCTGAAGCGAGAGGATATCAAGCTGTGTTAGAGTAATAACCCGTGTTATTTTCCCCTTAATACAACTTAAAGGGCACTATCGCAGGTTGTCTTACCTTAATGCAGTGACAACGAGAGTTCTATGTTATGTCATTAAGATCTCAGTCAAAATTGTCCAAAAGCGTGATCATATGTGAAGTCACGTACATACAACTCGATTAATGGAAAGGGTCTGAGAAAAAAGTCTACAAAACCGGACAAAGACTCCAACACAGATCCATTCCCCGAAATGATAAGTGTTCCAAGGGGATTAGTCAAGGATTTATGAATTTTGGGTAGGGTGTAAATTGTGGGAATAACTGGATGTTCTACTTCTGAGAACATTTCTCTTTGAGTGTCAGGTAACCAGAACTGTATGCATAATCATAAATAGTAAGGTAATTAAATTTGCTGATGACACAAAGTTTATAAATTGCAAGAAGAGTGTGAAAAATTGCAAGAGGATATTACGAGACTGGTAGACTGGGCATCCAAATGGCAGTTGATGTTTAATGTGAGCAAGTGCAAAGTGAGGCATGTGGGAAAGAGGAACCCAAACTATAGCTATGTGATGCAAGGTTCCCCATTAGGAGTCACCGACCAGGAAAAGGATCTAGGTGTCACTGTTGATGATATGTTGAAATCCTCTGTTCAGTGTGCAGTGGTGGCTAAGAAAGCAAATAGAATGTTAGAAATTATTAGGAAAGGAATGGAAAACAAAAATGAGAATGTTATAATGCCTTTGTATCAGTCCATGCTGTGACTGCACCTCTAATACTGAGGGCAATTCTAGTCACTGCATCTCAAAAAAGATGTGGTGTAATTAGAAAAGTTACAGAGAAGGGCGACAAAAATGATAAAAGGGATGGGAGAACTTCCCTATAAGAAAAGGCTAAAGCGGATATGGCTGTTCAGTTTAAAAAGACAGCTGAGGGGAGATATGATAGAGGTCTATAAAATACTGAGTGGAATGTCATAAGTAGAGGTAAATCGCTTTTCCAAAAATACTAGGACTAGGGGACACACAATGAAGCTATTAAGTAGTAAATGTAAAACAAACCAGAGAAAATATTTCTTCACTCAACGTGTAATTAAAGTCTGGAATTTGTTGCCAAATAATGTAATAAAAGCAGTTAGCATAGTAGGTTTTAAAAAAAGGTTTGGATAATTTCCTAAAAGAAAAGTCCATAAGCCATTATGAAGATGGACTTGGCAAAATCCATTGCTTATTTCTAGGATAAGCAGCACAAAATCTATTTTACTGTTCTGGGATCTTGCCAGGTACTTGTGACCTGGATTAGCCACAGCTGGAAACAGGATACTGGGCTTGATGGATCATCAGTCTGTCCCAGTATGGCAACACTTATGTTCTTATGTTATTTAAGTCAATGTGGGGTACATAATAATGAGATGCAAAATTTGTCAAAGTAGTGGGCAGAGTTCCCCCAAAGTGAAAGTTCCTCTTGGGCTCCCCCCAATTAAGCCCACTTCCCATAATGCCAGCTCAACCATTACTCTCCACAACCTGAAGGTCTCCCTAGTGCTGACTCCCACGAGTGGAACTTTCCTATCCCCCAATACAGGATTCTGCAGGCTCTCCCATCATCCAGAAGTCCCCCCCCCTCCTACCTTAGTTGAAATTTCTGGGGTCATGTGGTCCAGGCAGGAGTCAAACCCTAACTTTTCCTGCCCTGCCAACTCCTTCACCCAAAGGGCACCAGTGACCCTAGCAGTAGTCTTTTGGTATCATATGATGCCTTTATATAGAAACATGACTTCTAATGACAGTGCCTTGAGACTACCACTAGGGGTTGCCAGACCCATTTTAAGTGAAGGTGCTAGCAGGGCAGTAGTGACTTGGCGGCCTGATGCTTCCAGGCTCGGGTAATAATATTGCTTGTGCGGTGACTCATAAGTGTCATTATTCATTTGCAATGGGAGTCAGCAACCTGTGGTATTAAGTTACTGCATGTTGGTGACTCTCATGATAAATCAAAGTGCAGCAAAAGCCTGTCTTTTACTGCACGCTGATAACTTCTTCGGTGAATATTGCACTAACTGAGTAACTCCCAGATCGGATAGTGTGCTGAGGTGGTCTGACTGGACTTTCAGAGGCAAGTTCCACTGAAAACCTGGTTATGACCTGATGGACTCAGATAAGTCCTGCTGAATATCAGGCCCTCTATTTGAATTAAGTATAGACATATGCTGAACAGTTTGACACAAATTGACAGTGATTCTATTTCTAGTTAATTATTTTAAGTGTGTACAAGCTGTTCCTAAGGATTAGGGATGGTTGGTACATTTCTATACTTATATCTTACTAATATGAACATTAAATAAAAATTAATCTTTTGATCCTTTTAAATACTTTGACATAGGGGGCATAATTAAACGGGGTGCCCAAGTTTTCCTGAGGACGTCCTCGCAGGACGTCCCCGTGAAGGGGCGGGGAAACCCGTATTATCGAAACAAGATGGGCGTCCATCTTTCGTTTCGATAATATGGTTGGGGACGCCCAAATCTCAACATTTAGGTCGACTTTAGAGATGGTTGTCCTTAGAGATGGTCATCCCTGGTTTTTGGCGATATTGCAAACCGAGGACGCCCATCTCAAAAATGACCAAATGCAAGCCCTTTGGTCATGGGAGGAGCCAGCATTCGTACTGCACTGGTCCCCCTGACATGCCAGGATACCAGCCGGGCACCCTAGGGGGCACTGCAGTGGACTTCAGAAATTGCTCCCAGGTGCATAGCTCCCTTACCTTGGGTGCTGAGCCCCCCAAAACCCACTACCCACAACTGTACAACACTACCATAGCCCTAAGGGGTGAAGGGGGTCACCTAAATGTGGGTACAGTGGGTTTCTGGTGGGTTTTGAAGGGCTCACATTTACCACCACTAGTGTAACAGGTGGGGGGGGGCCTGGGTCCGCCTGCCTGAAGTGCACTGCACTCACTAAAACTGCTCCAGGGACCTGCATACTGCTGTCAGGGAGCTGTAGGATCGTTATCACAGATAATAAATTATCTGCATCCAGGTTCCCCTAAGCAGAACTATCTGCAAGCAAATAATCCTGAATTAGGTCTAGGGGTGGGAACCTTGGAACCTAGCCAAATACTTCCGTTAGAAAGGAATGCGACTAGAAAAGCAAACTGAATATATTAGATTTATTATGGTATATCAGGTAAGAAAATAGAGCTAAGGTATACAAAATAGAACTCTGCAAAGCTTTGGCTGAATACAAAATCACTGGCTGATAAAAATTACACTCAATCGTCACACTACTAAACACTACTTCTTACTGGTTAACAGATAATATTACACCACTGATAAGTCACACTATGTTACGAGGTAGTACAGTTATTAGCAGCTTCTCCTGATCACAAGTATGACGGCACCAGCCTTCTGCTCAGGTAAATACCACTAACTAGCCCCCGACTAGTAGGAAATGAATCACCGTGTTTCTCACCAGGCTGAGACCTCAGGGTCGTCTCTCTCGGGAGCTGGCACGGGACATGTCACAGACTCAAGCTGATATAGCAGCGAGTCTTAGTCAGAGCTGGAAGGGAACTCTGCAGCAGATAAGGAGGGCACAGGTCACTCCGTGCTGATACAGCTGAACCACGATACTTTCCTCCAGATACACAGTTCATCAGTTGGTGGACCTTATTAGGTCTCACTGGTCTTATTTTCACCTCCACCTTCTTCCAAGGCTTCTTACTAACTCCTTTCTTTGTTCCCGCTCTCCCCGTACCTCTTGGTCCGGTGGCTGCAGGAACCAATCTGGATCTTTCTCGGATCACTGCCTGGCAAGAACAGTTCGTTGTTCTTGACCTTCAAGTTGTTACATTTTGGTAAGCATTTTCTGTTTCTCACCCGCCTTGCTGGAACCAGCCTCTCAGGAGATAAGGGGGGCCTGGTTTGCCCACAGCATGTCCTTGGTGTTGAGCTTCTGCTGTAATTTTCCACAAGCTGCAAAGCTGTTTCTTGCTGACACAGAGATGTGCGGGTCAGAGTTTACAGCCTCCATTTTGCTGTCATAGGATTATACAGGCCAAGGCCCGCAAGGTGAGACACACAGGGAAATACTCCTACAGAGCTGGGTATGACATTTCAGGCTGGCAAAAAAATATTTTTAAAGTTTTCTTTTATTGCCAGCCTGAAATGTCATACCCAGCTCTGTAGGAGTATTTCCCTGTGTGTCTCACCTTGCGGGCCTTGGCCTGTATAATCCTATGACAGCAAAATGGAGGCTGTAAACTCTGACCCGCACATCTCTGTGTCAGCAAGAAACAGCTTTGCAGCTTGTGGAAAATTACAGCAGAAGCTCAACACCAAGGACATGCTGTGGGCAAACCAGGCCCCCCTTATCTCCTGAGAGGCTGGTTCCAGCAAGGCGGGTGAGAAACAGAAAATGCTTACCAAAATGTAACAACTTGAAGGTCATCCCCGATTTCCTCCACTGGCCATCTGGTCAGTTCAGGCACCTTTTTGAGGCTTGGTTGCAAGAAAAAATTGACCAAGTAAAGTAGGCCAAGTGCTCGTCAGGGATGCCCTTCTTTTTTCCATTATCGGCCGAGGACACCCATGTGTTAAGCACGCCCCAGTCCCGCCTTCGCTATGCTTCCAACATGCCCCCAGGAACTTTGGTCGTCCTCGCGACGGAAAGCAGTTGGGGACGTCCAAAATCAGCTTTTGATTATGCTGATTTGGGCGACCCTGGGAGAAGGACGCCCATCTCCCAATTTGTGTCGAAAGATGGGCACCCTTCTCTTTCGAAAATAAGCCTGATAGTCTACCTTGCGTAGGAAGCAATGGATTTGAGGGTAATAACTGGTGTAGAAAGACACTGTAGCATGTAGGGCTTCACAAAATAAACAGAAGATATAAAGTGTGGCTAAAGATAAAAAAGGAGCCATTTTTTTCTCTCAGAAGATGAGTGAATTCCTTCAAAAAGGCGGTAAATAAATCCTAATAAATAAATAAAATTATTGTTTGATTTTTTAGTATCCATTACATTAAAATTAATAATTCGCATTGGAACGATAACTCTCAAGTGAATGTTTATCTCTGGTGGAACTGGATTTTATTATACAAAACAGTTTATTACTTATTTCTCGCTTGGTCCTCCAGCTGGTCTTAAGAAATGGAAAACTTTAGACCTTTTTCTCTCTTCTATTACCTAGCCATATAGCATTGTTTTTAAAACTCAGCATTGTTTATTATAGATTGTATTGTATATGTTTTTTTTCTGTTTTGAAAATGTTTGTTTTATTTTTAAAATTTAAAAAATTCAATAAAAATATTAAAAAAAGAAAAAAGGAGCCAACAAAGTCTTAGAAGGAGAAAGAGAATAAGAGCAAAGATAAGTCTTACTCTGCTATTCATAAAGGGGTAAATATTCAGTGGAGTGGAAGAGTAGCCTAATGGTCACAGCAATGGGCAAAGAACCTGGATACCTGGGTTCAGTTCCCACTGCAGCTCCTTCTGATTCTTGGCAAGTCACTTAACCCTCCATTACTGCAGGTGCAAAAACAGATTGTGAGCTCTGGATGGCTCTGTCAACCTCAGTCTTGCTGAGTCTGGATGGCGGGATGAGGGCTAGGAACTGACTAACTCAGGACAGATGCATTGTATGTTCATTCAACACAGCTAAGACCTTGTACACCAAAATGGTTTGTGTGTGCTTACTATATTGATAAGGGGGAGGGGAGGGAGCATACAGCTGTCTTGGTTACACCACGAGTGTCACAGTCATTCGTAAAGCATGAACTAAAACCATGTATTTAACTTCTCAAAGTGCTGTGCAATGTACACACATATAAAACATATCCAAAACCAGTTGCAAAAACTTGATTATAATGTTTGACTGATTACAATGACACGCATTAAGTGGATGAGGAAAACCTACCACCAAGCTTAAGTAGAATAAAAACATTTTGTCAGGTGTGCTTCAGAGGGTTACAGCGATATTAATGCCTTCAACAGCATGCGTGAGCCCTGTGTTAAAATACCATCATTAACATTGTGACTGTACGTTTGTGCTGCTCCAATCTGCACATTACCTGTCGGTGAATTTCCACTGTGCAGGCACTTTTCCTAGACCAAAACAAACTCTTAAATGTTGATTCAGGGGATAGGGGTGATGTAGAAGAGGGGCTCCCACCCCCCAGGTAGTTGTAACTAAAAGCTCACGCCCTTGTAGGGCAACAGATTCTTGCTTTGATTGGAGTAGAAGCCAAAAGGAGCAAGAAATGAAAAGTGGAATGAAAGGTAGTGGAAGGCACTGCATAGTGCAAAGAACATGAAGATAAACTAAACTATCCACTTTATAATTGAAAGAGAAAAACGCCTAGATTTCGACCCAAATCGGGAGATAGACGTTTATCTCACAAAAACGAATAAATCGGTATAATGGAAAGCCGATTTTGGACGTTTTCAACTGCACTCCATCGCGGAAGCGTACAAAGTTGACGGGGGCGTGTCGGAGGCGTGGCGAAGGTGGAACTGGCGCGTGGTTATCGGCCGAGGAGAGATGGGCGCCTTTCACCAATAATGGAAAAAACGTATGCGTTTGTAGCTAGAATTTAGGGCACTATTCCTGGACCCTGTTTTTTCAAGAATAAGGCCCCCAAAAGTGCCCTAAATGACCAGATTACCACCAGAGGGAATCGGGGATGACCTCCCATGACTCCCCCAGTGGTCACTAACCCCCTCCCACCACAAAACATGATGTTTCACAACTTTTTATTTTCACCCTCAAATGTCATGCCCACCTCCCTGGCAGCAGTATGCAGGTCCCTGGAGCAGTTGTTAGGGGGTGCAGTGGACTTCAGGCAGGTGGACCCAGGCCCATCCCCTCCTACCTGTTACAATTGTGCTGCTTAATGCTTAGTCGTCCAACCTCCCCAAACCCACTGTACCCACATGTAGGTGCCCCCCTTCACCCCTTAGGGCTATAGTAATGGTGTAGACTTGTGGGCAGTGGGTTTTGAGGGGGATTTGGGGGGGCTCAACACACAAGGGAAGGGTGCTATGCACCTGGGAGCTCTTTTACCTTTTTTTTTGTTTTTGTAAAAGTGCCCCCTAGGGTGCCCGGTTGGTGTCCTGGCATGTGAGGGGGACCAGTGCACTACGAATCCTGGCCCCTCCCACGAACAAATGCCTTGGATTTATTCGTTTTTGAGCTGGGCGCTTTCATTTTCTATTATCACTGAAAAACAAAAACGCCCAGCTCACAAATTGTCGAATAAAACATGGACGTCTATTTTTTTCAAAAATACGGTTCGGTCCGCCCCTTCACGGACCCGTTCTCAGAGATAAACGCCCATGGAGATAGACGTTTTCGTTCAATTATGCCCCCCAACGACTCTTATTGTAGAAGCTCTATTCATGTTTTCGACATCGGAAAATCAGCATTTAGACATCCATACTGCATGGACATCTACATCTCTATTTTATAAAGCTGGGAAATGGATGTCTAAAACTGTAGTATGTGCTTAAGGCAAGGAGGCACGGTCATAGTAACATAGTAACATAGTCTGGGTGTGTGTTTTGGGTGGAACTAGGGAGGGGCCAAAATATGGACATCCAACTCCAATTTCAGAAAGGGAAGGGACATGCATGTCCAAAAAGATGGATGCTGTTATCAGGGGCGTAGCCAGACTTTGGCAGGAGGGGGGTCCAGATCCGGAGGTGAGGGGGTACATTTTAGCCCCCCCCCATGTGCCGCTGACCCCCCACCACTTTTGACCCCCCTCCCCTGTCTCCTTTGACCCCCCTCCTGCCGCCGCCAACCCTCCCCCACCACCGCCAGGTACCTTTGCTGGCGGGGGTCCCCAACCCCCCCAGCCGAAGTCTGCTTCAGCGCCGGTCTCCAGCGCGTTCGCTGATCTGGATTCTGTTTCTGTGAGTCCTGACATCCTGCACGACGTCAGGACTCACAGAAACAGAATCCAGATCAGCAATGTGCCGGAGACTGGCGCTGAAGAGGACTTCGGCTGGCGGGGGTTGAGGACCCCCGCCAGCAAAGGTACCTGACAACAGTGGTGGGGGAGGGTTGGTGGCGGCGGGAGGGAGGGTTCAAATGTGGCGGGGGAGGGTCGGCGGTGGGGGGGGTGAAAGCAGGGGGGCCAGGGCTAAATCTGCGGGGGCCCATGCCCCCGTGGCTCCACCTAGCTACGCCCCTGGTTGTTATGTAGACCTTGTACTCAGCAGGATACAGAAAGGTGCTCTGATTGAGCAGCTCTCCACTGGAAGGATTCAGGGAAGTCACCTCTTTAATTCCACAGTGGTTGCTGCCTCCCCCCTTCCCCAAAAGTGAAATGGCAAGGGATACTGGACTTGTGACATCTTCAGGAACTATGGAGGTTCATGGTACTAAATGTTTTTAAAAATTAATTTCTTATATACCACCATACACCCATAGCCTTAGCTGTACTTTCAACGGGATACGTTTTTACGAGAAACCCGAAGAATAGACCGAGCAGAAGCTTTGGCCCGAGTTTTTCCAATATAGCTATTCATGAAAACAAGATTTTTTTGTATGGTGAAAAGACTCCTGATGCAGGCCTGACAGGCCGAAACACAGCTGTGTTGAGTCCCGATCACCTTTCCCTTTTTATTTTTATAATCAATAAACATTTTTAAAATTGATTTCTGTGAGGTCGTCCTTTTTAATTTTAACTTTAGTTGTCTTCGCTGTTTTGTTTTTTGTCCATTAGCTCATGGCCATTACCGTGGGAGCCCTTATTGTCAACTATTTAGGATGCGATGAGGGCTCCTTTGCTACTCCCATGTTAATCGGGTAGTGAGCGGTTGTGTGCCCGTGCTGTCCAGTTAGTGCAGGCATGCCTACTCTCCACATACGGGCACACCTCCTGTGCTGGAAATTAAAAGAAATATTTTCCAGCACGGGATTAGCACTCGCTAATTGGAAAACTACAGCAGGATGCCTCAGCACGTCCCGTGGTAGTACTCTTTTAGCGTGTGGTAGGCCTATGTTAGGCCTACCGCACCGTAGCAAAGAAAGGACTTTCGTTCATAAGTGTATTATAACATTTGAATATATGTGAAAAAAATGTTAAACTGAATGTGTGAAACAAATTGTGAAAGCGGCCAAATAATGAGAAAAGTGGTCAAATAAACCAAAAATAAATCAAAAATGTTTTGCCCTGCTGCTCTAACACTTACCAGGGCAATTTTCAAAGCCTTACATGAGAGCTAAACGTCGCTATGTGCATTGCAAACAAAATCGACTATTCAAAATTGTTGGAAGGTAATTCTATAAAGCATTTGCTGTGTGTGTAGCCTGTTGTACACGTACAAAATCATCTGATGGAATACATGCATAGGCAGGTGGAAAGAGTTAAGGCATTTCCACGAATTCAGCACCCTTTCCGTGAAGAAGTATTTCCTCAGGTTCCTTCTGATTCTGTCCCCTTTCACCTTCACCCTATGCCCCCTCGTTCCAGAGCTTCCTTTCAATTGAAAGAGACTTGTCTCATGTGCACTTATGCTGTGTAGGTATTTAAATGTCTCTATCATATCTACCCTCTTCCGCATTTCTTCCAAAGTATATATATTGAGATCTTCAAGTCTGTCCCCATACGCTTTATGATGGTCTCCAGAATTGTACACAACATTCTCAGCAGAGGTCTCACCAGAGTCATACAGAGGCATCATCACCTTGTTTTTCCTACTGGCCATTCCTCTCCCTAGGCACCCAAGCATCCTTCTAGCTACTACCATCGCAAATTCTATAGACACGATGGATAAAATGAACCTCCATATACATTTGCATGTAGCAAATTACAAGCTACATGCAATCATGTGTACTTTACAAAACAACATATGCAAATTGCAAGTCTGTCTATGCTCTGTCCAAACTCCACCCCAGAACTCACTTATACCAAATGCGTATACAGGTATGCATGATCTTGTCATCATGCAAACTTTACATATTGGATAACTTTATAAGTGGCATTATACGTGCACCTATTGGCATATATGCATGAAACTGATGTCATAAAATTGCCCCCTACAGGAAGAGTTGGATTTAAGATTTGGCACCCTTAGGCAAGACCAGAAAGCAGTGGGAGGGGGAGTTTGGAGATTCCAAAAATTAGAGACCCAGGAGAGGAATAGAGGAAGGCCATAGTACCCTTTAAACAGCACAGGAAGATGGCCTGGGAATTTGGCACCTTCCAAATTTTGCACCCTAGGCAGTTTATTTATTGATTGCATTTGTATCCCACACTTTCCCACCTCTTTGCAGGCTCAATGTGGCTTACAATACATCATGAATAGTGGAAATACATGGTAAGATAGACATTTAGTATTACAGAGGATCTTGGGTAACATGATTGTGAATAAAATATGATAGTAGGATAACAAGCAGATATTTTTTTATTTATTTTATTTATTAGTAGCATTTGTATCCCACATTTTCCCACCTATTTGCAGGCTCAATGTGGCTTACATTTGCCGTAATGGCGATTGGCATTCCGGACTACAAATATGCACATGGTTTTGCAATCAAGTGCGTACAAACATGGTGAAAGAATGCATTGAGGGGCATAATCGAACGAAAACGTCTATCTCCATGGGCATTTATCTCCGAGAACGGGTCCGTGAAGGGGCGGACCGAACCGTATTTTCGCAAAAAAATAGACGTCCATGTTTTATTCGACAATGTGTGAGCTGGGCGTTTTTGTTTTTCAGCGATAATGGAAAATGAAAGCGCCCAGCTCAAAAACAAATAAATCCAAGGCATTTGTTCGTGGGAGGGGCCAGGATTCGTAGTGCACTGGTCCCCCTCACATGCCAGGACACCAACCGGGCACCCTAGGGGGCACTTTTACAAAAACACAAAAAAAAGGTAAAAGAGCTCCCAGGTGCATAGCACCCTTCCCTTGTGTGTTGAGCCCCCCAAATCCCCCTCAAAACCCACTGCCCACAAGTCTACACCATTACTATAGCCATAAGGGGTGAAGGGGGGCACCTACATGTGGGTACAGTGGGTTTGGGGGGGTTGGACGACTAAGCATTAAGCAGCACAATTGTAACAGGTAGGGGGGGGATGGGCCTGGGCCCACCTGCCTGAAGTCCACTGCACCCCCTAACAACTGCAGGAAAAGTGCCCTAAATTCTAGCTACAAACGCATACTTTTGTTCCATTATCGGCGAAAGGTGCCCATCTCTGTTCAGCCGATAACCACGCCCCAGTTCCGCCGTCGCCACACCTCTGACACGCCCCCATCAACTTTGTCCGCATCCGCGACGGAGTGCAGTTGAAAACGTCCAAAATCGGCTTTCGCTTATACCGATTTATTCGTTTTTGGGAGATAAATGTCTATCTCCCGATTTGGGTCGCAATATAAGCGTTTGTCTCTTTCGATTATAAGCAGGATAGTGATCTTGCGTACATATTAGTACATGGTTTTACAATCAAGTGCGTACATACATGGTAGGAGAATACATCGTGATCTTGTGTAGGTGTCAGCATTATGTAGTTGCTCAGGTGAGGACATTAGGGTGAGAGTATTTGTTGGTCTTTGTGGTATGCCTTGTCAAAGAGATGTGTCTTCGGTAGTTTGCGGAAGTTTGTTAGTTCATAGATCTTTTTTAAATTGCACGGTAACGCGCTCCAGAATTGTGTGCTCAGGTAGGAAAAGGTCGACGCATGCATTAGTTTGTATTTTAGACCTTTGCAGTTGGGGGAAATGAAGATTGAGGAATGTTGCCTGACTTGCCTATACCTAATCCCCAGACCTGACCAAAAAAGAAGAAACCAAGTCTTAGCCTTTACTCTCTGCATTATTGAAACCGGTGTTGCGTTGGGTATTATGTTTTAAAAACGTGTAACCTTTTCTTGTGTGTGTGTGTCGCCGAAACATTATTTCTTATGAAGGGAGAAAATGTCTTGCTTGCAGTAATTTTTCTCCTGCTCAAAGCCTCAAACTTCAGAAAAATCCTCCTAACCTTTGATACAATCATATTCTTCCTATGAGCAGATATGAAAGTTATGAAAGATTATTAACCCAGAGAGGATGGTGCAATAGCAGTGGTGTCTGTCAGTATTGAAAGAGATCTGAATAGGATCAAGTGGGATTTCCTTTATATATCACAAGCTAGACCCAAGTCAGTGAAAACTTATTAACTAGTTTAAGGTCTTATAGTAATCCTTGTCATTTCCACACTCCTCTGGTACACACAGCACAGTCTTCATTCAGTTTTCCCACAAAGGTTTGAAACGCATTCTATCTGAGTTCAGATTTTGGGAGGTACATGCTTGGAGAAGCCATGGTTAGAGGGCCAACTGCAGAGATATGACCTACCTAAGGCTACCAATAAATCCGGGGTAATCTGCATACACAGTACCAACACAGCAAATCTTCACCAGTGCTACTTCAATGATCCCTTCAAACGTTTTAGTTATGATTTTTTATTTTTCATTTATTTATTTTTATGAGAGAAAAGACCTCAGAGACCCGCAAAGAAGTTCATGTCCTTGCTTCTTCCACAGGAACTTTTATCTTTCATTGGTCTAAAAACTCCCATTTTTTAATGTAGTAAAAGCAAGACTTTCAAAAATGTGCCTCCATACTTAGGGTGATTTAAATTTGAACAACACCAGAAATACAAGCACTTTTATCTTGGTATGCCTGACGGGACACCGTTTCACCTCAGCAAAATTTCCTCAGGGGCACAGTGCTATAGCCACTTTATCCACCACAACTGAATTACTAAAAAATAAAACAAAAACAAGAATTAACTCATAAATCGTAGCTCCCAATGGGATTTTCCCCACTCATGGTGAAACAGACAGGATGTGATGTCATTAGGAAGCGTTTAAATTAACATGGAGGTATCTGACGTTTCAGCACCATTTTGAAACTGATTGTGAACAATGTGAGGTGAGTGAACCATGAGTAGGGAAAATCCCATTAAGATCTATGATTTCTGAGTTAATTCTTGTTTTTTCTTTTGGTTTTTAATTTTTTAGAAACTCAGTTGTGTTGGATAAATTGGCTATAGCACTGAGCCCCTGAGGAAGCTTTGCCGAGGTGCCCCATCGGCATACAAAGATAAGTGCTTGTATTTCTGGCATTGTTCAAATTTAAATCACCACAGGGTATGGAGTCACATTTTTGAAAGTAGTGCATTTATTATATTAAAAAACAGGAGTTTTTAGACCAAAGAAAGATAAAAGTTCCTGTGCAAAAGGCAAGGACATGACCTTCTGTACAGGTCTTTTCTCCCATATAAAAAAATAAATGAAAATTAACAATCATAAAAAAAAACGTTTGACGGGATCATCAGAGGTAGCACTGGTGAAGATTTGCTGTGTTGGTATTGTTTACCTTTGCTTATACGACCAGTGTTTGACTGCATTTTTGGCTAGTAACCTGCGTACACCCCCAGATTCTATATATGTCACAAAAAATTGAGCACGGATCCCAGATCTACAATCAAAATAATTAGTTCATGAGGTGTAATCATTTAATTATTGGCATTAACAAGCACTTAATTAGCACTAATTATGATTTGTGCACTGATCTGGATGTGTGCTATTCTATAACATTGGGCGCCTTCCTATCTGACCCTGTTCCTCTTTACCATAGCTGTCTGCTACTCAGTGGCGTAGCTACGTGGGGCCACGGGGGCCTGGGCCCTCATAGATTTGGCCCTGGACCCCCCTGCTGACGGCCCTCTTGACCCCCCTCCCGCCGCCAACCCGCTGTCGCCTAACTTTGCTGGCGGGAGACCCCAACCCCCGCCAGCCGAGGTCCTCTTCTTCCGGCGCAAGGCTTCATTCTGTTTCTGAGTCTGGTCAGACTCACAGAAACAGAACGAAGCCTTGCAGATCAGCCAGCAACGGGGCCGCTGGCTGATCTGCAAGGCTTCGTTCTGTTTCTGTGAGTCTGACGTGCTGCACATACTCACAGAAACAGAACGAAGCCTTGCGCCGGAAGAAGAGGACCTCAGCTGGCGGGGGTTGGGGTCCCCTGCCAGCAAAGGTAGGCGATGGCGGTGGCGGGGGAGGGTTGGTGGCAGGAGGGGGGGGTTGAGAGGTTCGTCGGCAGGGGAGGGTCAAAGTTGGAGGTGGCGGCGGTCGGCAATGGCGGGGGGGGGGGGGGGGGGGGGGGGGCGGCGGCGCCGGGGGGAGCTAAAATGTGTCCCCTCACCTCTGGCTCTGGATCCCCCTCCCGCCAGTCTGGCTACACCCCTACTGCTACTACTAGATACCTCGGTTTTGATCTTCCTTTTGACCTGACTTGAAATCAGCCATCTAAATTTGGATGTTGTGTTGTAGGCACAGATATCAGATTCTGCTGCCTCCACTGTCACTGTGGCATAATTTGTACCAGACAAACCATAAATGTCGATTTGGGTACCATTACTAAATTTGCTTAAAATGCAATCTGCAACAACAAGCAACATTCCCTCTAAGCGGTGAGGGAGTCCTCCACCTAAATTCCTGCCAGTGTGGGCTTATCATTTATTAAAATTTCTAACACTGCCTGATTAACAAAATGAACAAGTTAAAATTAAAATAGAAAGAAATTTGATTAAATAACACAGGGAAGACCTAACCATTCAACCAGAATTAAGCAAGCATACAACTAAATAAAGAGTAAATTAACTATTGTGAGTGTCTACTACTACTACTAATCATTTCTATAGTGCTACTAGATGTATGCAGCACTGTACATACCATATGCAAGTACTTTCTCTGTCCCTCGGGACGCACATGAGGAGAGGCCCCACCCCTGATGATGCACGCTGGCAGAAGGCTATGGGAAACGCCGGTGCTGGAGGGAGAACGGCGCTTCAGGGAGTAAAAATAATCAGACCACGCGGACGGGGAGAGCGGGCAAAAGAGGCAGGAAAAGATTGACGCCTCACTTGGGTTGGGGCTTGTTAGGGTGGGCGGGCCTGAAGGAAAAGTGGCTGGGCCTGGGCCCCTGACCGGCCAGGGACACACGGGGTCTGTATTGTTGATCAGAAGTAATCCTGTTTCAAAATGGTTGTTTAACTTTGATTGTACAAAAACAAGTTGGAATGCAGGAGATAAGACACAGCTCTAACTAATTTGGTATGGAAAGGGGAGGATGGCACTTATTTTCCCAGGTCCAGCTTGGCCACCTGGACTTGGGAAAGCCTGTGATCATGTTCCCACAGACGTAAGCATAGAAGCATTCTGTAATTTTCCCTCAGAAGCTTTGAGTAACTTTCCTTAGCTCTGGACATGAGCTCAGAGCCTATAAAAAGGGAGGGCTTGTCACAGTGGGTTGGGGGTTAATCTGTGAGTAACGTACGGACTGCGCAGAAGGTTTGGTCCTGGTTCAAAAGCTCCGGGCTCACGCTGTACCGGCCCCCCCCCCCCAGCTGTTGATAAGAGCCTGGATGATGGAGACCAGTGATGATTGTATGTGTAATTATTGTTTATATAGCTAATCATTGTATTGCTTCTTTTCCTGGTCTAAGAGATGTAGAGGCCAGTGATGTAATGATTATGTGCTAATCATTGTGTTTGTTTCTTTCCTGGTCTAATAACTCTTTGCATTGCTTAGATGTAGAGATCAGTGATGTAATGATTGTTTATACAGCTAACCATTGTGTTTATAGAGCTAATTATTGTATATGAGCTAACCATTATATATATATGTATATATATTAACCATTGTAGAATTTAGCTTCCCTAATAAAGGTTTCATTTACTTCTCACTAATCCAAAAGAATCCACGGTAATCATCGAGCAGTCTGTGTTAGTGAGACAGGCTGTAAATCCATAGCAGATCAGAAAGGTAATTGTGGGCTGTTCTATGGCTTAGAATTGAAGAATTTGTCTGTCAATATTGGGAGCATTGCTTTAGCCAGGGAACTTCTCTGTTTGTTTTATCACTGACAGTGACAACATCAGTTCCTGCATACAATGCAGAGGCCTGGGCAGTTCCTTTGATACCTGAGAGTTGTGTGTTTTCCGATGACATTTAACTGTTATTGCAATGAAGCATCACATATGGGTTTTGTTTGAATTTCACTTTAAGGTTTGCTTCCGTCTGAAAATGTCAAGTTAAAGGCTAGATTTCAGCTTGCTTTACAGGAAAGCCTTCCATTAAGATGTTTCCAAACTATCTTCTCCTAACATATAAGACATGGCCAGCGTAACTGAGCCCATAAAAACATTCTTCCATAATTGGTGAGTTGAACTGTTGGTAGCCTTGAACTGTCAGCACCTGATGTAATACACACCATCATGACATCGCTTGCACTTTTATACCAGTCTGTATTTTATAACAAACTGATTGTGGCTGGACAGATTTGGATGGGCCGGAGTGGGGCTTTGATGACAGCTTCAGTAGTTGGAGAACAAAGCCAGTGCCGGGCAGACCTCTACGGTCTATGCTCTGAAAATGACAAGGACAAATCAAGATCAAGTGTGCACATGTAGTATCACATCATACCTTCCGCTATGAGTTTATCTTGTTGGGTAGACTGGATGGACTGTGCAGGTCTTTACCTGCCATCATCTACTAAAGAGAAAAACGTCCAAAAAGTGACTTAAATCTGCATTTGGATGTTTTTCTCACAAAAATACGTTGGGGATCATATCGTGAATATAGTCATTGAGCAGCATCAGCGATTTCACGGCTAGGTCTCCAAAAGAAGCCGTTTGCAAAACAGGTCCCCATCGGGACCTTAGCCAACTCAGGATGGATCAAACATATTGCGTTGTGAGTTTGTGGATTATCTCACTGCTTGAAGATTGGATCCTCCTCGCTGTTGGATTAAGAGCCTGGATGCTTGAGTGTGTGATATTTTGATGCAATGAAAAGCAGCTTTACAACGCAACAAAAGTTAAGTGTGCCTTTCGATTTATTTTGATACACATGGTTTATTTTTTTACATTATTAAAGACATTATTAAACTGATTAGTAAATTTTGACATTATTAAAGAGATTGGTAATTGTTTGGAGGTTTTTCAGACCTATGATTACTTTTTGATTGTTTACAGTAAACGGTAAACATTTCTGACTAAGTGTATTCTATAAGCGGCATCTAGATATAAGCAGGGTATATGGAGTACACTTAGAGGGGCATAATCGAACGGGGTGCCCAAGTGTTCTTGGGGCTGTCCTCGCAGGACAGCTCCATGAAGGGGAAACAAGATGGGCGTCCATCTTTTGTTTTGATAATATGGTCGGTGACGTCCAAATCTCAACATTTAGGTCGACCTTAGAGATGGTCGACCTAAATGTTGAGATGGTCAACCTTGGAGATGGTTGTCCCCGGTTTTCGGCCATAATGGAAACCGAGGACGCCCATCTCAAAAATGACCAAATGCAAGCACTTTGGTCGTGGGAGGAGCCAGCATTCGTAGTGCACTGGTCCCCTAGACATGCCAGGATACCAACCGGGCACCCTAGGGGGCACTGCAGTGGACTTCAGAAATTGCTCCCAGGTGCATAGCTCCCTTACCTTGGGTGCTGAGCCCCCCAAAACCCACTACCCACAACTGTACAACACTACCATAGCCCTAAGGGGTGAAGGGGGTCACCTAAATGTGGGTACAGTGGGTTTCGGGTGGGTTTTGGAGGGCTCACATTTACCACCAGAAGTGTAACAGGTAGGGGGGGGTGGGCCTGGGTCCGCCTGCCTGAAGTGCACTGCACCCACTAAAACTGCTCCAGGGACCTGCTTACTGCTGTCAGGGAGATGGGTATGACATTTGAGGCTGGCAAAAAATTTTTTAAAGTTTTTTGTTAGGGTGGGAGGGGGTTGGTGACCACTGGGGGAGTAAGGGGAGGTCATCCCCGATTCCCTCCTGTTGTCATCTGGTCAGTTCAGACACCGTTTTTGAAGCTTGGTCGCAAGAAAAAATGGACCAAGTAAAGTCGCCCAAATGCTCGTCAGGGACATCCTTCTTTTTTCCATTATCGGCCGAGGACGCCCATCTCTTAATCACGCCCTAGTCTCGCCTTCGCTACGGTGCCGACACTCCCCCGTGAACTTTGCTCGTCCCTGCGATGGAAAGCAGTTGAGGATGCCTAAAAATTGGCTTTCGATTATGCTGATTTGGGCGACCCTGAGAGAAGGCCGCCCATCTCCCGATTTGTGTTGGAAGTTGGACGCCGTTCTCTTTCGAAAATAAGCCTTAGTTGATATCCCAGCACCTAAAACCACACGCCTCCATTTCCACCAGCGTAAATGTGGTGTAAATCCCTGCGCGTAGATTTATGCGCAGTGGGCCATATTCAATAACTACACACATACATTTTGGAATGCCCATGAAATGTCCATTTCCCTGCCCATATCCACACCACTTTTGAACTGCACGCATTAGAATTTAGGTGCAGTTCATTTCAGAATACACTTAGCGAGTTGTGCGTGTAAATTCTAATTATTGCCAATTAGTGCTCATTATTGCTTGTTGAGTGCTGTTATCAATGCTGATTAGCTTGTTAAGCCAATTAAGTTATGCACATTGTTATTGAATATGCTTGGGTAGGCGCTATCTACAGAATCCGGTGGTAAAGATTGTAAAATGCCTTTATAAAACAGATACCCTTAGCCAGCTCCAATAGGAAGCAAATGGTGATGCTGATATATGTATTCTATGCATGTAGATACATATTTTATAAAATAAGCAGGTACGTCCAACTGTCAACCTGCTCTGTCCAAACTACATCCCCAAGAACATCTACTAGCACACATGCATGTAAGTAGAGGCCATCTTGTCAGCATGCACACTTTTATGCCTGTGTACCAGAAGATGAGTGGAGATTGTGTGGCAACACTGGTAACTGGGAAGCAAAAGCCGGTGCTGGCCAGACTTCTACGGTCTGTGCCCTGATCGTGGCTGAATAGATTTGGATGGGTTGGAGTGTAGCATTCAGAGGCCTTGACATTAACTTCAGAAATTTGAGAACAAGGACAGTACTGGGCAGACTTCTATGGTTTGTGTCCTGAAAATGACATGGACAAATCAAGGTCAGGTATGCGTATGAAGTATGCAGTGAGTTTATCTTGTAGGGCAGACTGGATGGACCGTACAGGTCTTTGATCTGCTGTCATCTACTATTGTTACCACGTTACCACAGGGAAATTTTATAAAGGGCCTTTTCCACATGTAAATAAAAACAGCCTATAAATATAGAAAAACTTGTCGAAAATTAACACCCTCACAATGTTCCTTTTTTCAAGGGAATTCAGAATTTCAAGTCCCAAATGGCATAAAATGTAGACCTTTTTTCAAAGCTTGTCCCTGAATCCTCTAAAATGAAGATTGTGCAAGTTTTAGTTTTAGTATTTGCAGTTAAAGTTTTTTTTTTTTTAAATGAAGTTCCAACGTTTTCCTTTCATTCTGAAAGGATGGCAAAAAATTAACAGATAATAGGGTCCTGAATGTGTGATCTGCAATTTCTCATTCCCTTGTGGCTGCTGTGCAGTGTCTTAGTCTATTTATCTCAGCTTTAATTAAACCCTAATTAATTTGAATAAAACCAGTGAATGTATAAATGCTACTTGACCTCTGTAATGCTTTTAAGTTTGGTAAGCCCTCCAGCTTTATAATTAATTGATTTACGCTATAAAGATTTGAACGTATTTATACCTCACAATCTAGATTACCAGTTTAAGTAATGAGTTTTATACAATGCCAAAAGATGTCCTCTTAGGATGAAAATATCTTGTATAAATTTAATTCTGTAAACTTGGGCAGATAGTCTGTACATTTTAAAAAGGTGCCGGTCAAAAAAGCCCAAACAAGAAGGCCCAAACACAAAATGGCTCTGACAAAAAAAAAAAAAAAAAAACCCCAAAAAACAAAAAAACCCAGTCAAAATAGACTTCAACAAACTAACCACGGACAAAAGTGCCCGTTCTACTGCTGCAATTGTGTGAAGGCTAGTTTGTCTGCGTTATTATGTTGGGGTGCCATTTTAAAACTAAGAACTATAGCTAGACCAGTCATTTGTCTTTGGTTTTCTGTTTGTTTTTTTGGATGTAGCTCACACTTCTTGATTGATAACTCAGCTCACAGTGAGTTACAGTAGGCATTTCCTTGTTCTCAGAGACATTACAGTCTAACTTTGGAACTAGGACAATGGAGGGTTAAATGACACGCCCAAAATCACAAGGTGGGCATTTCTATAACAGTATACCCATGTTCAGGTGCATATTCTATAAAGGAAAGTAGATGCCAGATATATATGCACATATGTGGCTATGATGCCAGCCATAGAGATTGTACAATTGCTCATCGCTAATTTATACTGGATGGTATACACCCCAGAGTACTGAAAGAACTCAAAATTGCTGATCTGCTGTTAATGATCAGTAATCTGATGTTAAAATCATCTGTAGTACCTGAACATTGGAGGGTGGTCAATGTAACGCTGATTTTTAAAAAGGGTTCCAGAGGTGATCCAGGAAATTATAGACCGGTAAGCCTGACTTCAGTACACGGTTAAAATAGTGAAAACTATTATAAAGAATAAATAGACAAACATAGTTTAATGGTACAGAGTGAACATGGGTTCAGCCAAAGAAAGTCTTGCCGCACCAAATTGCTTCATTTCTTTGATGGCGTGAATGAACATGTGGATAAAGATGAGCCTGTTGATGTAGTGTATCTAGATTTTCTGAAAGCTTTTGACAAAGTTCCTCATTGAGAGACTCCTGAGAAAATTAAAAAGTCAAGGGATAGGAGGTAATGCCCTTCTGTAGATTAGGAATTGGTTATTGGACAGAAAAGAGAGGGTAGGGTTAAATGGCCATTTTTCTCAATGGAGGAGGGTGAATAGTGGAGTGCCACAGGGATCTGTACTGACACTGGTGCTAATTGACATATTTATAAATAATCTGGAAATCGGAACGAGTGAGGTGATTAAATTTGCATATGACACAAAGTATTCAAAGTTGTCAAAACACATATGGATTGTGAAAAATTGCAGGAAGACCTTAGGAAACTGGAAGACTGGGCATCCAAATGGTAGATGACATTTAATGAAATCTAATCAATCTACCTTTCAGGAATATATCCAGATCATCCTGTTCATACTTAAACCTCCGCTACCCTAACTGCAACGGTCTCAAATATAAATCCATTTATGCATCCACCTTCTCCTTTATAAGTACACAACTATGGAATGCACTGCCAAAAGCTGTGAAAACAATCCACAATCATCTTAATTTCAGGAAATCACTCAAGACCAGCTTATTCGGAAAGGCCTACCCCAAGGATCCAACATAAGTCCCTATATTCTGGACCGTATTGACCACTTTTACCCTTTCACCTTTTGCCCTTATACCCCGCTTTTTTGATCTCCCTATCCTCTACACTATGTTATCTGTATAGTTACCGGATTGGCGACTGCCTTTACGGTTTGATGTTAGCCACATTGAGCCTGCAAATTGGTGGGAAAATGTGGGGTACAAATGTGTTAAATAAATAATTGTGGACAAATGCAAAATGCTGGACATTGGGAAGAGTAACCCGAATCATAGTAACCTGATGCTAGAGTCCTCCTTAGGTGTCAGCACTCAAGAAAAAGATCTAGGTGTCATTGTAGACAATACACTGACATCTTTTGTCCAGTGTGCATTGGTGGCCAAAAAAGTAAACAGGATGCTAGGAATTATTAGGAAAGGGATGCAAAATTAGACCAAGAATATTATAGTGCCTCTGCATCGCTCCATGGTGCGCCCTCACCTTGAGTATAGGGTTCAATTTTAGTCACCGTATCTCAAAAAAGATACGGTGTAATTAGAAAGTTTCAAAGAAGAGCAACCAAAATGACAAAGGGGATGGAACTCCTCCCATATGAGGAAAAGTTAAAGAGGTTGGGCCTCTTCAGCTTGGAAAATAGACAGCTGGGGGGGGGGGGGAATATGATTAAGGTCTACAAAATCCTGAGTGGTGTAGAACAGGTAAAAGTGAATTGATTTTTCACTCTTTCAAAAAGTACAAAGACCAGGGAATAGTCAATGAAATAACATGGAAATACTTTTAAAACAAATAGGAGAAAATATTTTTTCCCCTCAAAGAATAGTTAAGCCCTAGGACTTTCTGCTGAAGGATGTGGTAAGGGTGGTCAGTGTATCTAGGTTTAAAAAAGATTTGGACAAGTTCTTGGAGGAAAAGCCCATAGTCTGTTAATGAGATGGACATGGGGGAAGCCACTGCTTGCCCCAGGACTGGTAGCATGAAATGGTGCTACTTACTGGGTTTCTGCCAGGTACTTGCGACCTGGATTGGCCACTGTTGGAAGCAGGATACTGGGCTAGATGGACCATTGCTCTGACCCAGTATGGCTATTCTTATGTTCTTATTTATTTATACATGTATGTAACCTGCTCAACCAATAGCGCCCAGGACGGGTTACAAACATACATACTTGCCATATTAAAACATTTTGTTTAAAACATCATGATATAAATCACAGATACAAAATCACTCATCCAGAATACCTCATAACCAAGCTAAGGGCCTAAAGCTAACTTATAATTTCTAGAATCTCTACCTAGTTAAACAACCAAGTTTTAATGCCTCTACGGAACTCTAAAAGATTATTGATAATCCTAATGGATAAAGGAAGATGATTCCACAGAGATACCAAGGAACAAGAGTAAGCGTGCTTACGAGTACACATGTTTAAAATAATTTGCAGAAGGAAAAGAGAATCAGATTGCATTGAACTTGATGGCTCATATTTGACTTTCCATGAGGGCTTAGGGAATAATTCTCAAAAAGATGCCTATAGTTAGGAACCAGGATGATGTGTTCTAAGTGCAAATTTTATAACTTCAGTTGCACACGCAACTGCCATTATAGATACTAGTGCAAGTCCACATTTACACGCCTAACTCAGGGCCCCTTTTTACAAAGTGGTAGTAAACCCAGCAAGGGTTTACCGCTCGCTAAAAAGGAAGAACCGCTGGGTAACCGCAGCAGCCTGGAGGTACTTCCCACCCACAGCACACCGTCAAATCCGGCGCTACAAACATATTTTATTTTTGTAGTACTAGTGTGTACCCAGTGGTAATCGGGCAGTGTCGCGCGCTGCCTCGTTACTGCCAGGTTAGCGTGGGAGCCCTTACCGCCACCTCAATGGGTGGTGGTAAGGGCTCCCCTCCAAATGGCCATTTCTTAAAAAAAAACCTACCTTTTACCCGCTGCAGAAAACAGGGGCCTCAGCGTGGGTCAAAAACACGCGCTGATGCCAGCACAGGCCCCATTTTGCCACAGCTTGGTAAAAAGTGCCCTTAGTCGCAATCACTTACGCCAGACAATCTGAGTGCATAACTTAGAGAATACTAAAGAGACTTACAAACATATCTGCTAATTAGCGCCAATTATAGCCATCTAATTATTAAATTATGTGCACAACCGACTCTATTCTAGAAATTGCATGTTCACATTTGGGCACACAATTTTATACAATTAGACGGTTACCCCAAGATTCTATATAGGTCACTTAAAGTTGAGCATGCAAATTTGAGTGCCGATTGCAGATCCACATGCATATTAGTTAATGTGGCATCAACAATCAATAATTGATGTTAATTGGCAGCAAGTTGGTGTTATGCGGGCATCTGCTCTATACACCGTTCTATAAAATGCACACCTAAATTTCATAAGGCGCAACTCCATGAGAGGGGCATGGGTATCTCAAGGGGGTTCACAGAACATAGGCGTGATGTTATTGACTACTATCAATTGCGCAGCCAATTTCCTTAAACTGGGCACCAACATTTACACCAGGTTTTGGCTGGTGTAAATGCTGGTGCCCTTTATAGAAAACTAGCATAGCAGGGATCATCCCAGCGCCTAACTTTGGGTGTGATTTATTTCCCACCACCAGTGAGTCGTTTATTTTTGTAGCACTGATGTGTACCTAGCAGTAATCGGGCAGTGCCATGTGCTGCCCAGTTATCACCGGGTTAGGGCAGGAGCCCTTACCACCACTTCAATGGGTAGCGGTAAGGGCTCCCCCCTAAATGGCCATGTGGCAAGTGCATCCCTTGCCACACGGCCATTTCTTTAAAAAAAGAAAGACCTACGTTTTACCCGCTGCAGTAAAAGTGGGTCTCGGCGCACGTCAAAAACATGCGCTGATGCCACTGCAGGCCCCCTTTTGCCTCACCTTGGTAAAAGGGGCCCTTACACCCTTAATTGGATTGGAGGAGTTCCCTAGTGGTTAGTGCAGTGGACTTTGATCCTGGGGAACTGAGTTCGATTCCCACTGCAACTCCTTGTGACTCTAGGCAAGTCACCTAACCCTCCATTGCCCCAGGTACAAAATAAGTACCTGTATATATGTAAACCACTTTGAATGTAGTTGCAAAAACTTCAGAAAGGTGGTATATCAAGCAGGGGCATAGCCAGACTTCGGCAGGAGGGGGGTCCAGAGCCCGAGGTGAGGGGGCACATTTTAGTCCCGCCGCTCCCACCCCGCCATTTTTGACGATGACGCCGCCGCCGCCACCACCACCACCACCACCACCACCACCACCACCAACCTTGACGCCCCATGCCGACAACCCTCTTGACCCCCCCTCCCGCCGCCGCTGTCGGCTACCTTTGCTGGCGGAGGACCCCAACCCCCGCCAGCCGAGGTCCTGTTCTTCCTGTGCAAGGCTTCGTTCTGTTTCTGTGAGTCTGATGTCTTCCACGTACAACATGCAGGACGTCAGACTCACAGAAACAGAACGAAGCCTTGCGCCGGAAGAAGAGGACCTCGGCAGGCGGGGTTTGGGGTCCCCCGCCAGCAAAGGTAGCCAACGGCGACGGCGGGTTGGTGGCAGGGGGGTCGAGAGGGTCGTCTGCAGGGGGGTCAAGGGCCAAATCTAAGAGGGCCCAGGCCCCCGTGGCCCCACGTAGCTACGCCACTGATATCAAAGTCCCTTTCCCTTAATGTCTGGGGGAATGGCCTGGAATGCAGTTCCACCACTTCAGACTAGAGAGCAGCAGGGCTCCTCTGCTCCACCATGTATGTATACACAGGGTATATATATATATACCATGATCTGTTCCATATATATCACACTTCCTGTATGTTATCATGTATGTATGCACCTTAATCGCAAGACCATTTGTAATTCTGTTACCCGGAAATGGCAACCGCCATTACGACAAATGTAAGCCACATTGAGCCTGCAAATTGGTGGGAAAATGTGGGATACAAAGGCAATAAATAAATAAATAAATAAACAACCCCTCCCTTCTCAGCAGTCTGCAGGAAAGAGGAGGGCAGAAGCCTGCAGCAGAGCACAAAACAGTCACTACTCCTAATCCAGCCCCTTTTTGCAAGTTTCTTCTGCTGTTGGCCCACATATCCCCTCCTCTGGCTCTACAATCCAATTTCCTTTTTTGCCTACAAATTAAGCCCTGCTTTCATGGATGCATGCATACAAATTCTTCCCTTATGCACTCACCCCTTCCCTTCCTAGGGGATGTCTATAGTGATACATCCACAGACTGAGGAAGCTATACTGTACCTTCCATTGCAACCTAGCTCATACACCCTTCTCTTGATCAGTAGATACAGATTTAAAATTATTTCTGAGGCTCTCCCTTTTCTACAGATTGTTAGCATAGAACCCTCATTGCTCACAGCTGCATAACCAGGGATGAAAGATGAAGTTGGGTAGATGGCTCACAGGCCATTATAAAGGATATCTCTCTATATAAAAGGCAACACCAACGTTCTATGAAGCGTGAAGTGTGAAGGGGGCGAGATATCCGGTTTCCCTATGAGTGTCTGCCCCGCCCTCTCTGTAACACAGTCAGTGAAGGAAAACAGCAGAGCACGAAATCAAATCGCTGGCTCTGTAACAGTGAAGGACTCAGAGGGGGGAGGGGAGAGAGGGCAGGGACACACACACTCCCACATGCACACAGAAGAAAACATTGCTAGCCCCCGTTTCATTTGCATCAGAAACGGGGCTTTTTTTACTAGTTTTACTATAAAACAGAAAGTAGGTCAAGATTTTAGGATTTTTCAAATTCTCATATTAGGATATATACACCGAATCCCTCTGCTCCCATTCCCCTCCCCCCAAAAATACACACAATACATATTTTTCAAAGAAAGCATTTTGTGTTTTTATTTTAAAATTCTGCATCTGAAAACAGAGTATGACAGAAAGCATTTACAACTGCAGTGTTTTTTTGGTATGATACATCATTTCAATACATCCATTGTTTTCTGCAAAATACCTTGGTCTGTCAGACAGGGATTTAAAAAAACAAAACACAAAAAAACAACCAACCAAGATTACAGCTAAGGCACAATTTTTTGCTTCAGTGAAATGAAAGACAAAAAGGGTAGAAAAAGGGTAGTGCAACAATTTGCTGAAAATCACATTCTACTACCAGGAAATAAAAAGTATTTCAACTTTTCAACTTTGATTACAAGTCAATTTAAGACATTTTAATAATCTCATAAAATACTCCTTTAAATAACAAAATATCTACATCTTTCAGTGTGTTCCATTTGAATTTATTCTTTTTTTTAAACTCTACTGTATTTACATGTCATTTTTTAAAATCAAGTTTACAAAATATTCCTGTACAACTATTATGCACATTATGATCATAACAAAATAGTTACTTCTTACAACCATGTTGCCAACAATATCTGGAAAAAAAGGACAAATTAATAATTTATTATGCATAACCTAACTACAAAAAATAATAATCTCATTAGTTCAAAGTAAATTTTACTTAACCAATAAAGCTCTTTATATAAGCCCAATGGAATAATGAAAGAAAAATATTGTAAGACTCAATTTAAACAAAAGGGATTTTTTAAAAATCCTGAGGCTTAATCAAATTCAGAATATATTTAAATGAAAGTTACCCAGACTTATCAGAAGAGTTTCAGTGTTACACACTAAAATCTCTTTCTGCTTCTGCAGTAAGAATTGCAGGGAGAGGGGGGGGGGGGGGGGTTGGCATTCCTTTTATGACATCACACTATGCTGTCATTTAGATAAATGTGATGTCACAAAGCCAGCAAGGCTACTATGCAGAATCAAAGAACTGAAAAAGGGATGGTATAAGTTTGACCATTAATGTAACTTATTTTTTCAGAATAGGCAACGTACCAAGAGAAATAAAAATATTTCTCCAGAGGTAAAGTCCCTTTCAAAGCACAGGCAGCTGGCTGGGAGTATACCAGATCCTAATATGTTGTAATTAGATCCTGAGTCAGTGATCCAGGGTGTGGAAACATGGAGACACTAAGTACTCCTCTGGTTAACTTTTTCACCTAGACCTCTGTCTGTGAAATTCAGAAGCAGATAGAATAGTTCTTTGTGGGGCAACTTCACATAGGAGAACTGAGTGTGCCCTGAACATACCCTAAATACATTTTTGCAGGACAAACACAGTTGCCGTGGTTAGAGTATTTCCGAAATGCTGGCTGTCTGTGTGGCTCAGAAAGTTTACTTTCTACAATGTAAAGCAGCCGCAATGGCAGCATTTCTCGCTAATGGGCTCTTTTGCTAAAGGGTTGGCACACGGTAACGTGCTTGCCGCGTGCCAACCCGGAACTACCATCGGGCTACCGCAGGACAGGCAGTTGTTCCCATCCCCTGTGCACGCCATTTCCAGCGGCAAAAAAAAGTTTTTGTAGTTTTGTGGCGCCGGCGCTTACCCGGCGGTTACCACCAGGTTAGCGCAGGATCCCTTACTGCCACTTCAGTGGGTGGTGGTAAGTGTTCCCCCCCCCCCAAAAAAATGGCTGTGCGGCAAGTGGTTCTCTTACCACACAGCCATTTCTTTTCCAGAACAACAGACAGCCTTTTACCTGCTGCGGTAAAAGGAGGCCTCAACGCGAATCAAAAACACGCGCTGATGCTAGCGCAGGCCCCCTTTTACTGCAGCTTAGTAAAAGGACCCCTAAGTTAATTGGCATTAAAATCAGCAACATTCCATTCTTAATCAGATTTCTGTACCGTTTCTATCACAGGCTGTAAAGTTTCGAAAAATCTCTGGAGTGTGGCCACTTCCACATTAATGCAAAGCTCAAAGACAGTACGGACACCTGACAAGTGGACTTGGGGAAGACGTTCTTTTGAGAGTGGGTGGTACACTTGATTCCAAAAACTGTGAAAACGTAATGAAGATATAGGGCAAAAAAGTCCAAACAAAGAGATCCTGCTTAAGAAATACCAACCCCCAAACAGACAAAGCTGATCCTTTGAATTATTGAGATAGTGATGCTGCTTTAATGGTTCAGCGTAAAGAGAAGTAGCTTCATGCAAGCAAAGGGCAACAGCCCGTCACACTGGAGTACGAGAGGGGTGTTTTCTTTTTATGTTGGCGCTCGTACTGGACATAACCCTTCTTTCTTATGATTCCCAATGTGTCTGTCACACATTAACGTCACTTTATCACGACCTCACTATATATTTGTTCAAACCAGTATTGGTGATCGCCTCTATGGTACTATGTAAGCCACATAGAGCCTGCAAATAGGTGGGAAAATGTGGGCTACAAATGTAACAAATAAATAAATATCTCTGCCATCTGTATAAATAAGTTGCAAGGGCCTGATGGCTCATTCCCTCCTCACTGGATAATTTAAACGCCCGCCATTTTCGACAAAGTCTTGCTCACCTTCATGAAACTTAATTTGATATCAGCCAAATTGCTCTTCAGGGCCAGGTTACATTTCCAAAAGAGACAGGCAGAGGAACCTCTATAAATTCAGGGCGCAGTGAAGATAATTAAGCCAACCCATCAAAGCTAGAGAAAGATGAAGAAGGCCGCACTCATAATTTGCTAAGGTTTATAAAGAGCTTCCAGCGCCTCATTTTGCCCGTAGGAATAATATTAGGTCATTTTTCTTAAAGACTGCATTAGGAAGCAATTTCAAATTGTATTTGTGAAGTATAAACTGACAGCTACACAGTTTGCGACTGTAACAGGAATCTCAAGGTGACTTTCATTCTGTTTACTGTGAACAGAGAGAAAGGGGGAAGATGAGACTTTCTAACACAGTTTAAAGCCACTTTTAAAAGAAGGGCAGCATAACATGGGGGAATGTGCAGGATGCCCCAGTAGGAAACTAAAATTACAAATAAAAAAAACCTGGCCCAATAGTGAGCTGTGGCGATCGACATTTTCTAAAAACAAAAATGTTGGCTGCTGCGGTTAAAGAAGTATGAATTATTCAGCTCTGAAATTCAGATACCAGCTGGTGCACTGCCTTGGCTCGCATGAAGCTAGAAACAGTCAAACAGTAAGGTCAATGGATGAGTCTCCAACACAGTTACACAAATGAGAGAAGATTCTTAATGGTGTGGTTTTATTGATGGGCAAAAGGACCCGACACAGAATCCTGTTTCGGCTTAAAATAAGCCTGTCTCAGGGGTCTTTTGCAGAACATACAATCTAATGTTCTTCCACAGTGCTAAACCACAAGGGATATCTCAAAAAATGATCACAAAGAGCACACTCTTGACGCAGCTCACTCTGGCAAAAGCACAGAAGCAGTAGTAGTTTTTTTTACTGCTCCCGCGCTTTTGTCCAGCGTGAGCTGCGTCAAAAGTGTGTTCTTTGTGATCATCTTTTGAGATATCCCTTGTGGTTTAGCACTGTGGAAGAACGTGTTAGATTGTTTACCCTGCAAAAGACCCCTGAGGCAGGCTTTTATAAGCCGAAACAAAGTTCTGTGTCAGATCTTTTTGTCAATCAATAAAACCACACCAGTAAGAATCTTGTTTGTATAATTGTGTTGGAAGACTCATCCGTTGATCTTGCCGTATGACTATTTCTATTGACTCCATATGGTTCCCCTTGTTCTTCTACTTCGGTGGTTTCCTTTTTGTTCTATAAAGTTAAGACAGCCAGCTAATCAGATAAATGCTATTGAGTATCTGCCAATCTTATTTTTAATTTTTCTACAGTCCTCTTTATAAGGCAAAACTGTAAGAAATGTTTGTAAATCGATATACTCCCAGCAAACTTCATGTGCTTCTTTTCGGCAAGCGTCTGTGGACTTTTTTTTACACAAAGGGAGGAGAGCATTTCTTATGGGTTTGTAATCAAATAGGTACGGCTATACACATACCTATGTATTGTATTCTTTATACACAACACACGTGTACAAATTGGAGATGGGGGAGAAGTGTGTGCTATACAGTCTGCCAGATCCTGCAAAAGTTCATGGGGTACACAAATGCATCTGTCAAATGCTGCAAAGAAATGAACCCTGTAGTCTATCAGGTAGCATCATGTGACTTATCCCTCTGCATTTTTCAGTGAAAGAAAAATAAACTGATAGGGCGCCACCCCATGGCCAAGCAGCTCTCAACGCTTGACGACATCTCATAATGTGTAAAAACCCCTTACTCAGATATCATTAGAGAGCATGGACTAGGCAACTGTAAAAGAGACCAGAAGCAGATTTTTTTTTCTAAGTGAAAGCATATTTTTCTGCTCTCAGGACGTTTTGCCAGTGACTCCTACCCCTCCAAGCACACCCTCATTTTTAACATGTTCCCTGTTGTTTTGCTATATATATATATATATATATATAAATAATGCCATTCAAGCACCTGTCAGCTTTTTTGTTAAAATGAAATTCGTCAACCTCCATTTAAATACTGAAAAGGATTCACGGTGAGACAGGGTTGAGCAAGTCCTGGTTATAATATTAATCAGAATTGTCTAGTTGAGGGGATTTACAACAGAACTGAAGCCGGCTGATCACAATATACAAGTAGAGGGCGCCAATAACTGCGCCTGTAATCATTGCTCTGTCATCAGAGGAACCTGTACAGTATCTTGCTGTTTTTAGGCAAGGTTACAATTAATACTTCTAAACTTTCGGACAGAAGAGGAAAGGAGGAGGGAAGAGATAGAGGGAAAGAGAGAATGAGTTTGCATAGATTGGACGTTCAGCTCTAGGAGATCTTCCATGCGTATTCTGTCAGGTAAACCTTTTGTTTTGACGCAGTGAGGTAGCACCTTGGCAGCACCCATGGGCAAAAGAAGAGACTCGAGGCATAAGCAATGAACAAAGACCAAACCTAAACCCTACTCTTTGTACAGAGAGCAACAGAAGCACCAAATAGAGTACACATACAAAAAAAAAGTTATAATGCTATAATCTCTTGTTAACCCCCCACCCCAATGTTAAAGATATTAAGACTGCCTAATGCTACCATGGTCCCCTAGCACAAAACATGAATCATCCTACTTTTCTGCCCCATTATAAAATGCTTAATTATCCTGCAGCCAAGTAATTATTGAGCAAACTCTTTTTTTTTTATTCTCCACGATCTCTGGGTGAATCTTTCAGTATCACATTCTGACTTCTTTTCTTATTGTAAACACTTCAGAACCAATAGACATTTGAACAGCAGAAGGGCCCAGGGTATGCAGCTCATAAACTGCATCTTAAATACTGAAGCACTGATAACTGTAGATGAGCAGAAAATGAATTATCAGTTACCTTCCGGATACAACCTTATTATTTACATCAAGCAACGTCTGCAAAGGTTTTCTTTCCGGCAAGAGCAGAATAATTCCTAAAGCAGTCTCCCTTCCATGAAATACTGGAACTGGATTTAATTGCCAGCCTTTTCAAACCCACCGCCTGATATTCAAACGTATTTAATCGGCCAGGAATGGCACCTGGCTGGTTAAATACCCTCAAGCCAGCTATCCGCCGATATTCTGCGGGAGATAACCAGCTATCTCCCGCTGAATATCCCGATCAACGGCTATGTTACATGACATAGCTGGTTATTGCTGATTTTCAGCAGCTGAGCAGTTTAGTGGTCAGATAGACCCGTGTCAATAGCAGGTCTATCTCTGGCTTAACCGACTATGTTTGCGGTGCCAACCCCCCCCCCCCCCCCCGAAATTCAATTCCGGTGGCTGGATACGGCCCCGGCACTGAATTTCCAGGTTCACCAGCGACAGTGGGAGTTAGTCTAACTCCCACAGTCTCAATATCGGGGACCCAGTGCTAAAATAGCAAGACCTGTAAAATAACCCATGATAGCGGTAGCCTACGTTGATAACTCCTCCTCCCTCCCCCCCGAGTTGGTAGCTGGTGCAACAGAAGCCAAAATAATATCAAACGTCATAAGGGGTATCAGTGGGAAAAGCAGAATATGAAGCCTTGTGTCCCTTGTTCTCAGCCTGCTACTCCAACCAGTAGGCTAGTCAGAAGCTAATTCACTATTTAATAGCTATGGGCTATTAACCTATATGCTGTCATATACATTTCTTATGAACTGTTCAGATTTGCTGCTCTTTAATATCAACTAATTTTTAATTTAACAATTCACTATCTATTCTAACTAAGCTTATAGGAATCGATTGACAATTTTAAATGAGAGATAGATAGTTATAAAACCTAGTTTCAAGTGGTATAAAGCTGGATTACAAAGACATGGTATCCCTAAGACTGTCTTTAGCATCCTGGACATAAACCCTCGGTTTCTATATATGGCACCCAAAATTGGGCACCGATTCAAGATGTACGCCCAATTAAATTGCCTCACAAGCTAATTAGTGCCAATAATTGGGTGCTACTTGACACCAATTTGGGTTCGCATGCACATCTTGCTACGCACTACACTATAACAATGTGCACCCAACTCCCATAGCATGCCAACTCAAAATGGGATATGGCCATGGGACGTATATGGGTGGAACAGGGGCTTTCCTAAAACTTCTGCGCAGTGTTATAGAACAGTGGAGATATGTGTCCAAATTGGGCACCGGGAATTACACCTGGTTTCAGCCTTAAGTTTTGTCACCTAAATTTGGGCGCTATTCTATAACGGGCACTCATCTTTGAGTGCCGATTTTCTTTCTGGTGCTGATTTTTTAACCGCCATTTACTGAATCTAGCCCAAAGAGGGCAATAGTGTGGAGGAATTCTATAAATGTCCCTCAAAATTCAGTGCCCCCCAAAAAACTGACGCTAAGCACGATTCTATAAAGCGCATGTGACCTTTATAGAATCACACTTAGCGCCAATTCCCACACCTAATTGTAGGAGCTAGATTTAAATCTGCTGAGACCTGGTATAAATGATGGCGCCCAAGTTAGGCGTGCTGAGGCAGTATACCGTAATAATGCACGTATCTTTTTAGAATGCCCCTGACAAGCCCATGCCCCTCCTGTGGTCATCCCCCCCTTTTTGAGTTATGCACCATGCCTTATAGAATAGCGCAGCCAGATGCACACTCAAATTCTCTTGGATGCCAATTAACATCAATAATTGGTTGATAGCGCCCAATTATTGATGGTTATGATCTCATTATTCAATTAATTTGCACACGCATCCTCAGGAGTGCACCTAAATTTGGGCATGCAAATCTGGGTGCCATATAATGAATCCAGGGATCAGAGGGCACCTCTTTGGAGCCTAGTTTATAGAGAAAAGTAGGTGCCCATTTTCCTTTACAGAATAGCAGATTGTGCCCAATTTGCATGTGCAATTTAATTAAAAACAAATCAATTAGCACCAATAATTGGGTGCTAATAAATTATCTATGCTAATTGGTATTAATTAAAATTTGAACACATATTTTTAGGTGCTGGGATTCTCACATAAAGGCTCCAAAAATGGGAAACAGCCACGAGCAGATCAGGGGTGTTCCTTGAATTAATGCGTGCTGTTATGGGGGATCCGCACCTCGTTTAGGCACGAAGATTTACACCAAGATTTAGCTAAAGTTAGGTGCAGATCCTGTCGCTAAGTTCTACTCTATAATAGTGCCTAACTTTCAGCGCTGTTTATAGAATAGCGCTTAGCTCATTTTTTGTTGGTGCCGATTTTTTGGCGCCATTTATAGAATTTGGCCCTAAGTGTGACTCCTGAACATGCTGCATCCAGACTCCGCCCATGTGCAGGCCCACCTGTCAAATACACGCTATGTAATAAGATATGCACATCTTTACAGAACAGCGCTTAAGCGGTTTAGCGACATTATGGACTACATTCTACAAACGGAACCTAAAAATCAGCGCCGAAAAACACAGGGTTTAGTGCTATTCTATAAATGGTGCTTAAAGCTAGACGCTGTGTACAGAAGAGCACTTAGCACTAGAAACCGCAACCACAGTTAGGTGTGACCGCTTACACCACCAACAAAACCTTGGTGTAAATTCCCGCACCTAAATTAGGCATGGATCCCCTTTATTCTATATCAATGCATGTAAATTAAAGGAATGCCCCTGATCCACCCATGACCCTCTCATGGCCACACCCCCTTTTTGAACCCACGCATGAATCCGTCCGCATAAAACTATGCGTGTAAATTTTATTTAATGCCAATTTAGCACCGATAATTCATTGTTAGTACCTAATTATCGGTAGTAAATGAATTGTTATCCAATTAAGCTGCACGCACAATTTTGGACGCGCGCCCAAATTTGGGTACACAACTCATAGCACCATAAATAGAATTCGGGGGGGGGGGGGTATGTGTGTATGTGCGTACTTATGCATGAATATACAATATTCTAATTATTTACATGCATATTCCGTGCATAAATGTACACTTATCCCAAAACACAGCATCTGTAAAGGAATTCTGATGGATAGCTGAAATTGCAGCCCAGAGAGAGTGCTACAATGTCCTGCCACACTATTTTTATTATGGTTACAAAAATGGATCTAGGGACCACGTACTACCAGCTACTGAGGATCCCTCAATACCTGATGAGAAATCAGATATCAAATATCTGAAAAGGGGGAAATGGTTATCAACTTAAATTACTGTATCAGTACATTCCCCTTCTACAGCAGACCTTTATTTAAATTAACATCAAAGTGATATTATACCAAATTAGCAAGCCTGCTAGTCTGATGGCAGAGCTGCCTGATCAGACAAGCTCAATTAAACATGGTGCATGGGGAAATGTGTTAAGACAATCTACAAATCTGGTTTGATAGAGTTTCACTTTTCTTTTTTCAATTTGGATTTAATTGCAGGCAAAAAAAACTCATGGGCCAATATTCAAAGCTTACTGCCGCTTTGTAAAAAGGGCCCCATAATGAAGAAGTAACTGGAAAGATAATCTGCACATCATCTGCATAGATATAATAAGACTGGCTCATGGATTTCCCAATGGACTAAAGTAGATATTAAACAATATTGGGGATAATAAGGAGCCTTGAGTGATCCCACGTGTTAGGAACCAAGATGAAGAACAGTCATGATGAACAGACACCTTATAGTTTCAAGTTTTTAAAAAAGGTGAAAACCAACCAAGCACTCTGCCAGATATACCAATTTGACTCAACCTAAGTAGCAGGATATCGTGGTTCACCACGTCAAACGCGGTGGTTGAAATTCTGTGCTTTAAAATTCTACACGTGGTAATATGCGTTACGAATTTACATGGGCCCTATCCTGCGTTATGAGCTTATATGAAATTTTGCCTCGGTTGAAGTCTCTATCCTCTCTGTAATATGAACGTTTTCAAAGGCATGCACAGAGCTTTCCAAACCGTGGGTCTGAAAACCCACATTTGGGGTAATGAGCTGGGTGGACTATCCGTAGGTACATTATTATTTTGCACCTCTGGGGGAGGGGTGTCACACAATTTTATTTGGCCACAAAATGATTGACAAGAAGTAGCATTTGCGAACAAATGAACGTGTACGTCACTTTGAGATCTTGCAGAAACTCATGGAAACCTGTGTTAGGAAATCCCTGGGTTCGGCTTACGAAAAAATACCTCAATGATGTTCCAGGGGGACACCCAGAGACTCCGTGCAGCCCTTTGCTAAATTATTTTATAAAAGCAGAGTCTCTCATAGTGTTGAGCAACGTTGACGAGAGCATTTTGAAGGACTTCAGTTTCAGCAGTTTTACCAAGTCTCGTCGCCAGTTAATGAACTGTTTCATGCTCAGAAAATAAACTGCTATCTGATCGGATCTGTGCGACTCTGGAGGTTGAGATTTCCATAAAATGGTTTGTATATTGTAGGGGAAAAACAGAAAAAAAGAGAGTTTGTGCATAATTCATTAAATAAAAACAAATTATGCAGACATGAGGTGATTTTGTCACATTTCCTTTCCGCCTGGCTGATGATGGGTATTTCAGTCTCCTGTGGATATTTGACAGAACGTCTAAAGGAGTTTACATGGTCACAGGCAGAAAGAAATTATGCATGCATATATATATATATGCTTTGTTTTGCTTAGAAAGGGAAACGAACTGTGTCCAGTGCAGTCATTCAGGTAGAGTCTTTAGTCATACATATCATTAAACCTTAGAAACTGTGATTTGATAGAGAAAAATGAAAGCACAAAATTAACCAGCAAATTGCTCGGTTTACAGTGGGTCCACCGTGCATCTTTTTATTGAGAATGTTGCTTGAAAAGCACCTTGCAATCACTTTCCCCAGGAGGCTGCGATTTTGGAAGACAGCGTCAGTTTTAAACACCAGTTCTTTTTACCCTGCAGCTGATTCCACTCAGTGCTGTGATAGTGGGGCCGTGGTTGCGATGTCACTGCAGAAACGTTGCTCCCTATATGGAACTGCATGATGTCACAGCACGAATTTCCCCGCATCCAGTGAACTCGAGTGTGACATCATTACTGAAGAATGACTGATTTTTAAAAGATGTTTCCAAAAATCATGGCTTCCTAGGGCAAGTGGAGGAGAGGAGTGGCCTAGTGGTTAGGGTGGTGGATTTTGGTCCTGGGGAACTGAGGAACTGAGTTCGATTCCCACTTCAGGCACAGGCAGCTCCTTGTCTGGGCAAGTCACTTAACCTTCCATTGCCCCATGTAAGCCGCATTGAGCCTGCCTTGAGTGGGAAAGCGTGGGGTACAAATGTAACAAAAATAAAATAGATACTACTGGAGATTCTACATGGAATGTTGCTACTATTGGAGATTCTACATGGAATGTTGCTACTATTGGAGATTCTACATGGAATGTTGCTATTCCACTAGCAACATTCCATGTAGACGGCTGCGCAGGCTTCTGTTTCTGTGAGTCTGACGTCCTGCACGTCAGACTCACAGAAGCCTGCGCGGCCACATTGGTGATCTGCAAGGGCCGACTTCAATCTCAAATAGTAGCAACAGTGGAGGAGTGGCCTAGTGGTTAGGGTGGTGGACCTTGGTCCTGAGGAACTGAATTCGATTCCCAGCACAGGCAGCTCCTTGTGACTCTGGGCAAGTCACTTAACCCTCCATTGCCCCATGTAAGCCGCATTGAGCCTGCCATGAGTGGGAAAGCGCTGGGTACAAATGTAACAAAACAAACAAGTGATTACAGTTTTTATTTGTGGCAAATGTATTTAAAAATAACTGTGGCAGTCCTTTGTAGAGCCACATACTAAGATACTGGAGTTGTATAACGTTGATCAGCTGACTTTTATGCTCTCTGAGAAAGGTGAATAAAAGAATCAAGAAAATATTCCTCTGGAAATAAGGGAGCATGTGTTCCTAGTCTAAGTGCCTTGCTCACTAACATTTTCCTCATTGCCCCCCTGATTCTATAAAGGTTGCCAAAAAACTGTATACACAAATTTAGGCACAGTCCCGATTTGCATGTGCAATTTAATAGAATAATGAGCCAATTAGTGCCAATAATTAGCTTTTTAACAAGCAATTATTGGCACCAATTAGATTTAATTGGGACTAATGCGCATAAAGTTAGGTGCAGAATCCACACCTAAAACGTACGAGTGGTCCAAAAAAGAGGGCGCAGAAATGTAACGGTAGACATCTAAATTGGATCGTATGCAACTCAGAAGGGGGCGTGGCCATGGGAGGGGCAAAAGATGCGTGCAGTATTACATAACAGTGGGGATGCACGCCCAATTTGTGCACCAGGAGTCACACCAGGTTTCAAGTGGTATAAGTCATCGTGCTTAAAGGTGAGTGCCAAATTTTGGGGCCCCTTTTACCAAGCTGCGTCAAAACGGGGCCTGCGCTGGCATGTGTTTCTGATGGGTGCCGAGGCCCCCTTTTACTGCAGCAGGTAAAAGGTAGGTCTTTCTTTTTTTCAAGAAATGGCCGCGCGGCATTCTTATTTTAGGGGGGTGGAGCCTTTACCGCCATTACCAGTAAGGGCTCCCGCCGGGTACACACTGTTGGTGTACACGATGGTAATACAAAAATTAATATATTTTTGTAGCGCCGGATATGATGGCGCGCTGGGGGTGAGAACTACCGCCGGGCCACTTCTTTTTTAGTGAGAGGTAAGCCCGTGTTGGCCTTACCGCTGCTTTGTAACAGGGGCCCTTGGCACCCAGCTGGGTAACAAGTTCAGCGCCCAAAGTTGAGCAGTGAACTCAGCATGCAACGCAGTTCTATACAGAATGCTCATCTTGAAGTGCCCTTTATAGAATAGAGTTGATCGAAACATTTTATGGGCGCCATTTATAGAATCTGGCCTTAAATGGATAATGTGGGAACTCCCACTCTCCACCCCTCGAAAAATAGGTAACACCTAGGTTATAGTGCACTAACAGGCACTATGTCACAGGCTTAACACATCTGAAACTGCAGGAGGCTGTGAAGACAAAAACGGTGATAGAATTCAGAATGCGTGGGATAAACACAGAGGATCACTATACAGAAAAAGGATGGAACTCAATTAAAGCAAAATTTAAACAACGTCATAACTGGAGTGAGCTTTGACTGCAGCTCCAGTAGTTGGGAACTAGAATCGGTCACCGGTGCTGGGCCAATTTCTTTGTGTCCCAAAATTGGCAGGGAGAGAGAGAGAGATAGGTGCTCATTTTCAAAACACATAGACTTATTTATTCATTCATTTGTTGCATTTGTACCCCACATTTTCCCACCTATTTGTAGGCTCAATGTGGCTTCCATAGTACCGTCAAAGACGTTTGCCCAGTCGGTGGATAACAAATACAAAGTTGTATAGCGATCGTATGAGGTATAAGTGGAGGATCGGAATGGATGAAGATTGCGTGTTGTCCTGTGCGATCATAGTCATGCTGTGTTGGTAGGTGACGAGGGTTACTTATGCACAGTAACCTATGTAACTTTGTAAGTCTATGTGCTTTGAGAATGAGCCGACACGTTTAACCATGAAGAAGGGGAACCTGTACAGAGTGCCAGATTCAACTCTGGCCACCTTGTTGTCGACATTTACCGTATTACTCTGTATGAATCTAGAGGCAGCAGGCACACGGGCATATTTACACAAGATATAAATATACTGATGTGTAGCTGACAGGATTTTGCAACGTAAAGTGTAAATCTAAAGGCTGCTCAGTTAAAAAAACGGGTTTAAAGTACATATAAGATCACTACCTTTAGTAACAGCTCTTTCCATGTGTAAAACCCGGTTTACACAGGCGGAAAGAAAGCCTTTCTCAAATGACCTTCTAAATATGTGGAATGTACAAATGGATGTTCTCTTTTTAAAAAAGTTGAGTTTTCTTTTCAGGAACACAGACTGAAAGGAAACGAAGTATAAAGAGAATGTCTAGCTATTCCAAAAAGAATATATACACACACACGCACAAATGTAGTAAAACATAAACACTTTCTAATCTGATTTTTCTAAAGAATAAACTAAAGTCCTTCAGGGTGGTCCCCACTCATTCTCTGCACCTCTCACTGCATCCATAGCAAAATCCTTAAATAAGCAAAGTCCACATTAATGTCCATTATAAAATGATACCTTATTTAGGGGTGCTTTGACTAAGCCATGGTAAGAAGTGGCCTGCGATAGTGCAAGAACATCTTTTGGGCGTATGCTAGGCCAGTTTTTACCGCGCCTGAGAAAAAGAGCTTTTTTTCAATGGGTTGGGAAAAGGGCCTACAGTAAAATTGAAACCAGCGTGCGCCTATTTACGGCCTGAGCCCTTAACGTCACCCATTGATCTACGGTAAGGGCTGATATGCTACATGCGTGGTAACCGGTTGGCGCACGCCAACTGCCGATTAATGCCGGAAACACCACATGCGGTAGGAAATAAAAAAAATAATTTGTCCAGACATTATGGGTGCGCTCCAAATCCGAAACTACCGCCAGGGGGTGTTCGCTAGCCCGGAGATAATTTCATGTTGGCACGCGCTGTATGCGCAAAGAGCCCACTGCGCCTTTGTAAAAGGGCCCCTTAATTTTCTGTTGTGTAGAATGTGCAAGATATGTTATGCGCACATTAACGGAATGCCTTCAATATTTTCACATGTGAACAGCGGTATCCGAGCAAAGTCCTTTCATATTTGCACACGTAGAACTAAATTCTATAAACGGCACCTAAAAAATTTAGTGCTGAAAAAAATAGCACTTAGCGTAGTTCTATAAACTATGCTTAAAGTTAGGCGCTGTTTATAGAATAGCGCATAGTGCCAGGAACCACAACTACATTTAGGTGCAACCATTTACACCAACGAAATCCTGGTGTAAATCCCCACACCTAAATTAGGCGTGGATCCCCTTTATTCTATAACAACGTGTATAAATGAAAGGAATGGCTCTGATATGCCCATGGCCACGCCCCCTTTTTGGACCCGTGCGTAATTTTTACACACAGATCTCGGAGCCTAAATTTACACGTATAGGGTTAGATTATATATATCATGCTTAATAAATCAGCGCCCCCCTCAAAAAAAATATGCCTAGGCGTATTCTATAAATTATGCCTAAATTTAGGCGCGGTTTATAGAATGCGCCTAAATCTAGGCATAGTTTATAGAATATGCCCAACACCTGTTTTCTGCAACTGTATTTTTTCACAGCCATTTACACCAATGAAAACCTGGTGAAAATGCTGATGCCTAAATTATTTATTTATTTATTGCATTTGTATCCCACATTTTCCCACCTATCGGTAGGTTCAGTGTGGCTTACGTAGAACAAGGGGGCGGTTACAAGGTATCGTGTGAGGTTAACAGGTCGGTAGAGACAGTGAGAGTCTGTAGATCTTTCTCATTGAAGAAGTGAGCCAGGATAAGTTCATAGGAGCTTCTATGTGTATTACATGACCATAAATTAATTACACACGGAAAGGGCATATTCTATAACAGTGCGCATAAATTCATGACCTACCCATCACTTTATAGAATACGCACAGACATTTGAACACGCATTTTCTAATTAATGCCAATTAGTGTCAATAATTGCTTGTTACATTCAATTATCGGTGCTGATGGGCTTGTTAAGCTAATTAAATTGTGTATGCAAATCCAGAATAAGGCCAGATTTTCGCATGCAACTGAAGTCACAGTATATAGAATCTGGGGTATAGTTTCAAAATTGAAGCCAATTAGAACTGATAATGGATTGTTAGGGTCCAATTATCGGCGTTAATTGGCTCGTTATTCAACTAAATTTTTAGCAACTTTTATAGAATTGGGTGGGGAGGGGTTGGGGGTAATTCTATAAAGTGGGCACCAGCATTTAGGTCCATATGCCATCCATGCTAACCAACATTCTGGCTACGTGCTACTTTTCTAAAAGGCACCTAAATACGATGGGGCATAGTGTGAAGATTGCTGCATACATGGGTGGAGGCTGGGCAGAATGCACAGTTAGGTGCATAAATTGTAGAATACGTACTAAAATTTTGATGAATGTTTTTAGCAATTGAGATGTGAGCATTTACACCAGCTCTATGGCTGGGCCACCTGTTTGTGCATAAATTATAGGCGCTTGGTTTTACCTGTCTACTATAGAATAGCTCTTTAAATATCAGTGCAGTTATTAAATTGCTTTCCACAGGCAACATAAGGAATGTTGCCCTAGGAGAGGGGGAGACTGGACTCTTACGTCCCTCCAATCGAACACTGGAATCTTTCAGCTACATTTTGCAAATGTTTTTGTCTTCTATTGACCTGTGTGTTTTTTTGTGTGCAGATGTTTAGGTTTAATGAAGGGATCAGGAAAAACTTATCTGTAATGCAGCTTGGGTTCTCACTAAGCAGAGTGGGATCCTCCACTTATACTCCAGCCAGTAGGGGGTGCTGTTTCACTAGCACTTGTTCAATGGTGAGGGACAGGCAAGCTCTGCAGGACTCCAGGGAACCTGCCTATCCCCAGCAGCTGAAAAAACACAATATTGACGCCCCCCCCCCCCCCCCCCCCACTGGGAGCAGTACAGTTGGAGGAGTCCTTATCAGCTTAGAGGGAACAGTACATGTGGCTTATTTCAGGGGTGCTCTCAAAGTGCCACTTTAACCTCATGTACTCACATTTTTGGCTATGTTGAAAAGTTTACCTGAGATCACAGAGTACTTTAGTTATAAACATTTAGAAAGAAAAGAAATTTTTTTTTTTTTAAATGACTGTCAATATAATTTTGAGGTATCTGCTTGTGCAACATACCTGGAAGACTCCGAACACCTTCAGCTGAGTGTATGGGACAGTCTCAGTGTTATCTTGGAACACTGTTAAGAAATTCTCTAGTGCATGCTATGCTCTAGATTTGCAGAGAAAATCTCTAAACAGCAATCATTTTCTTCTTCTATGGGTACATAGTGCTACACTTTATTTAGAGCTACGTACTGGAGGGTAGGGAACACTTGAACGTAGATGACTTCTGGGTGATCCTCTACTCTTGAGGTTTGGTTTTCCTGACTAAATACTGAATAGCTGCATAGGAAAATAACAGATGACACTATCCTGTCTGCTCAGATGCCTTCTACCACTTTGAGCAGAGGAAAGGGAAGGGGAAATGGGACTTGATATATCGCCTTTCTGTGGTATTTTGCAACTACATTCAAAGCGGTTTACATATATTCAGCTACTTATTTTGTACCAGGGGCAATGGAGGGTTAAGTGACTTGCCCACAGTCTCAAGGAGCTGCAGTGGGATTCCAACCCAGTTCCCCAGGATCAAAGTCCGCTGCACTAACCACTAATTAAACCAACAACAAGTCTTCCTCCTCTCGCTCATGTCTTTTGTGTAATCGCTCAACCTTGGTCCTACCTCTGTTATCTCTCTTCCAAGCATATTTGCATTCTGTTACAATGCCAGACTCCCCTACCTTCGCTGACTGGCTATTCTGAACCTGATCATTCTACTCTTTGGTTCTCAGAAGTCCCATATTTAGTCCTCCTGTGTTCTACCGCCAACCTTTGTAATAATCCAAACAGCTACTTCGACTAGTGAGGATGTAATCTAAAACTTTTGGCCACCCTGTGCTAGGGTTATAATATTCCTTTACAGAGCATTGCATATCAGATTGTTTTTGCAAACATATTTTATGAATGAGCTGGCAATCCTCTGTCTGAACACCATAGCCCCTGCCTGCTAAAGAGTTTCTCCCAGTTGGCATTTATGGTAAAATTCCTGAATGAATATGGTCCACTAGCTGCAAACCTTCCAGGCCAAGGAAGCAGAGAAGAAGAGAGAGGGGGGGAATAGGGACGGGCCTTTCTTTAATAAAGGCAGCTTTAGTTAGTATGATAACATAATCTTGAAGCTGCAAAAGCAGCACCTACTAATTAGTCATTGACTAAAACATAAATAATAAATATCTAAATGGTTCCTTCTAGGCATCCTATTTTTCTTTCTTGTTCCAGATAGACTGAACGCTCTGCCGTAATGCCAGCACAGCTGACATTGCTATTTCAAGTCTAAAGCAAACTGCAATAGCTCTAAACCAACATTATGGAGAGAAATACAACAACCCACTGGGATCTCTGATTAATGGTACTCGTGCAAAACAAAAGTCAATTATTTAAGAGAGAATTCAACCAATTTGTGATCATATGCCACACTGGAAAGGTTCTTTGCATATTATCTCACATAAATTAAAACAATTTATAATTTAATCCTGGGGAGGGAGAAGTCTTACAACACACATCAAATAGTCACAGAAAGGGTATTTGCAGGCTACTGTATCTCATAAATGGTACAGGTTCTGATGACTCATTAGGGGACCCTTTTACTAAACTGTGTTAAGTGTGCTAGCTTGCCGCGGGACACGCTCAGGTGTCCTGTGGCAAGTTCCGAATCTGCGAGCGGCTAAACACGTGCTAAAAATATTTTAAAATTTTTGTTGGAGGGTGCATGTCTGGGGGCAGAGAGTGGGCATTCCTGCGTTATTCGGTTAATGCAGCGACATCACTGCGCACTAACTGGTTGGCGCAGGATTAGCACATGAGCCCTACCCAGCTACTAATTTTTTAAAAATGGCCATTTAAAAAAAATGGTTATGGTAAAAATGGCCTTAAAGTGCAGGAAAAACCCACCGAAGGGTGTGATAAGGCCATTTTTTACCACAGCTAAGTAAAAGGACCCCGTAGGGCAACCAAACTAGGTATGTGTGGGGTGGTGAACTGACTATAGCCAGAACAAAAATGGAAGTAGTGGAGGATCAATACAATTGTTGCTCCTTGTGACCACGTTTTTTGAAACCTGCAGTTTACTTGTGGCATACAGGGGTCCTTTTACTAAGGTGCACTGAAAAATGGCCTGCAGTAGTGTAGGCGCGGGTTTTGGGCGAACGCAGAATTATGTTTTAGTGCACCAACAAAAAAATGCCCTTTTTCTTTTTTTTTTGCCGAAAACGGACGTGAAACAAAATGAAAATTGCTGTGCGTCCATTTTGGGACTGAGACCTTACCGCATGCCATAAACCTAGCGGTAAGGTCTCACACGGTAACCGGGCGGTAATGGTCTACGCACGTCAAATGCCACTCGAAGTGCGTAGCTGGCATGCACCAGAAAATAAAAAAATATTTTTCAGATGCATGTAGCGGACGCGCAGCAAAATTGAAATTACCACAAGGGCCACGCGGTAATCGGGTGGCAACTCCAATTTGGCACGCATAGGCGCCTACGTGGCTTAGTCAAAGGACGCTGTTTTGTTAGCTTTTTTTTTTCACATGCCTTGTAAAGTGTCTGCAAGACTTTATGTACATTGATATCCACGCCCATCCGGATTTGTTAACCCCCAAGGCAGGCGCCCCCCACCCAACGAAACACAGATCTGCGTCAAGACCGACTAATAATTTTGCTTTTTACTCCTGAGTTGGAATTATGTTGGTCCTCCCCTAATTTAATCTTTGCTCTGTGCCTTAATTCATAAGGGTTTTCTTAGCCAGAACATGTTCATCTGGTATTTAGAGATATGAAAGAAGCCCAGGTGAATAGCGACTAGTGTTTCATAAGTCCCGGAAATCCAATATTTCAAGTCAATGAGACCTTGAGCGTATGTGATGAATGCATTGAATGTTACAAAAATGTTTTAATTATTTGAAAATTGAAAGCTATCCCCGAATGTGAAATCGGTCTCCTTTACTATATATTCACAGCCTTAGGAGCAGCAGGAATTTCACAGACAGCTGCAATTACAACTTTTCAGGTGGTTGTGTGGAATTTCACAGTTACTCATCAAGCAATTCACACGCCCTACCATGTCAATGCATCAAGCAGCGAAAAACACATGAGGCTAGGGTGACTGGAATTTTCTATCCATTTCATTTCTGACTATAATGTCTGGATTCCATACTTCCTCTTTTCTCAACAGGAAATGCAGACTTAAAAGCAAACAACACGGTACCCAGAAAGCCTTGGGAGGAGTTTAGGAAAGGTCTACAATAGCCTGATGTCCTTTGGTCATATTTAAAACAGTGTTATACGTTCTAAACTGACAAAAAATAATATTGTTTAGCACGATGCTCTATACTACGACTTTAAGAATTTAGAAGAGGAAGGGCATTCATGGCTAATAATAATCTGACTTTCCCATACAGAGCAGTTTCTCAAAAGACAGCAGAAATTAACATTCCCTTCCCAAGTCTGTCATAGTTAAACTTATCAGTTTGATAAAAGAGATGTCGAGGTTAACCATTTTGTTTTTGTTTTCTTGTTGTTTATGGGGTTCTTCATTTTTTTTTTTTATAGATTTTTAATATTTTTTGTGATCACTAGTTCTTCAAATGGTGAACACTATTTGGCTCAATATCGTACTCGCAGTAAGGACCTATTATTACTCAGTGCACATTATTTGAGCAAGAATGCACACTATTAACGAAACAGGGGAAAAACAACGCTGCAGACTTCTCTGATTGTTTTTGGCTTAAAAATGGTCTAAAACATGGGAAATATTGATATTTCCCATGTCATTTCAAACAAATAGACACCCCTACCTTGCAAAACTTCCTCTGAAATCAGTGGGGAATAGCAGTGAAAATTCTTATCTAGCGACAGCGAGACTGTAGCTCAGTCGTGGATTTCAGTCGTTCACAGAACTGTCAAACTGGTCAAATACAAAATTGCTTGATTATCCCTGCTGAACACTGCATTTTAAAATGATATGTACAACGGGGTCAAATTCCATAAATGACACCTTAAAAATCAGCACAAAAAAACCCATGTGGTTAGCGTGATTCTATAAACTACGACTAAAGTTAGGTGCAGTTTACAGAATATGCCTATGCGCTGTTTTTGCGACTAAAATTTAGGCACAACCAATTTAGGCCACCTAAAACCAGGCCTAAATACCTGAGCCTAAGTTAGGCCCAGATCAGGTGTATTCTATAAAAGTGTGCAGTAGTTTTTTTTAAAATGCCCACAACCCGCCCATTCCATGCCCTTGGCCACACCCCCTTTTTGAACTGCATACACTAGAATTTACATGCACCGCGTTGTAGAATGCGCCTAGAAAGTTGTGCATGTAAATTCTAATTAACGCCAATTAGTGCTGTTAATTGGCTTGTTAATCAATTAAGTTGTGCACAAAATTTGACCATGCGGACAAATTAGCGTACACATCTTAAGGCACCATATATAGAATTTGGGGGAATGTACATATCAGTAAAAAGCACTGGACATTAACCTATGCCTCAGAATTCACGAGGCCAGTTTGCCATGCTAAAAACTGCCCACTCCTCAGCGGTTATATTGAGCTATTTGAATATAATAAGGTGGCTTGATATAACCATGGGGAAAAACAGGAGTTCCTAAGGGGCAGTGGACAGTGAGGGTAGGGAAAGTATATGTAGGGGATTTTAATTTTCAAATCCTTATGCATACTTTCACGCATGGAATCTGCCCAAAGGTAAAACAGACACAGAGTCCCCAATGCTTGCAAAAGTAAATTTCTAAGGGTACTTGAGGTTGAAACTAGTCACCCTGCTGAAAATCATCCACTTACTGACATTTTGATTTCCCATGATATCAAACACACTACTTGCTTTTACAATAATAATAATAATAAAGAAAAGAACAAAATGTGAATGCTAAAGCCCTTTGAGAACGTTTCCTAAACGTGGAGGAAGGTCTGTGACTCAAAAACCAAACGCAAAAAAGGTGTTCGTAATCCACGTGTACTACCAAAGTCTGAAAATGAAACAATGTCACTTTGTTACAGCCCTGGCCACTATACAGAAACATGATTTATGTCGGTCAGTTATCAGCACTAATTACTGTCCCCTCAACATCCAGTGCTATTTAACCGGTCAGCAACATCCGACGACTCCTTCAATAGCGTTTAACTGCCTAACTATGAATATCCATCAGGAGATAACTGCTTATTTATGCTGAATATCTGCGGTTTAACATAGCGGCTAACCGGCTATATCGTGCGATATAGCCGGTTGGCGCCAATATTCAGCGCTGGGTTTAGCGGTTAAGTAAGACTTCATAAATAGCAGTCCTATCTTTAGCCGCTAGAAACTAAACTGGTTAGCGCTGAGTATCGTCTTAACTGGTTACGTTTCGGAGGCCAAAGATAAAAACCAGAAATTCAATGCTGATCACCAGATATGGCACAAAATTGAATTTCCTTCTGGGTTCAGCGCCGTCAGCGTATTTGAACCGCGCTGCCCGTCACCGGCTGAATATCGACCCCTGTATGTCTAAATGGGAAATTACAGTAGGTCACTATACAAAAAAAAGAGCAAAACCATTTCATTCGGTCCTGGATTCTTTAGCCAGATTGATGTATAAAAATGGTTGAATTCCCTTTTAAATCTTATGCCACACCAAGGGTGTACCAGGTGCTACCTCAAGCGTCCATCAGGTTTGATGGGGCCCATTTCTGACTTAGGATCTGGGCTGTGTGAACTCCACGCTGTTTGACTACAGGCCTGCATGACAGGACAGGAAGTTGGGCCTGTGGCGCAGATGTCCACCGCTGACCAGAGGTTGCTCACCAAAGAGTCTACCCAGTCCTCCAGCTTTGTGCCAACAAGTGCAGCATTCCTTTTGGCTTCTTCCACTTGAGCAGTGATGACAGGGATATTTAAAACTGTATTCAAGCTTTGGAAATTCTGTTCCATGTACGCATTCTTAGGAGGCCCACTGTGGAATTTCACCAATTCCTCTGAAAGTATATAAAAAAAAATTCTTACATTAATGAGTAGCACTGCAAAGAATTATACTATAGTCCTATTTACTATGAGGGAAATTTTCATTGGCATGTCTAGCTGCATGTGTATTTTTATGCACAAACAAAACCACCAGATTTTCAAACATAAGACGTTCTTCATCAACTGTTTCGGAACACTGGATTATTATATATATTGTGAGCTGGTCACCCTTCCAGGACCTGGGCAGGGCTGACCCTGCTTAGCTTCCTTCACACACAGTCACTGCTGGGCTCTACACTTCTCAGTAACTCACCAGGACTCTGCCTCAAACACAGGGGAGTTCTCTGCCTCCTCTTCTCCTTTCACAAATGTTTATCAACATCAGGTTTCTTATAACCAAAGGCTTTATTAGTTGCCATTTAACACAATCTTCATGGCTTATTTCTTCTTTAACTCACACATTTCTTCTTCAACTCAAACATAACAAAAGGCATTTACTCAGAGTCTTCTAATTAAACCCTTTTCAGACTTAAAGCAGTTCCTCAAACTTTCACAGTATCAACAGCCAAACAAAAGCATTTACTTTTCCTTCTCAGAGGGTTGTGCAACTGTCACCTTTTCAGCAGAGAGCTTCCCCAGTGCTTCCATTTCCACCTTCCAGCTTTCCACCATTGTCTTAATAAAGCTGCCTGAAAAACTCTCACACCTGGTTCAATTTCCCAATCAAGTCCTGGCTTCTCACTCTCCTGCCTAGAGTCCTTCCCCTGACTCTGATTCCCTTCCTGCTGCAGTGCATTCTGGACCTTGTAGTTTCTTGCCTCCTCACTATATGTGTAAATTTACTGAATTCAAAATGATGGCCTATGATACCTAGTCAATATTTTGCCGGTGACGATGTTTTTACTGACACCGGCTAAGTTTTTACTGACACCGGCTAAGTTACACCCGTATATTCAATACCAGGCTTTGTCTGGGCGCTGGCACTGAATATTCCAAACTGACCAGTCGATATTCAGTTGGGCACTCACAAAAAGACACTGGGGCCGATATTCAGATCGCAGGAGGGAACCCGGCTTACTCTCACAGCTGATGGTCAGCCTGGATATTCAATAACGGTTTAAAGTTAACTGGCTAAGTTGATATTCAAAGATAGTCAGTTAACTTTAAACCGGCTAAAGATATACCAGCTATTTAAGCCACTTACAATAGCCAGATATGGACTGAATATTCGGGCATAACCTGCTATATCATGCGATATAGCCAGTTATCTCCTAGATGCTAACCGGGAATATTCATTGGGGACTATCCCCTGCTGATTACTGCTGTATAGCCAGTTAAGTGCCATTTAATCGGCCAGGTGCCATTCCTGGCCAGCTAAATGGTTTTGAATAGCAGGGAGATGGGCTATGCCAATATTCAGCTAACCGGATACGTTTAGAGGTCAAAAAGGTCTACTGTTTATGCGGTCCTTCCTTTAATTGCTAAACAGTTAACTGGTTAGCAATGAAAATCGGCATAGACAGTTAACTTTTTAGTGGTTAAAAAACCCCGGATATTTAATGCTGGTTGCCGGAAATGGCCTGGAATTGAATAAACAGGTTTAATGATGGTGGCGGACAGCAAACCACTGCCCACGACTGGATGAATATTGGGTCCAGGATGCATAATGTTTTGTTTCATGCCGTATGGTTCTAATGAACCTTGTTCTTTTGAAACTCAATAACAACATTTTTCATAAAATAGAAACAAATATTTTTTTTACAAATCAACACTGTTAAGACAACCAAAACTAAATGAATCATAGCAGTTTCATAAAACAGCTTTCTCTTTCCTGCAAAAAAAAAAAAAAATTCAGGTGTTATTGGAGATGGGATTTATACATTGAAAACTTTGTGTTTTAGAGAAATTTCATTGCTGAATCTAATCAAATCCAAATTAGTTTGGATAATCAATTCCAAATTGGTTTGAAAAATTGACTCTCATACAAAAATCTGGAGCATCTGCTAGCTCAGAATAAGTAAAATTGCTGGGGTATTTTTTAATCAAATGTATTTCCATCCTGTAATTAAATGGGTTCAGTTTCAAGAGATTTTACTGAAGGTTGTTGGTTCAGGCATTACTGCTGAGCTCTTTAGATTACTGTAATAAAATATATTTAGTTTGTCCTCAAGTATTGTTGCACAAGTTACAAACAATTCAGAACACTGCATTGAGACTTAGGACCCTGTTTACTAAGCTGCGCTAAGGGTGTGCTAGCGTTTTAGCACGTGCTAAACACTAAACATAGTAACATACATAGTAACATAGTAGATGACGGCAGAAAAAGACCTGCATGGTCCATCCAGTCTGCCCAACAAGATAAACTCATATGTGCTACTTTTTGTGTATACCTTACCTTGATTTGTACCTGTCCTTTTCAGGGCACAGACCGTGTAAGTCTGCCCAGCACTATCCCCGCCTCCCAACCACCAGCCCCTCCTCCCACCACCGGCTCTGGCACAGACCGTATAAGTCTGCCCAGCACTATCCCCGCCTCCCACCACCGGCTCTGCCACCCAATCTCGGCTAAGCTCCTTAGGATCCATTCCTTCTGAACAGGATTCCTTTATGTTTGTCCCATGCGTGTTTGAATTCTGTTACCGTTTTCATTTCCACCACCTCCCGCGGGAGGGCATTCCAAGCATCCACTACTCTCTCTGTGAAAAAATACTTCCTGACATTTTTCTTGAGTCTGCCCCCCTTCAATCTCATTTCATGTCCTCTCGTTCTACCTCCTTCGCATCTCCGGAAAAGGTTCGTTTGCGGATTAATACTTTTCAAATATTTGAACGTCTGTATCATTTGAACGTCATTTGAACGTCTGTATTCAGAACACTGCGTTGAGACTTAGGACCCTATTTACTAAGCTGCGCTAAGGGTGCGCTAGCGTTTTAGCACATGCTAAACACTAAAGACACCCATATGGGTGTCTCTAACGTTTAGCGCACGCTAAAAATGCTAGCACGCCTTATTTTTTTCCTTAAAACTTTCTGATCATCTGTCAGCCTATTATTCTAAAGGTCATTGGCTGCCAGTGATCCAAGGGTTCATGTTTAATGTATAAAGTTTTGGATATAACAAAAGAGAGGGAACGAAGTACAAACTAAAGTTCAAACAAAAAAAACAGCACCACGGGCCTTTAAAAATGGAACACAGTTCTTTAATGAATGAGCCTTGACAAAAAGACCCGACACGGGCCATGTTTCGGTGACTAGCACCTGCGTCAGGGGTCACAATGAAAGTGCCTTTGTGCTTTGTAGCTTTTACTATATGAGACGTGGGGTAAGGAATAATATATTGTAGAGGAATATATTCGAGTTATTCCCCAAGTTTTCCACGTCATCACTGTGACCCCTGACGCAGGTGCTAGTCACCGAAACACGGCCCGTGTCGGGTCTTTTTGTCAAGGCTCATTCATTAAATAACTGTGTTCCATTTTTAAAGGCCCGTGGTGCTGTTTTTTTTGTTTTAATGTATAAAGTTTGTAATTGTTTGGTTCCTTTCTATTCGTTAAGATGCTTTGCCATATCTAAATCGGTGAAAGTTTCAAGGGTATTTAACCTCATTTTCTTTTCCATCAACGAAGGGCAAAGTAAGAAAGAGATGTATAGATTCTCTGCTTTCTTATCAGGCTGCCAAATTAGGTAAAGAAGTCTCCTCTTTGATAGTTCAGGCATCAAGTTATAAGCACTTTAGACATTTGCTTAAGACATATTTGTTTCAGAATTACAGAAGGAAATGATTGTATTAGCTTTTTAAAACTGAGTGATGGTTATGTTGTGCTGTATTTCCTGGTCTGACCAGCTTGTTTGTATGTAACCCGCACAGAACTGAGAGGTATCACGGGTTATAAAAAACAAGTGTACTATTATGTTAGGTACAGGCTGTACAGAGATGATTTTCATTCATTTTTGCAACCATCACCGATCTCCGGATTCTATATGGTAATCCGGGCATACTCTGAATTTGCACGAGCAGCTTAATTAGATAACAAGCCAATCAGCGCTGATAATTGCCAATTAACTAGCAATTACTGACACTAATTGGCATTAATTAGAATTTACGTGTGCAACTGTCTAAGGGCCCTGTTTACTAAGGTGCGCTAGTGTTTTTAGCGCATGCACAAAATTAGCACATGCGAACTGTGTAGGTGCCCATAGGAATATTGTGGGCGCATACACAGTTAGCGTGCGCTAAAAACGTTAACGCACCTCTAGCGCGGCTTAGTAAACAGAGCCCTAAGTATATTCTGTAACCCGATGTGTGTAAATTCTAAGTCGAGTAGTTGAAAAGGGGGCGTGGCCATGGACGTGGAATGGGCAGGTCATGGGCGTTTCTAAAATCTATGCATCTTATAGAACACACCCGGTTGCGCCTAATTTAAGCGTCTGCATTTACACCATGTTTTACTTGGTGTAACTCCCTGCAACTAAATTCCATATTCTATAAACCAAGTAGAAATTTAGGCATACTTCGTAGAATACACCAAGGCATATTTTTTTTGGCGCTGATTTTTTTTAGGGATGATATATATATATATATATATATATATATATATATATATGGAATCTAACCTCAAATGTGTAGTTTTAATTCAAGGTTATCTGTGTTACACATCTTTAACTGAATAAATCTATAAAAGGAAATGCTACAGGAACCACAACTCTGTTTGAAAGGACTTCTTATTTTCTTTTTGTAAATGTTGAAAACCTGGAGGTGTGACTTCTCATCCTCCCCACACACAATTATCTTTTAATTTCCAGTTCAGCATTTGTAATGACAGCACTCAACCCTCCTTTACTCCACATAAGCCACATTGAGCCTGCCATGAGTGGGAAAGTGCGGGGTACAAATTTAACAAAAAAAAAGTATGCAGCTCATACTTAACTAACTGGACGGGCTGAAGATAGGACCCAAAGTGGTGAACTGGTTGACAGACAGATGCCAGAGGGTGGTGGTAAATGGAATTCGCTCGAAGGAGGGAAAGGTGAGTAGTGGAGTGCCTCAGGGATCGGTGCTGGGACCGATTCTGTTCAATATATTTATGAGTGACATTGCTGAAGGGTTAGAAGGTAAAGTTTGCCTTTTTGCGGATGATACTAAGATTTGTAACAGAGTGGACACCCGGGAGTGGAAAACATGAAAAAGGATCTGCGGAAGCTAGAAGAATTGTCTAAGGTTTGGCAATTAAAATTCAATGCGAAGAAATGCAAAGTGATGCACTTAGGGAGTAGAAATCCACGGGAGACGTACGTGTTAGGCGGGGAGAGTCTGATAGGTACCGACAGGGAGAGGGATCTTGGGGTGATAGTATCTGAGGATCTGAAGGTGACGAAACAGTGTGACAAGGCAGTGGCCGTAAGTAGAAAGTTGCTAGGCTTTATAGAGAGGGGCGTGACCAGCAGAAGAAAAGAGGTTTTAATGCCCCTGTATAAGTCGTTGGTGAGGCCCCACCTGGAGTATTGTGTTCAGTTCTGGAGGCCGTATCTTGCTAAGGATGTAAAAAGAATTGAAGTGTTGCAAAGAAAAGCTACGAGAATGGTACGGGATTTGCGTTATAAGACGTATGAGGAGAGACTTGCTGACCTGAACATGTATACCCTGGAGGAAAGGAGAAACAGGGGTGATATGATACAGACGTTCAAATATCTGAAAGGTATTAATCCGCAAATGAACCTTTTCCGGAGATGGGAAGGCGGTAGAACTAGAGGGCACGATACGAGATTGAAGGGGGGCAGATTCAAGAAAAATGTCAGGAAGTATTTTTTCACGGAGAGAGTGGTGGATGCTTGGAATGCCCTCCCGCGGGAGGTGGTGGAGAAGAAAACGGTAACGGAATTCAAACATGCGTGGGATAAACATAAAGGAATCCTGTTCCGAGGGAATGGATCCTCAGAAGCTTAGCTGAGATTAGGTGGCAGAGCCGGTGGTGGGAGGCGGGGCTGGTGGTTGGGAGGCGAGGATATTGCTGGGCAGACTTATACGGCCTGTGCCCTGAAAATGACAGATACAAATCAAGGTAAGGTATACACAAAAAGTAGCACATATGAGTTTATTTTGTTGGGCAGACTGGATGGACTATGCGGGTCTTTTTCTGCCGTCATCTACTATGTTACTATGTTAACATACAGAGGATCCAGTCAACTAGCCAAGATGTAAACTGGCTGGGACAGAAAATTGATTCTTTCAAGTTCATCCCATGTAAGCTGCCAACAGCTGCGGGCTGAATTAACTCCAGATATTCAATGCCAGAGCATGTCTAGCCTCTGGCATTGAATATCTGGGTTGGTGTGGCAACCCAGAAGTTAAACGAGCATCGGCCAATATTGAGACTGGTGCCTGGTTAACTTGCGGAAAAGGATAGGACAGCCCTTTAGCTGTCCTAACTTTATGCACTCATAAGTACGTAAGTATTGCTATACTGGGACAGACCGAAGGTCCATCAAGCCCAGCATCCTGTTTCCAACAGTGGCCAATGCAGGTCATAAGTACCTGGCAAGATCCCAAAACAGTACAATACATTTTATGCTGCTTATCCTAGAAATAAACAGTGGATTTTCCCCAAGTCCATTTTAATAATAGTCTATGGACTTTTCCTTTAGGAAGCCATCCAAACCTTTTTAAACCCCACTAAGCTAACTGCTTTTACTACATTAACGAATGCCAGAGTATGCATGCTGCCCTCATCCCATACCCTAAAAATAATCCAGAAAAAAAAAGCACAGCGGGCTCTCAAGAAAAGGTACAAGTGTGCTTTATTAATAAAGCATTCTTGCATTTATTTATTTATTTATTGCATTTGTATCCCACATTTTCCCACCTATTTGCGGGCTCAGTGTGGCTTACAATACATTATGAATGATGGAATTACAATGTGTTAGAATTCGGTTATGGATTACATTGTGAAGAGTTATACGAGACAAAATCAAAGTATCTTTAAGGAATATAGCAATGGAAAAGAACAGTGAAACATTGGAAGGAAACAAGGGAGACTAAAGGGCAATATATAATAACAAGAAAACATATGGCATATATTCCTCTCTGGGTAAAGGTATGAGTGTGGTGAGATTTCGGGGGATGAGAATTCAGAAGTGGATGTATTGATGCATTACTGAAACAGTGAGTGTGGACTTTATGTGTTTTGGTTCTTTCCGTAGATTTTAGCAAAAAGATGTGTCTTCAATAATTTGCGGAAGGAGGTTTGTTCGTAGATCGTTTTCAGGTTGCGCGGCAGTGTGTTCCAGAACTGCGTGCTCATGTAAGAAAAGGTTGACGCGTGCAGCGCTTCGTATTTCAAGCCCTTGCAGTTAGGGAAGTGGAGGTTGAGGAAAGTTCGGGATGATCTTTTGGCGTTTCTGTACCTTTTCTTGAGAGCCTGCTGTGGTTTCTTTTTGGATTGCTCTGTTTGTGACCCTTTGACCCTCTCTGTTGTATGCTGCTCAACCCATACCCTGTCAGTTTTCCATGTAATCTCTCACCGTCATCATCCCTGTGTCTAGTTAAATTCTTATAAATTTGTTAGACATAAGAACATAAGAATAGCCATACTGGGTCAGGCAATCTAGTCCAGTATCTTGCTTCCAGTAGTAGCCAAGTACTGACAGAATCCCAAATAGTAGGAAGGTTCAGGCTACCGATCTTATGGACAAGCAGTGGCTTTCCCCATGCCTATCTCAATAGCAGACTATGGACTTTTCCTCCAGAAATTGATCCAAACCTTTTTTAAACCCAGATATACTAACCGCCGATACCACATCCTCTGGCAACAAGTTCCAGAGCTTAACTATTCATTGAATGAAAAAATATTTCCTGCTGCTCGTTTTAAAAGTAGCACCATGTAACTTCATTTCCTTTTGTGGAAAAATAAAAAAAAAAAACCAGTAGCGAACATGGCCATTTTCAAACCAGAAAAACGTCCTACTTTTTGTTTCAAAAATGGCCATTTGCTAGATGTTTTTGTGCTCAGTGTGTCTTTCTTTTTGGACCATTTTTGAAAGAAAAATTAAGTCCAAGGGAAAAATGCACAAAAACAAGCTATTAGGTGGTAATGGGGGGGGGGGGGGGGGGGGGGAGCAGCAGTAGACTAGCCACACAGACATCCCAGCACAGCAGTGGGGCACTGGGGCACTGCAATGGACTTCACATAAAAAGTCCCAGGTACACATTCCACCATTACCCCCATGTATGGTGAGTCCTCCAAAACCCACCAAAAACCTACTGAACCCAACTGTACACCACTGCAATATAGCTCGTATGGCTACAGGTGTCACCTATATGTAGGGTTACCATATTTTGTCCTCTAAAAAAGAGGACACATGTCGCGCCCCCTGCCCCGCCCATACCACGCCCCTTTTGCATCCTCACCCCGCCCTTTCTCGCTCTCACCCCGCCCCATCACATATTCCCCTCCCCCCGGGTCACATATTCCCCTCCCCTGCCCCCCGTCACCTCCCCTCCCCCGGGTCACATATTACCCTCCCCTCCCCCCGTCACCTCCCCTCCCCTTACTTACTATCTACTGCCCTGTTGGTCTAGTGACCTCTTTGGGGCAGGAAAGAGCCCCCTCTTTCCTGCCTGGAGCGCTGCCCTTGCCCTGATTCCTGTTGCTGTGTGACGGTCTCAGGATTCAAAATGGCCACCGAGAGTTGAAGTCTCGCGAAGCCGCTTCAACTCTCGGTGGCCTTTTTGAATCCCGAGACCGTCACACAGCAACAGGATGCAGGGCAAGGGCAGCGCTCCGGGCAGGAAAGAGGGGGCTGTTTCCTGTCCCGAAGAGGTCACTAGACCACCAGGGCTGTAGATAGTAAGTAAGGGAAGGGGAGGGGAGGCTAGGATAGGTCCGCCGCCCGCCCACCCATTTGTCCAGAAATCCAGACAAACGGGCGGACTGGCAAAACCCGGCCGGACGCCCAGACATGTCCTCAGAAAGAGGACATATCCAGGTAAATCCGGACGTATGGTAACCCTACCTATATGTAGGTTCAGTAGTTTTTTGGTGGGTTTTGGACGGCTCACACTGTCCACCACAAGTGTACCAGTTAGCGTGGGTTATGGGCCTGGGTCCCCTTCTCTACAATGCACTGCACCAACCACTAGGCTACTTCAGGGACCTGCTGGCCAGAACATCTGAAGCTGTCATAGAGGCTGGTATGTACTGTTTCTTTCATATCTTTGGGGGAGGGGGTGGGAGGGGGTCAGTGATCACTGGGAAAGTAAGGAGGGGGATTCAGTCATGCCTTAATCCCTTCAGTAGTCATTTGGTCATTTAGGGCACCTTTTTGTGACTTAGTCGTGATTGAAACAGGTCTAGACTAAAATGTCTAACTTTTAGCTCCAGACATTTTTGCTCTGTTGCATTATGGCAGAAATATGTCCAAGTTTTGGGAATGCCCAAATCCTGCCCCCAACATACCCCCTTGTGATAAGAACTGCAAAGAAAACCGTCTTAAAAATGGGAGTATGAAAACAGCGATTTGGACGTCTTGGCAAAAAAAAAAAAAAGTCCATGCGTGTGATGCTTTTGTTGTTTTGAAAATGAGCAACATCCTGAATTTCACTCTCCTTTCTAGCTCTCCATTTGATTTTTGATCATATGAAATGCCAATTGACTCTGCAGTGCTAGTGTTACTTCTGTATACTGGAATTTTTGCTTGTATGGTGACTGACGCATCTCAGAAACTGAAGCCTGGTACGACAGCCAGGCACAACTTAATAAAATATTCTTAGCGTTTCACTGGGATAATAGTTTACAGGTACATGATCTGAGTTCAAGGTTACAGGTTTAGTGATTTTATGACCTGATTAACACCAGGCAGCCTGAGATGAAGGCCGCAGCTACCATCAAGAATTTTTCTCTAAGCTTCAAAGGGGATTAGCTGAAAGATGGGAACGTTCAAAGCAGGGAAAGTGAACCTTTTGATGTTAAAGAGTACTGGCAGTCAAATGTAAGAATTCTCTTTCATGAAATGGGGGGAGGGGGGGGGTTACAAAAAAGATAATCCTCTATTTTTTCATTCTTGATAGATGTTATACCCCTATGCATTTTAAAGAATTTCATTCAATACGTTCAGTTTAATTGGTTTATCTTACAAAAGGTTTCAATTAATAACAGTCATGTACCCATATCTGTATTCAAAAAAACCAACTGAAAAATGCAGCTGCTTTCACAACTCCAGTGTCTGCCCTCACATACAGAAAAACTCATACACAGCCAAGCCACATGGCACCACAGTAAAGACAATGACTCATAATATACCTCAAAGTACTATTTGAATTCTTTAATCAAAAAACATTCTTGCCCTTAAATTCACACCTGAGATAAATACATCTTTACTTTAAAACTCACACTGAAATCCTACTGCAACACAAAGGAAAGCCTTGCGGTAACACACAATTGAGAAACAGTAAAGTTCTACAACTACTGGAAAATTTTCCAGTTCTAGGTTTTCTGCAGCCATGCAGACTAATGAGAAATAAACTTCCAACAGAAAAAAATGGCACAAAGTCCTGCAAGATTCAATGACCTGGAAACACTCACATAGGAAAGACATTCAGCAGAATTTCTCCCTTATATGGAAGTGAAGCGCCGCCCAGTGCAACCCAGGATGCACTGGCAGGGCGCTGCCATTTTGGAGGCGGTGCTGGAAGGAGGAAGGATTGCTGCTCCCTCCTCCTTCGTGTAAAGGTATTGTGGGGTGTTCGGGGTCTCTAGACCACCAGGTTGGGGGGGGGGGGGGGGGGGTTGAGTCTCTTGCTGGGAGGAGAGATTGTGGTTCTTTTTTTGGGGGATGGGGGGGCTGTTACCATGCAGATGCATGCTGGACAGGGTTCCCAATTCTAGCAGAATGCTAATTTGGTGCGCTGCCCGCTGAGCACTAGGGAGACATACTAATGTCCCTGTTTAGCAAGCATTTGCATGCTGTTAGCGTTCAGAGCCAGTGAGCGTGTTGTTACATGTGCTCGCCAGCTCTGATCCTTGGATGCATTCAAACACGGGCACTAGTCTGGGCCTCAGGATCCACAAATTATGCGTGCAAAGTTCACAGTGCTCAGTTGCAGGGGAGTGTGGACCTAGGAGGGGCATGGGAGGTTCAGGGACATGCCTAACACTTACACGCCTGACAGAAGTTAGTTGATTTTTAACTGTTGATATTTTTTGCTCACAGGGGACTCATCCTTGTTACACCTTTTTGTGAAACAGGAGTTCATGTCAAATGATGGTCCCATGGAAAGTAGGTGCCTACTTTGCTTTAAAGAATACTAGTGTAACTGGGTATACTCGCGGCTGTCACCCGGGGCAGATCACTGCTGTGCACCCCCCCCCCCCCCAGGGTGCAGCGGCATCCGTCCCCCCAGGGTGCAGCACGACACCCCCCCCCCGGCGCAATGACACCCCCCCCCGGGTGCATTCTTGGCTGGTGGAGGGTGCAGAGAGCAGCCGCGCGCCTGTCGGCTCCGCTGGCTCCCTGCTCCCTCTGCCCCGGAATAGGAAGTAACCTGTTCCGGGGCAGAGGGAGCAGGGAACCAGCGGAGCTGACAGGCGCACGGCTGCTCTCTGCACCCTCCAGCAGCGTGTGCTCGGGGCAGACCGCCCCCACCGCCCCGCCCTTGCTACGCCGCTGGTTGTGAGCGCTTAGACAGTCATAGAGCTGGCGTAAATGTGTGTGCCTATGTTCCAGAGATATCTGCATAACTTATAGAATTCTATTAGTTATGTGTGCTTCTGCCCAGATTCCACCTACCTGCAAATGACATGCTACCAGAGATATGCGTACAGTTACAGAACAGTGCTAAGGCACACTTTTGGCAATTACAAATGTGTACGTACTTTTTAATCAGGCATTTTTGGATATGGCCTGATCCCTTGAGACACAGCTCTCCCCTGAGTCTATTTAGTCCTTAAAGGAAACAGATTACACTTTATCTGATCTCACCACTGTGTGTCCTGCTACTGTAGTCTCTGATAAATATTGTTCTGTATATACCAACTGCCCACCCTTTGATGGGGCTGATCTTATGTCCTCAATTACTACAAGTATGTCTGTGTGCTTCTGTATTACATAACTCAGGGCCCGATGCTCAAACAAACCGGGCTTGCAAAGATTCATTTTAGCCAGTCTAAATAAAACGTTACTGTGCGGACAGTGCACAGAGGCTTTCGACCACTGCTTTACCGTACATGGGAAAAGTGACTGAAAGCCCCTTGCTAATGAGCTTGCTTGGTAGGGTCCACTGGACCCCCTCCCCCCCCCCCCCCCCCCCCGGAAGTTTTCAAGATTTAGGCTGGTCCAATCATTACTGGACATATGCACAGCTCTTGTAGGCATGTGCCAGGAATGTCTGTACCCCTTTACTGACCAAAGCTCAAATCTAACAGCGTGCTTATAATTTGCATGCTGTTAGTGTTGAGCATGGGTCGGTGATTCTGACTTGCTGTTGAGCCAGTGTTTTTCCGGTGATGTTCCCTACAGTACACCGCCACGACGATTCCAGAATGTGTGGTATAGCAAATGACTCAAATAAAATGCAAGCATATATGCCATTATTCTAATCATTTACATGCACGATTTGTAGGTAAACGTTAGCACTGAATTCATAGAATGAACTCTAACGTGCGCACTTTTTGTGAAGAGCGCATAGTCTTGAAAAAGAAAGCGTAAAATCCTAAATTTCAGTGTATATCCCTGGCTTTCGGGCTAAAATGACAGGCACATCCCTATTGGTGTCTTCTGTTCTAAAAATACTTTCACGTAAGTCTGGCTTCTACTTATTTTTACCTTTGTAATTTGCTCTCACGGTCCCCATTACATCTCCAATGACTCTGCCTAGATGATGCAGACTGTCACTGTCTTTTTTTTTTGTCCCTTCAAAAATACTAACTCCAAAGCTGCTTCAAAAAACCAGCTTTGCAAATACCAAGACACAAACCAACAGGAAGTCACATTATGGATGCGGGGCTGGTGGTTGGGAGGCGGGGATAGGGCTGGACAGACTTGTACGGTCTGTGCCAGAGCCGGTGGTTGGGAGGCAGGGCTGGTGGTGGGGAGGTGAGGATAGTGCTGGGCAGACTTAAACGGTCTGTGCCTGTGCCAGAGCCGGTGGTTGGGAGGTGGGGCTGGAGGTTGGGAGGCGGGGATAGTTCTGGACAGACTTGTTTGGTCTGTGCCAGAGCCGGTGATTGGGAGGAGGGGCTGGTGGTTGGGAGGCGGGGATAGTGCTGGGCAGACTTATACGGTCTGTGCCCTGAAGAGCACAGGTACAAATCAAAGTAGGGTATACACAAAAAGCAGCAAATATGAGTTATCTTGTTGGGCAGACTGGATGGACCGTGCAGGTCTTTTTCTGCCGTCATCTACTATGTTACTATGTTACTATGTAAATGGCATAGCAACCACCTTTATGTCATTTATAACTGTCAGCTTCGGAGCAGAAAACTATTAGCAATGTATAATTATAGCAATGTTGGAGAGCAGTTAACAGTAACTGAATGCCTGTCTCTAATGCATATTGTGGGTTTTTACTGGGTGTCATCTGTCTCTAAAGTTACTGGCTAACTGCTGTGACAGCTCTGGGGCAGGTTTTCTATTCATCTTGTTTGCAAGGAAAAAGGGCACAGGCACATCCACCTGGGGACCACCAGCTCAAGGAAGAAGCTGGAGAACCAGGGGAGGACGCCTTCAAGATGTATGATGTAGCACAGTTACCCTTTCTCAAGAGATACAGATAGGAATCATTTCCTTCGTAAGGATATGCCACGAACATATTTATAGTAAAGAAAGACTTGAAACAAAATCAACCACATTCCTAGGCGATCAAACACACAGCCCTGATTCTTAGTTTACTCTTTCCAAATGTACAAGGACTGGGAGGCACACAATGAACCTACTAAGTAGCAAATTCTAAACAAAATTGCGGGAGTAAGCCGGGCAATCTAAATATTGGCCTCAGCAGTACACGGGCGGTTAGTGGGTAGAGCCTGGGGGAGCTGGAAGTTATCCGATTAGCAATCTGAATATCACTGCTAATCAGATTGCACTGTCAGTGTGTGCTGAGTGCCAGCCGGTATCTGGTGTTAAATATCCAGTATAATTTTAACCATGGTGGCTGGCATAAAAAAAAACAAAAACAAAACCGCCAGCCGTTGTGGGATGAATATCAACCCAAATTTGTAAGCCAGCTGTCCAGGTAATAAATATTGCAGTTTGAGTTTCTGCTGCTAGTGACAAAAATGTTGAGAAACTCAACTGAGAAGGTATGTTTCTCTGGTAAAGCAAAATCTTGGTAAGCTAAATAAGTCATATCACTGCACAATAAGGAAGACACAGTAACAAACAGCTGTCTTAGCTCAGAAAATTCAGACTGCATGACAATGACAGGAAGGAGGAGGGTTCACTCTCTCTCCAGAAGAAGAATTTCCGCCCAAGCTGATTTACGAAATAATGAACGTAAGCTTTAGACTACTGCAATCTGCTTCTTGCTGGCCTCCCACTTAGTCACCTCTCCCCTCTCCAGTCGGTTCAAAACTCTGCTGCCCGTCTCGTCTTCCGCCAGGGTCGCTTTACTCATACTACCCCTCTCCTCAAGACCCTTCACTGGCTCCCTATCCGTTTTCGCATCCTGTTCAAACTTCTTCTACTAACCTATAAATGTACTCACTCTGCTGCTCCCCAGTATCTCTCCACACTCGTCCTTCCCTACACCCCTTCCCGTGCACTCCGCTCCATGGATAAATCCTTCTTATCTGTTCCCTTCTCCACTACTGCCAACTCCAGACTTTGCGCCTTCTGTCTCACTGCACCCTACGCCTGGAATAAACTTCCTGAGCCCCTACGTCTTGCCCCATCCTTGGCCACCTTTAAATCTAGACTGAAAGCCCACCTCTTTAACATTGCTTTTGACTCGTAACCACTTGTAACCACTCGCCTCCACCTACCCTCCTCTCTTCCTTCCCGTTCACATTAATTGATTTGATTTGCTTACTTTATTTATTTTTGTCTATTAGATTGTAAGCTCTTTGAGCAGGGACTGTCTTTCTTCTATGTTTGTGCAGCGCTGCGTATGCCTTGTAGCGCTATAGAAATGCTAAATAGTAGTAGTAGTAGTAGTAGTAAGCTTTCCGGCCACTCCTTGCAAAATTCCTTACTTATATATATGTATATGCACTATGTAAGTTAAATAGGTATTTATAGGATAACATTTAAGTGGCAGGCTATCATTTATGGTGTAGTGTTGAGAGGAGCAGTCAGCGCACCCATTCCACTTCTCCCACTTGGGTTGCATAAAGGAGCTTTAGGAAGGATTTAGAGTTCAAGAGGGGAAGAAGACCTGGAGCAGAATCCCAAGGATTGACAGAGGTTTGTGCTCCCTAGGAAACAGGGAAGCCACCAACAGAGAGAAAATTCTAGTTTCCCTAAACTCCTATCTGCCAATCAAGGGAAGAAGGAGGGGCCCCAAAGGGAGGGGTTTGAGCAAAGGGGTCAGGAAGAGAAAGAGAAAAGGAACCAGAGGGAAATGCCCCTGCCGAGAGAGGGGAGCTCTCTCACAGTAGGGCTACCCAACGTAGAGCAAAGAGGAACTCAAAGCTCTAGAGTACCAAGGGTGGGGCAGTGGGTGCCTTCCACCCCGGGTGCAGACAGCAAGGGGGTGCACAGAGCAACCACACGGCTGTCGGCTCCGCTGGTTCCCTGCCCCTCTGACGTTACTTCCTGTTCCGGGGTAGGGGATCGGCGGGTGGTGAGGATGATATGCTTTGGGAGGGAGGTGGGTGATAGGCTTCGGGGGTGAGGTGCCTGGGGGTGTAGCGGTGACCCAGCACGCAACCTAGGTATGCCACTGCCTCAAAGTGAAGGCTGGGCCAAGAAGCTGTGGACACTGATAGCCAGCAGAAATACATGGGCTACCCAACTCTGGGCAAAGAGGACCCCAAAGTGAAGACTAGATTAAGGAGCTGCAGATGCTAGTAGGCAGATGGAGTAAGCGGGTATCCCAACCTGGGGCAAACAGGATGCTGGACCAGGAAGCTGTGGAAGGCCTAAAGCCCTGGAAGGAGGTGAGGCCTGGCTGCTCAGCACACATGGCTAAGTTCTGAAAGCAAGGGCTGTAATTTCTTTGTGTTTGACCTGTGCTGAGAAGAGAAGGAACTGTGGACTGCATAGACTGTTATGTTTGAGGACTTTGGTTGAGCAACTGCAGATATAATATATCTGCTAAAGCCAAAGCTTTGTTTGTTGTTTAGAAACTGCCGAGAGAATATATCTGCCAAAATTGCAAGGACAATGTATCTGCCAAAGTCAAAGCTGTGTTTGTTGTTTGGAAACTGCAGAGAGAATATATCTGCCAAAGCGAAGGCTGTGTTTTTGTTTTGAGAACTATAATAAAGAACCTCTGCATATTTCTAAGAACTATTCCTTGTTGCTTGTGTCTGGGAGGGGGAGAAACAGAGAGAAAGAGAGCTAAGCCATGCCAGATTTCTCCTGCCCATGACAAAATACATAACGCACATATATGTGCATAATTGCTAGTAAACATTTACATGTGTATCGCACATAAACGTAAGCACCTAGGTTATAAAACTTCCCTGTATCTGCTGCAGAGACCATTTTATTCCTATGAACCCTGTGGCAGATAGGTGCATATATTCCTTTACAGAACAGGTCCTTAACACGCAACCTCTGGATGCCCAGATCAGGTGCCCTGTTAAAGAATTGCCCCTACAGTGTACTATTAGTAAATTACCAACAGTGAGGCTCAAAAAGTAATAGCAGAAAATATTACTTCCTAGAGAAAATGACACGTGCATGGAATGGTCTTCCAGAGGAAACGGAGACAAGAATGGTAAAACAATTTGAAAAGGTCGGGATAGGCCGAGATCTCTAGCCACAAAGACTGAAAGAAAGACGGAGGTTACATGAGGTACATAGTCAACAACAGGACGGAATTTGGGGAGACTCGATGGGCGCTGAGGTCCTTATCTTGCATCACACTCTACATTTCTATGTTTCTACATTAAACGTGGCATTGGATCAGCCATAGATTTCCAGAATGAAAGCACTTTAGGCCCTACTTTAGAACAGATTTTTAGAAACGGGTTCCTTTGTGTCCTCTACAAAATTCTGGATTATTTCTCCTATTACTCTGAGCTGTATTCCAGATGACAATGATGCTCTGACAGTGTGTTCTTCTAAACGGGCCTGATTTGAGATTTCTTTCGTCTTGGCTCTCTTATGTAATATGTAAAACACTTCTGTACTTTTTTTTTATTTCAGTGCAGAAAGAGAATTAAACCTAGTATGCTGGTGAGAAGTATTCAGATGTCATATGCAATTTGAATGACTTCTTATCTCTTATGGAGGAGTTATAAAATGCAAAGAAGAAGAGCAGCAACTCCAGCAGTCCACGTTCAGCTCCCACGTTTTGCCCACACAGTGGCAGTATTGTTCCACGAGCAGCACATAAGGAGCACGAGATTCAGGTAGTGTCATTTCCACTGGGCCCCTTACCCACCATTCCCGAGAAATCCTTGGATGCCGAGGACAGCAAATATCATACAGTCGGATGTGTCAACACTCAAATGCCATGGTTAGGGGTTAGCTTTTAAATGTTGGCCGCAGAGTTTAAATATTTTATGTATATTCATCATTGTCATCTGCAGAAGCAGCAGCAGCGGTGAATGTATGTACACAGTGGCAAGAGCCACAACATGGATGGCTGGAAACATTAAGCTTTTATCCATACAGCTGCACGTTTCACTGCTACCACCTAGATCTTGTGTGATTGGCAGGCCAGAAATGCTTTAAAAAAAAAAATGAATAAATACCAGCTGAGTATTATCAGCTATCTGTATAGTTGGGTGGAATCTGCTCTGGTACTAACCAGGGTGGTCTGTACAAATTTTCAGTGGCACAGCGGCATTTAGAGGTCGATTTAATAAACGATGGCCAAAATCAGGCGCTGTGCGGCACTTTTACAAAGGTGCATAATGGCCTACGCGAATGCATCAAATTGGCATTACTGCCCAACTAGTGCGTCCACCTGGCGGTAATTCTGAGTTTGGCGCACAGAAAACCCACAATAGAAAACAATTTTCTATTTTCTACTGTGGGGGTGTTCCTGGCAGTAATTGACAGATGGTGCGCAGTTACTGTGCAGCAGGGGCATAGCCAGACCGGCGGGAGAGGGGTCCAGAGCCCGAGGTGAGGGGGCACATTTTAGCTCCCCCCCGGCGCCGCCGACCCCCCCGCCACCACCACCAACTTTGACCCCCCTGCCGACGACCCTCTTGACCCCCCCTCCCGCCGCCAACCCTCCCCCGCCGCTGCTGTCGCCTACCTTTGCTGGCGGGGGACCCCAACCCCCGCCAGCCGAAGTCCTCTTCTTCCGACGCAAGGCTTCGTTCTGTTTCTGTGAGTCTGATGTCCTGCACGTACAACGGGTCCCCCGCCAGCAAAGGTAGGTGAGGGTGGGTTGGTGGCAGGAGGAGGGGTCGAGAGGGTCGTCGGCAGGGGGGTCCAGGACAAAATCTATGGGGGCCCAGGCCCCAGTGGTCCCACGCAGCTACGCCACTGCCATGCAGGTAACACATGAGCCCAGACTTCTCAGTATACGAATAATTTGATCATTTTTCCAGGCAGAAACAGTGATTGTTCCTCTAGACATTTTTTCACTTTCCAAACCCCAAGAGGGTGTAATACAAGAATATGTTAGCTTTGCCTTTTATATATTAGGCAGCTAAATGGTGAAATATGTTACCGACAGCACTTAGACAACTGTCTCATTATAAGTTGTTTTGAAAAGCCCCATTTGTTTTGGAAATTTATACTGAATAAGTCTTAAATTTTATGTGGTTAGATGTTGTTACTTTATAGGTATTCCTAGTTTTTAAACTGCATTGAGCTTTTTTTTTTTTTTTTTAGGTGTACTTGGGATATAAAGGTTCTTAATGTAATGTAGCGCTCTAGAAATGTTAAATAGTAGTAGTAGTAGTAGTAATGTAAACCAGGCTCCTTATGGAATCCTGCAGCCACAGGACCTGAATTTGAACACTAGATGTCACCCTTAAGCAAGGACCATGATCCCTTCCGTAAGGATTGAACAGAGGGCCTTCTGCATGGCAACGTGTAGCACTTGCCCTAGCCACTGAGCTGGCCTTAGCTATATTATCCTAACAGGAAAGCAGGACTACACATCTTAAAGAAGGAAGTTCAGGCCACACTTTCCATAATTCGGGACTGTGAAGTCTGATTTGTTTTAAATGCCCTATCAAAACAGAGTTATCTAAATTGTTGATGTTCTGGAGGGGGGGGGGGGGGGGGGGGGGGGGGGAGAAAGGTCTGTGACATTAATCACAGTATATGCTCGTATTTAAGAGAACTTATATTACCAAGGATTTGCCCGCACCCCTGGACACAGATACTGTAGCATTCTCATGACTTACAACCCATTCTGCACCTGGACTAGCTTGCTACACATAATGTAACTTAGATCAGTTCCTTATCTCTTGCATAAGAACTTGCCTTGAGTTTAGCCAACCATCAAATTATCCCAACTGACTCTGTACCACGCATCTTGTTCTCATCGTATATCTGCTCTTGGTCCCTCAGCCATGTTGTAGAAAATCTTTAGCATTATATCTATGTTGAATATTCTAATGCATGCTAGTTAGGTGTATCATTAGTATTATGCTAACATTGTATTCCAGCTTATAATCGAACGAGAAAAACGCCCAAGTTCCGACCTAAATCGGGAGATGGACGTTTATCTCACAAAAACGAATAAAGCGGTATAATCGAAAGCCGATTTTTGGGCGTTTTCAACTGCACTCCATCGCGGATGCGGACAAAGTTTATGGGGGCGTGTCAGAGGTGTGGCGAAGGCGGAACTGGGGCGTGGTTATCTGCCGAACAAAGATGGGCGCATTTCACCGATAATGGGAAGAAAGTATGCGTTTTTACCTAGAATTTAGGACACTTTTCCTGGACCCTGTTTTTTCACGAATAAGGCCCCAAAAAGTGCCCTAAATGACCAGATGACCACTGGAGGGAATCGGGGATGACCTCCCTTGACTCCCCCAGTGGTCACTAACCCCCTCCCACCACAAAAAAATGATGTTTCACACATTTTCATTTTCACCCTCAAATGTCATACCCAGCTCCCTGGCAGCAGTATGCAGGTCACTGGAGGAGTTGTTAGGGGGTGCAGTGGACTTCAGGCAGGTGGACCCAGGCCCATCCCCCCTACCTGTTACAATTGTGCTGCTTAATGCTTATTAGTCGTCCAACCCCCCCAAACCCACTGTACCCACATGTAGGTGCCCCCCTTCACCCCTTAGGGCTATAGTAATGGTGTAGACTTGTGGGCAGTGGGTTTTGAGGGGGATTTGGGGGGCTCAACACACAAGGGAAGGGTGCTATGCACCTGGGAGCTCTTTGACCTTTTTATTTGTTTTTGTAAAAGTGCCCCCTAGGGTGCCCGGTTGGTGTCCTGGCATGTGAGGGGGACCAGTGCACTACGAATCTTGGCCCCTCCCACGAATAAATGTCTTGGATTTATTCGTTTTTGAGCTGGGCGCTTTCATTTTCTATTATCGCTGAAAAACAAAAACGCCCAGCTCACACATTGTTGAATAAAACATGGGCGTCTATTTTTTTCGAAAATACGGTTCGGTCCGCCCCTTCACTGACCCGTTCTCGGAGATAAACGCCCATGGAGATAGGCGTTTTCGTTCAATTATGCCCCTCAATATATCTCTGGTATTTGAATTCCAGTGCTGTTAAATGTGTATATTTTTTATACTGTTTCACAGTAGTTCTATTATTAGGTTTCAATTTACTGTTTTCAAGTTTACCTCATTTACTGTATTTATATTTATTCTTGGTTATTTTACTATTGTTATGCTGTTAACACAATTGTAAATTTTACGTTAAACTGTACCTGCTGTACACTGCCTTGGGCGAATCTCTTAAAAACGGCGGTTAATAAATCCCAATAAATAAATAAAACAGCTTCTGACTAAGAAACAGTGGGCCCAATATTCAGCTGGCAGTGATCAGCCGGCATTATCCCCAGAAATGTAATGCCAGGCCAAGTCTGGAGCTGGTGAAAACAAGCTGGTTAAATGTCATATTCAGACCTAACCAACTAGGACGAACCACATAAAGATAGGACTGACTTTTATGCGATCCTATTTTGCAGTTACCTTGGCCAGTCAAGTGTTGACTATCGGCACTTAACTTGTCTACTGCTGACTCCACCCCTCCAAAACTCCCCCTCCCCCAAATAGTCAGTTTTGAGCTGGATGCTAACTAGACAGTTTTAGTAGCACCATCCACAGTTAAATCACCTTGAATATCAACCCCAGTATTAACTGAACTGGCTCAAAAAAACACATAATTAACATTCACACATTTTACAATACATTTACATGGGAACGCCAAAAAGTAACATCTTAGGATGAAGGATCAAAAGCTGCTTGCCCTTCCCAAGTTGGGTAAAATTCTAACTTCACGTCATCGTTTTCATCACTTATCTGCAATTTCCTTGTGTTGACGCTGTTTTTGCTCCCTCTTAGGGGGAACTGGGCCATTTAAGCACCCCAATGCAACCGTTAAGCCCTAGAGATAAGGAAGTAGGCACCTGCACTCTCAAATAGCCCAACCCATAAGCCTAGTTGGGGGAGGAGGGGGGGGGAGGATCCGCCTGGACTATCAGAGTACAGGTTTAGGCGAATAGTCAGAGAGAGGGAAGAGAGATGTTGGGAGTATAGACAAGAGGAGGGAGGTGAGGGGGAGGAGGGAGTTGGTATAAGAGGGGTGGGGAGGGGGAGGAAATGTTAAAAGAAAATATTTGGATGTTAAATTTCTTGAATACTTACGTTGTACAGGTTTTTGATTTATAGTGAAAAGTATTTGGAGCATGTTAGATGTCTAACCCGATGAAGACTCAATAAAAACGTTGAAACATAAGCACCCCAATGCAGAGCAGAGAAAGCCTATTCTATAATGGCATCTGGTACCCTGATTCCGTCATGGAATACTAGCGTAGACCTGCCTGGTGTGGCTACATTTTGGCATGACCATTGACACCAGATCTATGGCTGATGTAAATGGGTGTACCTATGAACGTCATGCAACACATGCAACTTATTCTGTAAGCCACACATGTGAGCTGGAGACACGTCCATGCCCCTCCCATGTTCCACTCACATGTACGCCACTTACAGCTGTGCACTTTAGCACTTGCACAATATCTTACAGAAATGCATGTAGTGCAGTTACACACATAAGTGCTGCTTTTCTGATGAATGTTATTGTGAATGTTGTCAACTGGATGGCTTACATTTATGTCCATTTCCTATCTTGGCATGTGCATTGTGCAGATATAAATAGTTGAAACCACATCCCCTGCCCCCCATTTTTGCTGTTGTAAGCCCCGAACACCTCTGGCAATGTGGCGTTTCCCAAATTCTTAAATAAAGAAAGAAACAAATAGGTCGTTGCAAAGTGGAGCTTGGTATCCTGAAAACCTGACTTGAACAACAATAGTTAAGCTTATTTTTCTCTTAATAAATGTTATGTTTGGTGGCCTAACAGAACACTCCCTAAACAATATTCTATATCCAATTACTGGCATCATCTTCAGAACAAGATTTGCTCAAACACCCACCTTTTTTGATAGGTTGCCTGTTGAAGAATGTAAGAGGCGTAACAAGGAATTTGGTTTCCGCTACAGGTACCCAATGGTGCAGAATTTTAACAGTCCAGACTCCAGGCCTCAGTGGTAAATTGAGTGGTGGTTTGTAATGTGTATACTCTGCATTGGACTCGATCAGAATGTCGTAAGTAGCTGCAATGACATTGATGGGGTCAATCCAGATTACAGTCACCGTTACATTCGGGCCTTTGCCCCACTTCTGCATGCCAATGGGCTCATCCATTGGCCCAATAAGGCCACCAAAGTTCCGAAATAGTCTTTCCTTAGCATCCCAGTCAGTTCCAATCTGTAACAAAAGTTAAATTGAGGTCAATTCTATAACGATTTCTGTATATAGTTCACTTACTGTGGACGGCATTATGCAGAAAATGCAGCTATTAAGAAAATTAAAGCAGAATCAAGAAAGACATTAATTCTCAGATGTCACTAAAATTCTCTCTACTCCCTCCCCTGTTTCATTCAGATTAGCTTTACTTCCTAAGAAGAGAGGGCATTTTAAGAGTCTGAATGATGCTGTCCTACTAAATTTGTAAAATGGCTACTTCTGCTTCCTGTATGTCCTTATATATATTTTACAAAAGGCTCCCCATTCAGCAGGACCTTTTGTAAAATACTACTGAAATTGAGCACATCATGACCTGGACATCTGAATTCCAATGTCAGTGTTTTATATAAAATAGACCTTTAACACACACTAGAATGACAAGAACCATTTAGAAATTGCTGTTGATCTTTTACGAAGATAGCTTGTTCTGATAAAGTTCAATAGTTACTCATAGGTGACATGGAAGGGAATAATCGAACGGCGCCGGCCAAATAGATGGCCGTCCATCTATTTGGCCGGCGCCGTAAAGTGGTGCCCTGACCATATTATCAAAAAAAGATAGCCGGCTATCTTTCGTTTCGATAATACGGTTGGAGCCGGCCAAATCTCAGCATTTGGGCCGGCTTTAGAGATGGCAGGCATTGGTTTCCGGCGATAATGGAAACCGAGGCCGGCCATCTCAAACCTGGCCAAATCCAAGGTATTTGGTCATGGGAGGAGCCAGCATTTGTAGTACACTGGTCCCCCTCACATGCCAGGACACCAACCGGGCACCCTAGGAGGCACTGCAGTGGACTTCAGAAATTGGTCCCAGGTGCATAGCTCCCTTACCTTGGGTGCTGAGCCCCCCCAAATCCCCCTCAAAACCCACTCCCCACAACTCTACACCACTACCATAGCCCTTAGGAATGAAGGGGGGCACCTACATGTGGGTACAGTGTGTTTTGGGGGGGTTTGGAGGGCTCAACATTTACCACCACAAGTGTAACAGGTAGAGGGGGGATGGGCCTGGGTCCACCTGACTGAAGTGCACTGCATCCACTAAAAACTGCTCCAGGGACCTGCATACTGCTGTCATGGAGCTGGGTATGACATTTCAGGCTGGCATAGAGGCTGGCAAAAAATGTTTTTTAATTTTTTTTTTTTTTTGGGTGGGAGGGGGTTGGTGACCACTGGGGGAGTAAAGGGAGGTGATCCCCGATTCCCTCCGGTGGTCATCTGGTCAATTGGGGCACTTTTTTGAGTCTTGGTCCTAAAAATAAATGGACCAAGTGAAGCCGGTCAAATGCTCGTCAGAGCCGGCCATCTTTTTCCATTATTGGCCGAAGCTGGCCATCTCATAACTACGCCCCCATCCCGCCTTCCATACCCTTCCGAAATGCCCCCTTTAACTTTGGCCGGCTCTGCGACGGAAAGCAGTTGGAGCCGGCCAAAATCGGCTTTCCATTATACCGATTTGGCCGGGTTCTGGAGATGGCCATCCATCTCCCGATTTGTGTCGGCAGATGGCCGGTGATCTCTTTCGAAAATAAGCAGGAGAGAGGGGCATTTTCGAAAGGGACATCCAAGATGCGATTTGGAAGTCCTTGCAAAATGGCAAAATCTAATGGTGGGGAAACCCTTATTTCAAAAAAAGATGGACGTCCATCTTTTGTTTCGAAAATACCGTCAGGGATGTCCAAATCCTTAAATGTTGCCGTCCCTAGACATGGTCGTTACTGATTTTCGGCGATTTTCAAAACCAAAGACGTCCATGTCAGAAACAACCAAATGCAAGCCATTTGGTCGTGGGAGGAGTCAGTATTTGTAGTGCACTGGTCCCTCTGACATGCCAGGACACCAACCAGGCACCCTAGGGGGCACTGCAGTGGACTTCATAAATTGCTCCCAGGAACATAACTGCCTTACCTTGTGTGCTGAGCCCCCCAAAACCCACAACCCACAACTGTACACCACTACCATAGTCCTTACAGGTGAAGGGGGCACCTATATGGGTACAGTGGGTTTGTGGTGGGTTTTGGAAAGCTTGCTGTTTCCTCCACAAATGTAACAGGTAGGGGGGGTTATGGGTCTGGATCCGCCTGTCTGAAGTGCACTGCAGTACCCACTAAAACTGCTCCAGGGACCTGCATGCGCTGTCATAGACCTGAGTATGACATCTGAGGCTGGCACAGAGGCTGGCATGACATATTTTGAAAGATGTTTTTTGAAGGTGGGAGGGGGTTAGTGACCACTGGGGGAGTAACGGGAGGTCATGCCCGATTCTCTCCGGTGGTCATCTGGTCATTTCGGGCACCTTTTTGTGCCTTAGTCGTAATAAAACACGTCCAGGTGAAAACGTCCAAGTGTTCGTCAGGGACGTCCTTGTTTTTTTCGATTATGGGTCAAAGACTTCCAAGTGTTAGACACGGCCAAGTCCCGTCTTCGCTACGCCTCCGACAAGCCCCCTTGAACTTTGGCCGTCCTTGCGATGGAGTGCAGTTGGGGGACGTCCTAAATCGGGTTTCGATTATACCGATTTTGACGTCCCTGGGAGAAGGACGTCCATCTTCCAATTTATGTTGAAAGATGGATGTCCATCTCTTTCGAAAATGAGCCCAAGAGCCTCCCTTTGCAGATTAACTGCAGCACATGCTCCCAGGGTCAGTTTCTGCACAGCTCTGTCCTTCATTATTCTTTATTTCCATTTGCTGTACTGCTTTAACTCCAATAGAACCAAGTGGTTTACAAAAAAAAACCCCAAAACAAAACGTACAACCAATTGTTTACAAAGCCAAGGTCAAGACAAAAATTATAAAAAAGGAACTACAATTCAAATACGATAGATGGGGGCAGACTAAAAAGAACAAAAACACAAAACACACAACTTAAGATGAACAAGAGGGAGGAAACAATAAAGGCGAGAACTAAGGGGAGGAAAGAACTAAGGAAATGCAAAACCAGAGACAAGGACAGAGACAAAGACAAAGGTTAGTGGACCACCTCTTATCAGCAAAGGAGCTGGTGCACAAGATACTGTAAATATTTAACAGGCGTGCTCATGGTTTGAGCTGTTATTCAGAACACATGGCTCTTAGCAAGGATTTTAATGGATCAACTCAATCCCTATTAGCATGGGATCAAATCTGCCTCCTCCACCCCCCCATGAAATCAAACAACAAAGGAACACCTTTAGCGAACACATCAGTTAATAGACAATGATGCTTTTGAAAAGAGAGAAATATATTACATTCAATTTTAAGGTCGAAAAGGGACTGTGGCAACTAATTTCTTTCAATGCTCTACATAAATTAGGTCATTAGGTCTCGACAATGTAGACTTACTGCCTGTCATCCATCCGCCTTTGCCTTTTTCTATTTCATTTCGGCTGCAATGATTTAGCCAATGACTGAGGAAAAAAATGTGAACTTAAGTGCTTCAGTCTTACAAGGAAGACAGTTAGCTGTCTGAAATCAACCTCACTGTATGTGGCATTACTTCTGTCATTACGACAAGATAATGCCAGGGAAGGGCTGGAGGAAGTAATTATGAAGTGTTGCATATTCTGCTTTAGGGATGGGCACCCAGAAAAGTTTTGTGTTGTGTTGTTTCCTGTGACGTATAGGAGAACGTTTCTTTCTTTGGGGATTTCCTTCCCTTGTCGACACAAAACAAAATTTGTCTGGACCCTCCCTCCCTCCCTATAGACCAGGATCAGAAAAACTTCCAACCTTCCCTGAACTCTAGTTGGGTGGAAGGTTGTGGCCACAGTATTGGATCAGTCATGGCCACAGGTGGGAGCAAATGGTCCAAACAGTCATCCGCTGGACCAATAGGGATTCAGGTAAGCTCGGGGGCCTATTGTGGGAGGGGGTCCATGGACTAGAAGGGGTTAACATTTAAACATCAAAAACCTGATGGACAAGCGAGGAATCCACCAGACCTCTGAATGTCTCTTAATCGATGCTAGAATTAGAGCATATCCATGAAACTAATAGTAGATATAGATCTTAATTTACAAAAGTATGTTTTCTAGTGAATAAATAATTAAGCTATGGAATTTGATGCCAGATGATGTGGTGAATCAATTCATCTTTCTCCCTGCAAAAATAATATCTTCAATGGACAGTAGACATTCTTATGATATCTAAATTAAAATATTTTTAAGGTTTTAAATGTTTTTTGAGGACCATCAGAAGGCTTGTTCCAATCATTATATTTATGAGCATCTGCCATAATTCTTCATTCTTCCTTATTTTTTTATTTCTTGATAAATATTCAACAGGAGTATTTAAAATATATCGAGAGTATGGACTTCTCTAAAAAAGGAGGCCAACCGGGTCATGACCATTCATAAGAACTTAAGAACATGAGAAAAGCCATGCTGAGTCCATCCAAGGTCCATCGAGCCCAAAATCCTTCTTCCAACAGTGGTTAGTCTAGATCATAAGTACCCAGAAAATCCCCAAAAGTTCTTTATGTATAAACGGTTTTTATTTTGGAACGCTCATCAAATATACCATTTCAAGACATATAACGCATGAGGCTGAACAAAACTCCTTCGAAGATAAAGCACAAAAAGCAAACATCTTATGCACTTTTAACAATGTCCATAAACTTTTGACTGTATACTCCCTCCATCCTCTCCGCCCCTCCCTCCCAGCCCAACCCCTCCCCTCGTTACTATAACCTCCCGAAAACATATGACAACAGTATATATAACCAGTTATGAACATTCTCCAACCTCTTCCATCTGGGATCTCCTCCGGCTATCTGAGAGGCTCTCCCAAAAAGTTCTTTAAAAGGCAAGGTGAATGATTGGAAGTTTACAAGTGTATAGGTCATTTGTTTCCTTGGTCCTAATGGCTAAAGTAATGTACTTAGCCATCTTCATTTCCCTTTTATGAAACTAACCTTCATAAAGCACATACATCTTTGCACCATCGGCCTTTATTTACTTATTCTTATCACATGCCTATTTCTAAGGGGCCCTTTCACTAAAGTGCATTAAGTACTTAGGGTGAGGTTTACCACACAGTAACTGCTAGTGCACAACTGCATTAAAGGGTTTTGGGTTATTACAGGGGTCAATATTCAGCCTATGGTGGTAAGTGGCTGGTAAGCTGCTTCCAGCTGCAGGCTGAACTAACCCTGGATATTGAATGCTGAGGCATGCATGGCTCCTGGAATGGAACATCTGGGTATGTCAGCTTACCCAGAAGTTAACTGGGCACTGGGCGATATTCAGACTGGTGCCTGATTAACTTGCTGCATGAAGTGAGGACAGATATTTTGTTGTGCTAAGTTTATGCAGCTACTTAGCTGGTTAGAGAACTGAAAATCGCCACTAACCGGCTAAGTGAACCCTTCTCTCCAACTCTGCCTCTGGCCTGCCTGTAACCTAGTGTGGAAACAGACAGAGCAGATAAGTAGTAGATACAAAGGGTCATCCCTTTAGAGACTGCAGTTCTGCTGGCTTTATTGATTTCAACGTTTGTTTGAGTTTTTATACACCACATCCTGGTTTTACAGTGCAAGTTATTAACAGCTGACTAATAAGTTTTGATCACCGTGTGGCGACTGTACTGGGTTTTTAAAAAATCTACTATGGTGCTCTATTAATCCTTTGGTGGTATCAGTATATACACCACATAGCCCCTGATGCAGCCCCTTTGTGGGCGAAACACAGCCTGTGTCGGGCATTGCATTAGTTTGAAACTCAACAATAAGGATTAGTTTGCATCTACTACTGATCTGCTCTGCCTGTTTCCACATTGGATTTTGCGGATCAGCTGCCTTGTTCCTTTTTGGGACCATGACTGCTCCTAACCTAGCTGGTTAGGGGTTGGCTGGTTAGTGGAAATATTCAGCAGAACAAACTGGCTAGTCCCACTGAATGCCAGGTGCCACCTTGCTCAGCAGAGTTGAACTGCTGGAGCCTCTCTTGGCTGATTAAACCCTTTTGAATATTGACTCCACAGCAGGTACAGACCGGTAACTCATGCATTAAGGGGTACAGTATGGACACAGAATGGGTGTGGCATGGGTACAGAAGTGTTAGCTACTAGTGTGCCATGCTAACTGGTCAATGCCGGTTAACGTGGAAGCACTTACCACCTTCTAAATTGTTATAGAGCTGGTGTAAATACTTGTGCCTAGATTGCCTAAAATGGGGTGCAAACCTACATGGCGCCATGGGGGCCCTGGACCCCCCTGCCGACGACCCTCTCGACCCCCCCCTCCTGCCGCCAACCCGCCGTCGCCTACCTTTGCTGGCGGGGGACCCCAACCCCCGCCAGCCGAGGTCCTCTTCTTCCTTCGTTCTGTTTCTGAGTCTGACGTCCTGCACGTACCAGGCCACTCATCGGGGTGGGGTGATCACTGAGGGACCTACCCAACAATATCCAGGCCCCCTGCAACCAATCTATGACAAGGCAGAATTGGTGTGTGTAGAGCCTGAGATCTTTCATTAAAACTTGGGGACCATGGGTCAATTTTAGCACACAATAGAAAAGGTGCCGGTACTCAGTACCCCCAATTACCCCCTCAAAAAAAAGCCCTGTGAATATCTGTCTTCAAAGTACAAGCCATCGCATTTAGGCACCAGTGTGTAGAATTGCGTGCGACCGGAATACTGGCGTTTGTGTATATGTTGATCTTCAGGTCATTCACGTGCATTCATGGCACCTATATATATGCAGTCTTATAGGTTTGCTTCATAAAGTCTATAGTGCAGCATTATGCCATTTTGAACATGTTTTTTTTAATAGGAATCCACTAATTGGTGCCATATGAAGTGGAGGAGTGGCCCAGTGGTTAGAGCACCAGTCTTGCCTTCCAGATGTGGCTGGTTCAAATCCCACTGCTGCTCCTTGTGGTTTTGGGCAAGTCGCTTAACCCTCCAATGCCTCAGGCATAAAATTAAGATTGCGAGTCCTCCACAGACAGAGAAATACACAGTGTACCTGAATGCAACTCACCTTGAGCTACTACCGAAAAAGGTGTGAGCAAAATTAAAGAGCTAATGGAGCAGTTGTGCTCCTTTTTGGACTTGAAGAAGTTATAGTGTGTATTCATTTATTTAATTATTTATTATTACATTTTTTACCCCCGCGCTGTCCCACTCAAGGCAGGTTCAATGCGGCTTACATAATAATGTGGATTACAGAGAATTGATAAAGAGAAAATAAGTTAATTAAAGCAGAATAATAAAAGAGATAGGTAGGTAGAGATGGGCAAGGGTGAAGGGAGTAGGAGAGGTATGAGCAAGGTGTAGTTGAGCATTGGAGGAGAGGTAGAGGAGGCGGGAGAGGGTGGGATAAGGGAAAAGCATGCCTGCTTGTTAAGTATAAGGACCTTGAAGTATAAGCCTTTCATTAATAATTTGTATCCTTTGTTTAATCTCCTACACTTCGATCTTCTCCTCCCTCTGTCTCTCCTTTTCAAGGAAGGATTTATGATTCTACGATATTCACTTCCTGTATTATTTAATGCCATTATTTCTAAGTTCAAGAGTTATCTTGATAGTGTGTTTATAAATTCATAAATATAAAAGTAAAATAATAATAACAAAAGGATAAACAGTTAATGGGCTGATATTCAGTCACCGCTGCAGCCAAAAAAATTCGGACCTTCAGAGCCAGTGATGGTAGCCAGTGCTGAATATCCAGGTAGAACAGTGACTGGTACCACTATCAGGAGAGTGGTGACATTGAGCCCGCTTTCAGCATAGGCCGAACAGCTCTTTTGCTGTCCTAACTTCACCTGTGATATTCTGAATATCACAATAATTGGATAACTTCCAGTTCTGCCTTTGCTCCAGACCCATACCGCTCTGCCCCTGAAAACTGACAGGGCCCTAGGTTTTTAAATCCCTTGTATAGAGCTGTTTGGTTTTTCAAATCAGTCAGCTTTGTATAACATTCCTTTTTCTGATCTAGTAGGGCAATTAGCTAGCTTGTATCTTGGTTTTCTCACAGACCACTGACAGGATTGCTTAACCCTAGTAATGGGCTATAAACTTTAACAAGTGTCTGTTTGTTTGTTTCAAACAGGTTTTGAACTTAACACAGGGACATTTTCAGTGAAGGAAATATGAGTGTTAAGATATTCAGAGATTTAGAGTTACAAAGGGCAAGTGATGAATATTTGAGAAAAATACCAAAGAAACAGAATTATGTGAAGGTGACCTTAGAGGTCAGAGTTGAAGAATACGAGATAAGTAAGAGAGAAAATATAAGGCATTAAGTGATTGGACAAATTAAGCTTCAGTAGTCTGACAGCTTCCGAAGGGAAAACACACAGAGATTATATTTTCCTTATACTGAAATTTGGACTCATATAAATAAGAATTCAATTTTCTGTAATATTGGGATAAAATAATTTTTATTGTAACCATTTATTTACTCTAATAAAAGAGAAAAAACTGAACTCTAAAGTGTTTTTCCTTTGCCAGAAGGGTTTGCTTTTTTCTAGTCTCTTCTGTTCAGCTTCCTTTTAGAGGCAGGAAGGGAGGGGCCCTATATACACCCACCTTTAAAATTTAATGACAGCACACACTGAATACATCACAGCTGGAAACAGATCACAGTTCACCTACCTCGGAAAACTGCAGCCTTCCAAAATCACTGGGGGGATTTGCAATCTTAAACGCTTTCTTTGGCATCACCCATGTCTCCAGTGTCTCTAGTTTACTAACTGCTAAATTGGTAGCATGATGCTTGACCAGGAAACCTTGGAATCGATCCGCGAGAAAGTAAAGGTGGACAGATATTGGGTGACCCATGGGATAGTACCTACAGAACACAAATTAAGATCTGTTAGGCTTTGTTGCTAAAAGTTAAGATGGTAATTTTCAAAAGCATTTCCCCCCAAGTAAAGCAGTGCTTCACATGCATAAATGGTTTGTTATAAAAGTGTCCGCCCAGTTTCTAGGTAAACTTATGGGGTGTTCATTCTGTATGTGTGCAGTGTTATCTGTTGTTTGAAAAGACATTTCAGAGGGCAGGACAGGAAAGGGGTTTATTCTTACACACAAAAGGCTAGATTCTATACATGGTGCCTAGAATCTAGGCGTGTCTGATAGATGCCTAGGTGTATTCTACTAGACATGCCTAAATTCAGGTGCAACATATAGAATACGCCTGGGTCAGGCAGATGCACCTAAATCTAGGTGCGTCCATTTACGCCAATGAAAAGGTGGTGTAAATGCCCACACCTATATCTACACTGGCTAAAATCTGTAACAGTGCACACAGATGTGATTGATAGGCCCGACATGACCATGCTCCCATTTTGGCTGCGCATGTGGGAATTCGGACACAGTACACCTGGCAAAGCACACCCGTAAATTCCTAATAAGGCCTATTAGTGTTGCTAATTGGTCATTATAGACCAATTACCAAACACTAAGTGGCATGTAGATCAATTGAGGTGTGCGCATAAATTAGGCACATGTACTAATTTATGCGCACGCCTCCGCTCGCCATATACAGAATCCAGGGGATAATTTAGAAACTTTTTATACAAGTGAAGGTTTGGAGAGGATGCCTATCTTATAAAGACAAACACAGCACAAACGATGCAGAACACAGCACAAACGATGCAGACATTGCACCTGGATTGAAGGAAGGGACATTACACCTGCTCAGGAACATGTGTAAATATGAAGCTTGAAACTATGAGATTATGCACATATGTTATGAAATATGCATGCAAGTTGTGTCTACACAAGCTCCATCTGAACTCCTCCCTGAGCAGGCCTACAAGTACGCGTCAACTTTGCACTGTGTGAACTTTTCAATGTGATCTGATTCCAGATTATTTAAATACTAGTAAAAAAAAGCCCATTTCTCATTGAAATGAAATGGGCACTAGCAAGGTAATCACCTTCTGCCATTCATGTTTTTAAGGGAAGTGTTACTATGCAGCCTTCCCTTCCCTCCGAGGGCGGGGCAGTGAGAGTGAGTTCGATTGCCTGTGGTTGGTCCCTTCTCCTTCTGACGTCGCGTTTCTTTCCCTGGCAACTATACAGAGTTCCCTCGAGGGCGGGGCAGTGATCAGGAGTGCGATTACGAACCCTACGAACACTACACAGCTTCACTGCCAAGAAGTCAGCTTCAGAACATTGGAGGTGCAAATTATTATATTAGATGTACATTAATTAGCCCATTTTATAATTCATGCGCATACTTGCAAATTCTGCCCATGCTCCGCCCCATACTCAAGTATGTGCAAACTTTTATACTGGTTGAAATAGTTTAACATGCCTTTTATACAAAATTACTTTGGGGTCCTTTTACTAAGGTGCACTAATGGAAGAATGATTAGTGTGTGCTAAACGATAAGATGCCCATTATATTCCTCTGGCCGTCTAATCGGTAGTGCACGCTAAATCTGTTAGCACGCCTTAGTAAAAGGACCTCTTTGTAAAATTACCTGCAACATTTGTAAATGTGTAGGCCCAGTGGCCGGTTAAAAATCAGTCTGTATCTTTCAAACCACGGTTCTTCGCCACTGAGCCGGTGACCACAGCTTTCTGAGATCTTTTCCCCTGCTTATTTCTTTTTAAGTGTTTCACCTGTGTTGACTACAGTCCGTTATTGGTTTTGTTTTGACGATAGTTGCTCAATTGAGAGAGCTTCCCGTTATTTCTGTTACCTAAATATGTAGGCCCCAAATAATAAATGTAAATGTAAGTGCATACTTTTGGGGTAATTTTTAAGGCAGGAGTATGATTCTTCACATGCTTCTGTTTTATTGATCAAGCAACACAATTCACTCCCACTGTTAAGTGGATTATTGAAAATCTCAGCAGTGCAACTTGCCAGCAATCTCGTAATTGATTCTCAAAAATTTTTTAATACAATTTTCAACACTTTTGTTATATATATATATATATATATATATATATACAGAGAGAGAGAGAGAGAGAGAGAGAGAGAGAGAGAGAGAACCCTTTCTAACAGAAGTGTGGAAAATTGTATAAAAAATGTTTTGAGAACCAATGACGAGGTGGCTGCAGTCAAGTCTTGCAACAGTGTGAAGTCACTGGCAAGTTGTGCTGCTGAGGTTTTCAATAACTCATTTAACAGTGGGAGTGAATTGTGTTGTTTGATTATTGCATCCCATTGAAAAATCTGTGTATGGATAATTTGTGTTTCTGTTTAATTGATACTATACAGTAATATGAACAATAGAAAAGCCAGTTGTGGAGATAGGTAGGGCAATTTTGAAACTGGTCCTGGGGTGTTCAGGCTTTTTACTTCGTACCCAAAGGCCTGCAAGCAGATTTTTACAGGGAAATTCTTCAGGGAGTTTCCCTTTGAATTTGTGGCTTGATGAGAGAATGCAGGCGCTTTTGTCCAGGTTTGCTTGCGTTTATTTTAATTGGAAGTACAGTAAACTTCAGGCATCATTTCTCTTCCCTGATCTAACCTCGCCCTTTTTACCTGAACTAAGGGAGGACAGAGATTTTGTGTGGGTTAGCGTTCACTCATCTATGCAAAAATGTCTGATTCTTATCCCTTTATCTCTAATACTGGAGGGGGATGTAGTGAGAATGTTGATGGAAATGAAACTGGAGAGAATCTACTATGCTCTGTACGTTGGCCTCCCACTTAGTCACCTCTCCCCTCTCCAGTCGGTTCAAAACTCTGCTGCCCGTCTCATCTTCCGCCAGGGTCGCTTTACTCATACTACCCCTCTCCTCAAGACCCTTCACTGGCTCCCTATCCGTTTTCGCATCCTGTTCAAACTTCTTCTACTAACCTATAAATGTACTCACTCTGCTGCTCCCCAGTATCTCTCCACACTCGTCCTTCCCTACACCCCTTCCCGTGCGCTCCATGGATAAATCCTTCTTATCTGTTCCCTTCTCCACTACTGCCAACTCCAGACTTCGCGCCTTCTGCTCCCTGCACCCTACGCCTGGAATAAACTTCCTGAGCCCCTACGTCTTGCCCCATCCTTGGCCACCTTTAAATCTGGACTGAAAGCCCACCTCTTTGGCATTGCTTTTGACTCGTAACCACTTGTAACCACTCGCCTCCACCTACCCTCCTCTCTTCCTTCCCGTTCACATGAATTGATTTGATTTGCTTACTTTATTTATTTTTTGTCTATTAGATTGTAAGCTCTTTGAGCAGGGACTGTCTTTCTTCTATGTTTGTGCAGCGCTGCGTATGCCTTGTAGTGCTATAGAAATGCTAACTAGTAGTAGTAGTAGTTGAGATGTGGGCAGAGAATATCAAACTTTCATTTGCCACCTCATCCAGATCAACCTGAGCTGGCTGTTGTGTTCCTATCTATGCATTTATCCGCTTTTAGCCACATCGATTATCAAGGCATTCATACTTATCATGCGGATTACCAAGATCTACCAGACTGAACATTTGCAGCCCAGCAAGTATTTCTAACACCCAATCCTGGATATAAGCAGAAATTACATAGAAAGGACTGAACTGAAATGTAGGAAGTAAATGCACAATCTAGAACATCAGTGAGACATTCCAAGTTTATGAGCATAAAACGGCTTGAAATAATGCCTTGTTGAGTCCGATTTCCAGTGAACTATATCAAAGAACAAGATGCCATGAACAGTGCTGCATTATATGAAGCCAGCAACAGGAAGGCTGGAAATTTTTTATTTTTTTTTAAAGCATGCGAAGTAAACAGAGCAAGCTAGAATACAAACAAGGCGGACAGTGATGGAGTCTGGAGAGAGACAGCAAACAAAGTGCTGCAGCCAACATAAGCAGCATGCCAACTGCTGTTCGGAATACTAAGGTCTTCAGTTCTCTGGCTGTACTGCAGCAAATATTTACTCATGAAGCAGTCTGAGTAAACTGTCAGTTGGCAGCACTGAGGAAAAGTTTCACTGCACTCCGTGGAAAGATGCTAGTAAATTTCACGGCCCTCGAATTTTGGTAGCACCAGGGCCGTGCCTAGGGTCTCTGGCGCCCCCCCTGCAGAATATCAGTTGGCGCCCTCCCCCCCCCGTGAAAATGATCACGCCCCCCCCCCCCCCCGGTGAAAATGATCGCTCACCACTTGCCACACTGACAGGAATTGTCAGCAATATTCTTGGAAACAAATTGCTATACATTGCAAAATAAGATAGCAGATGTAAATTCTCAAAGTGGACATATTCCAAACGCTAAAATGAAAATAAAATGATTTTTTTCTACCTTTGTTGTCTGGTGACTTTCTTTTTCCGATCATGCTGGCCCAGTATCTGAGTCTGCTGCTATCTGTCCTCTTAACTCCATTTCCAGGGCTTCCTTTCCATTTATTTCTTTACTTTCCTCCTTTCTTCTTCATTTCTGGTCCTCAGCTTCTGCCTATTTTCCCTCCTCCATCCATAGCCAGCAATCCTCCTCTCTCCCCTCCCTCCATTTCCAGCAAATTGTGCTCTCCCTGGGCCCCCATGTCCATCCTTGTCCCTCTCTGCCCTTCCCTCCTCCATCCATAGCCAGCAATCCTCCTCTCTCCCCTCCCCTTCCAGCAATTTGTCCTCTCCCTGGGCCCTGCTGCTGCCCTCCCATCCATGCCTCTCTGCCCTCCCATCCATGCCCTCCCATCCATGCCTGTCTCTCTGCCCTCCCATCCATGCCTCTCTGCTCTTTCCTCCGCGCCCTGGGGCCTTTAAATCTTTTACTTCCGGTCGCAGCAGCGTCAGTGAAAGTGGAGCGCTGCCGTCGTCTTCCTTCCCTTCGCGCTCTTGGTTCCCTCAGTGTCCGCCTTCTTCTGACGTCAGAAGAAGGCGGTACACTGAGGGAACCAATGAGTGCAAGGGAAGGGAGACGTCGGCAGCGCTTTCACTGACGCTGTTGCGACCGAGGTAAAAGATTTAAAGTCCCCGGCGGTGCGGGGCGAGGGTAAGCACCGCGGCGGCGCCCTCCAGAGGTGGGCGCCCCCCTGCGGCGCTTACCTCGCTTACCGCATCGGCACGGCCCTGGGTAGCACAAGCGAAGTAGTATTGACATCACAAAATGGATCAAAAGCTAAGAGGTGCAAATCTCACGCTGAAAATTACTATGTTGTTACAGTTGATGATACTTACCATATTTATTTTGGGATGCCATGACAAGAATAGGAACATTTTAAACTAGAACAGCCTTAAGCATGTGGGGGGTAATCTGAAAACAGGGTGATTATAAAAATTTGCAAAAATTTGCCTTTTTTTATAAAGGCAACACAGGCACATGGAAATTACAAGTGACTATACATGTGTTGCCCTTGCAGCTGGTTTCAAAGTGAACATATATATGGGCATGCTTTCACTTTGGAAACTGGCATAAAGCCTGCATGTACCATGTGCTATTATACTGGGGGGGGGGGGGGGGGGAGTTATCAACATGGGCTATCATTAAGACATGTTATTTACCAATGCTATTTTAACATGGGTCCCATTTTATGCAATGAGACCTAGTTACTAATAACCCAGGTTAACAGTAAAATAACCTGTCTTAACGGTAGCCCACATTGATAACTTCCCACCTTGATGACAGAAAAATGAAATGTCTCTAGAAATTGAAATCACTGTTACATGTAATAAAAGTGCGCCAAGTATAGGACAGTCAAGCCATTGTGACATCACTGATGAGGTTGGCTCTTAGGCATTGGTGGAATGAGGCATTATGACATCACAATATCAGCTCTGGTTACCAGAGACTGTAACTCTTCACACTAAGGGTGGAAGTTATCAATGTGGGCTACTGTTAAGACATTTTATTTTACCACTAACTCATGCTATTTTAGCACAGTTCCCATTTTATGCAATAAGACCTAATTACTAATAACTGGGGTTAACAGTAAAATAACACAACGATAGGTCCACATTGATAAATTCCCCCCAATTCTCAATGAAAAACAAAACACTGCCACATATTCTCAGAAGTGACATCCTCTTCCACAGTGGTTCACAAGCTTGTCCTGAATGCACACCTAACCAATTTGGAGATCCAGACACTGCAAATTTATCTCATGAATATTCACAGTGGCTATCCAGTAAATCAGACTGTCTAGAAGTGCCTCTATGACTAGGTTGGGAAGCATAGAGGGGCATTTTCGACAGGAAAGTCCAGGTTTTGATTTGGACGTCCTCGCAAAATGTCCCAATCCAGGGGCGGGGAAACCCGTATTTTCGAAACAAGATGGACGTTCATCTTTCGTTTCGAAAATACCACCAGGGATGTGCAAATCCTTAAATTTGGTCGTCCCTAGACATGGACGTTTCTGATTATCGGCGATTTTCAAAACCAAGGACGTCCATCTCAGAAACAACCAAATGCAAGCCATTTGGTCGTTGAAGGAGCCAGCATTTGTAGTGCACTGGTCCCCCTGACATGCCAGGACACCAACCGGGCACCCTAGGGGGCACTGCAGTGGACTTCATAAATTGCTCCCAGGAACATAGCTCCCTTACCTTGTGTGCTGAGCCCCTCAAAACCCACTACCCACAACTGTACACCACTACCATAGTCCTTACAGGTGAAGGGGGCACCTACATGTGGGTACAGTGGGTTTGTGGTGGGTTTTGAAGAGCTCGCTGTTTCCTCCACAAACGTAACAGGTAGAGGGGGAATGGGGCTGGGCCCGCCTGTCTGAAATGCACTGCACCCACTAAATCTGCTCCAGGGACCTGCATACTGCTGTCACAGACCTGAGTATGACATCTGAGGCTGGAATAGAGGCTGGCACAAAATATTTTGAAAAATGTTTTCTGAGGGTGGGAGGGGGTTAGTGACCACTGGAGGAGTAACGGGAGGTAATCCTCGATTCTTTCCAGTGGTCATCTGGTCATTTCGGGCACCTTTTTGTGCCTTAGTCATAAGAAAAACAGGTCCGGGTGAAAATGTCATTCTTTTTTTCGATTATGGGTCAAGGACGTCCAAGTGTTAGGCACGCCCAAGTCCCGCCTTCGCTACGCCTCTGATACACCCCCTTGAACTTTGGCTGTCCCTGCTATGGAGTGCAGTTGAGAACGTCCAAAATCGGCTTTCGATTATACCGATTTGGACGTTTCTGTGAGGACGTCCATCTTCCGATTTGTGTCGAAAGATGGGCGTCCTTCTCTTTCGAAAATGAGCCCGATAGTGTGTCACCATCAGAGGAACTGCCTCATGCCGTAACCCATGTTATAGAAATAGTCTCCCTAATTCTATAAAAGTCACCAAAACTTGCGTGCACAATTTAATTGCATAACGAGCTAATTAGTACCAATAATTGGATTTTTAACAAGCAATTACTGTCACTAATTAGGTTTAATTGGCATTTAGGCACAGGATCCGAGAAAATTTACACGTGATCTGAAAAAGGGGGTGCAGAAATGGGAGGGTCATGGAGTATCGGGGGCGTTATTAAACTTAATGTGTGTTGTTATAGAATAAAGGGGAAATGTGCCCAATTTAGGTGCGACATTTGCACCAAGTCTCAGTTGGTGAATTATTCTATAAACCATACCTAACATTAAGCGTGGCTTATAGAATAGCACTTTTTTTAGACGCTGATTTTTTTTTGCGCCATATATAGAATCTAGCCTATTATGCTGTGCATCACCCTTGAAAGCAGACTCATCTAGGTTTTCAGGATAGTTACAAAGAATATTCACGAGATATATCTTCACAAATTGGAAAACAGTTCATGAAAAATCATTATGAAACCCCTGTTCTCAGAGGAGGTAATTCTCAAAGGGATGCCTAAAGTTAGGTGTTGGGATAGAATACACTAAGGTAAAATTATGTATAATCATACCTGATAATTTTCTTTCCATTAATCATAGCTGATCAATCCATAGACTGGTGGGTTGTGTCCATCTACCAGCAGGTGGAGATAGAGAGCAAACTTTTGCCTCCCTATATGTGGTCATGTGCTGCCGGAAACTCCTCAGTATGTCGATATCAAAGCTCCATCCGCAGGACTCAGCACTTAGAGAATTACACCCACGAAGGGACACTCTGCCCAGCTCACCACCGCCGAAACGGGGGAGGGGAATTAACCCAGCTCATCCCCACACAAGTGGGGGAGGGGAATCCGTCCAGCTCATCCCCGCGGAGCGGGGGAGGGACACCACACCCGCCGATGCGGGGGGATCTGGCTTATCCTGCAACCGCAACCGCGGGAGGAGCTGACTGACCCTAACACCGCCGAAGCGGGAGGGGTACAAAGCTGCCCTACAGCCGCACGAAGCGGGAGGGAGTGCCGGCAGAATTTTAAGTCTCAATCCAGCCCCGTAAAACGGAGGGGAGAGGAATGCAGCAGCTCACTGTAACACAAACTCGTCTTAACTCTTGAAGAATCCAAGTGAAAAAACTTGAACACGAAGTCTTTCTGAAGTAACTGAAGACTAAACTTGAACCTGAAATGCAACCAGAATAAAAACAGTACAGATATCTGGGAGGGGCTATGGATTGATCAGCTATGATTAATGGAAAGAAAATTATCAGGTATGATTATACATAATTTTACCTTCCATATCATCAAGCTGATCAATCCATAGACTGGTGGGATGTACCGAAGCAGTACTCACCCAGGGCGGGACATTGAAATCCCTGACCTCAACACTGAAGCTCCAAACCGGGCCTCCGCCCGTGCAGCCACAGTCAAACGGTAATGCTTGGAGAATGTATGAGCCGAAGCCCAAGTTGCCGCCTTGCATATCTCTTCCAAGGAGACAGATCCGGCCTCTGCCATCGAGGCCGCCTGAGCTCTCGTGGAGTGAGCCTTCAGCTGGATAGGCGGCACCTTCCCCGTGGCCACATAAGCCGCTGCAATGGCTTCCTTGACCCATCTTGCCACTGTAGGCTTAGCAGCCTGCAGACCCTTACGAGGACCTGCAAACAGGACAAACAGATGATCCGATTTCCGGAAATCATTGGTCACTTCCAAGTATCTGATGATGACTCGTCTCACATCCAGATATTTAAGAGCAGAGTACTCCTCTGGGTAGTCCTCCCTACGAAAGGAAGGGAGACAGAGCTGCTGATTCACATGGAAGCGAGAAACAATCTTGGGCAGGAAGGAAGGCACTGTGCGAATAGTCACTCCTGCCTCAGTGAACTGCAGAAAAGGCTCTCGACATGAGAGCGCCTGGAGCTCGGAAACTCTTCTGGCTGAAGTGATAGCCACCAAAAAGACTGCTTTCAACGTCAGGTCTTTCAGAGATGCCCTCGACAAGGGTTCAAAAGGCGGCTTCTGCAATGCTCTTAGTACCAGGTTGAGATTCCACGCAGGCACCACTGAGTGCAGAGGAGGGCGCAGGTGATTAACTCCCTTGAGAAAGCGCACCACATCTGGCTGCGAAGCCAGGGAAGCACCCTTCAGGCGGCCCCTGAAGCAAGCCAGAGCCGCTACCTGGACTTTAAGGGAACTGAGCGACAGGCCTTTCTCCAGACCTTCTTGCAGGAACGCCAACACTGAAGAAATTGGAGCAGTGAAGGGAGAAAGTGAGCCTGCTTCACACCACGCTGCAAAGATACGCCAAACCCTGGCGTAAGCAGTAGAAGTAGAGCGCTTCCTCGCTCTTAGCATAGTGGCAATGACCTTGTCTGAGAAGCCCTTCTTCCTCAGACGCTGCCGCTCAATAGCCAGGCCGTAAGACCAAAGGGGGAGGGATCCTCCATCACCACGGGACCCTGATGTAACAGGCCCTGCTCCACTGGCAGCCGCAGAGGATCGTCGACTGAGAGCCTGATCAAGTCCGCATACCAGGGACGCCTGGGCCAATCCGGACCCACCAGGATTACCCTGCCGGGATGCTTTGCCACCCGGTCTAGCACCCTGCCCAACATGGGCCAGGGCGGGAACACATAGAGAAGCTCTTGTGTCGGCCCCTGTTGGAGAAGAGCATCTACTCCCAGGGATCGAGGGTCCCGTCCTCTGCTGAAAAAGCGCGGCACTTGGCAATTGGCCGATGACGCCATCAGATCTAGGCTCGGCTGGCCCCAGCGCTTCGTGATGTCCAAGAACGCCTGAGCAGATAGCTGCCACTCTCCGGGCTCCAAGGTATGGCGACTGAGAAAGTCCGCCTTGACATTCATGACTCCGGCAATGTGGGCCGCTGAAAGCTGCTCCAGGTTCGCTTCCGCCCACTGGCAAAGATTCATAGCCTCCTTGGCTAGAGGGGCGCTCTTGGTACCTCCCTGGCGGTTGACATAGGCCACAGCCGTGGCATTGTCCGACAGGACCCGTACAGGCTTCAACACCAGTACCGGGATGAACTCCAAAAGCGCCAACCGAATGGCTCTGAGTTCCAGGAGGTTGATAGACCACTTTGCCTCTGCAGGAGACCAGAGCCCCTGCGCTGTCCTTCCCAAGCAGTGGGCTCCCCAGCCCGACGAGGCGTCCGTCGTGACGACAATCCACTCTGGGGTCACCAGAGGCATTCCCGCAGACAACTTGTCTGTCTGCATCCACCAGCTCAGCGCCTTGCGCACTGCTGGGTCCAAGGGAAGGCGCACAGCATAATCCTCCGACATCGGAGTCCAGCGCTGCAGCAAAGAGTGTTGAAGTGGTCTCATATGAGCCCTGGCCCAGGGCACAACTTCCATCGTGGCCGTCATAGAGCCCAACAGCTTCACATAGTCCCAAGCCCGAAGGGGAGAGGCTACTAGGAACTGGTCCACCTGAGCCTGAAGTTTGACAATCCGATTGTCTGGCAGGAACACTCTGCCCACTTGGGTGTCGAATCGAACTCCCAGGTACTCCAGGGACTGAGTCGGGCGCAGCTGGCTCTTCTCCCAGTTGATGATCCATCCCAGGGAGCTCAAAAGAGCAACTACCCGGTCCACAGCTTTGCCGCACTCTGCATAAGAGGGGGCTCGGATCAACCAGTCGTCCAGATAAGGATGGACTTGTACCCCTTCCTTTCGTAGGAAGGCCGCGATGACCACCATTACTTTGGAAAAGGTCCGCGGAGCAGTAGCCAACCCGAAAGGGAGGGCTCTGAACTGGAAGTGTCGTCCCAGGACTGCAAAACGCAGAAAGCGTTGATGAGGAGGCCAGATGGGAATATGCAGGTACGCTTCCTTGATGTCCAAGGATGCCAGGAACTCTCCTGCCTTCACTGCCGCTATAACAGAGCGGAGAGTCTCCATGCGAAAGTGCCGCACTTTCAAGGCCCGATTGACCCCTTTGAGGTCGAGGATAGGCCGAACAGAACCTCCTTTCTTTGGTACCACAAAGTAAATGGAGTAACGTCCCTTGCCAAGCTGACTTTCTGGCACCGGAACGACCGCGCCCAGGCGGATCAGATTGTCCAAGGTCTGCTGCACTGCCACAGCTTTGACCGGAGACTTGCAGGGAGAGAGTACAAACCCGTCTTTTAAGGGTCGGCAGAACTCTAGTTTGTAGCCGTCTCTGATGACTTCCAGCACCCACGCGTCTGAAGTTATTGTGGTCCACTCGCCCAGAAACGAGGACAGCCGTCCTCCAATCTGCACTGGGGCGTGGACCAAGACCCCGTCATTGGGTACGAGACCCTGGGGGAGGACCGGAGGGAGCACCTCCAGGACGGCGGTCTCTGCGAAAGCAATGCTGCTTGGGGGAGAAATTCCTCTTGAAGGAAGAGGGGGCAGAGGAACCCGACTTGCCCGGGCGGTACCGACGGGCTTCCTGCAACCGTCCTCTGGAGGTACCGGGACGAGTACTAGCCCGAGCCCTGACCTCTGGTAATTTCTTGCCCTTAGACGTGCCGAGATCGGTCACGATTTTGTCCAGCTCGACCCCAAAGAGCAGCTTGCCTTTAAAAGGCAACCTAGCCAGGCGGGATTTAGAGGCGTGGTCAGCAGACCAATGTTTCAGCCAAAGCCACCGCCGCGCAGAGATTGTCTGAGCCATGCCTTTCGCTGAGGCCCTCAAGACATCATACAGCAAGTCTGCCAAATAGGCTAAGCCCGATTCCAGGGCCGGCCAATCAGCCCTCAAGGAATGATCCGAGGGGGAAGCCCGCTGCACCATAGTCAGGCACGCCCTAGCCACATAGGAGCCGCAAACTGAGGCCTGCAAACTTAAAGCAGCCGCCTCAAAGGACGACCTTAAGGCCGCCTCCAATCTTCTGTCTTGGGCGTCCTTTAGGGCCGTGCCACCTTCCACCGGCAACGCCGTTTTCTTAGTCACCGCAGTGATTAAAGAATCCACGGTAGGCCACAGATAGGCCTCACGTTCACTCACAGCCAAAGGATAGAGGCGGGACATAGCCCTAGCCACTTTAAGGCTTGCTTCTGGGACATCCCATTGAGCCGAAATTAAGGTGTGCATGGCATCATGCACGTGGAAGGTTCTAGGCGGGCGCTTCGTCCCCAGCATAATGGCAGAGCCAACAGGGGCTGAGGGAGAGACGTCCTCCGGAGAGGAAATCTTCAAAGTGTCCATGGCCTGTAACAACAGGTTGGGCAAATCCTCTGGGCTAAAAAGCCGCGCTGCAGAGGGGTCATCCACTCCATCCGAGCGGGGATCCGTCTCCTCCAAGGAATCCGCAAAGGACCGTTGGGAGACCTCAGACATGCTGCCCTCATCTACATCGGAGGAGACAAATTCCTCCAAGGCCTGGGAATCAACCCGAGGGCGTTTACCTCTGGGAACCTCAACCTCTTTACCAGACGAGGGAGCAGGGGCAGCGTTGTGCATGAGGAAGGCCTGATGCAGCAGCAAAACAAACTCGGGGGAGAAACCCCCCAGACTGTGCACTTCCGCAGCCTGGGCAACAGCCCTAGACGCACCCTCAACCGGCGCTCGCAATAGCGGGGGAGAGACATGCTGCGCATCCAAAATGGCGTCCGGCGCGAAACTCCGCGAAGGAGCCGCGCGGGAAGAACGGCTCTTAACTTTAGCCGCTTCAGTGCCGTCGCCCAAATTAAGGGCGTTCATGGCATTAATGTCTCCAACCTCAAGGGCGGCCCAAGAAGAAGCCGTCCGAGCCGCATGGCCGGCCAAGATGGCGGAGGCGAGGAGCGGCGGATGGGCGTTTATGGCGGGAAAAACCGCCACGCCGGAGGAAGGACCGGGACATTCATCGGTCACGAAACTGTCACCCAACAAGGGCGAATCAGGCTTTAAGACCCCCGCATCCCCTCTAGAAGCGCTCAAGCGACCCGGGGAGCGACCCTTTGCGCCCTCGCCCTCCGACGCCATATGCCACGAGGAGAAGAATCGGGGAACCCCCGCCCGCTATAAAAAGGTAAAAATTACCTGCTGTCCGCTCCGAGTTGTAACAACCTGGTGTCCCAGTGAGTAGCTGCAATAGACGCTTAAATAAACGTCGAAATAAACGCCTTTAAGGACGTTCAAAATTTTTTTTTTTTTTTTTTAACGGAGCCAGCGGGAGGGGGGAGAAAAGGAGGGACCTGGCACCACCAGGTTTGCACTTGCTCAAAAGAGCCCTCAACCCCAGGCACTCAACAAAACCTAAAAATTAGGCTTGGAGGCCTAGCCAGAGCTGCTGCTGTGTGTGACCACCACCTGCTGAGATAGAGAACATACTGGGGAGTTTCCGGCAGCACATGACCACATATAGGGAGGCAAAAGTTTGCTCTCTATCTCCACCTGCTGGTAGATGGACACAACCCACCAGTCTATGGATTGATCAGCTTGATGATATGGAAGGGGCCCTTTTACTAAGCTGCGTAAGCGTCTATGCGTGCCCAACATGGAGTTACTGCCCGGCTACCATGTAGCTCTTGCAGTAATTTCATTTTTGGCGAGCGTCCAATACGCGCATACGAAAAATAATTTTTATTTTTGGACGCACCTATTGGACGTGTGCCAAATGGTATTTGATGCACAAAGGTCATTACCGCCCATTACCGAATGAGACTTTACCGCTAGGTCAATGGCTGGTGGTAAGGTCTCAGACCCAAAATGGACGCGCAGCAATTTTCATTTTGCCGCACGTCCATTTTCGGCAAAAATTTTAAAATGGCTTTTTTACAGGTACGCTGAAAAATGACTCTGCGCGCGCCCAAAACAGGAGTCTACACTACCGCAGGCCACTTTTCAGCACGCCTTTGTAAAAGGGTTCCTAAATGCAAATTCTATATTAGTAATTGTGCAAGCAATTGCCATTATAGAATACTAGTGTAAGTTCGCATTTGAGTGCCTAACTTTAGGCGTGAGCTTACGTTAGCTCAATGGCTAGTGTAAACTGTAGGCAGTCAGATACGTCAATGGTAGTATTATATAAATTGCTCGCGCTACTGCCTGAAATGCGTCCAACTGTTCTCATGTCACTCCCAGGCTCATAACCCCTTTGCAGTTGTGTATGACAGATTTTGCACGCACAATGGCAGTTATAAACATAGGACTGAATTCTGTAAATGGCAACCAAATTTGGGCACCAACATAAGTACATAAGTATTGCCATACTGGGACAGACCGAAGGTCCATCAAACCCAGCATCCTGTTTCCAACAGCGTCCGATCCAGGTTACAAGTACCTGGCAAGATCCCAACTGTACAATACATTTTATGCTGCTTATCCTAGAAATAAGCTGTGGATTTTCCCCAAGTCCATGTTAATAATGGCTTATGGACCTTTCTTTTAGGAAGCCATCCAGACCTTTTTTAAACCCCGCTAAGTTAACTGTTTTTACTACATTCTCTGGCAACGAATTCCAGAGCTTAATTACAGGTTGAGTGAAGAAATAAATGGCGTTCAGAGTTGGGTGTCTTTATAGAATAGTGTTTGGCGCTGGGATCTTCGCCTGATTTTGGACATGAGGATTTTCACCAACTGGGTGTAAATTCTCATACCTAGATTAGGCGCGGATCTCCCAAATTCCATAGCACCGCATGCAAATTCCAGAAATGCCACTGATCTGTCCCATGCCCCTCCCAAAGCCACACTCTCTTTTTGGAGCCGCACATAAAATTTATGCATTGATGTGTGCACAAATTTGAATTAATGCTAATTAGCACTGAAAAGTGATTTATAGCACCACACTAATTGGTTCATTCATCAATTAAATTGTGCATGCAAATCGGGCAGTAATGGCTATGATTAGAGCCAATTAAGACCAACACTAGCCAATATTTGGTTAACACCAATTACCAGTTAATTATTAAATTAAGTTACACACGCAACTGATACTTTTATAACTTACGTGAGCAACGTCACACACTAAGAGTAAAATTGGGCATGCAAATTTATACAACTGGTGGGTGTGTGCAACAGTAGGAATGGCAAAAACAATACTTGGTGTTTGGTGGCCTTTCCAATGAGATAAACGGGGAAAAAAAAACATTTGCTCACATTATCTGCACATTTACAATTTCTCTACAAGGACAATCTTCAAGGCATTTCTAGGCATTGAGCAAGGCTTTAACGCTGAAACGGTGCCTGTAAAAATTGCCCAGCACGTGTGTAGCTAATATATGCATAACAGTTATCACTTATTAGGAAGGATTACATTTTCTTTTGCATACTAACCGGCAGCTATTGTCACCATCTGTGTGCAAGGACGTTTCAGCTCTCTTTAGGCCCAGGTGGGAAAATGAGTGATACATGGTCAGCATGACATCACTGATGCTATGAATGCCATCGGGTTCATCATAGAGATTCTCCCAGTAGGATCTGAGCCCTGGCGTGCCAGATGGATAGTTACCATACAGATAATAGTCCAATTGTCCAATTATTTCCTGGTTTACCACAGCTTCAAATTTACGGGCAAAGAATGTTGGTCTTGCAGTTTGCTGTGTAGATAATGTTAAAAGAAGGAAAGACATATGAGCTGCTGGTGCACACTTAACAACCCACAGCACAGAAACAACCATTACATTAAGCCCTAGTATATAACCTCAAATCTCCAACAATGGTAAGACATTAAGCCACTTCTATTACACTAATGTCAGTCTGTGTGTTTTTGTGGAAAGGTTTCTCAGAAACAGTATGAAACCGAAATCAAGAACACAGTTGTAATCTAGGGAAAGTCTGCAAAGCTGGGTGTTTCTCCTCAGTGAAACCAGTAACAAGTTTGTTTGAATAAGAGCTCTTTGATTATAGAGGAAAAACACATAGTATACACTGGGGCATCAACACTCTCACCACCCCCCCCAACCCATATACCAACGGCAATTTTACATCAACACAAATCAGCTCACTGTGTTCCTACCCTCTGTCAGCTCTATTCACATGCATCATGACTCAGAAACATTTCCAGCATAAAGTTATTTGCTAACTTTGTTGACCTAAAATAATCATACTCTGTGGACTAGATTCAGCAAACGAGGCCCAAAATAATGCATGCTCAGTGCCATTCTATAAACGGCGCTCTGAGACGGCCATCATTTATAGAATAGTGTGTAGTGCCGGGATCCGCGTCCAACCGGTGTACATCCTCATGCGTAAGTTAGGTGCGGATCTCCAAATTCTATAATACTGTGCACATCTTTAATGAATGTCCCTGACCCTCCCATGGCCAAGCTCCCTTTTCAGTTAAACGCTAGAAATTTGCGTGCGCATCTTTATAGAACAGCACTTAGCAAAATGCATGCGCAAATCCAAATTGTTGCCAATTAATGCAAATAGATTGTCAGCGCCCAATGATTGGTGCTAATTGGCTCGTCACTCAATTAAATTGTGTGCGCAAATTGGGCACATGCCCAAATTTGCGTGAACCATTTTGAGCGCTATATAGAGAATCTTGGTATGTGTGTGTGTTAGGGAAGCTGTAACCCCTCACCCTATACATAAACCTTTTAGGCCAGTCCCACTCTGAATTTCATAATACATGATTCATTATAGTATGCATACCACTGGCTCTTTCCCAGAATAGGCACAAGGGGTGAAGTTTGGGTGGAGTGCAGACAGTCTGCACTTATATGTGACAATCCCCAGACTTTGAGGGTTGCAATCTAGTTGGGTTTTCAGGAATGAGATCAATTTGCATACAATGAGGCGGTGCCTGCAAAGAGATCTCATACATATTAATTGAGGGAAATCCTGAAAACCCACTTGGGTTGTGGCCCTCAAGGATACTCACTACTGCACTAAGATTTACACCAGCCCTGGAGCCTACACTTATGGACATGTTTTATTTAGGGGCCCTTTTACTACGCCACGTAGGCAAATACGCACATCCTAAATGCGCCAGTTTGGAGTTACCACCTGTTACCGCCTGGCTACACGTGGCCCAGATGTTAAATTCATTTTTTACATGCGCTGGAAAATAATTTTTGTTTTCCTGCGCACGGCGGAAACCGGGCGGTAATTGTCATTCTACGTGTGTAGACGATTACCACACAGTTACCGTATGAGACCTTACTGCTAAGTCAATGGGTGATGGTTAGGTCTCAGACCCAAAATGGAAGCGCGCCAATTTTTATTTTGCCGCACGTCCATTTTCAGGAAAAATTTTCAAAAGACCTTTTTTACAGGCGCGCTGAAAAATGGATCTGCGTGCGCCCAAAACACGTGCCTACACTAGCGCAGCCCATTTTTCAGCACACCTTATTAAAAGGACCCCTTAGATATTGCTTGCACCTCTTTCAGTAGTGAAGGTGAGTTCCATTCAGCTAAACTTGGTATTTTCCCTGTCTCTAGAGAGCTCACAACCTAATTTTGTACTTGAGGCAAGATCACAAGGAGCAGCAGTGGGATTTGAACTGGACACCCCTGGATATTAAGCCCAATGCTCTAACCAGTAAGCTACTCCTCCACTGGTAGGGCTTGGGTATCTCTGCCAGCAAAGGTATGATTGGATGCGGGGCGGGGGGGGGGGGGCAGCTGAGAGGAAATGTGATCCCCTTGGTCAACACCTGCCCACTCCCCCCCACCCCAAACGGACTTTTGGCTACGACCCTCAGTAGAAGCCAATGGAGAATTCCAAAGTGCAAACCAAATGATTATCTTCTCTCATGCCTCCACATATGCTCCAAAGCAGGTAGCTCAAGCATTCCCAAATTCAGTCATCAAGAATCCGCAACAGGGATAGCGACAGTTAACATTTACGAGATATGCAGTATATTTCCAAACTATTTGGTCTAAGAGACAGTTTAATTTACAGAATATGGTCACCCTGAAAACTCGACATTTGAGGGAATGTTCATAAGGATTAGGAAGACGAATTTCAACACAACCAGTGCTTTACTCAAAGAATACAACGGAGTTGATGATTACAATCTTTTGCTCCTATGCTACATCTCCAAACAAATCCCTAAGTTCCCAAAGGAAAGCACCCAGTGGACATAAATTGTCCATAGAAATTAGGCTTATGTCATGATCTTAATTGTAAATGTTCCCATCAAAATCTTCAGCAGAGGCAGAAGACTCAATGTCACAAAATATCTAAACTTGTGTTCAAGCCATTTACATGTGGGAAGCCGATTATGTTTGCACACTTTCCATCAATATGACATGATAGTTTTATAGTGACTCACAAGAGTAAATGTGCTGGCTGGATAGAGGAATATCTGTATGCTCAGCTTCCTGGCATCTTTGCAGGGGAAATGTGGTATCTGGATAAAGCCAGAATGATTTGAAAATGTACGGCAGAGCTGAAGTTGGAGCTGGCTCTGAAACAAGCTGTGTTTGTGGCTTCTTTGCACAAGTATGCTGCCCTGGAACGAAGAAAGCCGAGTGTTTACTGTTTCCTTTTTGGACCCATGCTGGTACTAAGATAAGCCACAACAACAATTAAAAAAGGATCCAAATACCATATAAAAATAGAAAGCTTTTAAATATAGATAATGGTAAGTATATAGGAAATACAGGAAATGAATTAAATTATTAACAAAATTAGGGAGGAAAAGACCTCATCAAGACCCAGACCTCTAATATCAGAGCCAACCTTATTCATGGCTACCTTTTAATGTGATTGGTCAAAAGGTCATCAACCCTCTTTTTGTGAGGGAGGTTTTTTTTTAGGGGGGGGGGGTTGCCGGGTGCTTGAAGCCTGGATTGGCCGCTGTCGGAGACAAGATGCTGGGCTTGATGGACCCTTGGTCTTTTCCCAGTATGGCGGTGCTTATGTACTTATGTACCAATAATGGCTTTTTGATCAATCACATTAAAAGGTTGGCTCTGATATTAGTGATCTGGGTCTTTATGAGGTCTTTTCCTCCCTAAATTTGTTAATAATTTAATTCATTTCCTGTATTTCCTATATACTTACCACTATCTATATTTAGGAGGGTACTAAGATAAGTACTGGAGTAATATTGCATCTCCTGGATTTCTGCTTTTGCGGGTCTGAGGGCGTGTGGTTAGGGTAGTCTGTATGAGACACTTGTTTTTAAAGTTTCTTTTATATTAAATAAAGAATGTGTTCATTATAAGAATATGGTTTAGATGGGTAAATAAGATTATAAACCATTCTAGTGTTAAACTCAGTATAGCTAGCAGTAGTTCTACTGATACACTGTTAAGATTTTGAAGTTAATAAATTTTGTGCTGTTGCACCATACGGTAACAAGAGAGCACAACTGCACTGCTGTTTTACTTTCACTTCACTCTGAAAGTGATTTAAAAGGAAGCAAGTTTGTGTTAGGAATGCACAGGGGAAAATTTATTTATAGAGCGTGTGTACAGCGGGAGAATCAATGAACAGGGGGAAGACAGAAGAGACAGAAAGTGTAGTGTTTCTGAAATGAGAATAAAAATGACTGCCAGTCTTCTGCTTTTCCTCCAGCTACCTTTTCAGCTTTGTAAGAAAATTCCTTATTATTGCTTCTCATCATGTGCAGGGTAATTTGATCGCACGCCGTTTAGGTAGGATGTGTAAGAAGGCGCCTATTTTATATAAAGACAACGTGGAGGGACATTTTTGAAAGAATGTCCAAGTCAGAATAAAGATGTCCAGCTCACAAAATCCACAGCGGATGCCCATCTCACATGTATTTTCCAACATGTGAATGGCTAAAATGCAGGGACAAGGATGTCTATGGCCACAGAGGCATCCCTGCAGCCTACTGGTTCATCTAGTGGACATTAAACCAAGGAACCCAGGTTCAAAAATCGCACTGTACTGCTCTCATTTTGTAATTGTGAGCCATCCAGAAACAGAAAAATACCTACTCTACCTGAATGTACATGACTTCAACAGCCTTCAGGTGGCTTATATACTTAGGTACAGAAGGTATTTTTCTGGTTCTGGAGGGCTCACATAAAAAAAAAATAAGAGAGTCAAAGTGGGACTTGAACCTTGGTTCCTTGGTTTAACACCCACAGTAATAATCCACTAGGTACTCCTCAGACTTACCTACTACTACTACTACTATTTAGCATTTCTATAGCGCTACAAGGCATACGCAGCGCTGCACAAACATAGAAGAAAGACAGTCCCTGCTCAAAGAGCTTACAATCTAATAGACAAAAAATAAATAAAGTAATCAAATCAATTAATGTGAACGGGAAGGAAGAGAGGAGGGTAGGTGGAGGCGAGTGGTTACAAGTGGTTACGAGTCAAAAGCAATGTTAAAGAGGTGGGCTTTCAGTCTAGATTTAAAGGTGGCCAAGGATGGGGCAAGACGTAGGGGCTCAGGAAGTTTATTCCAGGCGTAGGGTGCAGCGAGACAGAAGGCGCGAAGTCTGGAGTTGGCAGTAGTGGAGAAGGGAACAGATAAGAAGGATTTATCCATGGAGCGGAGTGCACGGGAAGGGGTGTAGGGAAGGACGAGTATGGAGAGATACTGGGGAGCAGCAGAGTGAATACATTTATAGGTTAGTAGAAGAAGTTTGAACAGGATGCGAAAACGGATAGGGAGCCAGTGAAGGGTCTTGAGGAGAGGGGTAGTATGAGTAAAGCGACCCTGGCGGAAGATGAGACGGGCAGCAGAGTTTTGAACTCTGGAGAGGGGAGGGGTGACTAAGTGGGAGGCCAGCAAGAAGCAGATTGCAGTAGTCTAAACGAGAGGTGACAAGGGTGTGGATGAGGGTTTTGGTAGAATGCTAAGAATGCTCATAACCCAAAGCTGTCATAGAGAGCTTGGTATCCCCTTTCAGTTTCACTTTCAGGTGAGAGGGATGGGGGACACAGAGGTGTAGCCAGGCCTCAGACTTTGGATGGGCCACTGACATCATTTCCTCTTTTCGTAAGGGCGGGACTCTGAAGGAACGAACTCACGAAGGGAAGGCTTGATGGGCAGGGCTTTCAATGATGCGGCCGCTTCGACGGAGGTAAAAAAGATTTAAACCAGAGGCTGGCACCGGTGTAAGTGTTCTTTCTGCTAGGAGGAGATCTTCTGCTGATGGGGCTTGTGGATCCCCTGCCAGGTATTTCTTTTGGTTTCATTGGGGGGAGGAGAGAACCAGAGGGAAGCTGAGGAGAGCACCGGAGGGGGAGAAGGAGGGCAGGGAGAGCACTGGAGGGAGGGGCTGAGGAGGGCAGGGAAGAGATGAGTTTTCGGGCCCACCTTCTTTGGGCTCAGGCCCACCCTAAATTTGCCAGCTGGCTACGCTCCTGGTTCCACCATGATATTCTGCACCAGAACCCCCGAGCTGGTAATTGTGATGTCTATACAGTGTGCTTTCCTGAGATGAGAGTAGGGTTGTTGAGTAAATCAGAGACTATATTTTGTCATTTACGTTCCCCTGAGTATTCATCTGCATGCTTCACTGCTTTAGTAATGTGCTGAGGATACTGTATATCGCCTGGGGTTTCTTATGTTTATTATTGCTGCAGACTAGGTACACATATAATCTGGATATCTGTGACACACACTGGCAGAATCAGAGCTAACTGCTGTAGTGACCTGCACTATCAGCTCTAGGACACATCATAAATATTGCAGGGCATAGCAGAGTGGGCCATGCAGACGGTGAGTTACGGATGCCACAGGAACTTCTATTTCACAGGACGCATATTTCTTTCCTCATGCACATCTATGGAAAGCTCCTTCCAGACAGATTTAAATACCTCTATTCAATAAAGCTAGTACATGGTTGTGCCTTCCACACACCAGCCTGAACACCAACTGAATATCCCTATTACAGATGTCAACATTTTAACAATTCCGCCCCCCACCCCCAGTAAATCCCTTACCCACTTAATTGCTCCCTTCCTCCTCTGCCCAAACCTAAAACCTGCAACACACAATGAAACCGTACCCCGTCCCTCAACTCTCCCGGATCCTATTTCCCACCTAGCGTCCCCTCACCCTACCTACCGCTCCCCTGCACCTTCTCCTCAACCTCCCTAGATCATTCCCCGTCACTACAATCATCCTTCCTTCTCGCACATCATTCGCTACCTGTCTCTTCTGCACAAAACAAAGTGGGTTGCATTTATGAAAAATTCAAAACGAAACTTCTGGCCCACTGGGGCAATGACTGGATATAGCTCTCCCAAACAGCCATAAAACTTTGCATATCCTGCCAGAGATTTCCCCACCCCTGGATGTTCTATTAACATTACCTCATGAAGCAAATGTCTCCATCTTGCAATTACATTTAAAAATTACATTTACCGTGGTTTGAAAGTTAAAAGGGGTCCTTTTACAAAGCCATGGTAAAATGTGGCCTGCGGTAGTGTAGGCGCGGATTTTGGGCACGCGGATTTATTTTTCAGCGCACCTATAAAAAAGGCCTCTCCCCCCCCCCCCAAAAACGGACGTACGGCAAAATCAAAATTGCCGCGCGTGCATTTTGGGTCTCAGACCTTACTGCCAGCCATAGACCTAGCGGTAAAGACCTAAGCGTGTCAGATGCCACTTGGTGCGCGCCCGCTACGTGCGCCAGAAAATAAAACATATTTTTCAGACGTGCGTACTGCACGCGCGCCAAAAATGAAATTATCACAAGAGCCATGCGGTAGTCGGGCGGTAAGTCCATTTTGGCACACGTTGGGAGCGCGTAGGCGCCTACTCGGCTTAGTAAAAGGGGCCCTAACTTTTTGGGCTTTATGATCTTCTGTTCTTTCATTTATCTTGTTACTTTGATCTTATTTACTTACAGGTTTCTACTAGTTAACAGCTTCTATATAGCATCCGTCTTGTTGCTAGAGAGCTGCACATCTGCCTCCCTCTCACCAAGGATCCTGTTTCACAGAACAGCTTTGCTTCAGTTCAGGATCCTGAATGTTTCTGAAACCTCATGTGGGACCACTCTGACAAGAACAGACATGTCTCCTACTGACAGGAAAAACACACACCCCTTGCCAGTAGGCAATAATTGTTTGGAAGCTTTTATGTGTATGTTCGGAGATTCTTTTTCAACTGTCACAATGTGATATCATGAGGCAGAGCTGTCCAAGTCAATATTGCCTCAAGAATGAAGAGAAAGAAGCAATTTTAAGACACAGAGAGGGGCATAATTGAACAAAAACGTCTATCTCCATGAGCGTTTATCTCCGAGAACGGGCAGACCGAACCGTATTTTCGAAAAAAATAGACGTCCATGTTTTATTCGACAATTTGTGAGCTGGGCGTTTTTGTTTTTCAGTGATAATGGAAAATGAATGCGCCCAGCTCAAAAACGAATAAATCCAAGGCATTTGTTCGTGGGAGGGGCCAGGAGTCGTAGTGCACTGGTCCCCCTCACATGCCAGGACACCAACCGGGCACCCTAGGGGGCACTTTTACAAAAACAAAAAAAAAGGTAAAAGAGCTCCCAGGTGCATAGCACCCTTCCCTTAGGTGTTGAGCCCCCCAAATCCCCCTCAAAACCCACCGCCCACAAGTCTACACCATTACTATAGCCCTAAGGGGTGAAGGGGGGCACCTACATGTGGGTACAGTGGGTTTGAGGGGCGGTTTGGAGGGCTCCCATTTACCAGCACAAGTGTAACAGGTGGGGGGGGGGGGATGGGCCTGGGTCCACGTGCCTGAAGTCCACTGCACCCCCTAATAACTGCTCCAGTGACCTGCATACTGCTGCCAGGGAGGTGGGTATGACATTTGAGGGTGAAAATAAAAAGTTGTGAAACGGCATATTTTGTGGTGGGAGGGGGTTTGTGACCACTGGGGGAGTCAGGGGAGGTCATCTCCGATTCCCTCCAGTGGTCATCTGGTCATTTAGGGCACTTTTTGGGGCCTTATTCATGGAAAAACAGGGTCCAGGAAAAGTGCCCTAAATTCTCGCTAAAAACGCATATTTTTCTTCCATTATCGGCGAAAGGCGCCCATCTCTGATCGCCCGATAACCACGCCCCAGTTCCGCCTTCAACACGCCCCCATCAACTTTGTCCGCATCCGCGACGGAGTGCAGTTGAAAACGTCCAAATTCGGCTTTCGATTATACCGCTTTATTCGTTTTTGTGAGATAAACGTCTATCTCCCGATTTGGGTCGCAATATAGGCGTTTTTCTTTTTCAATTATAAGCTGGAGAGAATACTACTCACCTATGAAAGATCAAATAGGCCACCACGGATTTGTAGCTGGACACACCAGAGAGGATATAGGAAAGCATGATGAACAGCAAAGCTACACATTGCTGTGGCTGATTCAGGTCTCTAAAGACCAGTTGGGCCCTTTTCCTAAAGTGCACTAAAAATTACATTTACCGTGGCTTAACGTGGGATTTTATCCTGTAGTAGCTGCAAATCTTATACAGCATATTTTGGGCGAATTCCCACAATATTTTATTGCAGGCTGTGCATTAACATTCTGCATTAGCCAGTTACAACATAGTAAGTATACTGTGCTAGCTAGTTAGCACCTCCACGCCCACTCTCTGCCCATGCTGTCCAGGGCCGGTCAAACCCAGTAAGCGGGGTAAGCACCACAGGGGGGCGCCTGCCTTCAAGGGCGCCGCTGCAGCGCCATACCGCGCCGCCCTTGGTGCTTTAAATCTTTAATTTACCTCAGTTCCAGCAGCCACGTCACTTGAAAGCCCTGCCCCGTCTCTAGCCTTCCCTCCCTTCATGAGTTCGTTCCGCAGTCCCGCCTTCTGACGTCATTTCCTGGAGGGCGGGACTCTGAGGGAACGAACTCACGAAGGGAGGGAAGGCTAGAGATGGGGCAGGGCTTTCAAATGACGCGGCTGCTGGAATGGAGGTAAATTAAAGATTTAAAGCACCAAGGGCGGCGGGGGATGGGGGCAAAGAAGAATCGCTGGACAGGGGCAGGGTGGGAGAAGAGAGAAAGGAGGTGCTGGGGGGGGGGGGGCGCAGGCGCCAACTCATAGTCTGCAGGGGGGCACCAGAGACCCTAGGACCGGCCCTGATGCTGTCCTAAATATATTTGGTTACGTGGCAGCTAACGGACTGAATATCACCGCTCTGCCCTAACTCCGCCCTGGCCAGCCCCTAACCTAGCCGGATAAAGGAGAGAATCAGAGGCACAAGCTGGTTAATGCTGCTAAATATTTGCTTCATTTCTTTAAAGGTGGAAATAAACATGTAGATAAAGGTGAACCAGTTGATGTAGTGAATCTGGATTTTCAGAAAGCGTTTTGCCAATTTTCCTCATGAGAGACACCTGAGAAAATTAAAAAGTCATGGGTCAGGAGGCAATGTCCTTCTGTGGATTAAGAATTGGTTATTAGACAGAAAACAGAGGGTAGGGTTAAATGGTCATTTTTCTCAGTGAAGGAGGGTGAATAGTGGAGTACTGGGACCGGTGCTATTTAACATAGTTATAAACGATCTGGAAAACGGAATGACGAGTGAGGTGATAAAATTTGCAGATGACACGAAACTATTCAAAATTGTCAATACGCATGCGGTTTGTGAAAAATTGCAGGAAGACCTTAGGAAACTGGAAGACTGGGCATCCAAATGGCAGATGAAATTTAATGTGGACAAATGCAGAGTGATGCACAATGGGAAGAATAATCTGAATCATAGTTACCTGATGCTAGGGTCCACCTTAGGAGTCAGCACTCAAGAAAAAGATCTAGGTGTCATTGTAGACAATACACTGAAATCCTTTGCCCAGTGTGCATTGGCGGCCAAAAAAGCATACAGGTTGCTAGGAATTATTAGGAAAGGGATGCAAAATTAGACCAAGAATATTATAATTCTTCTGTATCATTCTAGGGTGGGACCTCACCTTGAATATTGCATTCAATTCTGGTCGCCGTATCTCGAAAAACATATAGAGGAATTAGAAAAGAATCAAAGAAGAGCAACCAAAATGATAAAGGGGATGGAACTCCTCCCATATGAGGAAAGGCTAAAGAGGTTATGATTCTTGAGCTTGAAAAAGAGACGGCTGAGGGGGATATTACTGAGGACTATAAAATCCTGAGTGCTGTAGAACGGGTAGAAGTGAATCGATTTTTCACTCTTTCAGAAAGTACAAAGACCAAGTGACACTCAATGAAATGACATGGAAATACTTTTAAAACTAACAGGAGGAACTATTTTTTTCACTCAACGAATAGTTAAGCTATGGAACTCGATGTCAGAGGATGTGGTAACAGCGGTTAGCATATCTGGGTTTAAAAAAGGTTTGGACAATTTCCTGGAGGAAAAGTCTATAGTCTATTAATGAGATGGACATGGGGGGAGCCGTTGCTACTAATTGGGTTTCTGCCAGTTATTTGTGCCCTGGATTGGCCACTGTTGGAAGCAAGATACTGGGCTAGATGGACCATTGGTCTGACCCAATATGGCTATTCTTATGTTTTTATGTTCTTATTAGTGGCTGGCTCGCCTAGCATGCTTTAACTAGGCAGGAGCCCCTCCCGCCTGGTTAAACCTTTTTGGAATATTGACCTCTAAAAACAAAGTAACTGAAGAAATAGGTATAAATTTACCCTAAAAAAACATGAGGGAGGGAGGTAGTGAAAAGAAGCAGACGTAGACTTGAATGAGAACATACCACCAGAGACACCAGAGATCATGTAAGCAGAAAAATCATACTGCATATCAGTTATGTATGTAGGTGCTGGCACTGAATATCAGCCATAACCTGCAAATCTCCAGGGTCCATTAAAGACCTGCCCCCAGATATTTAAAACCATTTAACCAGCTAGGAACGACTTCTGACTGGTTAAACAGCACTTAACCTGCTATCTGGAAATATTCGGTTCCCAAACCTGGTCCTGGAGGCACCCCAGCCAGTCAGGTTTTCAGGATACCCACAATGAATATTCATGAGATAGATTTGCATGTAGTGCATGCAGATCTCTCTCATGAATATTCATTGTGGGTATCCTGAAAACCTGACTGGCTGGGCTCCAGGACCAGGTTTGGGAACCCACTGCATTAGGCTACTCCTTCCTCTTTGACTCTTGGGTAAACTGCTCCGAGAAGCAGTTGTTTATGGTATCTAAAACCTTTGTTTCCTTGAGACATTTATGGAATCAAGACTGAGGTCACTGAGATCTCCCATTACTAATGTCTTGGCAATTTTGTTGACTGTTTCCTTGCACTGGCTTAGGTGAATGACAGTAACCCCCTACTGCTATATTTTTCCCCATCACATATTGAATTTTGTATCCATAAGAAATCCACAATGCATTTTGTTTCCTGCAAGACTTTTATACATTTTGACTCTACATCATCTTTAACATGTAGCATCACTCCACCAATTTGCTTTAGCCTATGATTTCAATATAATTTGTACCAGGTCTCTGAGATGCCTGGTATGCCTATATTTTCATTCAGTGTCTTACATTCCTAATTCTCTGGTCTTGTGGCACTCCCAACAATTCAAAAACAGTTTAAACATTTGTATTCAAAACTGGTCTAGTAGTTAATAGGAATAAACTCTAATCATTTTTAGCTGTCATCTCTTTATTAGGATCCACCTCAGCTACTTTAGTCTTCGTGATAATCTCTCTGTCAGGATATTCTCTCATTTTTCCAGCATCCTTTGAAGATATCTGGAGTCTGAACTATGCCCATGGACTAGTTTAAAAACTACTTGGTCTCCTTTTTAAATGTTGGTGCTTGCTGCCTAGTTTCACCCTTCTTAAAGTAAAGCCCATTCTTTATGAATGTTGCCCATTTCCTAAAAAATCTAAAGCCTTCTTCTTGTGCATCTGTTAAGACTCGGAGCTCATTCCGGCCTCTATGATCCTGCAAGTGGAAGTATTTCTGAGAATACTAATCTAGAGGTTGTGGATTTAACTCTCCTACCTATAAAACTAGATTTGGCTTCCATAACCTTCTTACTTCACTTTCCTATGTTGTTGGTACTCACAAGCTCTTTGACAGCCTGCTCCTCCCTCTCATTGTCTAAAATCCTATCTAGGTGATACATGTAAGGTTTGCCCCCGTCTCACAATGTAGGCAAGTTACCAAGTGTAGAGAGGGGTAACTAAAAACACAAGTAAATCCTCACACCCACAGGCCACCAAGCTTGCTACATTCCTAATGACCAAATCACCAAGTACAACAGCAATCCTAACCCTACTCTGTAGGTTGTACACCACTGAAGACACATCCAGAGCAAGATACTGCATCACCTGGAGGGCAGACCCTAGCTACAAGATTACTTCCTGGTACATCAAGGTGATGCCTTCCATTCAGGTGACCTTCAAGGCAGCAAAGGAGCTACCACCACACTGAAAGTGGACCCCTCTCTATTATACTATGAGGCTTATTTTCGAAAGAGAAAAACGCCCAAATTCCGACCTAAATCGGGAGATGGACGTCTTTCTCTTGTGGGTGCCCAAATCGGTATAATCAAAAGCCAATTTTGGGCGTTTCCAACTGCACTCCGTCGCGGGAACGCATAAAGTTGACGGGGGTGTGTCAGAGGCGTGGTGAAGGCGGGACTGAGGCGTGGTTATCGGCTGAGCAGAGATGTGCGTGCTCGGCCGATAATGGAAAAAAGAAAGGCGTTTTCAGAGAGAATTTAGGTCACTTTTGTTGGACCCGTTTTTTTCACGAACAGGTCCCAAAAAAGTGCCCTAAATGACCAGATGACCACCGGAGGGAACCGGGGATGACCTCCCCTGACTCCCCCAGTGGTCACTAACCCCCTCCCACAAAAAAAAAAAAAACGAATGTTAAACACTTTTTTCCCAACTTGTAAGCCAGCCTCAAATGTCATCCCCAGCTCCATGACAGCAGTATGCAGATCCCCGAAGTAATTTTAGTTTAGTTAGTGCTGTGCGGGACCCATGCAGAGAGGAAAAATCGAAAGAAAAAAAAAAAACAAGCAAGTGCAGTCAGGGACGTCTAAATTACCAGGATAGTAAAACGGGGAATCGAACCAGCAACCTTCTGATTACAAGCTCAGTGCTCTAGCCAGTGCACCACTGATTAAACGTCCTTCCCGTTCCATTAAGTCCCTCCAAGTTTCTGTCAGCCAATCACCGCTGTTTAGCTGACAGATGTCAGCTAAATGAGCTGTGATTGGCTGACAGAAACTTGGAGAGACTTAATGGAAAGGGAAGGACGTCTAATCAGTGGTGCACTGGCTAGAGCACTGAGCTTCTAATTAAAAGGTTGCTGGTTCAATTCCCCCTTTTACTATCTTTTAATTTGGACGTCCCCGACTGCACTTGCTTGCTTGTTTTTTTTTTCTTCCGATTTTTCCTCTCTGCATGGGTCCCGCGCAGCACCAACTAAAGTAAAATTGCTCTGGGGACCTGCATACTACTGTCATGGAGCTAGGTATGATATTTGAGGCTGGCATAGAGGCATCTCAGGGGGACCAGTGCACTACGAATGCTGGCCCCTCCCACGACCAAATGCCTTGGATTTGGTCGTTTTTGAGCTGGGACGCTTCGGTTTCGATTATCGCTAAAAAACAAAAACGCCCAGCTCAAAAAACGCCCTAATCCAATGTATTTTCGAAAAAAAAGATGGATGTCCATTTTTTTTGAAAATACAGTTTGGCCCGCCCCTTCACGGACCCGTTCTCGGAGATGGACGTTTTTACAAATGGGCGTTCGCGTTCGATTATGCCCCTCCAAATCTCTGAACCTCTTGGTCTGCTTCAGCTCCTCCAAGTCTGAATGCTTTCCCTGTGGGCCAGGAGATCTTTGCATTGGGCATATACTTACAGCCTCTAACCAAATAGTAACTAATCATAGACATAGTACTTGTGCAAAAGACTGGATAGCCTTCATCTCAATGCTGGACTGCTGTCTGCATGTTAATGTTGTCAAGTTGTCATTCAAATTATATATAGCTATTTGGGAGTAAAGATTTCATGATCCAAATCAAAGTACCTTATATAAATTTGGTGTGCTTTCTTAATTTGTTAATGAACTGCAAAAAACCTAGAACTGTTTAAGTCAAGGGCATAGATATATAGCATGGTTTAACTGGGCAGGAAAAGCTCTCACCTGGTTAAGCCGTGTTGTCTGATATTCAGTGGCACTTAACTGGAGAATGCCACTGAACATCTGCTCTGATTGCCAGGGCACTTTCTAGGCAGTGACAAGGCAGTCCAGAGGTGGAGTTGGGGTGGATCCAGGAGTTATCTGGGCACTGCAGATGTTCAATGCTCTTCCCAAATAACTAACCAGTCAAGTAGGGGCAACATAAGATGCTGTACTTATTGTACCTGGTTAGTTAAGTAAGTATGGCATTGAATACTGGCAGTACCCAGATTAGGCCCAACTCTGACTAACTGGGCCTAATTCAGCCTGTGACAGTCACCACTTACAAAAACACTCCCTGCCGTCGGCTGAATATTGTCCCACTCAGTTGTGAATTTAAATCCCTACTTGACTCTGAAAAATGTACCTCTTGTGGGGAAGAGGGCTATCATTAATTTATACTATTTTACTTTTTTTTTTTTTAAATTAATTCTTTATTTATAAGTTTCATTAGTTACATTCATTTTACATAGATGCTATGCAATGGAGAAAAATATAAATTTAGAACAAATATTCTCCTTTAAAACAAGGTGAGGAAATTAAACTACTAATTTTGTCCACAATTTGAGTCAAGATACAAGGAAATAATATTAGTAAGGTTATAATATTATTCAAAGCGAGGGAGGGAGCACAGATGACCGGCTAACGATTTTCAGCATAATTAACCTGTCTGAACATTCAGAGTGGAATCACCACCACCTTCTTTTGAAATAATAAATTGCTGTATTTTTTTCGGGTCAAAAAAACCCCCAAAACATAGTTAATCAAATTTAAGCATACTAAACATCTACACGCAAATTTCAAAAGAAAAGTTCCACCCAAAGCGAGAATTCTTGGTTTCAAGCCCATGAACTCCCGTCTTCTTTTTCGTGTATCCTTACTTAGATCAGGAAATATTTGTATCTTTGATCCGAGAAACTGTGAAGTCATGTATCTGAAGTATAGTCGGAATATATTGTTTCTGTCTGTTTCGAATACAAAAGATACAAGGAGAGTTGTACGTTCAGTAATTACTTCTAATGAACTCTCTAAAAATTCTGTTAAGTTTAACTCCGGCCAGGGTTCTGTAGGCTCAGTTCTAATTCCGGTAATATAATAAGCTTTCACAATGGGTGGTAAAACTTCCTTGGGAACTCCCAGTACTTGGACAAAATATTTTTTTAACATTTCTACTGCTGGAATCAATGGTGACTTTTGAAAATTAAGTAGTCTTAGATTGTTTCTCCTCATTTGATTATCTAAATATTCCAGTTTCCTTAGCGTAATGTCTCTTTCGTTATATACTATTTTACTTTTAACCCCACTTACTAGTAACTAGGTTTCACTGCATAAAATGGGACCTGTACAAAAATACAGTAGCATGATTTAGTAGTAAAATAACTCATCTTAATGGTAGCCCATGTTGATAATTATACCCTTAACCTCTTAATTGGGGTACAGGTCTATGAATCAAAGAACATGCCTGGGACGGTTGGGAGATATGGAAGGATGAAGGCTGAGAATCAAACACTACTGATTACTGCTTCATAGGAAAAGCTTTCATCTCACGGTATAACACCCTTTTGCAAACCATTGCACCAGAAACATTTTATCACTCTAGGCATAAAGAATTGAACTCATAACCTTTCTCCCTCTTCAAACTTTCAAAGACATGCACAACAGAATTAAACAATATTTCGCCCTCTTTTCAAGTGCAATGTAAGTCCTGCTCACCCACCAGCAGAGGCAGCTTCTGCAATCAGATCTCCCTCAGGATTGCTGTTCAGCCTAACATATTGAAAACTGAATAATGTATTGCAGGGGCGAAGCCAGACTTCGGCGGGAGAGGGGTCCAGAGCCCGAGGTGAGGGGGCACATTTTACCCCCAGCACCGCTGACCCCCCTGCCATTTTTAACCCCCCCCACACCATTTTTGACCTCCCCGCCGCCACCACCACCTTTGACCCCCCGCAGCGCCAACCCTTTCGACCCCCTCTTCCCGCTGCCACCAACCCTCCCCCGCCGTCAATTACTTTGACTGGCGGGGGTCCCCAACCCCCACCAGCCGAAGTCCTCTTCTCCGGCGCGGACGTGTTGCTGAACTGCAAGGGCAGGCTTCTGTTTCTGTGAGTCTGACGTCCAGGTACCCGACGGCAGCAGCGGAGGGGGAGGGTTGGTGGCAGGGGGGACCAGGGCCAAATCTACGGGGGCCCATGCCCCCGTGGCCCCACGTAGCTATGCCCCTGATGTATTGTAAAGAGGGATCATTATAATTCACTATAAGGCCTGGCTATCAAAAGCAATGAAGTTAGATTATTTCATAAGACAACCAACCAAGAGGCAAATAAATTACAATTATTACACGCAATATCACCTCTTATCAACCCGCTTACCTGGAATCGATGGAAATCTGCAGGCTTGAAATTATTGGGGGAGCAGCCACACCAGTCAACAATGTGCTTATACTGACATTTGCAGCCCAGCTTACGGTTCCAGTTAGTGATCCGCAGATTATTGTCAACCATAGTATCACAGAGGGGACTGTTCTCCAGGACAGTGTGAAAGAAGGACTGCAAGGGACCAAGTAACAGGGAGAAAAAAACACACGTGCTTAGGACACGGACACCACCAGCAGTAAACAATGCATTACCCTTCAGAGGTCAACAACAGTGAGGGATTTCCATCTCTTGAGATGGGTCTTGTACAAAACACAACTTTCTAGGTAAGACCACATCGCTCATGTTAAGAACTAGAGAAACCACAGGACTCATATGTGTATCCATCTCATTTCTTTATTTAATAAAACGGTATCCTGACCTACAGTGATTCCAGTTCTCTTAAGGACCGATATGCCCGCAAACATTTAGCAGCAGTGCCGTAGTGAAGGCGGCTGACACCTGGGGCGGGTTGCCGCTGCACACCCCCCCTGGGTGCAACACGGAGCACCCCCCCCCTCGGTGCGCACGCACCCCCCGGAGCGCATTCTTACCACTAGCGTAGGAAAGGGGACGGGTGAGAGGGCCGCTCCACCCCAAGTGCACGTCGCTGGGAGCTGCGTCGGCTCAGCTGGTTCCCTGCTCTCTCTGCCCCGGAACAGGAAGTAACCTGTTCCGGGGCAGAGAGAGCAGGGAACCAGCGGAGCCGACACCCCCCCAGCGGCGTGCACCCGGGGTGGACCACCCCACCGCCCCCCTTCCTACGCCAATGCTTAGCAGTAAATGGTAAGAAGCCTAAATATGAATCACTGTCCAATGAGAGACAATCAAGGATTACAATAACAGACACAAGTGGCCATAGTACATGAGAAAGACTGATCAAAAGGTAGAACACTTGCTTAATCCTTTAGTAATATTTTTAAGCTCTCACTCTTCGGCACTAGAATGAAGGCATACAACAGGTGCACATGGAGGCAGAGATGCCTTTTGCTTTAGAATCAGGGTTCTTTCTCATAACAACAGGTTGCTGGGAGGTGTTACTAGATGGGTGGCCATGTTGGAATAGCTTAGCTAATGTAGTGTCCATATTCCATGGCTGATTGTGTGATGTCATTAAACCTTAGAAATACCCAAATACTTCAAAAGGAGTGAAGCCTGTGAAACTGGGATTACTTTAATCAGTGGGAATTGGATCAGAGATTCAAGTGTTTGTATTGTTAAATAATTTCTGGTTTTAAAAGGGGAAAAAATGAAATCAGGTGTATTGTTTCGACTAATATTGGACAATAAGTATGTTTCCAACGGAATTAATTGACTATACACCGTTTTGGGTTTGAGGAGGCCAACCAGATGATCAATATGGAATAATGATTCAGATAAATAATAATGGGATAATCAGGTTAATACCACGTTTTCTTGGTTTACTGTTGTTTAATTGATCTCCTTGTCTTGTTTCACTCTCCCTATTTATTTTGTGGTCTAAGAAAAAGATCGTATATAATTCATTTATCTAGTTGAGATTGTTTTCTTCTAATATTGTAATAATGTACAGTCATCTCTGTATTACTGTTTGCAAGTGACCCTTGTAAAATGAAAAATTATAAATAAATGATAAAAAAAAAAAGAAATACCCAAATACAATACACTGGATGCCAAATCTCTAAAATACTATCAATCACAACTCCCACTGCACTGTAAAAAGTGTTAGCAAAATCTGTTAGCCTCAAAGTGCCTGGGTCAAAAACGCTACCACAAGCAACCTGTTGATCCTGTTGACCAATCACTTGGTCTTAAGAAGATCCACTCCTCATCATGGGCAAAAAACCACCCCAGAATCACAAATGAACAGCAAAGGAGAAATGGTCATTGGGAAACATTCTCATTGATCCTATTACTCATAATGTAGGTTGCTGCTATATATCAACCGATTCTTCATCTGCATGAATAAAGCTCAAGATGAATGGCAAAGTGCTTAGCTTATATTAGACGGTCTGTTAATGTCCACGGTTGGCACGGAATCCTCTCCCCCCCCCCCAAAATGGCCGTGCGGCAAAATCAAAATTGCAACGCGTCCATTTTGGGTCTGAGACCTTACCGCCAGCCATAGACCTAGCAGTAAAGAATTTGGGCGGTAATGACCTACGCGAGTCAGATGCCACTTGGTGCGCGTCTGCTACGCGCGCCAGAAAATAAAAAATATTTTTCAGACGTGCGTAGCGGATGCCAAAAATGAAATTACCGCAAGAGCCACCATTTTGGGGTGCATTGGGTGCACGTAGGCGCCTACGCGGCTTAGTAAAAGGGGTCCTAAGTTAGTTGTGTATTGGGTTATTGTACATCGCCTTGGTTTATATGGTAAAAAATGCGATTCATCAAACATGAATACAGATAAGCATAAAGTGGTGACTTATTTTTAAAACAAGCACCGAATGATCTACAAAAAAAAGGCCTGGTGTTACTAAAACACCCACACCTCCAATAATACCCTTACCCTCCTTTAATGTTAAATGACAGGCCGGTGAACATTGATTTTATGCTTGAATTGACTAGTTAAAACTATAAAGGCATATACTTTCATCCAAGCGAGGAAAAGCTGCCCAATTACCCAGTGCCCTGTGTCCTTTCATAATGATACAGAAATTCCCTGCAAGATAATGGATGAGAAGGTTATCAAAGTTGAGCGGAAAGGTGATTTTAGCAGAAATAGGATTAAAAAGAGATTATTTAACACGTGGGCTGAATAATAAAAAAACCAGTCACATTATGACAACTGGACTCTATGGAATAACAAAAGGCCAATATTAGCAGGATTTGCCTCCTCAGTTCAGAGCGCTTGTGAGGAGAGGCCAAGAAGAGCAAGACACAGTAAGAGACAGTTGTGAGTTCTTTCCCATTTCCCAACCAGACAGTCAAAATGACAAAACTGGCATCTTTTCTGCAGTTCTTGGTTAAAGAACTGCTGCACTAAGCTGGCCGAAAAAAAAAAAAAAGAATAAATGTGTTCAGGAGGAGTGGCCTAGGATGGTGGACTTTGGTCTTGGAGAACTGAGGAACTGAGTTCGATTCCCACTTCAGGCACAGGCAGCTCCTTGTGACTCTGGGCAAGTCACCTAACCCTCCATTGCCCCATGTAAGCCGCATTGAGCCTGCCATGAGTGGGAAAGCGCAGGGTACAAATGTAACAAAAATAAAATAGATACTATTGGAGATTCTACATGGAATGTTGCTACTATTGGAGATTCTACCTGGAATGTTGCTATTCCACTAGCAACATTCCATGTAGAAGGCTGCGCAGGCTTCTGTTTCTGTGAGTCTGACGTCCTGCACGTACGTGCAGGACGTCAGACTCACAGAAGCAGAAGCCTGCGCGGCCACATTGGTGATCTGCAAGGGCCGACTTCAATCTCAAATAGTAGTAACAGTGGAGGAGTGGCCTAGTGGTTAGGGTGGTGGACTTTGGTCCTGGGGAACTGAGGAACTGAGTTCGATTCCCACTTCAGGCACAGGCAGCTCCTTGTGACTCTGGGCAAGTCACCTAACCCTCCATTGCCCCATGTAAGCTGTACTGAACCTGCCATGAGTGGGAAAGCGCAGGGTACAAATGTAACAAAAATAAAATAGATACTATTGGAGATTCTACATGGAATGTTGCTACTATTGGAGATTCTACATGGAATGTTGCTATTCCACTAGCAACATTCCATGTAGAAGTCGGCCCTTGCAGATCACCAATGTGGCCGCGCAGGCTTCTGCTTCTGTGAGTCTGACGTCCTGTGTGGCCACATTGGTGATCTGCAAGGGCCGACTTCTACATGGAATGTTGCTAGTGGAATAGCAACATTCCATGTAGAATCTCCAATAGTAGCAACAGTGGAGGAGTGGCCTAGTGGTTAGGGTGGTGGACTCTGGTCCTGGGGAACCGAGGAACTCAGTTCGATTCCCACTTCAGGCACAGGCAGCTCCTTGTGACTCTGGGCAAGTCACTTAACCCTCCATTGCCCCATGTAAGCTGCATTGAGCCTGCCATGAGTGGGAAAGCGCGGGGTACAAATGTAACAAAAAAAAAAAGTTAACGCCCAGCCCCGCAAGTCAGCAAACCATTTTAGGTCTGTCCCAGCTTTCTGAGTCCCATACTGCTGGAGATATTTTAAAGGGATGAAAGTCACTGGTGCTCCTAGAAGTCTTTAAAGTGAACCAAAACTCTGTCTGCAAATCTACAGTGTTTGAGCGCTTTTTCCATCTATTTAATCCACTCACTTGTCCAGAAGCAGGAAAACATCTATAAAAAAAAGTGCTGATTTGAATCCTGGGCTGAATCAAGGTAATTCTATAACAGGGCACTCACAATGACATGCCACGTGAGCGCAAAATTATACAGAATACTGCAGTGGTGTACCTACCTCGGCTGCCACCCGGGGCGGAGCACCCCCTCCTCCTCCGAGCAAAGGAGTGTGCTGAGCAGTGGCACAGCTATTAGCTCTGCTGGTCCCTTGCCCCAGAACAGGGAGCTGACATCAGAGGGGGCATGGGACCGGCACAGCCGACAGCTACGACTGCTCAATGCAGTGACTGCTCAGCGCACCCCCTTGCTACATGAACCAAGGGAGATCGCCCCCACCACCATGCCTTTGGTATGCTAGAGGAATATTTTCACGTTTATGGGAAAGTGTAAACTTACTTGTGCAAGTGGCAGCAAAACACCTACGCACTATTCTGTAAGGATGTACATTTTAAGTGGCATAGCATGTAAATGCAAGGGAATCACTCATGTGGAAGGGACAAGAACGGCAGAGCAGGGCTGCTGCTTACATGCACAATTTACAGAATACAGGGGTCTTTTTACTAAGGTGTGCTTAAAAATTGCCTGCGGTAGTGTAGATGTGTGTTTTGGGTGCGTGCAGAATTATTTTTTAGCGCACCTACAAAAAAAAAATGCTTTTTTTTGTTGTTGCCAAAAATGGATGTGCGGCAAAATGAAAATTGCAGTGCATCCATTTCGGGTATGAGACCTTACCGCAAGCCATTCACCTAGCAGTAAGGTCTCATGCAGTAACCGGGCGGTAATGGTCTACGCACGTCAAATGCCACTTGATGCGCGGAGCTGCCGTGCAACTAAGCGGCTTGTAAAAGGGCCCCACAGTATGCTACCTATGCCCTTGCCACACGTGGGCATACCAGGATATGTTGGTATTTTATTACAGAAAATGGACCCCGGATTTTGTTACAGAGCAGGTTCTCACCACATGGCATTAGGGCACCTAAAGGGGGCTGCTCACTTATAGAACTGCCCCCTCTACCTCTATTTCTAGAAAGCTGTGTGTACCCTAATTTCTGACTAGCGCGCAAATTTGCACAGGCCACTGACCTTACGTGCATAACTGAACAGATTAATTAAAACCTAATTGGCCTTAACAACAAAATATTAGCTATAATGGGTGCTAATTGGCAGTTACGCATATAACTACCTTAGGCCCATATTTACTAAGGTGCGCTAGCGTTTTTAGCGCGTGCACAAAATTAGTGCGCACTATGTACGTGCCTATAGGAATATTGTGGGCGCCTACACAGTTAGCGCACACTAAAAGAACTAATAAACAGGGCCCTTAGTTGGTATTCTATAAGCTGTGAACTCAAATTCGAGAGTGCAGGGGGTGTGGAACTGGGAGGGGCATGGATGGGTCAGGGGTGTGTCAGGCAGTTACGCATGCGGGTTACAGGACACTAGAATTTACATGGCTAACTGTCTATACTTAGGTGCGAACATTTACTCCAAGACTGGCATAAGCCCTTGAGCCTAAAGTTAGGTGCGGTAATTGCTAAAAACTCATTTCTTCAACAATTCATTCCAGAATTCATGACATTAGTGAATATTAAAATAACCAGTTGATAATCTTGACTGTTTTCTGTATTGTGAATCAATATGTCCACTTCTTGTACCTTATTTGCTAATCTGTTACTCTCAGCCATTTCATTATACTACTTCGCTACTGTTGAAATTCAAACTCTGTATTTTTAATCTAAACTGTAAGCCAAGTCGAACTCGAGCTTGTTTTGGGGATAATGTGGGATATAAACGTCAACAAATCAAAAAGGAGAACCCCTATAGAAGCGAACGCACCAAAAATATACAAATAGTGGATAAATCACATTACAAATACGCTCCAGAATGTGAAACGTGTGATGTAAACACACGGTTCATTGCGTTTCTTCAAGATCCAGTTGTTTAATATCGTTACACTTATTTTATAAGAATTATTCTTTAATTGTCTGAAAAGGAGGAATAAAGACCTCAGTTGGCTGTGACTGTCTTATCTGACTGAAACGGCAGATGAACTTACAGTCAGGTAGACATTTTGTAATATGTGAACAGCTCACAGTTCTACTACTACTACTACTACTACTTATCATTTCTATAGCGCTACTAGACGTACGCAGCACTGTACACTTGAACATGAAGAGACAGTCCCTGCTCGACAGAGCTTACAATCTAATTAAGACAGACAAACAGGACAAATAAGGGACAAGGACACAGAGTAGCAAGATTCCGGAATCCCAAAGAGTAGCAAGATTCTGTGTAGAATTCAAAGAGTAGAAAGATTCCATGTAGAATCTCAAAGAGTAGCAAGATTCCAGAAGCCCAAAGACTACTACTACTACTACTTATCATTTCTATAGCGCTACTAGATGTACGCAGCGCTGTACACTTGAACATGAAGAGACAGTCCCTGCTCGACAGAGCTTACAATCTAATTAGGACAGACAAACAGGACAAATAAGGGACAAGGACACAGAGTAGCAAGATTCCGGAATCCCAAAGAGTAGCAAGATTCTGTGTAGAATTCAAAGAGTAGCAAGATTCCGGAATCCCAAAGACTACTACTACTACTTATCATTTCTATAGCACTACTAGACGTATGCAGCGCTGTACACTTGAACATGAAGAGACAGTCCCTGCTCGACAGAGCTTAGTTCTCTATCATTGGTCTTAAAAAAACTTCCAAAGACATTTTTTTAATTCAAAAATATAAACGTGAAGCTTCCTGGATCTTCCAAATAGAAATGCATGTATAATGTGTGTATAAAGAATCACTTAGCCTAGTTCATAGCAGGAGCGATCCCAACGGGGACCCATTTCACCAAATAGGCTTCCTCAGGGGAATAAGCTCACTGCCAGCTTTTCATGTTAGTACCCGCCTGCAACCTTCTTTCAGCAGGCTAAAGCATATTAAGGTATAAATGCCATAAATAAATACAGACTTATGCTAGTAGACTCTGCATGTAGCATGCATCATCCCGGCGCCTAACTTTAGGTGATCTTTTGAGAATTACCTCTAAGTGTGTGAGTGTGTGTGGAGGGTGGGGGAAGACAGAAATGTTGAACACGGGTCTAACGTGTACTATCTATATATATAAAAGGCAACCCCAACGTTCTGAAGCCTCCACGGAAGTTGAGGCGCCCGAGATATCCGGTGTGCCCTGGAGTGTCTGCACCGCCCTCGCGTCAAAACGTCATGACGCGTCAAAACATCATGACGTCGAGGGCGGAGCTATTGACACTCGAGGGCCGAAACGGCCCACAGCGAACAAGGCAAGTAGCTTCGAGGGACGGAGGAAGGGGGCCCCTTGCTAGCGCCCGTTTCATTCCGCTCAGAAACGGGCATTTTTTCCTAGTAATGAAAATAATCTTAGTCCAATGAAGGTAAGACCAAGCTTAACAAAATCAAAACTGGAAAGACTCTGCCCATGCGTCATTTTATTTTCTGTCCTTCTATATTTAAAAAGAATACAGACAGGCACTTTGACCCCAACCAATCCTGGAGAAAAAAAAAAACCCTGCGATCCTATTCTTAAACCTGCTTAGTCTGTAACACTTGAAAGCCTTATTTTCCACTGAGAATTGGGAAAAACCTTTATTAAGTCTTACCTCATGTGTCTTTGCCTTTCATCGCAGCCATATAAAAAGCAACGTATGCCAAAGAGAGGCCTTAAAATAGCTCTTCAGCGCAGCCAGCTAAAAAAAGAGTTCTGCTGAAATGCTACCAGCAGGTTAAGGCACTGTTTTCTTTGCAGGCAAAAATAACTTTTTTTTTTTTGACTCATTACTTCCTCCTTTCTGTTCCAGTGCAAACAGGAATCAGTGCTGGGATTTTTAGTAGACACTTCCCCTCCCGCTCCTAGTCTGGTCATTGCAGCAATGATCCTTAGGCTGGGAGGCATGCACCAGGGTTTCTTCCAAAATCCCTAAATCTGAGCATCCGGTGTTGCCCTCCTTCACTGCATCCCAGGGTCTATGAAAGCTGTCTCTTCAGCCTTCCCACGCTTGTCGACTCAGAGGCCCAGATGCATCAACCATACGTAAAAAAATCAAAAACGTAAAAGTCCTTACCGAAGTTGAAAAAACGAAGAATGCACTAAAAACAGAAGTCCCGCATGTTCGGTTCGGTATTTGAAAGTCGAATGTGTTACAGAAGTGTAATCCCCATTGTTAATCTGCCCGTAAAGCATGCGCAGAGCAGCCAAGCGTTATGCTGGCTGCTCTGCGCATGCCACAAAAGTCAAAACCCAAAACAAAAAAAAAACATGTTGAAAATAAAAGGGGCAAAGGCGCTCGTCAGGAGGACCGGGAGGGAGCAAGGGCGCTCGTCAGGAGCATCCTGTATGGACGGCCTTGCCCCCCCCCCCCCCCCCGAGGTCACCGCTGCTCCCCACTGCTCCCGCATGTATTAAATAAAAAATAAAAACAAAAATCCAAAGTTTAGCAGCCCCGGTCCCCCTCCCTTCCTCTCTCTGTTTTTCTTCTTCTCCCACAGCTCCGTCTCCTGCCATCCTCCGCCCCCGTGCCCCACCCCCCTGAGCTCATTGCAACCGCTCCCCCCTCTACCGGACCCCCCCTCCACTTTACCGGCCCGTCAGAGGAGGGCGGGCCCAGGAAGAACAGAGGGACGTCGGAGAAGGCAGCACTGATCGCCGATCAGCTGTTCTTGCCCGTGCAGCACCTTCACACAGAGGTGAGAGGCGCTGTGCGGGCCGGTAAAGCATAGGGGGGGTCTGGTAGAGGGGGGCAGCGGCGGCGATGAGCTTAGGGGGGGCGGGGCATGGGGGCGGAGGATGGCGGGAGGCGGAGCTGTGGGAGAAGAAGAAAAACAGAGAGAGGAAGGGAGGGGGACCGGGGCTACTAAACTTTGGTTTTTTGTTTTTATTTTTTATTTAATACATGCAGAAGCGGGGAGCAGCGGCAACCTCGGGGGGTGGGGGGCAAGGCCGTCCATACAGGATGCTCCTGACGAGCGCCCTTGCTCCCTCCCGGTCCTTTTTTGATTTTGTTTCGTTTCATTTGTATTGTATGCAGAGGGAAGCGGGAAGCCACATGTTGGTGTTGTTTGTTTTGTTTTTCAACATGCCAGCTTGGAATTTTAAGGTGCAGGGGGAAGCGGGGAGATGACAGCTCAGGCCTTTACGACTGACCATACGTTTAATACGTCGCAGTAAATGATTCGGTGTAATCGTCGGTATTGTTAGTGGATCCCGAATCGTCCACACTACAACGGTAGTTACTCGTTTGTATTCCGTTTTCGTTAGCTGCTTGTTTCGTCGGAAAAAGGCCTTTAATGCATGCAACGGTTAGGAATTTCTTCGTTAAAGGGTCTTTAAAGGGTTGTTAAGGTTTAGTGCATCTGGGCCAGAGTGAGGAGGAAATGATTTGTAGACCCACCACACACCTCTGCCACTGAGCACAAATAATACTGAATAGAAAAACAATTTCTCTAAAATATTTCTTGTTTGGGTAGGGACTTCCTTTCTTTACCTTGCTGGCCCTCCTATCCCTAGCACAGTGCTTATCCTTTTGTAGCTGTGACCCCCCAAATTGCGGACAAATAAAACTGTGTGACCCCCCCCCCCCCCACCACCACCACCAGAGCTACAGAATAATTGTACACCTATGGAGAGTCCATCCAGATTAACCCCAAACATGGTTTTTGTGATCCCATTTAGGGTCCCGACCCAAAGTCTGGGTTGCTCTACCCTAGCAGGTTCAATCAAATACAAACATATAGTACTTTATATGTACACCTGAGTTTGATTTGTATACATATAAAGTATCGCATACCATGTAAAATGAGTTTATCTTGTTGGGCAGACTGGATGGACCGTACAGGTCTTTATCTGCCGTCATTTACTATGCTACTATACTAGGTAGAGCTTCTTCCTGAAGGATGAGACTATGGTTGGACACCATTTAATATATCAGGCCCTGAATCTTGTACCCAAAATTGCATGGGAATCTACAAAGTAATTTTTCAACTGCAAAGTGTACATGGTCTTATACATTGCAGTAAATCTAAACATCAACTCAGCGCTAATAGAATATCACATTAATGTCTCATCATCCAAAAAAGATATCCATACAATTATCCTAACAGTGGTGTAATTTTCTTTTAAGGGAGGAAAAGCCTCAAACAATGATAGGATACTCCTTTGTTGATCACTCGTTCAACCTAAGGGAGTTCCATCCATTCATCATGGGCTGAAAAACCTCCTTAGTTTGAGAGGCCTTGGACAGTGATAAGAGACTGAACAGCTGGAGAGATAAGTGATCCTTACAACACTAGCAGAAAGCAGAATTAAGTGTGGTTCGGGGACCTTATGTTTAAAACTAAGGAGGTTTTTTTTAGCCCATGATGAATGGATGGAACTCCCTTAGGTTGAACGAGTGATCAACAAAGGAGTATCCTATCATTGTTTCAGGCTTTCCTTCCTTAAAAGAAAATTACACCACTGTTAGGATAATTGTATGCAGTGCCGTAGCGAGGGCTAATGACACCCGTGGCGGGTCGCCGCTGAGCACCCCCCCCCAGGTGCAGCATGGCGTGACCCCCCCCCCTCTGCGGCGCACCCCCCCTCCAGAGCAAACCCCCCCCCCCCCGACCGCATTCCTACCTAAGTAATTTGTTCCGGGGCAGAGGGAGCAGGGAACCAGCGGGGCCGGCACCCCCCGAGCGCGTGCACCCGGGGCGGACCGCCCCTCCCGCCCCCCCTTCCTACGCCACTGATTGTATGGTTATCTTATATACTACAGAACAGGACTGTATACTGATAGAAACACATTTTCACATAGCTCACTTTAGATGGGCATCAGCACTGTCTACTGAACTCCTGCTTTAGAGGGCACAAAGCAAAAAAAAAAACGGAACTATTATAAATCTGTCTTGGAGATGCAAAAAATCTATAATCTGCAGCAGTTTCCTTGCAATACTGGCAGTTGTTATAGCATACCTCAGCCGGCAGCAAGGTGTGGGCATAGAATCTCTTCATCTTGGTTACCAGGTCATCATTGGAAAGGATAACATACTCTACAAACTTCCTGTTCAACAGAAACCAGTCTGAGCCACCATCTAAAGTAATGCCTTCAGGGATCTTCCTGTCTCCAAGACGCCACATGTGGGTGTCACATTCCAGGAAAAGCCTGTCCAGTCCTTGCTTTTTAATGAACCTGGAGAAACAATAAGAAAGGGTAATCAGAACATCGACGTAACCAAAAATGAAAACCTAACTCACTGGCTGGTGTACTAAAGTACGCTCACATTGGCTGTTAATGCGCCCAAAAGTGGGTTTTACTTGGCATACTAACACTCAATGTTAATGATATGGAAACGAGGAAGACAATAGGTGTGCACATATTTTGCATATACAGAGTATTGAAAAATCTTAATTACACCAGTATGCATGTGCACTTTTTCACCGTGCTAATACATAACTCCCTAGATTCTATATATGGCACCCAAATTTACATGTGCGAAATTGCACACTATTCTGAGATGTGTGCATAGATTCTTTAACGAGCCAATTAGTGCCAATAATTGGGTGCTAACAAAAAATTACTGGCGTTAATTGGTAACAATTTAGATTTATGCTCACATCTAGCTAAGCGCTATTGTATAAAGATCTACGTGCAAATATTTTAGCACGCAACTCAAAAGGAGGCATGGGTGGGTCAGAGTCGTTCACTAGAGATGCGCACAGTATTACAGAATTTGGGGGCTCTGTAACTAACTTACGTGCCAGGATTCACACCTGGTTACAGTTGGTGTAAATCCTCGCACCCAAAGTTTGGCACGGATCCTGGTGCTATACGCTATTCCATAAAAGGTGCACATCTTGGATTAAAATAGTGCTCTTTGTGGATTTTTTTCGGCGCCCAAAGTTGGGCACCATTTACTGAATCTAGTCCAATGAGCTATTTTGTAGAAGTGTACATAGCCAAAAAAGTGAAAACAAGTTTTTTTTCGATATTTGGGCATTTATTCATTTGACCTATTTATTTATTTTAGGACTGCGATGTATGAGTACAAGAGGTGGGTGATTCAATTCAAACTTCTCTTACTGACATATAAGTGCAGTCACTCTACCGCTCCCCAGTACCTCTCCACTCTTATCTCTCTCTACGCCCCCCCCCCCTCGGGTACTCCGTTCCGTGGATAAATCTCTCTTGTCTGTCCCCTTCTCCTCTACTGCTAATTCCAGACTCCGTTCCTTTTATCTCGCTGCACCTCACGCCTGGAATAGACTTCCCGAGCCTGTAAGTCTAGCCCCGTCTTTGGCCGTTTTCAAATCCAGGCTAAAAGCCCACCTCTTTAACGTTGCTTTTGACTCCTAACCACTACTCACTTGCCCTGTCCCCTTTTTATCCCCACCTCTCTTTAATTCCCTTACCTCTTAGTTGTCTGTCTGTGTGTTTGTCCTATTTAGATTGTGAGCTCTTTGAGCAGGGACTGTCTTTTTTTTTCATGTAAGGTGTACAGCGCTGCGTATGCCTTGTAGCGCTATAGAAGTAGTAGTAGTAGTAGTACAAGAGCTTAAGAATGCATACGACTGACTGAATGTGCGTTAGTCTGAAGGCAGTGGCGTAGCTACGTGGGGCCTGAGGGGGCCCGGGCCCCCGTAGATTTGGCCCTGGGCCCCTGCCCCACGATCCCCTTCAACCCCCTCCCGCCACCAACTCTCCCCCGCCGTCGCCGCCCGCCCCGTCGCCGCAAATGATACCTTTTTTGAAGAGAGACTTCCTTCCGCGCTCGAGTAGCGCCTTTCTTCAATGAAGTTCTGGCGATCAGCTGTTTCGACGCCGGCAGCGTTGCCGGCGTCGAAACAGCTGATCGCCGGAACTTCGTTGAAGAAAGGCGCTACTCGAGCGCAGAAGGAAGTCTCTCTTCAAAAAAGGTATCATTTGCGGCGACGGGGCGGGCGGCGACGGCGGGGGAGAGTTGGTGGAGGGAGGGGGGTTGAAGGGGATCGTGGGTAGGCTGGCGGGGGGGGGGGGTCCGATGTGGTGGCGGCGGCGGGGGGGGGGCGGCTAAACAGCGCCCCCCCCCACCTCGGGCTCTGGCCCCCTCTCCTGGCGAGGTCTGGCTACGCCCCTGTCTGAAGGTAAACACAAGTACAAAAGATTTGCGTTCGCGTTACATTTTTGGACACCCAAATGACCTGAATGTATGCTCATTATTATTGCAGCTTATTACCTCATTAGTAATGATTCCACATTAAAAAGTCTGAAAACTAATCTGTGTGCAGCAGCAGTGTTTAGCACATGTAAACCTAGCCTACACCCGCGAACAGTGCTGTAACATGCAATTCAGTGAAATACTACTACAAGTGGGGTAATCTGTTATAGGATTTGCTCTGAAACTAAACATGGCCAAGACTGAGCTTCTTATCTTTCCCCCTAAATCCACCCCTCCCCTTCCCCCATTCTCTATCTCTGCAGATAACACTCATCCTCCCTGTCTCATCAGCTCCTAACCCCTTTGACTCCTCTATCTCTTTCTCTGCACATATCCGTGAAAAATTGCATTGGCTTCCTATCAAAGAACGCATCTCTTTCAAAATCTAAACCTTAGTCCATAAGATTATCTATGGTGAAGTCCCAGGTTACATGATCAACCTAATCAACCTCCCAATCAGAAATAGTACCAGTTCATCACGGTCTTACCTGAATCTCCACTACCCAAATTGCAAAGGACTAAAATACAAGACAACACATGCGTCCAACTTCTCTTACATGAGCACGCGGCTGTGGAACGCATTGCCACAAGTGGTGAAAAGAACTTATGATCACCTAAAATTCAGAAAATTATTAAAGACTCACCTATTTGGAAAGGCTTATCCGAATGACCCAACCTAAGTGACTCAACCCTGCAACACTTCACTATCATAGATCGTATTGGACATTGACAAACTCTTTTACCTCACCCCAACTTGATTGAATCTTATCTTCCCTATCCCAATACAACATTTTGTACTTATCCCGTACCGGATTTGGTGAATGCCTTCACGGTAAAATGTAAGCCACATTGAGCCTGCAAATATGTGGGAAAATGTGGGATACAAATGTAACAAATAAATAAATAAATATCCAACAGACTGGCTAGATTCTATAAATGATGTAAAAAAAAAAATCAGTGCCGAACCCCACCTCCAACTCAGTGCTATTGTATAAGCCGCGCCTAAAGTTAGGCAGAATTTATAGAACAGTGCTTAAGTCACAAGGGTCACACTTATTTTTACCAACGAAAAAGTGGTGCAAATACCTATGCCTAAATTTAAACGTAGAGCCCCCCCCTTATTGGATAATGCACGATTAACCCAAAAGGACACTCATGATTTGCCCCGAAACGCCCATGACCCTCCCGTTTCTGCGCCCCCTTTTTCAGGATGCACGTAAAATTTAGACACGGATCACGCACCTAAATTTTAATTAATTCCAATTAACGTCAATAATAGTGCGTTGAAAAGCCAATTATTGGTGCTACTTGGTTAATTATTCAATTAAGATATGCACAGAATTTGAGCGTGCACCCAAATTTGCACATGCATCTGAAAGCACCCTTTATAGAAATAGGGGCAGAATGTCTAGAAAAAGGCGTTATTTTGAACAAATAAGAATAAATGTTTTTCATGTTCGAAAATGGCTGTGTTCTCCACTTGAGTTTCGGAAGTTTTTAGCAAAACGCCCAAAATTGGATTTAGATGTTTTACCAAAAATGTCCCTCTAAACCTGTCGATTGAGATGAGTCAAGCAAGTTTGGACCTCCCTTATGTGTTAATTGTGAGGATGAAATTAAATCATGGCAATTCATAATACACATTCAAATTCTTAAAAAGCATCAGGAATGATCACACGAGGAAGCAAGCATTAAGCATAAAGGGATTTGATATACTGCCTTTCTGTGGTACAATCAAAGCAGTTTACATTTATTATACGCAGGTATTGTCTCTGTCCCTAGTTGGCTCACAGTTTTTTTTGTACCTTGCAATTATTATTTGCAAACAACTTATAAGTAGTTTCAGTAATGGTACATATACAATTTGTAAATAATTTAGATAACATAGGACTACCTTCAGCTCATGAAGCAATAAAGAAGAGAAAATCAGAGATCTACTAGCATCTCTGGTGCAGTACCAGAAGCGAAAGGGGGCATATGTGGTGGGTCCAGGGGCCTTGCAGTTCATGTCTGCTGTCATATTCTATTTTTTAAAATTATGTATGCCTAATACACCTATTATAATTACAATCGAGACTTCTAGCAACCATACCGATCCTGGAGAACCTGGAATCTGTTTTAGGTTGTGATATTTTTTACTGGACCATTGAAAAAGGATGTTAAGTACATAAGTATTGCCATACTGGGAAAGACCAAAGGTCCATCGAGCCCAGCATCCTGTTTCCAACAGTGGCCAATCCAGGTCACAAATACCCTGCAAGATCCCAAAAATGTACAAAACATTATATACGGCTTATCCCAGAAATAGTGGATTTTCCCCAAGTCCGTTTAATAACGGTCTATGGACTTTTCCTTTAGGAAGCCGTCCAAACCTTTTTTTTAAACTCCGCTAAGCTAACCACCTTTACCACATTCTCTGGCAACGAATTCCAGAGCACATGAACTATTGAGATCACATTGGTCTCTTTCTTCTTGTCGCCATCTAAAGAAGGGACTTATGTAGTCTTGAGAAGCAATGTATTTTAGCAGGTCCAACAGAAGGTCTCACAATCTGAAAACATGGCCAAATTTGTATCATTATGCTAATTACTGAAAGAATACAGGGGCCCTTTTACTAAGCCATGAAAGCGTCTATACGTGCCCAACATGCGCCAAAATGGAGTTACAGCGTGGCTCTTGCGGTAATTTCATTTTTGGCGCGCGTCCGAAAAATAATTTTTATTTTCAGACGTGCGTACTGGATGTGCGCAGGTCATTACCACTCGGTTACCATGTGAGGCTTTACCGCTAGGTCAATGGCTGGTGGTAAGGTCTCAGACCCAAAATGGACGCACGGCAATTTTCATTTTGCCGCACGTCCATTTTCGGCAAAAATTTTTAAAAAAGGCATTCTTTACCGGTGCGCTGAAAAATGATTCTGTGCGCGCCCAAAACACTACCGCAGGCCATTTTTTCAGCGCACCTTTGTAAAAGGGCTCCACAGTTTCTAGGAGTGGCCTAGTGGTTAGGGTGGTGGACTTTGGTCCTGGGGAACTGAGGAACTGAGTTCGATTCCCACTTCAGGCACAGGCAGCTCCTTGTGACTCTGGGCAAGTCACTTAACCCTCCATTGCCCCATGTAAGCCGCATTGAGCCTGCCATGAGTGGGAAAGCACGGAGTACAAATGTAACAAAAATAAAATAGATACTACTGGAGATTCTACATGGAATGTTGCTACTATTGGAGATTCTATATGGAATGTTGCTATTCCACTAGCAACATTCCATGTAGAAGGCTGCGCAGGCTTCTGTTTCTGTGAGTCTGACGTCCTGCACGTACGTCAGACTCACAGAAGCAGAAGCCTGCGCGGCCACATTGGTGATCTGCAAGGGCCGACTTCTACATGGAATGTTGCTAGTGGAATAGCAACATTCCATATAGAATCTCCAATAGTAGCAACAGTGGAGGAGTGGCCTAGTGATTAGGGTGGTGGACTTTGGTCCTGGGGAACTGAGTTCAATTCCCACTTCAGGCACAGGCAGCTCCTTGTAACTCTGGGCAAGTCACTTAACCCTCCATTGCCCCATGTAAGCTGCATTGAGCCTGCCATGAGTGGGAAAGTGCGGGGTACAAATGTAACAAAAATAAAAAAAATGATTGCACAGCGTTCTTGATCGTTCATTGGCAGAGGCCATTCCAATTCAAAGATACTGATCAAAGACTAAGAAACACTAAGATGAGATCAGAGTCTTAGGGACTTAACTTGTATGTTCAGTGGCGCAGTTTCCAACTGGGTTAGTTTTGCACAAATATTAGCAGTAATACAAACAGCATATTAAAGTACACTTGGAAGCTCTTTTTATCAGGCCAGTGGACTTGTACAACAACTGACATTTTTCTGTATCTTTCTGCCGCATTTTCTTAATCTCTGACTGCATTTCTTCATACTTGAGGATCTTCTCTTTCTCTACAGAATAATCACAGTCAATTCTAATTTTCTTCTCCTTTACCGCTACAGGAGGACGCCGATTATCCGGACTAACCTCGGCAGAGAGCAGTCTGGATAATTTAAAATCCAGATGATTGCACATTCCTTTTTGAAAAGAGCTCACACTGAGAGTTACATGTCAAGCATTATTTTTTGCTTTCAATAATACATGGCAAAAAAATACCAAACAATTTTTGATGTTATAATTTTTTTTTCTGTATATCAGGCATAATGTGATAACTATGATAAAAAATGTAAAAGATAAAGAAACTGGAAGCAGTCCAGTTAACTGCACATCCAGGTAATCAGAGTTCAGACAATCGGTCTCCCAATTTTCTGGCATCAAGCTTCTTATTGGCTGGTGCACAGATGTCCCAAATGATCACTGTATTTTCACTAAGGCCTGCTTTAATAATTAAATTAGGCCAAAGAGATTCAACATAAGGAAAATGTGTGTTCTATCAATAAAGTCAACTGGGCACTCAGAATAAATTAACCAGTTTGAAAAACAAACATACAAAAGAAAAGCCTGAAATGAGATTGAAGGGGGGCAGACTCAAGAAGAGAGAGAGAGTGGTGGATGCTTGGAATGCCCTCCAGCGGGAGGTGGTGGAGATGAAAACGGTAACGGAATTCAAACATGCGTGGGATAAACATAAAGGAATCCCGTTCAGAAGAAATGGATCCTCAGGATCTTAGCCGAGATTGGATAACGGAGCCAGTAGTGGGAGGCAGGGCTGGTGGTTGGGAGGCGGGGATGGTGCTGGGCAGACTTGTACGGTCTGTGCCAGAGCCGATGGTGGGAGGCGGGGATGGTGCTGGGCAGACTTGTGCGGTCTGTGCCCTGAAGGAGACAGGTGCAGATCGGGGTACGGTATACACAAAGAAGTGGCACATTTCTTGGGTGGACCGTGCAGGTCTTTTTCTGCCGTCATCTACTATGTTACTATTTTAGAATGAGAGGAATAAGAAACACAGTTCTAGAGTGGATCCGAATGCCGAGAAAGATGAAAGAGCAGAAATAATTGGAACAAACAGGAACTGAAGACCTTGCGTACTCCAGTCATGGCAACTTCAGCAGTTCTTCTAGCATAGCCAACTAAACTTTAACTAGCATGACACATCTTTATGCTATCTCGTATAATTAAATGCAAATACTAAGCTGTGACTTCTTTCAAATGACAGCACGAACCGAAGGAATTCACCAACCTAAAACAAAAGCTATTTGGAACTGGCATCTAATCAGGTAATCAAAGACAATATATCTTTCCGATCCTCAAAAGCCCAATAAAACGTTCTTTTCTACCATCTCAGTCACTCTCATGAATACAGAGTACATTACAAAAACAAAGGTAGATGCATGTCGTGTAACAAGTTTCATTATGTAAAGAAATGGCACAGTCTTACATTTTTAATGCCATGTTCTGATACATATCTACAAACACAATACTGGCAAATTTACATGCAAATAAAATATTCATGTGCCAGCCTGATAGGCTACTATTTTTTGACTCAAAAATAACAGCTAAGCTAATGAAAACTCATGTGCAAGTTTCTTATTAGGAAGATAGTCTGAAATCTTTCAACAAGAAAGTCCTTCGTGGCAAATGACTTTTCCAGCTGTTGACATGTCTCCGTTTCTACAAACAAAATGGCCGCCTTGAAAATTAAAATCAGAACCAACCTTGGGGAAGTTGCATAAATCTTCACAGACATATCTAGAAATTATGGATCAACTGCGTTATCATTTATAAGAAATTACTGCTGAATCTCTTCCAGCATTTGATTACTTTCACTACAGTATATGAGAGTGATATGGAGGGGCATAATTGAACGAAAACATCTATCTCCATGGGCGTTTATCTCCGAGAACGGGTCAGTGAAGGGGCAGACCGAACCGTATTTTCGAAAAAAATAGACATCCATGTTTTATTCGACAATTTGTGAGCTGGGCGTTTTTGTTTTTCAGCGATAATGGAAAATGAAAGCGCCCAGCTCAAAAATGAATAAATCCAAGGCATTTGTTTGTGGGAGGGGCCAGGATTCGTAGTGCACTGGTCCCCCTCACATGCCAGGACACCAACCGGGCACCCTAGGGGGCACTTTTACAAAAACAAAAAAAAAAAGGTAAAAGAGCTCCCAGGTGCATAGCACCCTTCCCTTGGGTGTTGAGCCCCCAAATCCCCCTCAAAACCCACTGCCCACAAGTCTACACCATTACTATAGCCCTAAGGGATGAAGGGGGGCACCTACATGTGGGTACAGTGGGTTTGGGGGGTTGGACGACTAAGCATTAAGCAGCACAATTGTAACAGGTAGGGGGGGATGGGCCTGGGTCCACCTGCCTGAAGTCCACTGCACCCCCTAACAACTGCTCCAGGGACCTGCATACTGCTGCCAGGGAGGTGGGTATGACATTTGAGGGTGAAAATAAAAAGTTGTGAAACATCATTTTTTGTGGTGGGAGGGGGTTAGTGACCACTGGGGGAGTCAGGGGAGGTCATCCCCGATTCCCTCTGAGGGTAATCTGGTCATTTAGGGCACTTTTTGGGGCCTTATTCGTGAAAAAACAGGGTCCAGGAAAAGTGCCCTAAATTCTAGCTACAAACGCATACTTTTTTTTCCATTATCGGCGAAAGGCACCCATCTCTCCTCGGCCGATAACCACGCCCCAGTTCCATCTTCGCCACGCCTCCGACACGCCCCCGTCAACTTTGTACGCTTCCGCGATGGAGTGCAGTTGAAAACGTCCAAAATCGGCTTTCCATTATACCGATTTATTCGTTTTTGTGAGATAAACGTCTATCTCCCGATTTGGGTCGAAATCTAGGCGTTTTTCTCTTTCAATTATAAGGTGGATGTTAATCTAAAATTAGCCTAACACTAGGGTTACCATATGTCCGGATTTACCCGGACATGTCCTCTTTTTGAGGACATGTCCGGGCAACCGGGCAGGTTTTGCCAATGCCTGTTTGTCCGGATTTCTGGACAAATGGGCAGGCTGGTGGGTGGGCCGTAGGACGGCCCGCCCGCCAGCCTGCCCGTTTGTCCAGAAATCCGGACAAACGGGCAGATTGCTAGCCTCCCCTCCCCTTAGTTACTACTGCCCTGGTGGTCTAGTGACCTCTTCCGCCTTCGTGAGACTTCAACTCTCGGTGGCCATTTTGAATCGGCGCCGAGATCACCAACAGGAAGGATGCATGCAGGGCAGCGCTCCGGGCAGGAAAGAGAGGGCTCTTTCCTGCCCCGAAGAGGTCACTAGACCACTAGGGCAGTAGTAAGGTAAGGGGAGGGGGGTGACGGGGTGTGTGACAGGGGGGAGGAAAAAATGTGACAGGGGGCGGAGCGAGGGCGTGGAAGGGGAGGGGTGTGAAAGAGGGAGGGGTGGGTGTGTGATGGGGGCGGGGCATGTGTCCTCCTTTTTGGGGGACAAAATATGGTAACCCTACCTAACACGGTTATATTCATAGGCTGATTACTTTAACTACAGTACATAAGATTGAAATGTTTTTTGGCATTCATAATTTGGATATTTCAGTTTGTAAAATGGCTGTTCATTTTGGACATTCTCAAATATTTTCAAACAGGAAACTCCAACATATTTCCGGATCAAAAATGGCTGTGAGATGGACTTTTTTTTTTTTTTTGGACGTTATGAGCAGACTTCTCAATTCTGACTTGAATGTCCTTTCGAAAATGCCACTCCATGGGATAAATATTCAGCCGGCGGCAGTCAGCGATTATTTCACTGCCACCAGTATAATCGAAAGCCGATTTTTGGCATCCTGAACTGCTTTCCGTCGCGGGCACGACCAAAGTTCACGGGGGCGTGTCAGAAGCATAGTGAAGGCAGGACTTGGGCATGATTAACACATGGGCGTCCTCGGCTGATAATGGAAAAAAGAAGGGTGTCCCTGACGAACACTTGGCTGACTTTACTTGGTTTTTCTTTTTTTACGACCAAGCCACAAAAATGTGCCCTAAATGACCACCAGAGGGAATCGGGGATGACCTCCCCTTACTCCCCCAGTGGTCACTAACCCCCTCCCACTCTAAAAAAAAATTTAAAATATTTTTTTCCAGCCTCTATGCCAGCCTCAAATATCATACCCAGCTCCATGACAGCAAGATGCAGGTCCCTGGAGCAGTTTTAGTGGGTACTGCAGTGCACTTCATGCAGGCGGACCCAGGCCCATCCCTCCCCTACCTGTTATACTTGTGGTGGTAAATGTGAGCCCTCCAAAACCCGCCACAAACCCACTGTACCCACATGTAGGTACCCCCTTCATCCCTAAGGCCTATGGTAGTGGTGTACAGTTGTGGGGAGTGGGTTTTGAGGGGGTTTGGGGGGCTCAGGACACAAGGTAAGGGAGCTATGTACCTGGGAGCTTTTTCTGAAGTCCACTACAGTGCCCCCTAGGGTGCCAGGTTGGTGTCCTGGCATGTGAGGGGGACCAGTGCACTACGAATGCTGGCTCATCCCACAACCAAATGGCTTGGAATTGGTCTTTTCTGAGATGGGCGTCCTCGGTTTCCATTATCGCTGTAGAGAGGTTTCGGGGATGACCATCTCTAAGGTCGACCTAAATGTTGAGATTTGGGCGTCCCCGACCGTATTATCGAAACGAAAGATGGCCGCCCATCTTGTTTCGATAATACGGGTTTCCCCGCCCCTTCGCCGGCACGTCCTGTGAGGACGTCCTCAAGGAAAACTTAGGCGCCCCATTCGATTATGCCCCTCCACGTGGTGTGTACCAGCATCACACAGTAATATAATCAGGCCTTCTGTTTTTAGGTTTTAACTGGTCAACACTGCTAAAATACTCAGCTCACACCTGTTTATAGTTTAATATCTTTATTGATATTTCAAACATTAGAAAATGGTATCATTGTACTAGAAACCTAACATCCTTGGAACTCTAAAGCCATATCCAAATACTATTACAGTGTACAGCTAGGTATTTGGGGTTTCATGCTTGTTCCTAACCCCCTCACCTTCCCCCAGCCCCCACTCATATCGATAATAACCAAAGGCAACCTTGGTTCCTTTGGTGATATAATTCTTGAAATTAGACGATCATACTCCCTAACTACTTTCCATTTCCTCCTCTTGCAATTTTTTTTAGAAGTAGCTCAGTGGATCCCGCCTAATCTCCACCCATATGTGTGCCCCCCTCGTAAACAGATGCTATGCACATACATGGTAGTATTCTAAACTTTTACGTTAGTAATTTATCTGAATAGTGGCAATAGTTTGTCCCCTACCCAGATAATTTAGGACAGATAGAAGGCCGCTCTGTTATCCAGATAAGCCCCCACATTCCATAAAGGTCACCCAACTTTGTGATACTGAAACGTGCAGGCAAATTAGTTAATGAGCCACTAACAAATCAATAGTTGGATGTTAACAATCAATTATTGACATTAATTGGCGCCAATTAGGATTTTCATGCTATTCTATAACACTGGGTGTCTAACCAAAAGAGGGTGTAGCCATGGGAGGGGCATGGACAGGTCGGGGGCGTTTCAAAAATATAAGCACAGTGTTATCGAATACCGAGGATGCGCGTCCAACTTGTATGCCATTATCTATGCCAGGTTTTAGCAGGTAAGTCTTAGCACCCAAGGCTGGGCACAGGTAAGTCTTAGCACCCAAGGCTGGGCACGGGAATCGGTGCTATGTGCTATTAGAACGCAAGAACACAAGAATAGCCATACTGGGTCAGACCAATGGTCCATCTAGCCCAGTATCCTGCTTCCATCAGTGGCCAAGCCAGGTCACAAGTACCTGGCAGAAACCCAGTTAGTAGCACCATTCCATGCTACCAATCCCAGGGCAAGCAGTGGCTTCCCCCGTGCCCATCTCAATAACAGACTATGGACTTTTCCTCCAGGAACTTGTCTAAACCTTTTTTTAAACCCAGATATGCTAACCACTGTTACCACATCCTCCAGCAACAAGGTCCGGAGCTTACTTATTGTTTGAGTGAAAAAAACAGTTCCTCTTATTTGTTTTAAAAGTATTCTATTAAGGGTGCTCAGCCAGGAGCATCCTTTATAGAAAAGCACTGAGCACTATTTTTTTCCGGCAGCGAATTTTGAGTGCCATTTACTGAATCTGGCCCAAGTAGTCTAGTTAGCAGACTGATAAATTCTGGTGGTGACCACCTTATTCAAGTATTCAGTGCCAGCCCTGGTTAATTTTAGCATTTTAGTTTTATTTTCAACTTCCTTACATCTCATATACTTTCTATAACCTACAATGGTGATAAGAATTAAAGAACACAAAGCAGAATGAAAATTAATGATCATGTAATCAACTAGGAAACGGGCCTTCTAAGCCTGGAAGCCCTCAGTGGCCACTTATGTCACTGGTATCTAGTGAATAATCAGCTCAGTTACTGTTCTTCCAGACTTTTAATTAAGTTGCCAGCAATATGCTGGACTGGAGAAGTAAAAGCAAGGGAGAGAGAGACTCAACTAATAATTTTTGGTTTCAGTATCCTCATCATCTATCGTGGGTTCCAGCTTCACTGTAGTTCCACATCAGTTCACCTTTCCTAGGTCTGCCTGAATCTCTGTCTTGTAGCTCACAGCTTTAAATCCAGGAAGCCCTTCCCGTTTATTTCTATTCTGAAATTACATTGACTTTTATTTGAGCTGGTTACCAGTCTGTAGCTTAAATGCTGATGTGGGAGCACTCCTTCCTTTAAGCTAAGCAAGAGTCCTCCATCTGCAGTCCTGCCAGTGTGGGTGCTGTTTCACTATCAAAAACTGAAATGGGGAGGTGGGGGCAGTGGCGTACCAAGAGGGGGGGGGGGGGGGGGCGGTCCGCCCCGGGTGCACGCCACTGGGGGGGGTGCCGTGGCGCGCGCCTGTCAGCTGACTTCGCTAACTTCGCTGCAGCTCCCGCTGCCCCGGAACAGGTTACTTCCTGTTCCGGCCCGGGCAGAGGGAGCTGCAGCGAAGTCAGCGAACTCAGCTGACAGGCGCGCGCCGCGGCACCCCCCCCAGCGGCGTGCACCCGGGGGGGGGGGTGTCATTCCGCTGGGGGGGGGGGGGCGCATCGGCGATCCGCCCCGGGTGTCATGCCGGCTAGGATCGCCACTGGGTGGGGGAGCTCAGGGTGGCGGTAGCAGTAGCAGCAGTCATAAGTGGAGGCGCACTTCCGCTGGTGGGGTCAGGGGCCCTGGTATATCATTGGCCAGTCTGACTTTAATTGGCCAGCAACGAATATCAGCTTGACCAGTTAAACTCAGACCGATCAAAAATAAACCGGATATTCAATGCCAGTCACAGGAAACGGCCTGCCATTGAATATCCTATCTCAGCACTGACCGCTGGAGTTAGCGGTCTGAATATCGGCCTTTCAAACTTTTTTTTTTTTTTTTTTTTTTTTTTTTTTTTTTTTATATTGTTTATTTATACATTTTTCAATATCAACCAACTTCAATGTTCATAACATACAGAACCATTTTGTGTTGTAATAACTTTGCATATTGTACAGAAACATTGAAAATAAAGAGTATCTAACAGCGTCAGCTATTGTCTCTTAATAAACCATAAACTTATTTCCCCCCTTCCCTCCCCTTCCCCCCCAACCCTATGTCTGTGTGTGTATCGGAACTGTCGCTATATGCTTGGAGGCCCATGTGATATACGAGTCCCATATCTTATGATATTGGGCGATTTGCCCAGTACGTATTGCTGTAAGCTTAGACATCAATTGAATGGACCTTAATTTATTTATAACCACGGACAGATCTGGTAAGTGTGATTGTTTCCACCATGCCGCCAGGACCATTTTTCCGGATGCAAACACCTGTGTAGCAAACCTGTGAATGTGGTTTTTGAATCCTGGCGGCTTGAGGTGTAGTAGACATGTATATGGTGTCATTGGGTATTGTGTCCCTGTTACCTGGTTAATAAAATCCCCTATCTTTCCCCAATATTTTTGTGCCTGATTACACGCCCACCATATGTGGTACATATCTCCTACCTCTCCGCATTGCCGCCAACACAAAGCTGAACCTGAACGATATATGGTTGCCAAGCGGCTGGGAGTGTAGTACCAACTATATAGAATCTTATGTCCGTTTTCGATTAATGAACTGGAAATTGATACTCTCAGGAGAGATTTAAAGGCCTGTGCCCATTGTTTAGGTTCAAGGGGTGCACCCATTGCCAATTCCCATTTTCTTGTGTAGTATTCTACTGGCTGGGACCAGGCAAGCAGGGCCTTATATATCCTTGAGATACAACCTCGTTCCCCTCCGCCCACCATCCCCTTTTCTAGCATTGTTTCAGCTAAGCTCAACTCCTCCCCTGCGTCCCGGCAGATAAAATCTCGTACCTGATAGTATTGAAACACTTGGAGAGGTGAGAGCCCATGTTCCCGGTGCAGTACCCGGAAAGAAGGAATCTGCCCCTCTTCGGACATTTGACCCAGTGTACATAATCCCATGACCTCCCACTCCTCGTACGTTTTATCAATTGCTCCCGGTCCAAACTGAGGTGTGAATCTAAGGAATGCATGTTTAAAGTACTTCCTCTCCGAGAAGAATTTCTCCCTAATCTTGTACCATGTATTCAGTGGCCATCGAATCAGGGGAGGACTGTCTTTTAGTACCCTTTTCAGTTGTTGCTTTTGTAGCCAAGGTATAGCCCTAAGTGGAAATGGTTCCAGCCAACTCTGTTCAATGCGTTCCCATATCTTTCCCTTATTTTGCATCCAGATCGCTAAGATTCTTAAATGGGCCGCCTGATAATATTCACGGAATGCTGGAACTCCCATCCCCCCCTTATCTTTTAATTGGCATAACACCTCCCTTCTAACCCGGGGTGGTCTCTTCCTCCAGATAAAGGAAAATATTTTTCTTTGCAGACCCCGAAAGAAATCTTCAGGAATATCAATTGGTAAGGCCATAAATAGATACAGAAGTTTTGGTAGAATCATCATTTTGATAGCGCTAATCCTTCCTACCCAAGATAATGTTAGGCCCTCCCATTTTTCCAACTCCCGAAACAGTTCTATTGCTTTTGGCGGGAAATTACTTTTGTAAATTTCCTCTATATTTCGAGGTATATTCACCCCCAAATATTTGACCTGTTTCTGTGCCCATCTGTATGGAAATTGGGCCTTCAGTTGATCTAATTGTGTATCTTTTATGTTTATGTCCAGTGCCTCTGATTTGTCAAAGTTTATTTTAAAGCCTGATACATCTCCGTAATTTTGTATTTCCTCGCCAATCAATGGAAAAGCTAATATGGGATCCTTGAGGAGCAGTAAAATGTCATCCGCAAACAGAAGTATTTTAGTTTCAATCCCCCCTCCTCGTAGACCTCGTATTCCGTCGTTTGCCCTGATTCTGGCTGCTAAGGGCTCCATAACCAGAGCAAACAGCAATGGTGACAGTGCACAGCCCTGTCTGGTGCCCCTGTGGAGAGAGAATGGTCGAGATATAATCCCATTAACGCGTACCCTGCCCTCGGGTGTCTATATATAGTTTTTAGCCATTCCGCAAACCTCCCTTCAATACCCGCCTTCTTTAGTGCTGCAAAAAGAAAGGGCCAGCTAACACGATCAAAGGCCTTTTCGGCATCCAGGGAAAGTATACACATTGGGGAGTTTGTAAGCTGTGCCCCTTGAATTACCTGCAGAGTTCTCCTTATGTTATCAAAGGTTTGGCGGTTCTGCACAAAGCCTGCTTGGTCTTCATGTATTAGTGTGGGGAGATATTTCTGCAGTCTAGTGGCTAAAATCTTAGTAAATATCTTATAATCTACCCCTAGTAATGAGATAGGCCTGTACGAACTACATGCAAGAGGATCTTTGCCCGGTTTTGGAATTACTGTTATAGTCGCCAAGTTCCAGGTTGGTGGTAAGCCAGTGACCTCATTTATGGAGTTGAAAACTCTTGTTAAGATGGGTGCTAATATCTGTCCAAAGCACCTATAAAATTTGTTAGTGAACCCATCGGGCCCTGGTGCTTTATTAGGCACCAATCCTTTAATCGTCTGCTCTATCTCTTCCAATGTGATAGGACTGCCTAGAGCTTGGTCCGCTTCTGTTGGAAGCACTGGAAGTTCTATTTCCTCTAAGTAGTTGTCTACCTCCTCTGGGCTCTGTGTTTTTTCTGGTTTGTATAGTTTTTTATAAAATCCCCTAAAGGCCTCTTCCAAAAAATTTTGATCAGAATGTATATTTCCCCCTTCATCTCGTAACCCTTCTACTCCAGTTCTTGTTATCTGTTGTTTTAATTTATGGGCTAGCAATTTGCTTGGCTTGTTACCAAATTCAAAGTGTATCTGGTGCACTCGCTGTAATTGCTCATTTATATCCGCTAATTCCAAATCATGCAACTGCGAACGCAGGTCATGTGCTTGCATCTTAAGGGCTGTGAGATCTGTGGGTTCTCCCTTTTGCAATAGTGCCTCAACCTCTGCCAATTGCTGGCGAATATTATTCTCCTGTGTACAGCGAGCTTTCCATACCCGTGATTTTAATGCTATAAGGTAGCCCCTAGTCACAGCCTTAAGGCTTTCCCATAGGGTGATTGGGGAAACTTCTCCATTATCATTAATAGATATATATTCTTTAAGAGATTGTTCTATTTGTGTTACATTATTTGCGTCCGATAGTAGTGCATCATCCATTCGCCAGGGAGGTCTCGATTTTCTGGGTCCTACTCCCCTAATGTGTAGAATGACCGGCGAGTGGTCTGACCAGGTATGTGGAATGATCTGTGGAGTTTCAGCTCGCCCTAGTAGGGAGGCATCCCCTAACCACATATCTATCCTAGAGGACGTATGGTGTACTGTTGAATAGAAGGTGTATGTACGTGCAGTAGGATTATCTTTACGCCAATAGTCTATTAATTGCCAGCGTGTAAGGAAATCCTGAAAATTTCGTCTATCCTGCTTAGCATAGTGTGTAGTGGTCGCTGAGTTATCTAAATTCGGGTTCAGTGTTAGATTAAAATCACCTCCCATTAATAAGGCTCCTTCTATATTCCCACACAACATGAGGTCAAGCTCTGCAAAAAATTCCGAATGTTGCGTATTGGGCCCATATATGTTTACTAGTGTATAAGTCTGGCCTGCTAATTCAAAAATTATCAGTAAATATCGCCCTTGTTTATCTTTTATCACTTTTTTTATCCCCCAAGTTTTATTCCCTCGAAACATCACTAGCACCCCTTTGCTTTTCGTGTTATCCCTGCTGGACGCAAAGTAGATAATCGGGTATTGCCTATGTTTGCATAGTTTTTCATATTTTGTTTTCAGGTGAGTTTCCTGAATCAAGCCCACGTCTATTTGTAGTCTCACCATTTCCCGAAACAACAGCTGCCTTTTTCTGGGAATATTTAGCCCTTTGACATTCAGAGACATACATTTAAATTCCCCCATTCTCATAAAGTGTTACTATACTTCTCTTATTTCCCCTATTTGCTTGCTGGCCATTACTGCCCAATTGCTCCGTGATCTTTGTTATATATATCTGAGTCTCCCTTGCTATCACACAACACAAATCCCCCTCCCCCTCCCTCTTTTGATTAACCCCCTTCCCTTCCCCCCCAATGTCCCTAACAATTGTGTAATACCCCGTGGTATATCCGCGAGTGTCTACCTATGGAGGAAGTAGCCGCCCCGCTTCCCGTTTACCCCACAGAGTTCTCATGATTCCATACCTTACATTAACAGATTATCTGCAGCTTATGCATTAACAGTGAACTTGAGTCCATTTGAGTCTTGTTTAATTTCAGGTGACTCTTGTAGCCGATTGTTGGCGTTGTAGTCTTCTGGGCCCTTTCCCCACTCTTTGCCATCTTGGTGGTAAGGGTCTAGTGATATTCTTTTTCTCTTGACCCCCTGCTCTTCTCTCTTCCGGTTCTGGTGTTTCAGGGCAAATAGCCCTCGCCTCTTCAATAGATTTTATTTGATGCATGTTTCCATCTTTATAAAAAGCTAGTGCAAAGGGGTGCCTCCATCTATATTGAATTTTGAGTTCTCTTAAGTGCCTGGTAAATGGTTTCAGGTCACCCCTTCTTTTTAAAGTTGCTGCAGCCAGGTCCTGATAAATTTCGATAGCATAAGAGTCCCAGTGAAAGTCTGGCACCTGGCGGGCTCTTTTCAGCACCCGCTCTTTTAGTTTAAAGCTAGAAAAGCAGGCGATTATGTCCTTTGATTTATTGCTCCGATTGGCACCCAGTGCTCTATGTGCTCTTTCTAATTGTATGGTAGCGGCTTCTACCGTTTCTCCGTTGTCTGAGAGCAGTGCACTAACCAATTGTTGTACCACATGTTCGCAGTCTTGGTACGCGGGTACTTCTGGCAGGCCTCGAAACCTTAAATTGTTGCGTCGGCCCCGATTTTCTAGATCTTCTATTTTGTCCAAAAGTTGTTGCTGGGTCCCCTGAACCTCACCAAGTTGCTGGTCCATGCTTCCCATGGCTTCACTGTGAGTTTCCATCTGCGCTTCGATGTCCTCTAGGCGTGAGCCCAGCTCTCGTATCTCCCCTCTCAGATCCTCTTTGAGCGTCACCATCTCCGCCCGAAGTGCCTTCAGATCAGCGCTAATGTCCTGTAACCACGTTTCTAATTTTTGTGGGACCTTGTCGTCTATTGCTCGCTCGTTTTGGAGCTCTGATGCGTTTCCCGCCGACTTTGTTTTCCCTCCATTCGCTAGCTCCGATGCCTTCCGCATCTCCGCCATTTTGTTTCGGGACGCCGCTGTTTTTGCTTTAAAAGCAAAACGGGAGAGATCCGCCACTTTGGGTTCTGATCCCAGATATATTCGCCGCTATGATTTCTCTTTAATTCTCTGGCTCTGTCTCGTGTCTCAAACAGCGCTATTTCTTCTGTTTTAGCTTAATTCCTCTGTGAGGCTGTGGGAGCTTAGCTCTTATGCGGCCATGCTGTTAGATGACGTCACTTCCTCCCTTTCAAACTTTTTTTTGCCTGTGACTGCCACCATTTAAGAAATCACTCTGACCGACACAGCCTCAGTATGGGGGGGGGGGGGGGGGGGAGTCAATTTTTTCTCTAATGGAGGAAATCATGTTAGGAAAGAAAGGGTCTTATCCTCGTGCTTGGGCCTGATTCCTGCCTGCTGCGGATGTTAATTTCCCAGGCACTGCTGCTTTAAGATAGCATCTCATCACAACTAAACAAGAAATCAGCTATGCTGAACCCTTTCTCCTAGATAAACAGCAATAAAACACGGAACAAATGTTCAAGCCTGTAACATGTGGAGCAAAATAACCTATTTAAATGCACTTTCCTTGTTGGAGGTCTGACCTTTGCCATTTAATTCTGTGATCAAAAAACATGTGCATGGAAGCGGTCCATAGACTTGGCCACAAACAGTCTTCTTAGTATCAAAATCTAGGTCTGCTTACGTATGGAAGATGCAAGCATTTCTAGATAGCATTTTCGCATTGCTAACCTATGGCCTTCATGAGCCAAAATGTTTCTTTTTAAAATTACCGTAACTTATCTGAGACCTGCAACTGGAAAAACCTTGTCCGAAACTGGTCAAAAATTCTCAACTAGACTTTAATAAAAAAAATTCAATAGTCTGGTCCATGCTAGAAGCAGATTTAAAATAATGAATATTTTTAGACAACTCATTAAGGGGTCTTTTAACTAAGATGCGGTAACCGTTTAGCATTCAGGGCACACTGTGTCCTGCGGTAATTTTTGGATGTGCATGCGCTACGCATGTGCTAAAACTTTTTATTCTTTAGCACTGGGGCGGGGCTAGGGGCAGACAGTGGGTGTGTTCTGCATTAATTGGTTAGTACGGCTACACTGCAACGTGCTAACTGATTAGCTCGTGGTTAGCATGTGAGCGAGCCCTTACTGCCTACAAAATAGGTAGCATTAGGGGATCATGGGGTGTGCTGGTAAATTAACAGGGGGCTCTCTCTCGCCAGCAAAGTAAAAGAAAATTCAGGAGGGGCCCAAGCCCACATTTTGGGATCCATTTGTTAAAGTAGCCATGGAGAACCGGCTCCCAAAATTCTTAAAAACTTAACAAACGGCTCTCGAGACCCTGTGAGAGCCTGCTCCAGCACACCACTACTCATGCACTAATGGGAAAATTAGCGTGTGGCCGTTAATAGTGAATATTTAAAAATCGACCATTTTACTCCTGTGGTAAAAAACGGCCTTAGCGTGCCCTTAGCTTGGAAAACAGACGGATGAGGGGAGATAAGATTGAGGTCTACAAAATCCTGAGTGGTGTAGAATGAGTAGAAGTAAATTGATTTTTTACTCGTTCCAAAAGTACAAAGACTAGGGGACACTCGAGGAAGTTACACGGAAATACTTTTAAAACAAATAGGAGGAAATATTTTTTACTCAACGAATAGTTAAGCTCTGGAACTCTTTGCCAGAAGAGGTGGTAACAGCAGTTAGTGTTATCTGGGTTTAAAAAAGGTTTGGACAAATTCCTGGAGGAAAACTCCATAGGGGGCCCATTTACTAAGCTGCGTAAGCGTCTAAGCGCAGCCAACGTGCACCAAAATGGAGTTACTGCACGGCTACTGCATGGCTCTTGCGGTAGTTTCATTTTTGCCGGATATGCACGGCCGAAAAATAAATTTTATTTTCGGCCGTGCGTATCGGCCGCGTGCCAAGTGGCATTTGGCACGCGTAGGTCACTACTGCCTGGTTACCGCATGAGAATTTACCACTAGGTCAATGGCTGGTGGCAAGGTTGCAGACCCAAAATGGACGCGCGGCAATTTTGATTTTGCCGCATGTCCATTTTCGGCAAATATTTTTTTTAAAAAGGGCTTTTTTACAGGCGCGCTGAAAAATGGATCGGCGCGTGCCCATAACCTGTGCCTACACTACCGCAAGCCATTTTTCAGCACATCTTAGTAAAAGGACGCCATAGTCTGCTATTGAGACAGGCATGGGAAACAACGGCTTGCCTTGGGATCTGTAGTATGGAGTGTTGCCACGATTTGGGTTTCTGCCAGGTACTTGTGACCTGGCTTGGCCACTGTTTGGAAAACAGGATACTGGGCTAGATGGACCATTGGTCTGACCCAGTATGGCTACTCTTATGCTCTTACGTAATTATGAATGACTAAGGTCACTTTTTACCACAGTTTGGGCCCCTTGAAGATTACTTTCATAATCATAACACAGCAAGATAACACCACAATATTTGCTTTGATCTGTTTTAAGATAATTTCTATATTATCAGGGCTATTACTACTTAGAAGTGCCACCTACAAATGTCCCTTCCATTCTACAGATGCTATCTTGCAAAATAGGCTCTGAAAGAAACCTGGTCTAAAAACAGGATTGGGGACCTCTGTCGTTAACCTTTTGTTCTGAGTTGTTGTTTTTTTTTCTCCCATCACAACTGGAGCACAAAGAGAATTGTGTCAGAAAGAAATAGCAGCTATTTAGTCTGGCAAGACAGGTGGAGATCCCCCTGGTATGATGAGCAATTGGGCAGGAAGAAAAGTGCAGAATTCAGTGCTCCTGCTGTTTTAAAAGCCATGACGGGAATGTTCCCTTTTCACAAGAAAAGGAAGGAGCGACAAAAGTCAGACAGTTCTCCCTGCTTGAAGTGTCTTGAAAACGTGTGGCATCACACGTCTTTATGGAAAAAGAAGCCAGCAGATCAATATAACATCAGAAAGATTTTATTGAAGATACCGCATGTAAACAAACTGCCCGACACAGGCCGTGTTTCGCCCACCAAGGGCTGCCTCAGGGGCTAATTTGAAACCTTCTGAAAGGAGCAACTCTAAAAACGGAAAACTTGTGGTGTATAACAGATTGGGAAAAACCAGCGCGTACAGCAGATGCCTAAAATGACTTGAAACGGAGGCTATACTGACTGTGACTCTTAACACAACGCAAGCAGATGCACTGCTGTCAAACCTTGTTGTTTTTTGGGAAAGAAAAACTGCCTTGTTGTTTTTTGTCACACGTCTGTATACAGGGGGAATTAACATTGTCAGTGCCTCTTTGACATGGTGCTACATTGGCTTAATTTACCGGGGGCGGGGGCCTTTTTTTTTTACTAAAGTGTGGTAAAGGTTTGCACTTCAAGTCCATTAAAAATAAAAATGAATGCATGATAAGTACAAAGCCTGGATGCTATCGGGGGGGGGGGGGGGGGGGGGGGGGGCGCATTCCTGCACAGTTACTCAATGACCTGTTCCTGGCCAGATCCAAAGGTCTCTATTGTATCCTCATCCTTCTTGATCTATCTGCTGTTTTTGACGCTGCTGATCACCACCTACTCCTTGATACACTGTCCTCACTTGAATTTCAGGGCTCTGTTCTTTCCTGGTTTTCTTCTTATCAGTGGCGTTCCGAGGGGCGCTGACACCCAGGGAGGATCGCCGATGCGCCCCGCCCCCCCGGGTGCAGCGCACCCCCCATGCAGCATGACCCCCCCGGCGAAGGAACACCCCCCACCCCGGCGAAAGAACCCCCCGGGTGCACGCCGCTGGGGGGGGGGGGGGGGGTGCCGCGCACTGGTCAGCGTCGTTGATTTCCATGCTCCCTCTGCCCCGGAACAGGTTACTTCCTGTTCCGGGGCAGAGGGAGCATGGAAACCAACGACGCTAACCGGCGCGCAGCACCTCTCCAGCGGCATGCACCCGGGGCGGACCGCCCCCACCTTGGTATGCCACTGCTTCTTATCTTTCCCATCACACTTTTAGTGTATGCTCTGGTGGATCCTCCTGCACTTCTATCTCACTATCAGTTGGTGTACCTGAAGGCTCTGTCTTGGGACCTCTTATTTTCTCCATCTATTCCCTTGATGCTCTGATCTGGTTTTCAGTATCACCTTTATGCAGATGACTCCCAGATCTACCTCTCCACACCACAAATTTCAGCAGTAATTCAGGACCAAGTATCAGTCTGCCTGTCTGACACTGCTGTCTGGATGTCTCACTGCCATCTGAAACTAAACATGACCAAGATTGAGCTTCTTATCTTTCCCCCCAAACCCACCTCTCCTCTTTCCCCATTCTCTGTCTCTGTGGATAACACTCTCGTCCACCCTGTCTCATCAGCTCGCAACCTTGGGGTCATCTTTGTCTCCTCTCTCTCTTTCTCTGTACTTATCCAACAGACTGCTAAAACCTGTCGCTTCTTTCTCTACACTACCAAAACCCGTATCCACACTCTTATCACCTCTCACTTAGACTACCGCAACTTGCTTCTCACAGGTCTCCCACAAACCATCTCTCTCCCCTTCAATCTGTTCAAAACTCTGCTGCTTGACTTATATTCCACCAGTGTTGCTATGATCATGTTAGCCCTCTCTTCATAGTCACTTCATTGGCTTCCTATCCATTTCCACATAGAGTTCAAACTCCTCTTATTGACTTACAAGTGCATTCACTCTGCAGCTCCCCAGTACCACTCCACTCTTATCTCTCCCTACACTCCTGCCCGGGAACTCCGTTCATTGAGTAAACCTCTCTTATCTGTGCCCTTCTCCTCCAATGCCAACTCCAGACTCTGTTCCTTTTATCTTGCTGTACTACATGTCTGGAATAGATTTCCTGAATCAGTACGTCAAGCTCCAGCTCCGGCCATCTTCAAATCTAGGCTAAAAGCCCATGTTTTTGAGGCTGCTTTTAACTCCTAACCCCTATTCACTTGTTCAGTATCCAGGTCTGTTGTATCATTCCCACGTTAAGTAATTTCCTTATGCCATATTTGTCCTGCATGTCTGTCTTGATTAGATTGTAAGCTCTGTTGAGCAGGGACTGTTTCTTACATGTTCAAGTGTACAGCGTTGCATGCACTCAGCACAAAAACGACTTGAAAGACCATTTTGAAAAAAAAAAAAAAAATAGACGGTTGTGCTTTTTCAAAAATGGCTGCATTCGTAGGGTTGCCATTTTGTGTCCTCATGTAGAAGTCAGCCCTTGCAGATCACCAATGTGGCCACGCAGGCTTCTGCTTCTGTGAGTCTGACGTCCTGCACGTACGTGCAGGACGTCAGACTCACAGAAACAGAAGCCTGCGCAGCCTTCTACATGGAATGTTGCTAGTGGAATAGCAACATTCCATGTAGAATCTCCAATAGTAGCAACATTCCATGTAGAGTCTCCAATAGTATCTATTTTATTTTTGTTACGTTTGTACCCCGCACTTTCCCACTCATGGCAGGCTCAATGCAGCTTGCATGGGGCAATGGAGGGTTAAGTGACTTGCCCAGAGTCACAAGGAGCTGCCTGTGCCTGAAGTGGGAATTGAACTCAGTTCCTCAGTTTCCCAGGACCAAAGTCCACCACCCTAACCACTAGGCCACTCCTCCACTTACTGCATTGGTGAGCAATACTGAGCATTAGGTTTGCTGTTCGCCCGATATTCAAATTAATTTAAAGGGCCTGCAGAGGCTCGTAGCCACCTACATCGCTTGGCCATAGCTAAGCGTAAAACTTCAGTGGCACTTAACCGGTTAGTGACGTTGAATATTCACAGTTAGTGCCTGAGCTGAAACCGGCTAACTTGTGGGCTTTCCAGGAGCAGAGTTGGCACTTAACCTAGTAACTTAGTAGATGACGGCAGATAAAGACCTACACGGTCTAGCCTATCCAACAAGATAAACTCATTACATACGGTATGTGATACTTTATATTGTAAAGAGTATGTAGGACAGGCCCCAAAGGAACCCTGGGATAGGCCAGAATACCCCCGTTATAGGCAGGCATTCCCCAGGAAAAAACTAGAAATAAAGAACTACAACTCCCAGCATGCCCCAAGGGAGACCGGGGATAAGAGAAACTATGTGCATTCCCAGGAGTCTCCAGAGGAGGGCCGCAGGGGAAGGAATAAGGCTGATTCTCCAACCTGGTGGAAGAGGTGGTGGAACAGGTGGGTGGAGAAAGAAGAGCCACCAAAGAGCTTTAATGAAAGAAAGGGTGAGCAGCTGGGAGAAGGGCGGGGCGAGGAGAATATGGATTGGGCTCCTGAGGAGAGAGAGGCAGAGAGTGAGCCTTGCCCTATGGAGTTGACTGAACCGGAGAACACCCTGGAAGAGCCGATGGACTTTTCAGCTCTGGCTCAGCGAAAGCCAAGGAAGTAGCGGGGCCAAGCCGGGTCAAGCGGGAGGAGGTCAGGTAGGAGTATGACTGACCAAGAGGGTGGGACCCTAGGCTTTGAGCCCGCGCAAAGCCATTACTGAACTGTGTTTTGAAAGCCTAGCTGGACTGAGCTATGTTTTTGAAGCTTGGCTAGAACTGAACTGTGTTTTGAAAGCCTGGCTAAATTGAGTGGTGTTTTGGAAAGCTTGGCTAGAACTGAACTGTGTTTTGCAAGCTTGGCTAGACCTGAACTGTGTTTTGAAAGCCTAGCTGGACTGAGCTATGTTTTTGAAGCTTGGCTAGAACTGAACTGTGTTTTTGAAAGCCTGGCTAAACTGAGCAGTGGGGTAAAGCTTGGCTAAAAGTGAACTGTGTTTTGGGAAAACCCCGCTACTCTGAACAGGGTATTTGTTTCTTTTATTATCTGCTGCTACTCTTCCCCAGGAGGGAGGGAGAGGAAGCAGCTGTGGAAGCCTGGACTGGGCAATTAACCGGCTTGAAAAAGGTGAATGATAACTGTGCTTTGTTTTGTGTTTTGGTGCCACAACCGAGGGAAGGAGGGAAGCCCCTCCTAGGCCATAAAAAAAAGTCATTGTTTCTGAGGGGAAAAGGAGCAGTACTGGAAGGTGTTCTTCAGGCTGCGGAGAGCTGCAAACGCTGAGAAAAGAGGATCCACTTTACAATATGTATAATTGGTCTTGATTTGTCCTTGCCCATTTTCAGGGCATAGACCGTAGAAGTCTGCCCAGCACTGTCTTTGTTCTAAAATTAACGTTGAAGCCCCTGAAAAGCTCCACTCCAGCCCATCCAAATCTGTTCAGCCATGATTAGGTCACAGACCATAGAAATGTGCCCAGCACGGGCCTTATTCTCCAACTTGTGAAGCTGAAGCTGTCCAGCCATGATCAGGGCACAGACCGTAGAAGTCTAACCAGCACTGGCTTTGCTTCCTAATGTCCACTAATCTTCTTTGGATCCATTCCTTCCAAACAGGATTCCTTTGTATTTATCCTATGCATTTTTAAATTCTGTTACCGTCTTCATCTCCACCACCACACACGGGAGGGTGTTCCAGGTATCTACCACCCTCTCAGTGAAAAAATACTTCCTGACATTATTCCTGAGTCTGCCTCCTTCCAACCTCAATTCATACTGTCTAGTACTAGAGACTTCCTGACTCTGGAAAAAGGTTTATACTAGCACTAGCACCTTCCTGTCTATGGAAAAGCCGTGTAAGCGCTACTCGCGCCCAACGCGCGCCAATTCCGAGTTACTGCCCGGCTATCGCATGGTCCTTGCGGTAATTTCATTTTTGGCGACCGTCCGCTATGCATGTCTGAAAAATATTTTTTTATTTTCTGGTGCAAGTCACCTATGCGCGTCAAGTGGCGTTTGACGCGCGAAGGTCATCACCACCCAGTTACCGCTAGGTCAATGGCTGGCGGTAAGGTCTCAGACGCGTGGAAATTTTCATTTTGCCGCACGCCCATTTTCAGCAAAAATTTTAAAAAGGCATTTTTTTACAGGTGCGTTAAAATATGATTCTGCGCGCCTTAGTAAAAGGACCCCCTAATATGCAGCATGAAAGGAACTCCAGAAACTATAGGAAAGTAACAAAGCACTACCAAAAGATAAGTGAACTAGAAGAGCAAAAAGGCTGGAGTCTAGTGGGTCAGTGTCAGACAGACCTAGAAGTCAGTCAAGAACCCCAAAAGCTTCTTTAAGGTCAGCCTTGACACTTTTAATCAAAGAACTGGCACGTAGGGAAAGTGGTAAGTTACTCCAAGTGAAAGTTTGTTTGTAGATTAATACCCTTCAAATATCTGAACGTCTGTATCATATCACCCCCGTTTCCCCTTTCCTCCAGGGAATACATGTTCAGGTCGGTAAGTCTCTCCATGTACGTCTTGCAACACAAAACCCCTACCATTTTCGTCGCTTTACTCTGAACCGCTTTTTACATCCTTAGTAAGATACGTTCTCCAAAACTGAACACAATTAAGTGCCGATATTAAGCCCTTAACTACACAAACTGGGCTGCATTAAAAGCAGTCCTATCATGTGGTTCATCTTATGTGGTTAAGGGCTGAATACTGCACTTAACCGCATAAGTTTTAGCGGCCAACATATAACCAGAAATTCAATGCTGGTGCCCAGACATAGTCTGGCACTGAATATCTGGGAATACAGCCGGCGCTGGACATAAAACCGCTGACTAACGCTGGCTAAATATTGGCCAGCGTCTGCTCCGACATCAACACACGGCTCTAACTCAAGCTTTCTGCAACAGCCACTCAATTTGCTGAAACCTTTGGCTTGGAAAATTTCTAGAGGAAAAACAATATCATGCCTGTCTCAGCCCTGATTAAATCAGCAGAATTTTCCATCATTACAGATGTTGATCATCATAAATCATGCACATTTAACTAAAACAGGGCAGGCTCTCTTTATTTTGATTTCTTTATCCACTCTTTGCTGTGTTATTAATTGGGCCATGCTGAGTCTGCCTGCTGGGATTACAGGTCCATGAGGACATGATCCCTTTGAAAATCAGGCCAGCCGTGAGGAAAAAGACACCATTCTCAGTAGGTGTATTTGCACCTGCACAAACTCTGTCCCCCCGACCTCTCTCTATTCCCTCTCTGTCTGTGGATAAAAACATGCACCCTGTGAACAAAGAACAGACTTTTACCCACTGGGGGAAAGGCAATTTTTAAAGGGGATTTCACCCACAGGTAACTGTTTGAAAACCGTCCTTCCTTACAACAGTGCATAAAAACAGTGGGGCAAAAAATTCCTCTAGCTGTTTGGGGGTCAAAAAATTGAAACTGTTTAGATTGAAACACTATTCTAATCGGTAGGGAAGCGGTTAATGTAGTGGTTTAATCCCATATGTACACTGTTTAACAGCCTTGGAGTGAATCACTCGGGACGTGACGCTTCATTATTATAATTTACAATGTATGTTTATTTCCTTTAGATTATATTATTAATCTTACATCTTGGATTGATTTCTTATTCTTGTGGTCGATAACTATTTGAAACTTAAAAAAAATATTTGCTTGTCTATATAATTTATTTCCAAATTGTGTATTATCATTCATAAATGTGAAATTATGTTTGTTAAAAAGCTTAATAAAGATAAAGTTTAAAAAAAAAACAGTGGGGCAAGGAGCAGTGGGTGCTCCATTTTCATTCTAGGTTATTTGGGGGGTGGGGTGAAGAGGGAGGTGGAGAGAGATGAACATGGTAATATTAAACGGACAATTTCTCTGTAGGGAAAACTAGTCTACAAATGTTACAGAGGCTGGCTTATCCTATACCTCTAAATCTTTATATTGCCATTTTTGCCTCAAGCAGAAGCAGCTTCACAATTGTACTTGTGGATTAAAGACAGGGCTGACCCAATCATTAAGCAGGACTAGGCAGCTGCCTAGGGCAGCAGCACAGAGCAGCTGCAGTCAAAATGAATGATCCTAACAGCCACACAAACATCCTCCTAAAACAAACATAACAAAACAAAACAAAAATCAACACATACTTTTACCTGCGGGAAGGATGGGTAGTTTTTAAAGGATAGCACTCTGTAGTAGGCAATGCAAAACTCACAATACAGCTAACTTCACTGCTACTGTGGCTGCAATCCCCCCGTTGTCTCATGAAATTTCAACAGATGGAGAAAAAAAAGCCTCAAACTAAAGTAGCAGCTGTGTACCTCAGTTTAATAGTTGCCTTCAATTATATCATCAGCATAAAAAAAAAAACCATCAGTCAGTATAGACTAAAAAGGGATTAACAGCAATACACACCCCGGGGTTTAAATATAATCATGCACTAGGAAACGTATCTGCAAAAATCTTCCAATCAGTTGCATTTCCATCCAAACTTACCCCAGGCTCAATCACGGATGTAAATCCACAGCAGAATTTAATTTCATCCCAGCAGAAATAAACAAAATCCCGACAAGGAACCCTGTTTCGCCAGTCCCTCCGGCTGCTTCAGGGGATAATTGTCCAACAAGTGCACCTACAAACATGGCTCCCAAGCTGAAAAGGATGTTGCTAAAAAGAACTTCTGGTACTACTCCTAGAAATAGGGTGGGGGAGGGGGCAGGTTAGGAGCCTTGATTATAGATCTCCACCACAGAGGGCTACAGAGGAGCATTATGGACTGAATAAAGAGCCTTTCTGATGATACGATGGTTCACACAGTACTGTAACTACTAGTGAATCATACCTGAGATCTATAATTCCAGCTGAAAAATGGGCATTGCTCTTAATTAAGGAATGCAGCCATGCCTTCCGCATACAAAAGAGTCACCATGTTTTGAACTGGTAGCATGGCAGCTGACACCCACACGCTATGGAAAACCACCTGCAGTCAGCGTTATTTTGAAACTGATGAATGGTTATTTCCTCAGGTTCTTATTACAGTGCATCTGTTATCAGTGCACGCTCCTCACTGGGTAATAATACAGCTTTTTGTGCTAACTCTGTTGATCAGCTCAGACTATGAAAAGATAGGAAGCCAACTGTAAGAAGAAACACAAGGTTTTACAGCAACCTCGGCACTAAGGAAAAAAAAATCAGTAACTACTATTTGAAAGCTATGAGTGAGGTAACATACTGGGGCATTTTTGATACGGTGTTTATGTTTTGCTGAAAAAAGTCTAAAAATCAAGCGGTGAACATGGCTATTTTTGAATTAGGAAAATGTCTCTCTCTTTTTTGTTTGTTTCAAAAACGGTCATGTCCTAGACGTTTTATAGACATTTTGTGCTCTCAGTGTGTTTTTTGTGATCATTTTCGAAAAAAAAAAAAAAAAAAAAAAAAAACCATCTAAGGGAAAAGTGTACAAAAATGAGCCATTGGGATGTCTGGGGGGGGGGGGGGGGGGCAACATTCTTAGTAGACTGGCACCACAGACATCCCAGCAGAGGGGTACCCTAGGGGGCACTGCAGTGGACTTCACAGAAAAGGTCCCAGGTACACATCTCACTGTTACCCCCTTATATTGTATGGTGAACCCTCCAAAACCCACCAAAAACCTACTATATCCAACTGTGCACCACTACAATAGCCATTATGGCTGCAGGTGTTACCTATATGTGGGTACAGTAGGTTTTTGGTGGGTTTTGGAGGGCTCACACTTTCCACCACAAGTGTAACAGAGTGGGATATGGGCCTGGGTCCCCTTCTCTACAGTGTACGACACTGACCACTAGGCTAATCCAGGGATGTGCTTACTGCACTAATAGGACTGGCTATAATATCTGATGCAGTCATAGAGGCTGATATGTAATGGGAGTAAGGGAGGGTCATGTCTTAATCCCTTCAGTGGTCATCTGGTTATTTAGGGCACCTTTTTATGACTTATTTGTGATTGAGCCATTGTATATGTCAATAAACTCACTTAAAGCTCATTTGCTTAGCGCAAGTCCAACTGATAGTAACACTTCAAAGCTTGTATTCTGGGCTTGCGATACTAGAAACTAAAGAAGTCTTTTTACGAAGACCTCAGCTTAACAGAGTCATGGGACACTCTTTTGTTTTAGCCTCCACTCTCCAATCGTCACTGGTCTTCAAGTATATTTTGTATGTATTTTTATATTTTAGTTAGTCTCTCATTGAATTCAAGAACTCTATTGGGTGCAAACCTTCTGCAAAAAGTTATAGTCACACATATCAATTAGTGCCATAGCAACACAGCTTAGATAAATCACATCCCAGGGGGATACGTTGTCTGGGAAGTGACTTATCTAAGCTAACTGTTGCTATGGAACTAATCTGATATGTGACTATATTTTTTTGCAGAAGGTTTGCACTCAACAGAGTTTTTTTAATTCAATTAGATTCTAAAATATAGACCAGCGACGATTGGAGAGTGGAGGCTAAAACAAGAGTGCCCCATGACTCCGTTAAGCTGAGGTCTTCTTAAAAAAACTTCTTTAGTTTCTAGTATCACAAGTCCAAAACACAAGCTTTGAAGTGTTATTTGTGAAACAGGTCTAGACCAAAATGTTAACGTTTAGCCCTGGATGTTTTCGCATTGTTCCACTATGGCAGAAAAACGTCCAAGTTTTGGGAATGTCCAAACCCTGCCCTCAACACGCCTCCGACACATCATCTTATGACAGGGGCATAGCCAGACAACAGATTTTGGGTGGGCCTAGGCAAGAAGCGGGTGGGCACCAAGTGTTCTTCCCCCCACACACCACCACCAAGAAAATATCCCAGCTGGCGGGAAAATGCTTCTTTCTACCTTGGCAGTCTGCAGCAGGCATGCACTGAAAACTGAGCATGCGCAGGTGCCGGTATCGTGGAGAGTAGCATTTTCGTTACTGTCTTCAGCTGGTGGAGCTTGGGATCCCCATCAGCTACGCTAAACATGTGCTACTGTTGGGTGGGCCTGGGCCCTAAGTGGGTGGGCCCCGGCTCACCCAGGCCCACCTGTGGCTCCGCCACTGCCTTATGATTTGGATACAGTGCAGACGAACTGCATAGAAAAATATCTTAAAAACGTGTTTCAAAAATAGTGATTTGGAAGTTTTGGCAAACTATTCGTCCATCTGCCACTTTGTGCCGCTTTTTGGACATTTTTCTCTTTCCAAGAAGAGCCCTATGGTGTGTTAGTGTGTAGATGACAGAGATATGCATGTAAATGACAGCATTCTATAATTTTTATGCATGTAAGTTCCATCTATGTTTAAGCCTCATCTTACAATTGTGCACTATAGGGTCCTTTTACTAAGCTGCGTAAGCGTCTACATGCACTCAAGATGGAGTTACCGCCCGACTACCGATACGTGCGCCATTTGGCGCGCGAAGGTCATTACCACCTGGTTACCTCGTGAGTCCTTACTGCTAGGTCAATGACTGGCGGTAAGGTCTCAGACCCAAAATGGACGCGTGGCAATTTTCATTTTGCTGCACGTCCATTTTCGGAGAAAAAATTTTTAAAGGCCTTTTTCACGAGTGCGCTAAAAAAATGGATCGTCGCGCGCCCAAAACCTGCACCTTACACTGCCGCACGCTATTTTTCAGCGCACCTTTGTAAAAGGACCCCTATGTTATGTAAGTTAAATGGGTGTTTGTAGAATAGTGCTTAGATGGAATGCTGGCGTTTACACATATAACCCTAATTCTATAAAAGTCGGCCAAAATTGCGCAAGCAAATTTGGGTGCATGCTCAATTTGCATGTACATTTTAACTGACTAACTAGCAATTATCAGTGCTAACTGAAATAAATTAACAAGTGTGTGCCTAAATTTTACATGCATCCCAGAAAAGGGAGGATCATGGGCGTTTTGTGGTGGAGTGTGGATTTGAGTTACACGCACAATTATAGAATAAGAGGGTTCCACCCAAAAATGTTGGTGGGGGCATTTGCACCACCTTTTAACTGATGCAAACTGACGGGCCTAAATTTATCCATGATCCCTAGGCGCTATTCTATAAACCGTTTAACTTTAGGTGCAGCTTACAGAATAGTGCTTAAGCATTTTTTTTCTGCAATAATTTTTTAGGCACGAATTATAGAATTCACCCCATAGTATCATTCAGATTTTGATGACCACATCATATTTCTGTTATATCATTGTTTTACAGTGCAGTTAGAAACACAGAAACATGACAGTAGATAAAGGCCAAATGGCCTATCAGTCTGGCCATCCTCCATAACCATTAACTCCTCCTTTTCCTAAGAGATCTCATGTGCCTGTCCCACGCTTTCTTAAATTTTGATACAGTCCTCGTCTCCACGACTTCCACGGGGAGGCCATTCTACGCATCCACCACCCTTTCCGTGAAAGAGTATTTCCTTAGATTCCTCTTAAGTCTAGTTCCTATTAACTTCATCGTATGCCCCCTCATTCCAGAGCTTTCCTTCATTTGAAAAAAGGCTTGCCTCCTGTATATTGACACCACTGAGGTATTTAAACGTCTCTATCATATCCTCTCTCTCTCGCCTCTCTTCCAGCATATACATGTTGAGGTTCCTAAACCTCTCCCTACATGTTTTACGACAGAGACCGCTTACTAATTTTGTAGCTGCCCTGTGGACCGACTCCATCCTGTTTATATCTTTCCATAGGTGCAGTCTCCTGAATGGTGTATATTTTTCATACTGTACCAAGTTACGCTTGTTACTAGGATTCAATTGGCCATCTCCAAGGTTATCTCATTAATTGTATTGATGCATATATTTGGTCATTTTATTATTGTTTATAATGTTAACAAAACAGTTTTATGTCAAACTGTACCTTATTTACACCACTGTGAGTGAATCTCTTTATAAGGATAGTTAATAAATCACAATTGTCACGAAACGCCTAGCCACCCACCTGGGGTTACTCCGCAGCCACTTAGAGGGTCTATCCCCAGCACAGCTCAGGTCCACCTACACATGCTGCTTGTACTCTACACCAGCACCCTCCTCCCACCGACTGGGTCACAACCGCCTCTGGGCAAGTCTCCCACTCTCAAATTATCCCTAGTGATTTCTGGGTTACTAGAGGCCACACTCCCAGTGGTCCCACAGTTCCCAGAAAGCACTCACAGACCCAACACACAAACCACCAGGATTCTTTTATCAGTCCAGACAGGCAGAGTCAAAAAACAAAATTGTTTATTGTCTTAAAACTGAACAATGAACAAAAACAAAAGAAAAAAAAAGTACAATCAGCAAACAATAACAAGTAACTGAAGTATGGATCACTTCTAACACTAACTAAACATTTGCTTACTTCCTAGAAAGTACCTGGGGAGATCAGGGCACACAGTTGTTCACAGAGCTTCAGCAAGATCATCTCTCTATCTCTTCTCCTGGGCTAAAACTGAAGCAACAACCAGCAGCAACTGCTATGTGTTATTCTGCAAATGCTTACAGATCACATATTTGCAGGGGGGGGGGGGTGTAGACAGGGGAAAGATATAGGTGGGACATAGTTGGGGCATCTATTTTCTTGCTTAACCTACAGTTATTGTAAGCTACGTGTGTTCCTATCGCATTTAGGTGCTCACAGTTATGCCAAATCTATGCCTGATGCATAAGTGCGAAAACACCTAGAATTAGGTACATCAATACTGGGTTATGCTAGTGTTTTACAATGGAATCTAGGTACCTAGATTCCTTAATATAAATAGGATTCTACCGTCTGCCTTCGGGGCACTTAAATGGATGTGCCCAGTTAGAGAATTGCCCTTGTAGTGATCGGCTCTATTGGCTGCTTCCAAGAGATCTGTAAACCCTATTAGTCAATTACCTATGTCTCCATGACCTGCTCAGGTCTTAATTGGTCCACATCCCACTGCTTGACTCCATACATTTACGCTGTCCACACTATTTCTGGAGCTTTAAATAGTGCTCTCATTTTCTCATTTGACAAGTCCACACTTGGGAAAGCTTCAGATTTATACACTGTATAACATCTGAACAGCCTACACTTCTACAGTTTACTAATACTTCCATTTTTGTGCTTTTCACACAAAGAAGTCACGTTTACAGGCTTTCTTTTTTTTTTTTTATGTACAGCTGCCAAAATATTTTGGGTGTTTCAAGGAGGTCACTAGCAGGTTCTAGCTGTTGAATCCTATCAGGGGAGAATAATATAAGACAGTAGGAAGAGATGATCACGGCCCACTAAGTGCACTCTACCACAACATTAGCTGCTGTAACACCATTTCATGCCATGCATTTACGTCTCTTAGGAAATAATGTTCTCCTGCTGTGTTAAAAGATCATTTCACTCCTGCACTCCTTTCCCCATCCCAGGGCTGTGGTTTTGAGTAACTTTGGCAGAAGTAAGAGAAAGCATTGCTTTGCAAAGCCAAAGGCTTTTAAAACACTTGCGTCCTTATTTAGGATTAAAAAAAATATACAGATTGTCTAACTCTCACATATGAAGGGCAATTTTATGACCTGACACCTCAGTCCAGGCGCCCCAATGCTATGCAATTGGAATCAATTCTATAACATCAGTTCTACAGCCCGGCGGTACTTTCTGTATAGCGAGCGGTAAGACTGTGTTGGGCTTACCGCTACTTAGTAAAAGGAACTCTTAGGCATGAGGTTTTATACCAGGGTTCCATTGGTGTAAATTCTTGCATATAAAGTTAATCACGAATCCTGATGCTAAGCACTATTCTATAAACAGCACCTAACTTTAACTGCTACTTGTAGAACAGCACTTAACGTTATTTTTTTTCGGTGACAATTTTCAGCAATATCTATAGAATTTGGTCCT